>NC_090445.1:476408404-477044612 GCF_031143425.1 Pleurodeles waltl
CTCCCCCAAATCTAACAATACGGGAGGAGCAAGTCTTGGCAATCATGCATCCTAAGGACCTGGCCGGAGTAGAAGGAGGAATGGACTCTGGTAACTACTACTATCACACCCCTACCTGCATGCCATCACATACCCCCACCCACACTCCCATCTCTCCACCACCACCCACACACCCCACCATCACATATCACTCATCCCAATGCCAAGCCCTGCATGCCATACCAATGCATGGACACCACTCACAGACCTGCATGGACACCTATCACTAAAGCATGCACACTAGAGAGAACTAATCATCCCATCATACACCAACGTACACAAGTGAAAGCTGCCAGGGCAAATACAAAGAGGGCAACCCACCAATGCACGATATGTCACACACAGAAACAATAACACTGCATTTACATCCCCACAGGTACCCCAGCCAATGTCAGCAGTGAAGAGGTGCCAGCACTATCCAGTCCCCCCTCACAGGAGGCCCACAGTGATGACAGCAACTCTGGTCGCCTGGATCTGGATGACCAACCTGGCCCATCAGGGACTTCTGGACAGCCGGTTGCCCAGGCCCAGTCACACACCACCACAGAGCATCCCCCATCAGGAAACACCACCACAGCACCTACCCAGCGTACCCATACCTCTGTCCCCAGGTCACGCCAATCAGCAGTGTGTCCACCACTACAGGGACCCAAGGGCACACCTCATACCCAAGACAATCAAGGACCTGGGGTCAGTGGCAGTGGGCTCACGGTTCAGGGAACAGAGGCAGAGGACAACAGGGAAACTGGGAGGAGTGCTGTGCTCCAGGGGAAGAACAGACCCAAGAAAATGACACTCCAGGAGGCACTTGCAGAGATCCTGGGAGCATATCAACATTTCCAGAATACGCTGGGCCAAATCCTGGACAACGTGCAGGAGAACAGGCTGCTGCAGGAGGGACAGTACCAGGGGATCAGGAAAGACTTGCAGGCCATCAAAACCACCCTGGTCTCCATAGCAGGGGTGCTGGCAGACATGGCCAACATTATGAGGGAAGCAGTCTCACAACAGCGGGCCCCTGCCACTAGCCAGACATCTGAACTGCCTTCCACCTCCGCTGACGATAGTGGACAGGACAGGCCCCACCACAGGACCAACAGGCCACCAGCACCCCTCCCCCTGCAGAAGGTGAATCACGCCGCAAACGTTCTCTGCAATCCAGGCAGAGGAGAGCGACAATTGCCAAGACCTCTGCCAGGAAATGAGACTTGCCTGATTGTCACCCTTGTGTCCCACTCTGTCACCCTGTCAACCTTGAACTGCCATTGCTCCCCGTTCTATGTCCCCTTGGACAATGAACACGTGCTACAAATAGACTGGAACAATACCCTGGACTTTCCGCCATCATCACCCCATCCCCTTGCCCCTCTTCTTCTTAGCACTTCAATAAACACACTTAGAAAAAATACAAGTATGGCGTATGTCAAATGTTTTAAGTGTGTATTTGTTTAACAAGGTTCAAACATTGTAATTCAACTGTACAGTAATGTTCACATAGTAAAGACCTGTAGTTGGCTGCAGTGATCACACCAGGAGTGATAGTGGAGCACCAACATCTGCAAAATGAGTTGCCAAAGGGTACAGTGAGTGGGCATAAAAGTGGGAAATAACAGCATTACAGTGCCAAAGATAATCCACAAAATTACAATGAAATGTGGAGTACCACTGTCTTACCTGTGTGTCATTGGAAGTTTTGTCAAATCACTGCAGTTCTGTTGTCCTCATCCTCATCCTCTGCCTCCTCATCCTCATTGTCCACAGGGTCCACTTCTGCCACAGGGCCATCTCCAGCCTCCTCCTCCTTCAGAAAAGGCACATGGCATCTCAAGGCAAGGTTGTGCAACATGCAGAATACCACGATTATCTGGCAGACCTTCTTGGGTGAGTAGCACAGGGATCCCACAATTAGATGGAAGTACGTTTGATAATCCTTCTTATTCTCTCATGTGCCTCATTGTAACAATTCCTCTCAGGGGTCAGTAGCATGATAGGTTGGGGTAACCAGAGTCACCTGCAAATATTGAGGGACAACATTTAGGCACACACTATCCTATATGATCCACACCATACCCATACACCAACATCTAGTGGGTGGGAACCAGAGCTCACCTATTAGCCACACCCGGGGCCTCTGTAGTTGGGCCATCACATTTGGGATGCTGCTATTCATCAGGATAAAGGCATCATGCACAGACCCTGGATACTTAGCATTGACATGGGAGATATACTGGTCCGCCAAGCACACCATCTGTACATTCATGGAGGAAAGACTCTTTCAATTTCTGAACACCTGTTCATTTTGCTGAGGGGGACAAATGCAATATGTGTTCCATCAATTGCCCCAATGATGTTGGGGATATGTCCCATTGCATAGAAGTCAGCCTTCACTGTGGCCAAATCCTCCACCTGAGGGAAAACAATGTAGGTGCACATGTGTTTCATCAGGGCAGACAACACTCTTGTCAGCACTATTGAGAACATTGGCTGTGACATTCCTGCTGCCAAGCCCACTGTGACTTGGAAAGAACCAGTTGCCAAGAAATGGAGTACAGATAGGACTTGCACAAGAGAGGGGATCCCAATGGGGTGATGGATAGCAGATATCAGGTCAGGCTCCAGTTGGGCACACAGCTCTGTGATTGTGGCCCTGTCAAGTCTATAGGTGAGGATAATGTGCCTGTCCTCCATTGTTGCCAAGTCCACCAGGAGTCTGTACACGGGTGGATGTCTCCATCTCCTATTTATCCACAGCGGTTTCAGTCTAAGGAACAAAAGAGAGAGGAACCAGTCACAAACTGAACATTGTAGCCATAACAGTACAATGCATGATGTTAATTTGTAATGCATAAGTGGTATTTGTCCAGTATGTTTTATTTTGAACCATGACTCAGGTATTGTCCAGGACCTGCCCCCTCCCCCCCTGAAATGGCATCCGCCTGTCCTGTCTGGAGGGACAGGTGGAAGTGAAGTAATTCCGCTGACGTTGTGCGCTGTTGCGGGAGGCGGTAGGGAACCGCCTTGCAACTCCTCATTTGTAATTATTGGGCCCTATGGGGTACAGTGGCCAATGGTGATGTACGCCGGCAGTGACGGTATGCACCGCCGGGGACGTGACCGCCATTTTCTATCAGATCACTCACTTGCTACCTGACCTTCAACAGGATAGAACCTACACTGCATGTGCTGCTGTGACCTGTGTCTGGAACCTACCATGACTCGTGTGAGTTGGAGTGACTGGTGGATGGAGTCCTACCCTAGTACAGACTGCTTTATGGGACTCCAGACCAACAAGTGGGTACACTGTGAGCATGATGCATGTGAAATGAATACATGGAATGGTGTGTGTGAAGGCCTCGTGTGGAGGGGGTGGGTGGATATCCCCTGGGCAGCGTGCAGCTTGTGTGCTGGGCCCTGTGTGTGTAATGGTGATGTGAAGGGGTATGGTGGACATTAAGTGTAACAGCCAGGACGGTCTGACTGATACCATTTCCTGTGAGTATTTTTCTGCAGGTCAGCACCCATCAAAAGAAGGGTATATGGCATGCCATCGCCAAGGACGCTTGGACCCTGTGGGTCTATAGCAGACAGACCACCCACTGTCAGAAACGGTGGGAGGACCTGAGACGCTGGGCACGGAAGATGGCGGAGGCCCAGCTGGGGATGATCTCCCGAGGAAGGGGTGGCCATCGAACCCTGACCCCCTGATGGCCCGCATACTGGCAGTGGCCTGTCCGGAGTTGGATGGGCACTTGAGGGCATCACAGCAGCCACAAGGGGGTGAGTACAGTGCCCATCATCACAACTTATGCATGGTAGGGGGTACCTGGGTGGGGGATATGTGCCCCTAGGCCAGGCCTGACATTGCAGAGTAGGTCCCATGTTGGGCAGTGTTATGAAGTTCCTCCTAACTAGCTTGCAGGCATCCACAACTGGTCAGAGCTGTGTGGGTCCAAGGTGTGCTGCATTTGACAGTATGTGCCCCTCCCCATCCCTTGGTGGCTAGCATTATAACTGGTAGTGCATTGCATAGTGCGTAGTGCTGATCCCTGTGTGTGACAATGGTGTGTACACCAACTGTGGTGTTGGTGCAGCCACTGACCAAGTGTATCCTTTGTCTCGCCCTCTCCTTTTTGTTTTGTCATCCTGTCCTTATGTTTTTTAGCATCATCTTGCGGAGGAGCAGAGGCCCCGACAACGGAGTGAGCTGCATCCCATAGGACCCAGGAGGCAGTGTCCACTGACGGTGAAAGCACCAGTGGGACAGAGGTCGAGGGGAGCACCACGGCAGAGACAGGAGGGGACAGTTCGGACACAGATACCTCCTCCGACGGGAGATCCCTGGTGTCGGCGGACACTTCTGTGACCACCCCAGCTACAGGTACAGCCGCCATCCCCCCGTACCAGCACCACCCTCCTAGCAGCCCCTCAGTGAGTTGCCTGTGCCCGCTCACGTAGGAGTGTGGGCATCTCCTTCGCCCCAGGCACCTCAGGCCCTGCCCCAGTGAGCCCTGCTGCCCAGAGTGAGGAGGCTATTGACCTCCTGAGATCCATCTCTCTAGAGCAGTCAACCATTGTTAATGCCAACCAGGGGCTGGCAGCCCAAATGCAACAGACAAATGTATTCCTGGAGGGCATTCACACTGGCTTGGTGGCCCAACAAAGATCAATCCAGGCTCTGGCCTCCTTTCTGATGGCAGACATTGTCCCTGTTTCCCCCCTCCCCCTTCCAACTTCCTCTTCCCAATCCCATTCCCCTCAACCCCAACCTATCCCAAGCACACAGGCAGACGAGCATGCACACAGGACACCACACAAGAGTGGTACAGGCAAACACAAGCACCACACATCATCCCACAGGCACTCACAAGAATACCACCCAGATGCAGACATACCAACATCCACTGCCTCCACTGTGTCCCCCCTCCTCCTCCTCCTCCACCTCCCTCCCAGTTGCGTCAACACTCACACCTGCATGCAATACATCCTCATCTACTACCAGCATCACCACCATACCTAGCAGAACACACACCTCACTGGCAGACACCTCTACAACAGCCATGCACACGTCCCCTGTCTCTTCTCCCACTGTGCCTGTCCCCCCCTCCCAAGGTACACTAACGCAAGCACTCAGACACCCAACAGCCATCCACCTCACAACAGCATCCAGCCCATGCACCTGCACCCAAACCAAACACAGCAAACATACACCACCTACAACTACTCCCTCTTCCTCCACTCCCAAACCTTCTCCCTCTTGCCACCCCAATGTCCCTAAGAAGCTTTTCATCTACACCATTGACCTCTTCCCTACCCTTCCCCCGTCCTTCATGTTTGGCCAGCCTTAACGTAGAAGGCAATGTGTAAAGTATTTGTGCAATAAATCATACAATAACACTATATAGCACCATAAAAATACACCACACAGTGTTTAGAATAATATATAATATTTATCTGAATATTTGCAGGTCAAAACGATAAAAGATGCAATAAGGAATTGTAAGGATATCACTGAAAAGTGATATGAAGTGCCTTAAGACTTTAAAAATCAAACAAAGTCTCTTTCAAGCACAAAGTACCTGCTTTGGAGTGAAAAATCTCCGCATAGGGCCGCAGAGGAGGAGATGCGTGGAAAATGGTGTGTACGTCGGTTTCGCCCCTTCACACACGGACTTGCATCATTATTTTTCACGCGGGGAAGATGTTGCATCGATTTCCAGCGCGCGGACAGGTCTCCTCTGTGGGTCGCGTGGTTATCAGACACCCCTGGGTCTGTGCGTGGAATCCTGGGCTTGTAGTCCGGCTGCGCGTCATTCCGCTGGGCTGTGCTTGGAATTAGAATTTTCTTCCTCACGGCAGACGCTGTGTCGATTTCCCCTCTGGGAGTCGGACAGTGTTGTCCAAGCGTTGTCCCTTGTCCAGGCGGGCCGTGCGTCGAAGTTCCGGTCGCATTGCAGGCGTCGCATCGATCTTTTCCTTGTGGGGTCGAGCGGCGTCTTTCCGGTTCGCGTGCGGTGAATTTTTCACCGCGGAACAAGCTGTGCATCAAATGTTTTGCCGCACAAGGAGTCCACTTGAAAGAGAGAAGTCTTTTTGGTCCTGAGACTTCAGGAAACAGGAGGCAAGCTCTATCCAAGGCCTTAGAGAGCACTTCTGCAGCAAGGCAAGAGTTCAGCAAGGCAGCAGGGCAACAGCAAGGCAGCAGTCCTCTGTAGAAAGCAGTCAGGTGAGTCCTTTAGGCAGCAAGGCAGTTCTTCTTGTCAGGGTGCAGGTTCTGGTTCAGGTTTCTTCTCCAGGAAGTGTCTGAGGTGGTAGGGCAGAGGCCCTGTTTTATACCCAAATGTGCCTTTGAAGTGGGGGAGACTTCAAAGAGTGGTTTAGAAGTGCACCAGGTCCCCTTTCAGTTCAATCCTGTCTGCCAGGGTCCCAGATGGGGGGTGTGGCAGTCCTTTGTGTGAGAGCAGGCCCTCCACCCTCCCAGCCCATGAAGACCCATTCAAAATGCAGATGTATGCAAGTGAGGCTGAGTACCCTGTGTCTGGGGTGTGTCTGAGTGAATACACAAGGAGCTGTCAACTAAACCCAGCCAGACGTGGATTGTAAGGCACAGAAAGATTTAAGTGCAGAGAAATGCTCACTTTCTAAAAGTGGCATTTCTAAAATAGTAATATTAAATCCAACTTCACCAGTGAGCAGGATTTTGTATTACCATTCTGGCCATGCTAAATATGACCTTCCTACTCCTTTCAGATCAGCAGCTACCACTTCAACAATGTATGAGGGCAGCCCCAATGTTAGCCTATGAAGGGAGCAGGCCTCACAGTAGTGTTAAAATGATTTTAGGAGTTTTACACTACCAGGACATATAAACTACACAGGTACATGTCCTGCCTTTTACCCACACAGCACCCTGCTCTAGGAGTTACCTAAGGCACACATTAGGGGTGACTTATATGTAGAAAAAGGGGAGTTTTAGGCCTGGCAAGTACTTTTAAATGCCAAGTCGAAGTGGCAGTGAAACTGCACACACAGGCATTGCAATGGCAGGCCTGAGACAAGGTTAAAGGGCTACTTAAGTGGGTGGCACAACCAGTGCTGCAGGCCCACTAGTAGCATTTAATCTACAGGCCCTGGGCACATATAGTGCACTTTACTAGGGACTTATAAGTAAATTAAATAGTCCAATTGAGTGTGATGCAAGGTTACCATGTTTAAAGGGAGAGAGCATATGCACTTTATCACTGTTTTGCAGTGGTAAAGTGCGCAGAGTCTAAAAGCCAGCAAAAACAGTGTTAAAAAAGTGGAGGGAGGCAGGCAAAAAGTTATAGGTGACCACCCTAAGGCTGTCAGGTCTAACAGTTGGTCTGAAGGTGTGCATGGGATAGCCTGGGGTTGAGGGGATTGGGTCTGGGTAGAAGAAGTTGGAGGGGGGAGGCTAGAAACAGGAACAATGGCTGCCATCACTGCTGAGGCCAGAGCCTGAAATACTCTCTGTTGGGCTGCTACGCCAGAGTGAATGCCCTCCAGGTATGCATTTTTTTGTTGCAAATGCCTTGCTACCAGGATGTTGGAGAGTGTCTTGTGGAGAGAGGGTTCCCTGGGCCTGTCCTCCCCCTGTCGCACAGCAGTCTTCCCAGCTTCTCTGTTGTTCTGTGCCTCTGTCCCCTGAAAGGTGTGCCCACTGCCACTGACCCCAGGTCCCTGGTCGTCCTGGGTTTGTGGGGTTGCCTGGGGTCCATGTAGTGGTGGACACATTGCTGATTGACGTGTCCTGGGGACAGTGGCATGGGCCCGCTGGATGGGTGCTGTGGTGGTGTTTCCTGAGTGGGGAGGCTCTGTGGTGGGTTGGGACTATGGCAGGGGAACCAACTGTCCAGAGGTCCCGGATGTGCCAGGTTGGTCATCGAGATCCAGGTGTGCAGAGCTGCTGTCGTTACTGTGGGCCTCTTCTGTGAGGGGACTGGAAGTAGCTGGCACCTCCTCTCCGGTGACGTTGAGTATGGGTCCTGTGGGGATGCAAATGCAGTGTTATTGTATATGCGTGGGCCATATTGTGCATGGGTGTGTTTCCCTCTATGATTGTGAGTTCCCTGTCAGCTTGGCCTTGTGTGAGTGGTGATTTACTGGGCATGCTGTGGTGATGGGTGTCCATGCTGGTCTGTGATGGGGGTCAATGCATTGGTGTTGCATGCAGGGCTTGGTATTGGGATGGGTTGTGATGATGGGGTATATGTGAGGTGAGGGAGTGATGGGAGTGAGGGTGAGGGTGGGGTTTTGTGATGGCATGCAGGTAGGGTGGGGGATATAATAGTAAAGATATGACTTACCAGAGTCCAGTCCTCCTGCTACTCCTGCGAGGCCCTCAGGATGCATTATTGCCAAGACTTGCTCCTCCCATGTTGTTAGTTATGGGGGAGGAGGTGGAGGTCCACCGCGAGTCCTCTGTACGGCTACCTTTCCCCGTAGGTCATTCCACCTCTTCCTGATGTCATCCCTTATTCTTGGGTGCTGTCCCATGGCATTGACCCTGTCCACGATTCTCTGCCATAGCTCCATCTTTCCAGCTATGGACGTCTGCTGCACCTGTGATCTGAAAAGCTGTGGCTCTACCCAGATGATTTCCTCCACCATTACCCTTAGCTCCTCCTCAGAAAACCTGGGGTGTCTTTGCAGTGCCATGGATGTGGTGTGAGTGATATGTGTGAGGATGTGTGGGGTGATGTGTGGGGTGATGTGTTGTGGTGTATGTTGTGATGTGCATGGATGGTGTATGGGTGGTGGTGTTCTGTGCCTCTGATTGAGTGGGTTCTCCTGCCTTGTCTCTCTCTCTCTGTGCTATCATTTATTTCGCTGTAAAGAGTTGTAGGTAATGTGGGGGGGTGTTTTATAGTGGTGTGAGTGTGTGGGTGTGGTGTGTGTATATGTGTCAGGTTTGTGTAGTTTGGATTGTCCAATGTGGTAGTGTTTTGTAAATGTGTGTGTATTTTGAAAGGGGCGGTGTGTACCGCCAATGGTTTACTGAGATTGAAAGACTGCTGCGGTGATTCATGGGTTGTGATACTGTGGGCGTATTCCTGTTGGCGTAAAGGTGTGTGTTTTGCTATCACCAGTTTATCACTGACCTTTGGCCTGGCGGACTTGTGTGGGTGTCTGTATAGTGGCCGATTTCTCACTGTGGGTCATAATACCTGTAGCGGAATACCGCCGCGGCCACAGTATGTTGGCGGCCGTCAGCACAACGGTAGGTGGCATTTTCCACCAGGGTTGTGGTGAGGGCCATAGTGTGGTGGCATAAAGTGGAATAGCATAGCGTGGAGTGTTGTACAGTGGAGTGGCATACAGTAGAATAATGTACAGTGGAGTGGCGAAGAGTGGAGTGGCATATGGTGTTGTGCAGTAGAGTGTCATAGTGTAAAGTGGAGTAGCATAGAGTGCTATGGCATAGACTGGAGCAGTGTACGGTTGAGTGAGGTACAGTGTAGTGGCATACAGTACAATAGCCTAGAGTGGCATGTCGTAGAGTGCAACAGTGTAGAGTGAAATAGCATATAGTGGAGTGTCGTTCAGTGAAGGATCATAGAGTGTAGTGATGTAAAGTAAAGTGGTGTAGAGTGGAATAGCATATAGTGGAGTGTCATGGAGTGGCTTACAGTGGAAAGGCATAGAATGCAGTGGTGACAGTGGATTTGCGTACAGTGGAATAGCATAGAGTGAAGTAGTGTAGAGTGAAGTAGCATAGACTGAAGTGGCATAGAGTGGAGTGGCAGACAGTGCAGTGGCATAAAGTGGAGTGGGGTAGAGTAGAGAGGTGTAGAGTGCAGTGGTATACAATGGAGTGGCATACAGTACAATATAATGGGGTGTAGTGGCAACAGTAGATTTGCGTACAGTGGAATAGCATTAAGAAGAGTAGAGTGGAGTAGCAGAGACTGGAGTGGCATAGAGTGAAGTGGCAAACAGTGCAGTGGCATAGAGTGGTGTGGGGTAGAGTAGAGTGGTGTAGAGTGCAGTGGTGTATAGTGGAGTGGCACACAGTGGAATATCATAGGGTGTAGTGGCAACAGTGTATTTGTGTACAGTGTAATATCATAGAGAAGAGTAGTATAGAGTGGAGTAGTGTTGACTGGAGTGGCATAGAGTGGAGTGGCATATAGTGGAGTGGAGTAGAGTAGAGTGGTGTAGACTGCAGTATTGTACAGTGAGTACAGTGGAATATAGCATTTAGAGTAGCATACAGTAGAGTGCCATAGAGTGCAGTGGCATAGAGTGGAATAGCGTAGAGTCAAGTGCCGTACAGTGGAGTTGCATACAGTGGAATAGCATAGAGTGGAGTAGCATAGACTGGAATGGCACAGACTTGATTGGCATAGAGTGGAATAGCATAGAGTGGAGAGGGATAGAGTAGCGTAGAGTGGTGTAGAGAGCAGTGGTCTACAGTGGAGTGGCATACAGTGGAATACCATATATTACAGTGGTGTAGAATAGAGTGGCATAGAGTGTTGTGGCATAGAATGGAAGAGCATGAAGTGGAGTGCCATAGAGTGGAGTTGTAGAGTGGATTGATGTACTGTGTAGTGGTGTATATTGCAATGGCATAGACTAGAGTATTGTAAGGTTGAGCAGCACACTGTGGAATTCCATACAGTGTAGTGGTGTACCATGTGGTGTAGAGTGGTTTGTGTTAGAGGGGAGTGGCATGCTGTGGGATGACGTAGAGTGGAGTGGTGTACAGTGGAGTGGCATAGAGTTAATTGTTGTACAGTGGAGTGCAACATATATAACTAAGATGAAATGCCTTATAACTTTAAAAAATCTTACCTTACTAACCTGTAGTACCCAAAAGGAACATCTGAGCACCATAATGTCTAATCCTGCCAAATTTCATGTAAGTCCATTCAGCCTTTTTTGCACTATGGGAGATACAAAAGTTTATGGAAAATACATTCATAGAAAATTGAGTCTTGGGACCGCTTTTTTATTTTTTCTCCCCTTTGCCAACCTCTGTAAAACATTCCATTCTTCACAAATGCAGAAAAGTAATAGGCCTGGAAAGTTTTGTGGAGATTCGTTAAGCCAGCGCAAAGTTATTAGGGAGCAAAAATCCAAGGAATTCCAATCTCTGGCTACCCTAGCTATAACTACAGAGTTATAGTACCACCACTCTGTACTATACATGTGTGAAAGGCATTAAATAGCACTCAGTTAGGGTACCTAACTTGTACCAACCCCATGCACAGTTTTTTCATCAATAATTGTGCCACAAACGTTACACTGATATCATCAATGATGCCACAGAAGATGTCATCAGTGATTTAGTACATGTTGAATTAGCAGTGGATGGAGAGGGTGTGAGTTATAGTTACCATAGGGCTGAGGGCGAGTTACAGTTACTTGAGATAACTGTAATTATAACTGCTCAATTTCTATGGCTTTGAACATGTAAAATGTGAATCAAACTATAATATCCCTGTAACCTTTGGTTTTTTAGTACATTCTTAAGGTTTTTTTAAATTGTGATTCCTGACTATAATGTCTCTGCCCCCTTTGTTTTTTTTTCCAGTGAATTTCTATGTTATTTTTTACAGTAAAGTAAAATGGTACCTAGCCCCCATCCCCGGGTCATATTTGACCTTGGGGACCCCATCCCCCAAGGCCCATTGCTTAAATTTTGAAGGATTAGGGCAAGCAATCCTCTCCCGGGCCAGTTTTGCCCCTGAGGACCCTATATGCCAGAGCCTGGCCAGAGTGTAAAAGTGGAGAGGGTACACAGCCCCCCTCTAGGGCCAGTATTGCACCTACTTCCCCTGGGGCCTGGCAAGACAGAAAAAGGGCAGGGTTGTCACGCAGCCCCTCCTTACGGGGAAAATATTGGCTCCAAAAACACCATCTGGCAGGCCTGGCCATTACATGGTGGGTGCCCTAGAGCCCACCCAGGGCACAAACTGACTTGTTCTTGGAGCCCACAGGGGGAGCTCCAATACCCCCTCCGGCCTTACCAGGCTCCCCACCTCCTGCAAGAGCCAGCATTGCTCTTGCCCTCAAGAGTCAGTTTAAAATGTGGCTCCCTGTGGGAGGGAGCAGCATTTTCATCTCTTTCCTGCCCACGTCACAGCTGGCAGGGAAAGAGATGAAAGTCTGCTCCCACCAGGCAGGAGCATTTTACATGCTCCTGCCTCCTGGTAACCGACTTACTTTTTGTTCTCACTTGGCAAGAGCTTTCCAGTTGCTCCCACCAAGCTAGAGCAAACAGCTATGTCCCAAGGGTGGGCACCTCGGGACATAGCCAGAGCAGGCCCTGGTGTTTGGTGGTCACCAGGGCCATTAATGGGTCCAGGAGTGGGGCCCACATGACTCCTCTCACGGTTCTCCAAAATGGCATTGCCCCAGGGAGGTGGTAGTACCCATTCTAAAAATGGCTCGGGAGGGGGCCGCACTGCCCCCTCCCTAATATTTTAGATGCCCTTGTCCCAGGAAGATGGTAGTCCCCCAGGGCTTCAATCAGCCTTGGGAGAAGGACCGCGCACACCCCAACCACAAATGATACAATCACTACACCTCGGGCACCTGGCCCACCCAGGGGACATATAAAAAACAACTGTGGAAGCTGCAGTATTTTTTTGTGTTTAAATTCTACCAGATTCACTAATCCTCAGCGATTCCACTGTAACATTTAAAAAAAAAAAAGCTTCTTTATTGTTTTTTCTTGGTCTTCTTGGGAAGTGCTGGAAGCCAATCAGATCTCAGCATGAGATCTGTGCAATCTGCTGATGACTTGTGTCACTAGATCTATATTTCTTTCATACCTTTAATACTACTGAATGGATTTACACCAAATTACAAAAACTACTCTTTCTAGACCAAGATCTAGCTTTCTGGCAGATCTGGTTAATTCAGTCCAGCGGTTCACACTGCAGTTGTTTCTAAAATCCCTATGGGAAATTGCATGTGAAAAACATGTTTTGGGACTCCCTATTTTTCCCCGCTCTCACTTGATGAATCACTCCAAAACTTTCAAGCCGAAGTGACTGGTGAATTATTTTTGAAGATTTCGTGAAGATTCATAAAACAGTGCTAACGTTATTAACAAAATCTGGATTTGTGGTATTGCAGGAGATCTCAGTGTGACAAAATTGACTTTTCCACTGCAATTGACATTATTATGTTAGACATATGGTTCGAGACCGTGTAATTACCCTGTAATTAGACCTTAACTCAGTGTCATTTTATGCCTTTCACACTTGTCCTTAAATGTATCTGGAGCTATTTCAAGCTTAATGTCTGTGTCATCTTCGGGCTCACAGATTTCCATATTAAATGTTGAGAATAATTATCATGTATTATCTTGGACATTCCGATTTCATCCTAAACAACACGCAGACCACCATGACAGTCTCTGAATGGAAGACGCTGCACGTCAATAAGCCGTCTAATGGAAGGTCAAGTGCAGGGGCAGTTATTCAATCTAAAAAGCTCATTGTCCGAGATATGTTTTTTAGACCTCATAAATTCTTTGAAAATGTAGAAGCCTGGTGAGAAAGGGGCACATAGAACACCATGATGTTCCATATCTTAGGCTAAAAGTCCATCTTTTATTGACTGTTAACTATTGGAGGTGTTTTCACTTTCAGGAAAGAATCACGTTTTCATCTGAAATCATTTTGTTCACACTATCTTCGCATATATTCCAAAGTTCGATGCGCCGGAATTTAGTCTTCTGTTTTGTTACACCTGGATTCTTATGAAAATGAGAATTTTATTTGCAGACCCTGGGTGCATGTAATACAACTTCACTGGGGACTTAAAGTTGAATTAAACAGGCTATTTGAGAGTAAGCCAATTCTACTATGCTTTAAAAAGAGATTACAAGTACGTTATCACAGGTCAGTAGTGGAAAAGTGCGCAGAGTACTAAAATCCAAAAAATACAAGTTCAGAATCAGGAGGGATAAAGTCAAAAAGTTTGGGGCTGGCTTTGCAGAAAAGACCAAGTCCAACACATTGCATAAAAAAGCACAAACGTTGTATTTTCGAACCACTGGTGATTATGCAGCAATACTCCAAATGGCCACCAACATCCTGATGTACTACTAAAAATACCAATAAAAAGGAAAGACTTCACTTGCCCACCACTAACCCCAAAACTTCTCTTTAAAACATCTTGGGGTCGAAAGTGGAGAGGGTGTAGACAGGAGCGCCTTGAGACCCTATGGGTGATTAGCCACACTTTAGAAATCACTGATTGATTGATTGAAGTAAGATGTATTGCTCTTTCTTGGGAATGTTTTCCCTCTATTATTAGCATTGTAAACTGCAATCTACTGCTTGTGGCTTTATTGTTCAATGCTTCTCCTCCTATTGAAAGGACTGGGAAAGCCAACCTAAACATATAGCAATGTTGTGATTTTTGTGTATATGCATGCCTTTATTCAGTTAATTTCCGCCTGCACTATTGTTACTTATGTGTCTATTTAGTTTTCTTTTTTTTTGTGAACACCTATGGGTAAGTACTTGTCAATGTTTATGTTTGTGGGCATTTGTATGTGTGCCAGTCTTTTTTATTTGTGTGCATGGATAGCTTTGTGCATGTTTGGAAGAGTCTTACCCTCTTTGGCTCTCATTACAACTTGAGTGGAATAGGGTGAGTCATTTACTACATGTGGTAAAAAACATAATCCTAAGGTAAGATATTTATCACATGGTCTAAATACTTCCTATTTCAGTTCTCAACCTGGAAATGAAGTATAACATGAGAATTGTCTTTAGCACAGAGAATTCCATACGTGTTCATTTTTTCAAGGCCTTTTACTCCCATACTTTTCAGCTAGTTCAACCTCCTAGAATCTATCAGTGAACATTTGTATGGGTTTAAAAGATATCACATAACTTAAAATTCCAATCCCTATACTCATTTTGTTTGCACAGTGATCACAATTTAGCCCTAAACTTGTAATCAAGGATTATGGGCCTCATTACAACTTTGGCGGTCCTATCACAGGACTGCAGAAACAGCTGCAGGCAAAAGACCGCCAGTACTGGAGATCTTTTGCTTGCCATATTAAGAGTGTTCCGCTGGGCTAGCAGGCTGAAACAGTGTTTTCACCCGCTGGCACAGTAGAACACTCACCCCAACATTGACGCCGTCTCGTAATTGAGCAGGCAGCAATGTTGTGGTGCGTCGGGTGCGACAGCACCAGTTGCGCATGTCTGAAATGAGCAATGGGTCTCTGCTCGGGGGCCCCCCAACGTCCTCATTCCCCCAGCCTTTCCATGGCGCTGTTTTCCGCCATGGAAAGGCTGGCGGATGGGGACTCATAAACCCCAAGGCAGTGCTGCTTGCAGCGCTGCCCTGGTGGATTACACCGGCCAGGACCGCCAGGCTGCAGCCACCGTCATATGGGGTGGTCAGACCACCCTGTCTGCAGCAGTCAGACCACCATTGCGAGGATGGCGGTCTTCAGACTGCCAGCCTCGTAATGAGGCCCTTTGTGTATGTATCTGTCTCTGCCTACCTTCGCATATATGCGTGTGAGGGGTGCTATTGTATCAGGATATGTTTCTGTGTGCCTGCATGCATTAAACATACTTAATACACATATGGCAAAAATGAATGCAAGGATTCTGTTATTTTCTATGTGAGAAATATACCCTTGCACTGTACCAAACACCAGAGGCTGTGCGGCTCTATAAAAACACAAGAGCACAATCCCACCATACTCCTTCTAATTTCCATTTAAGAGCAGTAACAGATGCATAATGGACTAGTGCTTATCTGATGACTCATGCTTTTTCACACAATGTGAGTTTCACAAATCAATTTAAGAAATGTTCTCAATTTCTAAAAAGAAGTACCTGTTGACACTAAACAAAGAGTAATATGAGAAATTGTCAGAAGACATTTCACATGTTGGATCCAAGATAGGTAAGCCAAACAGCAAGTATGTGCAATGTATGCTTTATCTAATTAATTTTCTATTTTAGTGTGAATTATAAGTATAAGTATACTAACACCCTCCTTTCACATGCCATAGAATACAAGAAGTTTTTCTTATCTTTAAAAGTAGACGTAAATATTTACCCAGCCCCATGCTGTATAAATAATTAACTGATTGACAATGTTTCCAAAGAAAAAGTGTTTTTGACTTGGCTATATCGTTGGCGCCATTTGACGAATCTTTATGAAATTTTCCAAACATAGAGGGTCATTCTGACCCTGGCGGCCGGTGGCCGCCAGTGCCACCGACCACGGGAGCACCGCCAACAGGCTGGCGGTGCTCCAATGAGCATTCTGACCGCGGCGGTTCAGCCGCGGTCAGAAGCGGAAAGTCAGCGGTCTCCCGCTGACTTTCCGCTGCTCTTTGGAATCCTCCATGGCTGCGGAGCGCGCTCTGCAGCCATGAGGATTCTGACCCCCCCTACCGCCATCCAGTTCATGGCGGGAAAGCCGCCATGAACAGGATGGCGGTAGGGGGGGTCGCGGGGCCCCTGGGGGCCCCTGCCGTGCCCATGCCAATGGCATGGGCACGGCAGGGGCCCCCGTAAGAGGGCCCCGAAAAGTATTTCAGTGTCTGCCTTGCAGACACTGAAATACGCGACGGGTGCCACTGCACCCGTCGCACCTACCCACTCCGCCGGCTCGATTACGAGCCGGCATCCTCGTGGGAAGGTCGTTTTCCCCTGGGCTGGCGGGCGGTTTTACTGGAACTGCCCGCCAGCCCAGGGGAAAACTCATAATACCCGCCGCGGTCTTTTGACCGCGGCGCGGTAATATGGAGGGCGGAATCCTGGCGGGCGGCCTCCGCCGCCCGCCAGGGTCATAATGAGGCCCATAGTGTCCTCTAAGGTCTTATTATACAAATAAAGTTATGGGGCGATTTATCAGGTGGGGCTAAGAAAAATGGGGGGGGGGAGGGTGTTAATTTCCATAGAGATTTCTGATACAACTATAGCCCGAACCCCAGGATGGAATTACACCAAATTTGGCAGAAAGGTTGCTCTTTATCCAGAAATCACCCTTTTTCATTTTTGGTGTAAATCCATTCAGTAGCTTTTGAGAAATTAAAGGAAATCTAAATTTTAACATCTAGGGTTGCAACAACTTCCCTTGAGTCCCCAAAACAAATGCAAAAAAAGGAAAAGGGGGCAGGGTACTAATACCTTAGCCCCCTAGCCTTGGTTCTGGGGACCACTGGTACCCACCCAGGGCAAAAAAGCTTTTTTTTTAAATTTGCAGTCTCCTGTGCTTCTTTTTAATAAAGCCCCCCGTGGGGCATGGTATTTAGTTTACAAAATGGTGGGAGGTAAACAGGCCCCCCCTCCAATGGCTTTCTTAAGTCTTGGGAACTACCACCTCCCCAGAGCTACATTAAAAAAAATATAAAATAGGGGTGGCGTGGACCCCTCGTGCCTCAGGGGCTACCACCTCCATGGAGCTTTGGTTAGAAATGAAGGGGGCTGCATGGACATCCTTCCAGGAGCTTTCAAATTCCTAGGGGCCCACCAACTCTCCAGGGTGAAATGGAGCATAAAAGAGGGGGCGAGTGAGTACCCCAGGGGACAACCACCTCCCCCAGGCCCACTACAATTCCATGGGGTAGACTGCACATTGCAATTGTGAAACTCCTCTTGTTTGTGCTCTGCCTCTGAGTCTTCTTTGTACACTCCTTTAAAGCTGACCTTCCTTCTGTCCTTCTCCTTGACTCTATAATACAGTTTTTGTTTTACAATGAGCAGGCCACCTTCTCTCCTGCATGAATGAAAGGTGAAAGCTGAACTCAACACTCCTGCTCACCTACTGGACCAGTTCAACAGGCACCCAAGAGTGATGGACATTCCTGAGGAGAATGCAGATTCAACACCCAATTTCGCAATACAGTATAAGTTTTCTTTTAACAATCATATTTTTTAGAACTGGGTGGGTTCAATTCACTCCTCCATAATTTGATTTCTTCAAATCTAGATGCCAGAACATTTAGCATAAATATCTCATAACTTGGGCCTCTGGAGCAGAAGGACTATTTGCAATGCATAAAACTGAACTGTTTCATACTCATTTCTTTCTTTCCTTCCACAACAAATTGATGATGATGTGCTGCTCATCGCCTTGATGAATGTTATTCTTGTGTTGTGTTTGTCTTTGTCATACCTTTCCCCAAATCCCCTTTCCCATCCATTCATCAAACCCCTAATCCTCTTCCCCAGACGGTGTGATTTTTTTGATTTATGTCTTAATTTGCACCAAATACATCACACACTTGGTGGGGCAGGTGTGGTTAAATATGACACCAGCTCACTGCAGAATCTTCTATTTCCTGAGCAGCAATAGCCCACACTAACCCCACTAACCCAACATCTTTGAACATGATTTCTCAATATCAACATCATCATTCAGTCCTCTATTACATGTAAATACATGCTTATCCTTGTCAACTGCAGAGTACAGACTTTGAGTGCACTTTTCCTGACTTGAGGATTTCATAACTTTGGTTTTCATTAAATTCCATACTTTCCATAGCTCGGGATAATTTTCTATTGCTAGCTTTTGTTTTAATATGTGGTATTCTTTGTTGTGTAATGGTGGTAGTAGTCTGTTCTCGGTCTTCTAAAGCTATGATATAAATATATATGTATGACCTACTAACTCTCTGTTTTTCTTTCAATTTAGTTGCCTGTGATGGATAATCCTTTTGAATAATCCTACAGTTGGAGGTCTCCTATGTGAAAGAGGGACCTCACCTGTTGTCACGTCTTCCCTGTGAGCACACTACCATATCTTCTTTTATTGAAATGTGCACCCTTGCTTTACTGATGAACAGCCAGCGCATGTTTCACCACTTGTTGACACACAGGCGGTGGACATTTTCAAAGCTGAAAAGATGGTTTAAACAAGTAGGTCTGTATTATTTAATTATGTGAAGTGTGTCACACTTGAGTGAATTCATAGCACTTGTAATGCTTAACCTAACGCTTTATGATACAGAAGTGAATTATGTGGAAACATGCATGTTGGAAAAACATAACACTGTACAAGACATTTATTTAAAACCACACAACCTCATGCACAGTTTAAACATTGTTTGCTACATCCACAACGAATTAGGAGAAAGGGCACTAGTCAATGTGAAACCTTTAGATGGCATTAAATTTCCAAGAAGAAACCTGTTGGAAGGAAATCTAAATTAATATTGACCAGGCTTTCATAGAGTACCCCAGTGACTGAGTAATCTTTAATAGCATCTAGAACGTTTGCGAGAGAGTGTCTTATTCTATGGATCATTTACATGTATTGAAAATTCCAAAGAACTTTCACAAAGTCACTGTCTACAGTGCAGGGACTGGCGGGAACCAAAAAGTAAAAAAGAAAGGGAAAAAGAAAAAAATAACATGTCATTAAAACCTTCCACCCACCTCCCTTCGCTCATTAGCTCCTGAATACAGTACATGTCTCTGCCATTTCTTCTGTAAAACAAGTCCAGTATTATTTAGGTTTCTACACTAAAGAAAGCCCCCCTGCAGTCCTACCAGTCAGCTTAATACCACTATGGGGGTCATTCCAACCCTGGCGGTCATCGACCGCCAGGGTGGATGACCACGGAAGCACCGCCAACAGGCTGGCGGTGCTTCCCTGCCCATTCTGACCGCGGCGGTAAAGCCGCGGTCAGAAAAGGGGATCCAGAGGTTTCCCGCCGGATTTCCCCTGTCTGGGCTGAATCTCCATGGCGGCACTGCAAGCAGCGCCGCCATGGAGATTCCGACCCTCTTCCCGCCACCCTGTTTCTGGCGGTTTTTACCGCCAGGAACAGGATGGCGGGAACGGGTGTTGTGGGGCCCCTGGGGGACCCTGCACTGCCCATGCCACTGGCATGGGCAGTGCTGGGGCCCCCTAACAGGGCCCCAGCATGATTTTCACTGTCTGCATAGCAGACAGTGAAAATCGCGACGGGTGCAACTGCACCCGTCGCACCCCTGCAACACCGCCAGCTCCATTCGGAGCCGGCTTCTATGTTGCAGGGCCTTTCCCACTGGGCCGGCAGGCGCTCCTTTGGCGGGCGCCCGCCGGCCCAGCGGGAAAGGCAGAATGGCCTCCGCGGTCTTTTGACCGCGGAGCGGCCAAATGGCGGTGACCGCATGGCGGGCGGCGGTACGCGGTCAGAATGACCGCCTATGTCTTTTAGTTGGGAGGGGTCAGTATAAGTAATAGCCTGAGTTACTTAGGATTTGTTAGGTCATAGAATTCAGAAGAGAGACGTTCAATTTAAGGGAACCAAATCTCCTGGAATGTCTAAAGTTTACATTACATAGATAGCATTAGCTTCTCAATTCCTAGTAGCTGCCAGGTCCTATGGAGCCAGTTAGTATGGTCTGGAATATGTTCCATGACCCAAAGGGAAAGAATTGCCTGGTGTATCGCACAAAACACAAGAGCAAGTTGATGGCTTTTAATTATTTTAGTTGAACTCTTTACCTATAATAAACAGGATTTGGGGTAGGGTGTTCACTTTTAGAGCAGCATTCCATCCAAACCACGAAAGTTTGAATTGCTACTAGAGAGAGAAGCCTTGTTTAACTTGTCTCTAAAACATGCAACAGTTGATGACTGCATTTTCTGAAGCACTCTTAGCAGTTTGGAGACCCAATTATGAGATGGAGGTTTCAACCCACACTACTGGAAAGTGGACAAGAAGAGTTTGTTGATGTGACAAGGAGGTTAAGTATCTGCAATTTTTGTAAATGTATTTTAAACCTTGAGATGTCCCCAAAGTGCCTGATCATGTCTACAAAGGAGGACAAATAAAAAATGTCATTTTCTAAAGTGGCTCGTCATCCTGTTGGGTATATCATACTGGTCTTAGTAGGTCTAAGACATAATTGCTATTTGTTCCTGTTTCAGTGGAAAGGAGATAACCATGTGCTTGGAAGAGTGCATTTTATTTAGCTCAGTCTAGTGTAGCCAGGATAACTATGAAGGAAAAGCAAATGTGAACGTTTTAAAAGAAGACTTCAGTAAATTGTTTGGCTAAACATGATGGGCAAATTCACTAAGGTAACTTACACTTTTGAGTAAGTTTACTACTTTTTCAGTATTCACAAACTGCACTTTTGCTGTAACGTACACTTTTGTAGTAATTTACACTTTTGCGGTAATTCCAGCACTACACATGTCCAACCACTGGTACTGATACTGCAACACTCTCAAATAGAAAATGATAGAGGTAGAGACTTACTACAATAGTGTATGTTGATGCAGTAGTGTTACTTACCTCAAAAGTGCAGTTTGTGAATACCAAAAAGTGGTAAACTTACTCAAAAGTGCACAAAGGTGCAGTTTGTAAATAGCATGTTGTTGTAAGTTTTGTAGTGCTGCTGTTGTCCCAATCAGGCCCAATCTATGATAAAAGGTAGCCTGAAAGAATACCTTGTGTGTTTTCTCCTGGAAAGGCTGTATCTTAGCCATAGTAGTGGATCCATCTTATGTGTACTAAATGCTGATGGAACTAAAACATCAGGTCCAAGATGTGCAGACTTGTAGAAAGGATATAAACTTAATAGAATGCTTGGTCAAAATCTATGGTCCCTGATTATGTCAAAGAGTGTTGGGCCAACTTTTTAAACTGGGTATAAGAGGAAATGGGAATAGAAAGGGGTTTTTCCTTTTCTCTAATAAACACAGGTGGAGTGAACCCGCTCTGAAAGCATCAGGAAGGCAAGTCGATATTACAAGAACATTTAGCCTCCTGTCACTGTTACTAGTGAGTATAGCATCTGGTAAAAGTTTAGAGGAGCTCCTTAAAAAGTGTTGAAAAAATTAAAGACGCAGTTGAAGTACAGTGCAGTCGGTCCAAGGAATGAGTTTGAAAGTCTCTCTGGAAGTTTTCATAATCTGCCGTCTGGATCTAATTCCTAATTTAGGAACAACCATTTTTTATGCTGGCTTTGTTGTGTCTGCCCTTCCTTCAATGAGTGGTGATCAGAAGTGCTTTCTATGAATTGTTAGGGTGGCCAATTTATAATAATCATTGGATTGCTCAGCTTTGTTTCTATCAAGCTAGGACTTGGAAAATGTCATAACATAAAGACAGACCACATATTGTCAATGTCAGTTGGGATACCCAAAATGAAATTGAATGTCAGGGTTGTAATCTGGTCATTTTGTTCTGATGAGTTAGGGTTACCTTAATGGGTATTTAGTTCAATGAATTGGAGGTGTGAGGCAATAACTCTCCCTAACATGGGATATTACGTGTAAAAGTTCTGTTGTGGCTGCTAGCAACTGAAAGGGAAAAGTGGGTCTTGGGCAAAGTAAATATGAATCAAGGCTCAGTGGTGTACCTTCTATGGAGAGGATAATGGGAGTATTGTTGAGGATTTGTGTATCTCCACTAGAGGGAGATAAGGAGATTTGCTGCCTTGGGCTTCATGGGACCACTGCCTACTGCAAAACACATTTTAAATGCAGCATTGTTTCTTTAAAGGAAAACAGGCTTAATTTAAATGAAAAGTTTACTAGACATGGTGGTCTGCATGCCTGTGATGCAATCCACTCATAGTGATTCACAATTTGAAATCTACTGCATTAATATTGATGAGGTAGGTTGGATTGCAACCCACTAGATTTGGAATTTTGTTAACCCAGCTATTAGTGCATAGGTTGATAGGCGAACTTATTTTCCTTTCAGAAAACATTGGTGCCTAACTTGTGACCACATTTTATGAATTGAAATTTCGTACACCTGGCTCATATTTCGCAATTTTTTATCTTTACCTTCTTTTGGAAGTGGGTGACAATTTTCAAACAAAATGAATAAACTGAAAGTCGCCATTAAAGGAAAGAGTTAAACTAAGCATGTTAAAGCCAGTTTCCCATCTCTCGAGCCTCATGCGCAGAGTCCATAGATCAAAAGGCGTCTTTTCTCCAGAGTCCCTCGGCATAAAAGCGACCCTATAACATTTGCGGAGATTCGCCCCAGATTAGAGGTTAGCAGCATGTATTGTTCGCTGCCTTTTCTTCCGTCTTTTTGAAAAAAAAAAGTTTCTCTTCCACGTATTCGTTTTGAGAAGGTGAAAACCTGTCAAGTTGGTAATCTCTGGATATAATGGGACAGACAGGGGACTAAGTCGGACTGGAAAAGAGGCAATTCTCTGGCAGGTATGGGATTTACCTCGCAAGCCTCCTCTAATGCACTGTCACCTGCTCACTGTCTTCTAGAGCTATCAGGTCAGAAGGGGACCAGCGACAAGGCTGCCGCGCGCACTGGAGCAAGTGGTTCATTAGCACACCCAATGCGCGCGATCTTTCACCTCCGCTGAGAGAGCGCCAGAGGTTCCGCACAAGACATCTTTTCATAACGAGCGGGCGAGAGTCAGAGGAACATAGGAGGTAACGATCCCTCTTACTCTTCTGCGACAGAAACATGACTATGGCGACAATAGCACTAATGAGAAGATATTTCCTCGACTCTTATTTTATTTGGTAACTTTGCACGTTAAAATGATGCTTGGTTTGGGGATTTATTGGGGCCCTTTATTTAGACATAGATTATTGTATGTAGTGAACATAAAAATACATCTATTACTATAGAACTACATCAGATTTTAACAGATCTTGTGTTGCTGTTGTTATATATATTTAGCAAGAAGGAAGAATCAAAGAAAGTAAGGAGGGTACTGCTTTCTTTTAATTGGATGGTGAATGGTAAGGCTTAAAATTAGAAGTACACATGGTTAGATAAAACAAAGAGTTGGGGAAGCACCAAGCGAAACAGACCACTCCTGAAACAGGGAAAAAAAATCTGATACTTGTTAGGAGTTATAAATGTATTTCACGTGCCATGTCCTGCAGTCTGATGTGGTATGATTACTTTACAGTGAGCGTAAGTCCTCTCTGGAAACATGCAACAGCAACTGTGTTAGCCATTTCAAGTCAACAGAAAAACATGATAGCCACCCCCCTTGCCGTATGGCTAAAAGACCTGACCTTCACCCATAAGTCCTTTTACAATATCAAGCAGTAATGCAGTTGCCAGAAACAGGTTGTAAATGAGGAAGAAAGGGAAGATTGGACTGTGTCTAGGCAGAAGAGAACTCACTGCAATAAGCGTCTCCAGTAAGTAATCTGAGCGCTACTCCTTCATCCCTCTACCTTGTCATAGTCCATAAAATATAAGGGTACACAAATCAATGCCTTTGGCTGACACCTCTCAACAGCCTCCCACAGGTGATGCCTAACTTGTGAACTTTGTGGGACTTCTATTTCCAAAGCCTTCTGTTTCCAAAGCACCACAGAGATTGGTAGATGAGGGTGACAAGCAATCAGATCAAATCAATGGCCGCAGATAACTGCCAATTTCAGTCCACATTTTGGGATGACGAAATCATTCACCCACAGGAGGGTAGCACTGCCAACTGGTGAAGTACGGAAGTAGCCTAATGTCCAAATCAAGAATAGGAACACAAAGGATTAAGGGGAGATTTAGAAGTGAGCAACATTTAGAAATGTTGTTGTCTAAACTGTGTCCACAGCCTAAGAGGGAAGTCCTCCTAATTAAGGGCACTTCTACATGGTCAGGAATCCAGACTATGACAGAAAAGTCACATTGACTTCAGCTAACAATAAACACTGTCACAAAATCACTTTGCTTCGCTCATTACACAAGACGAGCAAGAAGGGTCAGATCTGTAAGTCTGGTGGGATGACATTTTCCAGGATAATGATTGGGAGAAGGTAAGACCAATAATGCTACTGCAAGAAGTACACATCCAGGAATCCTTCAAGGACAAACCTCTTGAATATACACAATGTCACCAACAGTCAAGGATGATAGAAATAAACACAATGTACTTGCACATTTGCCAAAAAAGAGATCAAAATCAAAATTAAGGGATCAGGGAAAGTTTTATGTGCATTTACCAACAGAAAGGATCTTGCTCCTGAAAGTGACATCAAGATATAAATTAGAAAACATCCCAGTTTCCAACAACACCCTGAATAAATGAACCAACCATGCAGCAGAGGGATGAGGTCATGCATGACCATACATCCAAGAGGGAGGTGGCATGACAAAAGGTCACTAGCATAGTTCTGGAGAGTGTGAGTTCCACCTTGAATTACCCATAGCAAAATACATATTGTTTTTTTTAACCCCCACTCACCATACAATGCTCATAGGTGTGCACTGAGGCCTTTTCATGGCATGGAGTGAGACCTAGGGTGGATTTCTGAGGTAGGGAAGTGGGCTTCCCTATGCTAAAAGAGAGATTACTGCAACAGAGGGATGAGAGTGGAGGCAGAAAGGAGATGATAATGCAAAATAAGTCTATTTTCCCATTACCTGCATGGGGAAGCCTCCCACTGACCTCCCCATTTTGTTAAAAGGGTTCGGCCAGTCCCTTAAACTGAACTCTTGATCATTGACTGAACTCTTGATCATTGATTACATCTATGGTTATTCCTTATGCATGTAACCTGGATATGCATATATAATCTATTTTTGCATGTGCACATGTTGCCTATATGTGAAGGATTATTATGAAAGCAATTAAGTGCATGCAAAGCTCACACCTGCCTTCCGGCTCTCACTTGTCACACAGATGTTGGCTTGCACCAGTCTGCATGGAATTCACAAATGCTCAGAAACTAATCACAAATCTGAACTGCTGGAATACACAAAGGCTGTCTGCTACTTTAAAAGAAATATCAGGCAGAAACTTCCAATTGATGTGCCAAGATTGCCTAACCTTATGCCTAGGTCCCCACAAAAATGGTGGCTAGGATATTCTTTTTAGCTCAAGCGTCAAGGTGCTTCCTGTCAACTCCTCTTGTCACTCTCGGGACTGAGAGCCTGGTGAACAGTACACTAGCCTGCCAGGAGTGGTTGCATGCATCTAACTTAGAGGGAGAGAGCTGGGTGATTGAACTGAAGGGACATTGCTGGTGCCCAAACATGGAGAAGACATCAGTCACAAGCACCAATCACAAGAAACAAAGGCTGTGGAGGTGCTCAGCAAGATGAAGCCACACCACAAAGGCTCTTTGCATGACTCACATGAGTGTAGGTGTCTAGGTTCATAGGCCCAGACATTGCTCCTTTGTCTTCTGACATTGGGGAAAGGGGAGCATGTACAAGGTAAATTAATCTTTCTAAGTGACTTGAACAATACACTTGTAATCCAGGTTGGACATGTTTTTGGATATATGAATATTGAATAACGAACAGTTGACTGTGTGCACTATACTCTTTCAAGCTTCACTAGAATGCTATTCAATGTTGGTTTACTGTTCTCAAAACGCATTTCCTCATATTCTTATGATAATCAGTGACCTCTAGAGAAGAACTGATTTGATTCTATATATTTAGTAGTTTTTTAGCCTGCTATTTTACCTTTTAATTTTAGCTTGTATTAGCTAGATATTTTTGTTATTTATTTTAATTTGTTGTGTTTTAAATTCTATAAGTCAAAGAAGCCAAGGAAGCGTGGCAGCAGGTAATATGTCACAACCTTCTCGATTCCTCTGTGAGGCAGGAGAGCCAATATTAACATTGAAATTATAGAGGAAACTTTTTGACTCCTATTTAATAGCAGTTAGAGTGGGAAAGTTTTCTCCTGCAAGGAAGCAATAGGTACTATTATATAGCCTGGGCTGGGCATTAAGGGCAAAAATATTTATGTACATTTGGATGGCACCACTGGTATTGATGAAGGTGAAGCTAGAGATGTATTTGAAAGGTTTTTAGTTATGTTAGGAAACATTTTGGAACTTATATCAACTTTGTGATGGAAAGACACAAGTTTCTCACTGGTGCTCAAAGCCAAGGTGAGAAAGTAGGGAATGACGCTGCTTCTTTGAAGAGCCTGGTACATGCCGGTACCTCTGTAGATTTACCAGATTTCCTAATCAGTGATCAGGTATTATGTTGTACCAACAACCCTAGAGTGCAGGAGAAAAGTTTAATAAAAACAAAGCAACATTAAAAGATGCCATTGGCATTGTGGACTGAATAAAGCATATTTAAAGTTTGTTCAAAGAGATGACCAAATACTGTTGAAAGCGTAATTAGTTTAGCTACAAGTAACGATCCAGTGAGAAATGATAAACAGAAGGGGAGTAGTGATTCTGGTAAGAGGACACAACCAATGAAAAGGATTCAAAAGTCAAATCCTTCTGGTTTGGGAATTGTGGGCATCTTTCTAACAGACTCATTTTTAGGGTCGAGCGCACAAGCGCTCTGGCCCCTGTTGTAATCTCTCTGTGGGCTTTTAACCATGCCCCTGTCGTGCCCATCAGTTTTGTAGGTTCGCCGGCTTGCCTTTTAAAATTTGCTTGGTTTCATTAGTGAAAGGCATACATACGTCATGCCTTTTCCTGTGTTTAGTCCTCCTTGAGAGCACTATTGAAAACATATAAGGCTCCATGTTTTCCACATGGCTTCTGGACTACTTTTTCTTTTTATTTCGTACGCAGCGTGATCTCGCTGGGCAGTAATCAAGTGCTTTTCATGACTACCAGTTTAATTCGATTGTTTATCCTAACGCTCCTTCGCAAATTCAAGGTTTTACACAGCGTGATCACGCTTGTTTTTTTAAAATTATTTATTTGTAATGTGTTTGCAATATTTTCCCGTCTCTCTCCCTACCCCCGCCAACCTCGCACCTGTTTTAGAGGTACTAAAGTTCTGCAGGGAGAATGGCCTTAATAGTTTATAACGCTAATAGCTCTAACTCGAGCAAATGCGAGACCTATTGCATTGCAAATGTTTGTATTATTTGATTCCAACTGCAAATAGAAAGGAACGTAGGAACATTTTGCTAACAATGGAATACATTCTCCAAGAGCATTTTGCTGCACGTTACATGCGTTTCTTAACTCAAAAATGATTCCTGCTGTAGCATGTACTGCATCCGGACTAGGGGAAGGGTAGACGGGAGGTTCCTCATGGTCCGAGTCTGCTCCTTCTTTACAGGTGGAAAAATCATTCTTTTTGCAATGCTACTTAGTACTACTCACGTGGTAATGATTTTTCAACATATCTCTATGCACCTGTGTAGGAAGGAAAAGCTGTTATTTATTTTAAAAGTACATTCCACCACGGATCTAACAAGGAACTGCCCCCCTAGTCTCTTTGTGCACTGTATTACACCTCTCTTTCATCTGTGTTGGTGAATTCAAATAAGGTTTCATGATCCATGGTGTATGCCACATAAACTATCAGCTATATTATGGTTAAAAGAAGGTACAGTGGTGATTGGCATGCACTGGCCTCCTCTCTCCGAAACCTACTCTCTCAACCCAATTACAGATTGCACAGTGAAGTAACTTATATGAGTCACGTCTGCTCCCTCCATAAAGTGCCACTACTCCAAGACTCAATCCGCATTGCACACCACTTATATGGTCAGGGAATGCTGGTGCTTTCCGTTACTGAGTTATGCAAAGTGTCTCAGAGGAACAAACCACAATGTGCATTTCTTCTGTCCACCCAGCCTATGACATAGAAATGTTTGACATTCCTGCAATTTGCCTGGGGTGCTGGAGAAGTGAGGTGCGTGTAGAGGGAATTCTAGACACAGAGAGGCCGAAGTGTCACAAGTTCTCTAAACAAGGAACTAAAGGTGATGCTACCAGCAGCAAGTATTGTACCTTGGTACTTTTAAAGTGCAAGCAGGTATACTGCACATAGGAGCTGTTCATCTGTACCAATGGCCTGACTTAGCAGTAGTGTTTGCCTCCTCCACATCCGCTGGGCACTCAGAATCCAGAATGGGCTCCATTTATAAATTGAAAACGCTTGCCAATTGCTTCAAGGTGATGCTCTTTTGATGATGCCATTGTAACAGTGGAGTTAAAGGGCAATAGTTGGTTACAAATGTGTCTACTATTGTAAAGGTGTGAGCTGAACCAGCTGGTAGCCCGGTGCTCTGACTCTCTGTGTCAGTGATAGTAACTGGATGTTCTTCATCATTGACAGGTTTTTAAGTCTTCAGTGCATCTCGATTTGAGAGTTTGAGGTGTGTGATGTCATTGTAGAGTCCGCATTTAGCCAGCAGGGAGATATCACAGTTTTTGTCTTTGTGGGAGTACCTAATGCCCTGGTATTCTCAAACACTTAAAGAGATCATTTTTCAGTACAATGCAACACTGTGGTGTCGCAATAAAGAGCTTTGGCAGAGAAAAGGTTCATAATGACTAAAGTTATCTTTGCTGAAGAAACCCCACCTACTGTGGGGCAGACGTAAAACCATTTAAAATTTGCCACTCATCGATATAAATATTTCGAGTAGCAAATCTTAGCAACATGCACTGACGAAACTACTAAATGAATTAAAGATTTTGAAAGATAAATTAATGGATTGGCAAACCAGTATTTCCTTGTGCTTTTTCGTAAATAATTTTGCAGCTGCAAAGCCTACTTACTAAATACGTTTTCTCCTCCAAGAGACTGCTATTTTTACTTAACCTACATTGTGTAATACAACGAATTTTGCATTTCTGAATTTAATTCTCAATAATGACTTGCCATTTGTAGAACTTGTTAAGGAAAATATAAACTTTACTAATGAACATTGTATAAACACAGAACAGAAAAACTTTACAGATTATGTTTAGGAATACATTGGTTAAAACGGACAAAGTGCTAGCACAAGACATGCATGCGAATATCAACTGTTTATGAAATAAAGAGAGCCTTCGGCCCATTATTAATGAAATATTCACTGCATCTCAAAACATTATGGTCAAACTTAGAGGCCAGATTGACAAAGGCAAGTTTGAAAAGTCAAACATCTATTCTTGCAGGTTTATTGTTTGAAGTAGATTATATTATAACATGAATTCCCAAATAATTTCAGAGGCCTTTCTGGGAATACAACTCACGAGTGAACTTTTAAGAGTACTATGGTTTACAATGTTTACTTAGGCAGGCAGTAGAACTGGCGGAACATCGTGATGGACACAATTTAGTCTGCTCTGTGTTGCTGACATGGTCTACTAGCAATCAGGACCAATGTTTCTACTAGATGAGCTGGTCAAATAACTATTTAGCTGTCATCAGCAATTGGCCCATCATTAGGTCCAGTATAGCAGCTTGAAACACTACTTTTCCCACATGTTGGTATCTATGTGAGCTTTTAACTGCACCCACTTTACGCTCATCACTATCACTCGTTTATGGGCCTGCCTTTCAAAAATCCTATGTTATTATTGGTAAATGCTCTACTTCTGTCCCTTTTTGGGGCAGTTTTGTTACCGTCAGAGGTTCAGGGACAGCACCAAACAACACACACAAACATGGGTAGATTTCTTTGACTTTTCCAGTAAGGCACTGAATGGATGGGTGCGGGGCAACAAAGTAAATGACTATAAAGGGTTATATGACTTGATTCTGAGAGAGCATATGCTTAATACTACTTTTACAGAGTTGCGCCAGCACTTGGTAGATAGTAAGCTGACTGATCCCAGGAAGCTTGCTGAGGAGGCGGACCTCTGGGCTAGCACCAGAGTGTCCAAAAAGGTACCTGGGGGGGACTCACAAAAAGGTGGTCAGGGTTCCCAACAGAAGAAAGAGGGGGGAGATAAACTTACAGATAAGGAACTCTCAAAAGGCCCCCAAAAGAATTCCCAGGGAGGGGGTGGCAACCATTCCTTCTCTAGATTTGGGAAGAAGCCAGGGACATTTGATAAGTCAGGGAAATCCAACCCCAAATGTATGGAGTGTTACCAGTATGGTCACTATAAAGGCGACCCCCAGTGCTCCAAAAGGGCACTGTCCACTACCGGACAGACACCTGGGATAACTAGTGTAGTGCTTGGAGGGGAGATGGACCCAGATAGCTTTGGGGAGCAAGTAGAGATTTCCCTAGTGTCCCTGGGAGAAAGAGAAATGGTGCCCAAAGCCCACATGCCCCAAAATACTTCCAAGTTCAGGCAGTGGGTCACCATTAATGGGCAGAAGGTGGAGGCTCTGCGTGACACAGGAGCCAGTATGACTACTATCCAGAGTCAGCTGGTGTCCCCAGAGCAGATAGTCCCTAATACATTCCATCAGGTCATAGTCGCTGACAATCGTGAGAGTCACCTACCGGTGGCTCTGGTTCCCTTTGAGTGGGGGGGGGTCTCTGGTACTCTGAAAATAGCTGTGAGTCCTGCCATGCCTGTAGATTGTCTGTTAGGCAATGATCTTGAGCACACTGCTTGGAAAGAAGTAGAGCTCAGATCTCACCTGGAGATGTTAGGGTTACCTGAGTGGGTCTGCATGACCACCAGGTCCATGGCTGCCCGGGAAGGGAGTCAAGGGCGCCTGGAGCCTGGAAAAATGGCCCAGACAGCCGCCCAAGATGGGGGCCAGGGGCGCGGGAAACCCGCCTCCAATGTTCCCACAGTGGTAGACGAGGTCCCTGAGGAAGAGGAGGCCCCCGAGCCAACCGGGGAGGACATAGCTGCCCTGGGTAACTTACCTGAACTTGCTGGCTGGCAAGTAGAGGGGGGGCCAACCAGGGAAGCATTCTGCAAGGCGCAGAGAGAATGCCCCACCCTTGAGGGTCTGAGGAAGCAGGCCACAGACCACGCAGCAGGTGACGCCTCTGGCGCTCACCATATTTACTGGGAGAATGATCTCCTTTACAGTGAGCGTAGAATTCCAGGTCCTGGGCCACACCGTGTGCTGGTGGTCCCCCAGTGTTACCGGAAATTCCTACTAGGCCTGGCTCACGTCATTCCCCTGGCAGGACACCTGGGCCAAGACAAGACCTTTGACAGGCTTAACACCCACTTTCATTGGCCCAGAATGAGGAAAGCCTCAGATAACTTCTGCAGAGCTTGCCCCACCTGCCAGGCTAGTGGGAAGGCAGGGAAACGGCTTAAAGCTCCCCTGATCCCACTCCCAGTCGTTGGCACCCCCTTTGAAAGGGTGGGCATCGACATTGTTGGTCCCTTGGACCCCAAAACTGCCCTGGGCAACAGGTTTATCCTGGTTTTGGTGGACCATGCCACCCGCTATCCAGAGGCAATCCCTCTGAGAACAGTGACTGCAAAGGTGGTGACCAGAGCCCTGATGGGAATATTTACCCGTGTGGAATTCCCTAAGGAGGTCGTGTCTGACAGGGGCACAAACTTCATGTCTGCATACATGAAGACCCTGTGGGATGAGTGTGGGGTGACCTACCGGTTTACCACCCCTTATCATCCTCAAACCAACGGGCTGGTTGAGAGATTCAACCAGACCCTGAAAGGCATGATTGGTGGCCTGACTGAGGCCATGAGGCGTAAGTGGGATGTTCTCTTCCCCTGCCTGTTGTTTGCTTATAGAGAGGTGCCCCAGAAAGGGGTGGGGTTCAGCCCCTTTGAGCTTCTCTATGGTCACCCTGTCAGGGGACCCCTAAGCATCGTTAAGGAGGGCTGGAAGAGAGCTCCCCAGGCTCCTCCCCAGGATGTGGTCAGCTACATGCTGGCCCTCCGCAAACAAACCCAACGCTTCTGGAAGGAGGCCCAGAGTAACCTGGAGGCCTGTCAAGAGGTGATGAAGGAGTGGTACGACAAAAAGGCCACTCTAGTTGAGTTCTCACCTGGAGACAAAGTTTGGGTGATGGAGCCAGTAGAGCCCAGGGCTCTCCAGGACCGCTGGACTGGCCCCTTTGAGATCAAGGAGCGTAAAGGGGAGGCCACTTACTTAGTGGACCTCAAGACCCCTAGGCAACCCCTAAGGGTCCTCCATCACAACCGGCTCAAACCTCACTTTGAGAGGTCTGAGGTCAGTATGCTCCTAGTCACCGATGAGGGCATGGAAGAGGAGAGTGAACCTCTCCCCGACCTCCTCGCTGTCAAAGAAGGGGATGGGTCAGTAGGTGGTGTCATTCTCTCTGACTCCCTGACTCCAACACAGAGAGCGGACTGCTATGAGCTGCTAGAGCAGTTCTCCCCCCTGTTCTCCCTTACACCTGGACTAACCCACCTCTGTGTGCATGCCATTGACACAGGTGACAGTGCTCCTGTAAAGAACAAAATTTACAGGTTGTCAGATAAAGTGAAGGCCAGCATCAAGGAGGAGGTCTCCAAGATGTTGACTTTGGGGGTTATTGAGAAATCCAGTAGTCCCTGGGCCAGCCCTGTGGTATTGGTTCCCAAGGCTACTGCCCCAGGTGCGAAACCAGAACTCCGGTTCTGTGTGGACTACCGGGGTCTCAATTCAGTCACCCGGACTGATGCTCACCCCATCCCCCGAGCTGATGAGCTCGTTGACAGGCTAGGCGCTGCCAAGTTCCTGAGTACGTTCGATCCTACTTCCGGGTACTGGCAGATTGGCCTGACTGAGGGGGCTAAAGAAAGATCTGCTTTTTCCACCCCTGATGGCCATTACCAATTCCGGGTGATGCCATTTGGGCTGAAAAATGCCCCCGCTACCTTCCAACGGTTGGTTAACGGGGTCCTAGCTGGTAAAGATGCCTTCTGTGCAGCTTACCTAGACGACATAGCTGTCTACAGTTCCAGCTGGGAGGAACACCTGCTCCACCTCAAGGAGGTGCTTCAGGCCCTGCAACAGGCAGGCCTGACTATCAAGGCTAGTAAGTGCCAGATTGGGCAGGGTTCCGTGGTGTACTTGGGACACCTCGTAGGTGGTGGGAGGGTGCAGCCGCTCCAGGCCAAGATTGAAACTATCAAGGTCTGGCAACCACCTAGAACACAGACTGAGGTGAGAGCCTTTTTGGGCCTCACTGGAAACTACCGCAGGTTCGTCAAGGGCTATGGTACCATTGTGACCCCCTTGACTGAACTCACTTCCAAGAAACAACCTCAATTCCAACTGTCTGAATTGGACAGAGGCCAGTCAGAAAGCCTTTGATTCTCTGGAGGAAGCCATGTGCACGGCCCCCGTGCTCAAGGCCCCTGACTACTACCAGGAATTTATTGTTCAAACAGACGCTTCAGAGCATGGCATAGGGGCTGTTCTAGCACAGCTGAATGAGGAGGGCTCAGACCTACCAGTAGTCTTTATTAGCAGAAGACTATTACCACGGGAACAAAGGTGGAGTGCTATTGAGAGAGAAGCATTTGCTGTGGTCTGGGCACTGAAGAAGCTAAGACCCTACCTGTTTGGGACTCCCTTCCGGGTTCAGACAGACCACAGGCCCCTCAGATGGCTCATGCAGAAGAGGGGTGAGAATCCAAAACTCTTGAGATGGTCCATTTCCCTACAGGGGATGGACTTTACGGTGGAGCATCGCCCAGGGGCTGACCACACCAATGCTGATGGTCTCTCCAGATACTTCCGCCTTAGCGATGAGAGCTCCCAGGAGGTCGGGTAGCTCTCCCCACTTTCAGCTGGGGGGGACACATGTTAGACCTGACATGCCTTGGGGTGGTCACCCCTAACATTTTGCCTGCCTCCCTCCACTTTTTGGACCCTGTTTTGCTGGCTTTTAGACTCTGCGCACTTTACCACTGCTAACCAGTGCTAAAGTGCATATGCTCTCTTCCTTTTTAAACATGGTAACTCTGGCTCATACCTGATTGGACTATTTAATCTACTTATAAGTCCTTAGTAAGGTGCACTACATGTGCCTAGAGCCTGTAGATTAAATGCTACTAGTGGACCTGCAGCACTGGTTGTGCCACCCACTTAAGTAGCCCCCTTAACCTTGTCTCAGGCTTGCCATTGCAAGGCCTGTGTGTGCAGTTTCACTGCCACCTCGACTTGGCATTTAAAAGTACTTGCCAAGCCTAGAACTCCCCTTTTTCTACATATAAGTCACCCTTAATGTGGGCCCTAGGTAACCCCTAGGGCAGGGTGCTGTGTAGGTAAAAGGCAGGACATGTACCTGTGTAGTTATATGTCCTGGTAGTGTAAAACTCCTAAATTCGTTTTTACACTACTGTGAGGCCTGCTCCCTTCATAGGCTAACATTGGGGCTGCCCTCAGACACTGTTGAAGTGGCAGCTGCTGATCGGAAAGGAGCAGGAAGGTCATATTTAGTATGGCCAGAATGGTAATACAAAATCCTGCTGACTGGTGAAGTCGGATTTAATATTACTATTCTAGAAATGCCACTTTTAGAAAGTGAGCATTTCTTTGCACTTAAATCTTTCTGTGCCTTACAATCCACGTCTGGCTGGGCTTGGTTGACAGCTCCTTGTGCATTCACTCAGACACACCCCAAACACAGGGTACTCAGCCTCACTTGCATACATCTGCATTTTGAATGGGTCTTCCTGGGCTGGGAGGGTGGAGGGCCTGCTCTCACACAAAGGACTGCCACACCCCCTACTGGGACCCTGGCAGACAGGATTGAACTGAAAGGGGACCTGGTGCACTTCTTAGCCACTCTTTGAAGTCTCCCCCACTTCAAAGGCACATTTGGGTATAAAACAGGGCCTCTGCCCTACCTCATCAGACACTTGCTGGAGAAGAAATCTGACCAGAAACTACATCCTGCCAAGAAGAACTGCCTGGCTGCTCAAAGGACTCACCTGTCTGCTTTCTACAAAGGACTGCTGCCTTGCTGTTCCCCTGCTGCCTTGCTGAACTCTTGTCTGGCTGTGAAAGTGCTCTCCAAGGGCTTGGATAGAGTTGCCTCCTGTTCCCTGAAGTCTCAGGACCAAAAAGACTTCTCTTTTATCACTTGGACGCTCCGTGCGCCGACAATTTCGATGCACAGCTTGTTCCGCGGCGAGAAAAACGCCGCACACCGACGCTGATCGACGCGACGCTCTTGGGACGACCGAAAATCCGACGCACGGCTTCGCAAGGACAACGCCGCCTGACCTCTAGAGGAGAAATCGATGCAACGCCTGCCTCGAGATCGTAATTTCAACGCGCAGCCCCGCAGACCGACGTCTAGAGGAGAAATCGACGCAACGCCTGCCGTGAGATCGTAATTTCGACGCGCAGCCCCGCAGACCGACGCGCAGCCGGAGAACAAGCAGGAAAATCCACGCACAGACCCGGTAATCCCCGCGATCCACAGAAAGAGACTGTCCGCGCGCCGGAAAACGACGCCCGACTTCCCCGCGTGGAAAATAACGACGCAAGTCCGTGTGTGCTGGGGAGAAATCGACGCACACATCCTTTTTCCACGCACCTCTTCCTCTGTGGCCCTCTGAGGAGATTTTTCCACTCTAAACCAGGTACTTGTGCTTGAAAGAGACTTTGTTTATATTCTAAAGACTTAAGACACTTTATATCACTTTTCAGTGATATCTCTACAATTTCCCATTGCAACTTTATTCTTTTTGACCTACAATTATCCTGATAAATATTATATATTTTTCTAAACACTGTGTGGTGTATTTTTGTGGTGCTATATGGTGGTATTGTATGATTTATTGCACAAATACTTTACACATTGCCTTCTAAGTTAAGCCTGACTGCTCGTGCCAAGCTACCAGAGGGTGGGCACAGGATAATCTTGGATTGTGTGTGACTTACCCTGACTAGAGTTAGGGCTTTTGCTTGGACAGGGGGTAACCTGACTGCCAACCAAAAACCCCATTTCTAACATGCACCAAGTTTGTACATCATTTCTGAGTGAGGTGTTGCTGTTAAGATCACTATTGAAGAAAGGAGCTAAATGTGTCTAGTCTGAGGATTGTGAGAAGACATTTAGTAATGTGAAGTATGAAATTGGGGCGATGCCCACTTTGAGAGATTTTGACCCACATACACGGAATGAGTTTGACTACAAATGCCAACTTGAAAGTACTGGGTGCATTGGTGACCCAGATGATAGAGAACAGAAGCTGATAGCCTTCACCTCACGATTCCTCAAGGGAGCAGGGGAGATCTATTCAGTCATAGAAAGGGAGGCTCTTGCATGCAGTTGAGTAAATTATCATTTTTCACCACTTTAATATCCTATTCTTCAACAAAGGAAGAGAAAACAAAAGTAAAACATTACAGAAATATAAACAATATGTGCTCTCACCAACAGTGGGCAGTACAGGCATAAAAAGAAAAGACCATAAAAATAGTTGCACAGCAATGGGTATGTGAGGTGATCCATGGGCAAGATGCTTCCCAAGAGAGATGAGACTGGGAAACTCAGCAGATACCTTCTGCACAACTGGCCGTGTATTCACCACACATCCACATCTCCCCTATCTCCCTCCAAGTTCAATTCATGTTTACCCACCATGTACTACCAGATCCTCAATAGCTACCAAACCTTGGGGGTGTGCATGCACCTGACTTTTAGAACCATACTTCACAAAAGTCAGAAAGGGGGGTCCAGATTTTGTTAAAGCGCCACCTAGTATCCCTCACAGTTGCCATCAGGCTCTCCATAGTGTAGATATCCCAGCACACCACTGTTGCAAAGTAGGGATCTCCCAGCTCTTCTGACAAAAGGCAATCACCAGACTTGCTGCCACCAAACCATGGGTAATTCATTTATCAGAAGGGGGGTTGAGTGGGTAAAGACCCTCGTCATCATGAGCTCTTAAGAGTGCCTGAAGAGGATCAAGGGTGAGTGTGACCTGCAGCATGCTGGAAATGTGTCAGAACACATGCTTCCAAAAGCATGGATGTTATCCCCCATCTTTCGGTTTTGTATAAAACTGTTCTGAAAGGGGATATTCTAATAACTGTACTTCATTTTTTGTTACAATAATAGTGAATAATATGTAAGTGACTATTAGTGTAATTATAAAAAACTGATTCAAAACAAGGAAGTGGAGCCCCAAGCAACTTCCATAAGGACGAGCTGGTCCTGGCCCTGATTTTGCCACCTCTGAGGCCGGGGGTCGCAGAGGCATTGTCAGGGGTTGCAAGGGGCAAGCTGGGGGTCGCAGCTGCAACCCCTTGGAACACTTAAATGATGTCCATGGAAATTTTGTGTTATTGTACTTATGTAGTCATTGATTTCTACTTATGTAATGTAATTCTCTTGTTGCCTGGGAACGGAACTCCATGTTGGCCAGTTTGGTCCCTGCCTGTCTAGGGTCGGTTGTATGTTACATATCTACTCAATAAACCCCTTTAACCCACGCTTCTTTGGTCATAAAAGTATTTACAAACTGTGTATTAGCAAGTCAAGTGGTTGGTTTATTGTTAAAACACCTTACTTCTGATGCACTGTCACGGACCCTGCATTGGGCATTCAAGGCAATAATCATGTCGACTTAGAAGGTGGTCATAACAATCCTCTTGTTTTAAATTTACCATACAAAGACATGAAAAAATGACTTTCACGAGGTCTACCACTGGTAATTTTAATCCTTTCCTTCCCAATATAAGGTTGTCACCAGAAAAACATTGTCAGAGCTGCCCACAGAGTCGAATTCACCACAGGGAAACACGCAAATCCCTGTGTGAAGAGTGAAAACCCTAAGGTGAAGCATGCCAAGTTAAGCTATTGAGGGTTTTCTGTCACTTTAAAACGGACATAACAGTCCTTCTTTTGGAGTAGATGATTTTTTACCAGGGGGATTCATCCCAGAGTTACAGATTCCCCTAAAACTTCCTCAGTTCTCCGGGGATTTTCGGTGTTCATTAGGAAGCATTGTTAATTTCACACTCTCTCAGTTACCCGGGTCACTGCTATCACTAAGCATGCAGAATTAGACTGTGAGCTAAAGTGCTTGTAAACATTAGGATATGGCCACTACTGGTGCATCTGGAGGCTGTGATGAGTTCACCTGGGATTAAAAATAATTACTAACTTTCTGATGGTGAAAATTGAGGTAGAAGGTTAGTGACGTTGGCAAACATAGGTGACTATGGAACATTTGGGCAACGCCGTTGAAAACTTGATTAGCTCCACTGTAGAGGAGGGGACCACAAAACCACATCAAGGAGTTGGAGCAGATTTCAAGCGTGGAGCATCAGTCTCCATAGGTCCAACAGCTGAGAGTTAAAGCTGCATCATTTGCCTAATCTGCACAGCTTTCTGAATTTATAGAGGCAGCTGTATGCCTAGCATTATGTTTATGTATGATCTAAATATTTATGGAAAGTTTTCCTCGGAAGGGCTGATGTGTCGCGCTCCACTCCTCAACCTCACAAGCAACAAGCAGTAAGAAGCTAAGTGATGAACACACTGCCTCTAATGGACACCGGCCAGGCGATGCCACAGGACAAAGCCACTGCCGCGGCATCTGCTTCTCACTTATGAATTATTGCATGGAGAGGAGAATGCTGGGAACAAACAGGACCGCGGGGTATGCCACAAGCTGCTTTTAGGACTGCACGGCCTGAAAGGCATAGCGGAGAACATTTTCGCAACATAGATGTCGAAATAAAAAAAAAATCATCCAAGATCTAAACTGGAAAACTTTCTCATGCCCAAGCATCCTTGTGAGCGCGGCGGACATAAAGGCAAAAACAACTGTTTAATAACCCATGCGTGTTATTACAAAGAGGAACATATTGGTATTTATTTTTGCCGTCCACATTTGTTCCCCTGTTTCAAATTAATAACCTAGACCAAAGGGAAAATAAATAAGTGGAGCTCTTCGTTTCACTGTTGCCTTCAGTTACCTCGGCTATGGCTCGGCCTCTCGTTTTAAACTTCACATGGCTGTGGACTTACATTCCTGGAAATCTCATGGGCAGTGAAAGTGACATCACCCACAGTTTGACCACCTGCTATCCGTTGATCATAGTTGACATTTTGTCCCACCATTCAAAAACCTTCAAATGGTTTCGGAGTGGCCATGTTGACTAGTATCAGGTAGACGAAACAACACAGCAAATGATCAACAGAACCAAGATATAATTGGCATGATATTTAAAAAAAACTAAGTGGAAAAGATGTGAATTACCATGCTGGATCCTTTAAAAAAAGCAGGAAGGATACTAAATCAATACAATCCTGTGTCACATCTGGCCAACGCTGTGAAGATAATCCCCACCTCCTAATTAACCATATAATCCAAAAACGAGAACACTCGTGCATCTATTGAATCTTGTGCGTTTAACCAGGTTTCATAACATTGTACAAGGCAGCTCATAGGTAGGAATTCCAATTCCCCCCAGACAGTGAGGTACGTTCCAAAATCTTACACCTGGTCCTTTTGGACCATTTCCCAGAAATCAAGATGCATTGGCCTAGCAACCGGCAAAGCTGTGCTCTCCCTAGGAAGCCAGCAGATTCCACAGTTAACGGATGCTAATGCCGAGAAGCGTGCCTTCTGTTTTAAAAAGAGGTGGGGAGAGAAGGGAGCAGCAAATATGCAAACTTTAGAAATATCAGCGCGGCTTTCATTTCAGATACCTTGTGTTTGGAAAAAGTGTTTACGTGTCTCTACAAAGGAGGGGAGAAAAGGGAAGATGTAAATGGCCAAGTCACCAAGCCCTGCTTTTTTTGTAAATGTAGCTAACTCAGGGTGTTCGCAGTTTAAACAACAGAGCAAAGAGGCTGAACATTTTAAAATCAAATGTAACATTTATCATGTTGGAAAAGCAGTCATTCCATGAATTAGACCATTTGCATGGCACACATCTTCCATGAAATCTTTTATTTAGAACTGCCCATCACGACTGCACTCTGGTATGTCCCTCAAACGCTTTACATAGAACTATACTATAAATAACAAACAATCGTTCATAAGGATTCATTCCAAGCCCCATTCTATTTTCTCATGTTAGTGCGTGACCACTATTTTCTGCTATGTACAGGGAACGAGCTTGTCTATGCTCTTGAGGTACAATCAATAGATGTATATGGTAAACATATCAACAAGACCAAGGTGGAGTCTTCCAAGATGTGTATTCATTTAAATATATGCAATGTAAATAGTACATTCATTTAAAAATATAGCGCTGATGACATAGTGCCCAGTGAATTGGGTGCTCAAATTAGTGAATCGAATGAAGTGCAATAAGACTCTTCTCAAATGTCCTTTCAGAGGGACAAGAGGCAAGGATGGGTTACTGCTCCTAGCTGTGAGTGTTGTAGCCTTTTGCTTCTGCGGTTCGGGACCGGACCAATTATGGTTCCTGAGTAACTGGGTCAATTACTACTCCTTTCAATACTTGACTTTAATTCGTAGTGCAATAAGGGCAGTCCAAAAGTATTTGAAGGGGAGGTAGGTTTGAGGAATACACATGCACAGTCCTCAAAGTGCACATAGTAACTGCAATAAGTTAACTGTCCATTCAAATACTTTATTTTATGAAAAAGTAGTATTTTAATGTAAACACACAAAGCATAGAGGCAACACAAAATAATATCAACAGCTGCTTAAGGTCAGTATGCGAGCATCATCCTGGCCATTACCGTAGCCCCTCTGTTCCTTCTAGTGAGGGTGGCTATTCCTCAGTTGATACTGGAGATGACTTTCAAATGTGGATCTGGCTAGCCCTTTATGTCACAAAATCTAAGGGCCCGATTTATATTTAGGAGGTTGGGCTGCCCTCCACAAGGGCAATGGAGTAAATTAGCTCATTGACCTGGTGGACGTCCCGACAACAAAATTAATAAATGTCCATCAGGCCAGTGGACATTTAATGCAAAGCACGAGTTTGTTTTTGGAAAAAAATTGTCCTACTCACCATGGCAGTAATCTCCCATGGCAAAAGGGGCATCAGACAGTTTTAATTGCCCCTCACCTCCAGGGTTTTCATTGTGGTGACAGGCAGTGAAAACTGACCTGTCTGTCCAACCCTCTAAATTAGGTGGGTGGACATAGAGGTCAACCTCTGACACTCTTCCTCCATCAGGCCTCCACTGTGGTTACACCAAGGGCCAGTCTGCATTTAATTCAGGCAGGTTGTGATGGGCTATCCTTACTGCCAACTTATAAATCAGCACCTATGTTTGGGCTTAAGAGTCAATTCAACAGTGCTACATGCTAAATTCATGCACATACCCAACAGGACAGCTGGCCTTGAACAGTCTTCCCTGACCCGGTGTCAGCTGGCCTGTGTGGGAGGACTGATTTGCATCTATGTTAACTTTGGTCTACATATGCTGAGGGCCTGTGACCTCTCACTGTCTTTACCCGATAACATTTTGGGCCTCCTCAGTCTTCGGATGGCCTGCTTCAGTGTCAGATGTCCCCTCCACACCTCCTTTGGCAGCTGGCAAACCTGCTTACAACAGCCTGGCCACAATGATCTAGGGAATGGGCCTGCCTCCACAATGTCTCACTCCTGTCACATTAGAATCTCTGAATTCACCTACACATGGGCAATGGGCCTAATTTCACGGTGTCCCCCTCCTGGCTCACAGGGGTTGCTGACTACTTTTGCACAAGGAAAAAGGCCCTAATTTCAGAGTGGACTCCTCCTGACACATGGGGCTCAAAGAGCTCTCTGCACAAGAGGGGCAGCCCTAACTTCACTGTATCCCCCTCCTGATACAGGGGGGTCGCCAACTTCTCTGCACAAAGGTTATGGCCTTAACTTCAAAGTGACCTGCTTCCTGGCATACTGGGGTCACAAACCTCTCTGTGCAGGGGGTCTGGGCAGATCATGTGATTCACACTTCCCTCACTAAGATCCACTCTGCAGGATCCCCCCGGGCCTTGCTCTTTCGAAGTGCTTTCATTCTCTTCACAGAATCCACTGTTATTAGCAGCCAGAATTAAGGGTGGTGCTCCAGGCTCAGAGTAAGTGGCCTTGACTCCTTAGTGATGGTCCCTCATCCAGCATGAACACTAGCAGTCCCAGGTCCCTAGTCCTGGTTCCAGGAGCTAGAACTCTTGATGATGTTCTCGACTGTTGAACAGTGTTATTTAACAACTTGTGGGTCTCATGCTCTCAGCTTTACAGCCGAAATAGAGACACTGATGTGGTTTAGTGTCCAGTCCTTTGATATTCCTATTTTGGGTGTCCACTTGTTTGAACTGCCCTTCTCCCTGTTCCGTCCTTTGTCACAGAGACAATCTACTGCAGCAAGAATGGCTCCAAATCTGATTGACCCACAGCACAGGTCAATGGAGTAACCGGGAATCACATATGGCTGTCAACTACCACTGAACTATACCTTATAAAGGTTCAAAGCACAAGCCTTCCTCTCTGTCATGATTTACTGATCCTACAGTACCAGCCTTACTCGAACCACCATCTCACTTTTCAATGACTCCATGCCCCACTGACAAGTAACTCTTCCTGAACTCAAAGAGACCTTTGATGTGCTTATATTCTTCCAGTGTGTGTTATCATCCAAGCCCTCAGGAATTTCAGCAATGCCCGTCTCTTGTCTGTGGGTTGCAGTCCTTACCTCCACTAGTCTTTAAAGGCCCTGACCTTCCAAAATGGAACCTTCAGGCATCCATGCTATGAATGATGCACAAGCATAAATAAATCCTAGCATGTACACAAGTATCACACGCTTTCTGGCGCTACACACATTCACCATGTAGGCCAAGGATGAGTTAAGAACACAGCATCAAATCATTGCATGAGTGGAATGGTAGACCGCACTGCAGTGACACAGGAAAAAACTCAAAACTCAACTTACTAAACTCAAAACAGGTATGCTACCACCACAACACTTATGTCACTTAATTCCTAGTGATAGGTGGTGGCCCTTAATCATTTTGAGGATACTGCCTGGTAAGCCCCTCCTGGTTTGCCTAGGACTGCATTACCATGAGACAGGGGTAGATCATGGTACACTTGCATGATCCATGTTTGTCCATGATCAAAAATCAGCACCAGGGATCCAGATAGCTGTTATGATATGTTATGAGGATTTGAATGCATGCTTATCACCCAAGGGGTATCCAGGCGCTGGTGCAAATGAGTAGGCTGATCAGGCTCCTAGTCGAATGGTCAGGTTTTCAGCTTCTTACGGAACTTGAGTAGTGAGGGGGAGTGTTAGACCTGACAGCCTTAGGGTGGTCACGCCTAACTTTTTGCCTGCCTCCCTCCACTTTTTGGACACTGTTTTTGCTGGCTTTTAGACTCTGCGCACTTTATCACTGCTAACCAGTGCTAAAGTGCATATGCTCTCTCCCTTTAAACATGGTAACCTTGGATCATACCTGATTGGAGTATTTAATTTACTTATAAGTCCCTAGTAATGTGCACTATATGTGCCTAGGGCCTGTAGATTAAATGCTACTAGTGGGCCTGCAGCACTGGTTGTGCCACCCACTTAAGTAGCCCCTTTACCTTGTCTCAGGCCTGCCATTGCAAGGCCTGTGTGTGCAGTTTCACTGTCACCTCGACTTGGCATTTAAGTACTTGCCAATCCTTAACCTCCCCTTTCTCCACATCTAAGTCACCTCTAATGTGTGCCCTAGGTAACCCCTAGAGGAGGGAGCTGTGTGGGTGAAAGGCAGGACATGTACCTGTGTAGTTTACATGTCCTGGTAGTGTAAAACTCCTAAATTCGTTTTTACACTACTGTGAGGCCTGCTCCCTTCATAGGCTAACATTGGGGCTGCCCTCATACATTATTGAAATGGTAGCTGCTGATCTGAAAGGAGTAGGAAGGTCATATTTAGTATGGCCAGAATGGTAATACCAAATCCTGCTGACTGGTGAAGTTGGATTTAATATTATTACTCTATTATTAGTCTAGAAATGCCACTTTTAGAAAGTGAGCATTTCTTTGCACTTAAATCTTTCTGTGCCTTACAATCAACGTCTGGCTGGGCTTAGTTGAAAGCTCCTTGTGCATTCACTCAGACCCGCCACAAACACCGGGTACTCAGCCTCACTTGCATACATCGGCAGTTTGAATGGGTCTTCCTGGGCTGGGAGGGTGGAGGGCCTGCTCTCACGCAAAGGACTGCCACACCCCCTACTGGGACCCTGGCAGACAGGATTGAACTGAAAGGGGACCTGGTGCACTTCTTATCCACTCTTTGAAGTCTCCCCCACTTCAAAGGCACATTTGGGTATAAAACAAGGCCTCTGCCTTACCTCATCAGACACTTGCTGGAGAAGAAACCTGAACCAGAACCTGCATCCTGCCAAGAAGAACTGCCTGGCTGCCTAAAGGACTCACCTGTCTGCTTTCTACAAAGGACTGCTGCCTTGCTGAACTCTTGCCTGGCTGCTGAAGTGCTCTCCAAGGGCTTGGATAGAGCTTGCCTCCTGTTCCCTGAAGTCTCAGGACCAAAAAGACTTCTCTTTTTCATTTGGACGCCTTGTGCGCCAAAAAATTCAACGCACAGCTTGCTCCGCTGTGAAAAATTCACCGCACTCCGATCCGGAAAGACGCCGCTCGACGGGATATGTGCGCAGGAGGGGATGTTGAAGATGACTTTGGTGGCATTCTGGGTGGTCTGGAGAGTTGATTCATAATGCTGGCATAGAGTGTGTTGCCATAATCCAATCTGTTGTTGATGAGTGCCTAGGTGACTGTGAGTCTGGGGAGAGCCATAGAATATCTTGCAGGGCACGCATGGCATGAAGAAGCAGGAGGAGGTGACAGCGTTTTTTTGTTTGGTCATTGTGAATCTGTCATCCAAGATGATTCTGAGATTTGTGCATGATTAGTGGGGCTGGGCATAGGTTCCTGGTCTGTTAGCCACTAGGAGGAGTACCGTAGGGAGCACCTATTCACAAATATCAGGACCTCTGATTTATCTGTGTTGAGTTTAGGGCAGTTCTATTTTATCCAGTTTGCTATGTGTGGCATTCAGGTAGTGAAGTTGGTCCTGGTGGTGTGATGGTTGTCTGTGAGGTAGAGGTTGAGCTGGGTGTAGTCTGAGTAGAAGACAATGTGGATTCTGTGGGTCTTATGACATGGGCGAGTAGTACCATGTAGACATTGAAGAGGATGGGGCTCAGCTATGATGCGTGAGGAACTCCGGAGATGAGATACTTTAGTTCAGGAGTGTAGGGTGGGAGCCTAACTTGCTGGGTCCTGTCGGAGTGAATGCCATTTCAGTGTGGGTCCATGTACTACTGAGTTATGGAGTCTTGTGATAAGGGTCCTGTTGGGGACAGTGTTGAAAGCTGTGGAGACGAAAAGTAGTATGAGTCTGCAGTTTCCCCTTTGTCCATGATGGGTCGTATGTCATCCATTGCTGTGATGAAAGAGGTTTCCATGCTGTGGTTGCTGTGGAATCCAGACTGTGAGTTGTTTAGTAGTATGTGTTGTTCAAGATGGTTGGACAGTTGTTTGTTGATAGCTTTCTCCACAACTTTGGATGGGAAGGACATAAAGCTGGGGCACTTAGGGCACGGGGCACCTCCATCACTGTGCAGCAGACTTTTCCATCCCAACAGTGCTGGTAGCTAAATTGGAACTTAGAATCTCAGGGCCCAGTTCACAAAGGGAATCATGTGTAGTAAAGTTATAAGTGAGGTGTCTCCTCACTCATGGTGGAATCTCCACATGACACACTGCAGAGAGTGCACCTTATGGAGATTCCGCACACGTACCTTTACTACATGTAAGTCCCTTTACGTATTGAACCTTCAGTATGAGGGCAATGAATTGTCAATAAAGTCCTGCTTCCACTCAGTTCATTCAAAGCTGATAATTTGACCTAGAAACCCCCAGTATGAATGATTGCGTTCAACAAATTATACATGACTGATTATTTTTAATACAGCATTCAAACGTGCCCATTCCGAGGAGAATATCGGTCTAATTTCCAATTTGGCAAAAATGATCTTACCTATGATGGTGCTGCAAGAACAGTTACTAAGAACTGTTTTCCTCCTTATAAGTACATACTTTGAACATTAAATATAGAAAGAAAACACTTTGAAATGTGTTCTACTGCTGTCTTAACAATCACTAACTGATATTTAGAGTAAACAGTGGCAGAAGTGTTGAAAATAAATACAGGTGATTTTATGTAAAGTTATATTTAAGTATCATATCTGGGCCGTTGCAAAATCTTAAAAGGAAAACATATGGCAGGTATTTTTCCCTGAGAAAGGTGGCAATCTTAATTATGAGTGACAACATTTTGCTTATGCACATCTGCTTAAAAATAATCTACTGCAGATCTGCTTTAAAATAACTCACTGCAGCATCAGTGCTAGTGAACCAATGTCATTTTATTTCTTTGCACTCTTTATGTTGTTAGCTTTTTCCATGTTTGCCTTTGATGTCTGTGAGAGCTGGGCAGCTTGCCACATATAATTGCTACTGGGCCGTTGATTGTTTGCGTTGCTGGAGTCCTGTTTCTTACAGTGCTCGTGTGGGTTTATTTATTTTAATGTCTTTTCAGTGGAGAAGGACAAAAGTGGATTTCTGTCTAGTGTGTGCTGCAAAATAACTTACACAGATAACTCAGTTTCCAAAAGTCGCAATTATCTTATTTGCTTTTGATGGCTTGTGAACAAACTGATGATGTGACATTGTGACATGGCTGTCCTAAATACACTCATTGGAAATAACCAACAGATTCTGATGATTGGTGTTTGTTCTGGTTTTTGGAAGGCCTATGTCTGTGTGAGTGCTAGTGAGAAGTATGTGAGTTGTTTAAAATATGCAATAGTCTATCTTTGTTTTGTTTTCACCTTCATGTTATGATCTTTTAGTTTTCATCTGAGACAGCAAATACTTACTTACAGGAGGCTTAGAGCCTGCCTTTTGAACCGTAGATTTCTGCAGGGTCACTCCAGATTGAAAATGTTTTTTGTTGGCTTCACACTTTATTCCAGCTAACCAGTGGTAAAGTGCTTGTGTTCTCCCTTCTCAGCATGGAAAAATTGTATACATCTGATTGGTACATTTAGTATATTTAGAAGTTCCTAGTAAATGGTACTATGTGTACCTTGGGCATGAGAACTAAATGCTAAAAGTGAGCTCAAGCACTTACTGTGTGCCACCCACTAAAGTAGCTCTTTAAAACATGTCTCAGGCCTATCACTGCAGCCTGTAGTGCAGTTTTAAATTACAGCTTTGATCTGGCAAAATAAGCTCTTTGACAGGCCTAAACCTTTCCAATTAATACTTATTAGTCAACCCTATGGTAAGGCCTAAAGGATCATTGAGGTGAAAAGGTACTTTATTAGTTAATAAAAACCATAAAACACCTAGAAAAAACAGACCAAGTTAACCCTCCCGAGAGTATTCATAACCGTTCACACATAACCCTTTTCGATTAACATACAAAACTCTTATGCCAGATAAAGTGCAAGTGCAGAAGTGTTAAGTAAACACACATACTAAAATGAAGTAACACAATCATGATAAAAATACCTCATACTAAAAACATCTAAAACCCGGGAGCAATTCTTAGGCAGAGATCCTGTCCATCACATCATAACATATCTCATTTGGTTCAGGCCTATTTAACCGTGCCCTAAACATTCTCGTCTGATAGCCCACCCATACAGTCTTTAGATCCTCAACCTTGGCAAGCAAGGCTGTTATGCTGACAATAATAAAGTGCAATACACAAATAACGACACCCAACACTAAAACAATAATTCATAATTATAAAAGAGCACAGTCATGGTAAAAGCCCGGTGCCCCGAAATGGTATTATTATTAAGAATATGGCCTAGCACTCACTTAGATGCTTAAAAATACCTACAGGGCTGGGGGCAAGTACTGAGTGGTTTTTTTTCCCCGCCTTACCTACATTTTTATTAAAAACAACTAAATCCTTCAAATACCTTGACATAGAAAAGGTTATTGGGCAAGACATCACACTCTATTCCCTTTTCCATAAGCACCAGATGTAAAAAAAAATTCAAGACAGCCCTGACTCCTTTGTTAGAGGGAGCGGGGAACGGTGACCAGGAAGGCAAAAATTCTCAGGAATTGAACTAATCTAATGTTTAATATTTCATTGGCTGGATCAAGAGCTGACATGACCACTGGCCTATAGGATCGAACTCCTAGGGCATTCACTTCCCTTCTCAGTAGTTCCCTTCTCTGGCATTGGAGGACTGGACATATACAGACCACATGGATCAATGTCTCCCTAGTCTGATGGCATAACCTACAATCCTGGAATTGTTTCTCAGCCTCCTTTTTCCATTTAGGTAGACAATCAAGGGTTGGAAAAACTCCCAATATAAGCCGTAAAAGGCTCTGTTTAAATTTTAGGGGAATGGGATCAGACAGAATGTGTGATTCCATACCTAGTTTATATGAATTTAGAACCAACCATCCGTGTGACCGTTTAGATAGCTCTTCCGCATCTCCTAGCCAGCTTAAAATTGTAGATGATTTAGTTACTGCTTTCCTAAAGGCGGGGGTCAGCAATGAATTACCCCATAGATCACCCAGCTCTAGCTGTGCTATGCTTTTATCCAAATGCTCCTTGAAGCTACTATTACCCCTTTCAAGATTGATTTCATGCCAGACTAAATTAGCTGGGGTTTCCTTAGTCGCAAGACAAAATTTATAGCAAGCCTTAATAAATGCTGCAGGCCTGGCCAGTGATTGCTTTACTAAGGAAAATTCTGATCTAACTTGAGCCAGAGAGGCCGATCTAGGAAGCCGAAAGACTTGTTTATATGATTTAATTAGTAACTTATCTAACTGGGCCACCTCCACCCCCCTCATTTTTTGTGTACCATAAGAAAGTGTAGGTAGTAATTTAGCTCTCATATCCATGCTCATTATCTTAAGAGAACGCCAAAGCATAGATTATGCTACATTCCCAAAAGCACAATTTAAGGCTTAGGCCTTCTCCTTAATTACTTCTCTATGGCCTGCAAACTTACCTTTTGAGTCGATCCTGACCCCCAGATATGTGTATGCTGCCACTTCCTCAATATGACAGCAGTTCAAATACCACTTACGGTGTAGAGTGGGTTTGCGGTTAACCAGGATTATTTTCATTTTACCTTGGTTTATTTCCAGATCATTGGCCTGCACATATCCCCCTAAACTGTCCAGAGGTTTCTGTAAACCTACTCTAGAGTTGCTAAACAACAACAGGTCATCTGCATAAAGTAGGATGGATATTTGGCGGCTGCCAACGGTAGGAGGGTGGGCTGGCTGAATATCTAAGACTGGAGCTAAAACACAGCTCTGCTTCAATCCAGTTGTGGTCTTAATGGACCTGGAGAGATAGGAACCATCCACAAATTTGATTTTTACCCATGTGCTTGAGTAGAGCATAATAATGGCATTCAGTAAGTTTCCTGGGAGCCCCCACTGCTGTAATTTGCTCACAATCTGTTTCGAGGAACACAGTCAAATGTGGCTTTAAAGACTACAAAACACATGTAAAGAGGCGTCCCTGTAGCCTTTGCTCTATTGATTATTAAACTAAGTGCCATGAGGTTAGTTAAAGTGTCCTGCTTCTAAGTAAAGCCTGTTTGGTTAATGGCGATCATACCATTGTCTGAGGCCAATCGTTCCAAGTGCTGCAGGAGTCCTATGGAAAAGTTTGAGTACCACATCCCAAGGGGCACTTAGGCAATAGATGGTTGGGAGGCTTTCCCTCCCTTATAAATAGGATGGATTATTGAGCCCTTCCAACTGTCCGGAATTGTACCTGTTGCCAAGATGTGGTTAAACATTACAGTAAAAAAGCCACTCATCTTGTTGCCAGCTGTTTAAATAGGGCCTGGGGTAAACCATTGCGGCCAGGTGAACAATCTGTACGTGATTTTTCTATTATTTCAGTTATTTTGAGTGAGGTAAACATGATGGACACCTGGGTCTCAGACCCACCGGGGCCCCTCTCCCATCCAGCTGGGCCAGCATATGCTGAGGATTCCTTAAAGTGGGATTTGACTCCTTGTTGATATTTGTGTTGTTGGCGGCCCTAGGGCCTTTTTCAATACTATTGACTAATCTCCAGAAGCGTCTAGATTTTACAGATGCCGATGCATGATGTAGTTTTGCCCATAGCGCTTTCTGTTAAAGAGCCAAATGGTCCCTTTGTAGAAGTTTGCTTTCCTTCCGTAGAGATTTTAAAATTGATCCATCTTCCGGATGTTTCCGGAGTTGCCTCAAGGGCCAATTCACCACCGTTTTCCTCAGCTGTACTGCACGCGGCATAAGTATGCTGTTACTGTGTCCCAAGTATGCACCACTGACCTACCTTTGCCGAAGATTGATTAATAAGGTTTTTTGAGAATGATTCTAATATGGCAACTACATTCAAAGGTTCGTTAGCCATGTTTTCCAGGAGCTCAACTGCTTCCTCCACTTGTGCTTTAACCGAACGGGAACTCCATTTTAGTTTGTTTAAATTTTCAGAACAGAGCTCCCCCTTAAGGAGAGTTGATTCTTCCTAAATACGTGCTTTGCTCTGAGCTATAATTATTTGGGGGTTATGGTAGCTTCCTGGATGATCTTGTATTCTAAAATCACTCACAAAATGAAATAAAGAAGCATTTACCAGGATATAGTTGAGGTATGAAACCACCTTTTCCGAGGCTCTTGTGCAAGCCGGCAGAATATCCGACGGCAGACACCCATTCAGTACAAAAAGGCCTGCTAACTCACAGCTGTTAATGAACTTTTCACCAATTTTATCTTTCTTTCTCTGAGAAGGCATGATTTGAATGGGAAATGGGACCATTATTCCCTTACAATCCTCACTTGGTGAATGAAATAGATTAAGTTTAACGTCACCTGAGACAAGCCAATGGGTATAGTTTAATGATTTTTTATGTGAAGCAGATGATCTAGGAGTTTATTAGCTCCCATCTTTTTCTTTTTAGGATTGACATAAATGTTCAACAAAATCAGAGGTGTCATGTGTAGTTTTTGCCCAGTCATCCAGGCGAACCAGCAGGAATGGCTGATCTGATTTCTGTGGGCCTGGCATCTTAGCCATAAGTCTTGTGCTGATATAGGTTGCTAAACCTCCCTTTTCCCTTCCAAATGTGTTGAGTTTTACTGCTGGCTTGCTAAATTCCTCGTACATTATGAAGGGGAGATTCGTAAGTGCCCATGTTTCGTGCAGCTTTATAATATTTAAAAAAACAGAAATTGGATAACTTCTGGGTCTCTCAGCTTGGATTGAAGACCCCCTATTTTCCAAGAGAAAATATTCAATGAACCTTGCAAATGAGGCAGTCACTGGGCTATCGTTCAGCTTTTTGGAGATAATCTGGAAAATAACGCTGTCAGAAGCCATGACCATTTATCCTGGGGCTGGCCTTTTGTCAAAGGTTGTCTGGCTATGATCCTTCTTTGCGGCTCTTCTTCCCATATTTATATTTGCCCCTCGTAAAACTGACCAAGGCATTACTTCCTTCTTCTTTAAAAGACAATCCTGCAGTAGCAGATGTGGGTATCTTTCCCCTGAGTAGGAAATAACCTCAATTCCCCAGTCTTTTAGGATATTTTTCCTTTCCAAAATTTGCATTGGGAGATCTGGTGATGCAAATACTACTTCAGTTAGGTCCGATTACTGACTATCCTGGGCTTGTATACATTTTATAGGGCAATATCATCTGAAGACACCAGTTCTAGGCCTGGGAGAGCATTTATTAGTTTGAGAACAGTGGAATGGTTAACCATATCTTGGGGACCACTAGACTTATATTCTGGGATCCATAGCAACTGGAGACCTTGAGGCAGCATGGACTGATTTGCATTATTTACAAGGCTCAGTTGCTCTATGGGAGTTCCTGTTCGATCTGACCTGGATGCCATCTCTACTTGCCTGCTCACGAGGCACCCAGTCTCTTCCTGGTTGCCCTCTAAAGCCCATGTTAGAATGATTGCTTGCTGATTACTGAAAAGACCTAGCAGCACCTCCTAATTCTGGCCGTTCCATTGGTGGGGGTCAAAAGGGGGATAGTGTCTTTTGTGAATGGCCTGGGGGAGTTGTCCCCATGTCATCATCCTGTATTTTGCAGATTAATACTTCTGTGATGTCTCGAACGGGCCACATGTGTGTTCTTCCTTCCCTTCCTTGAGCGTTTCTGCTCTCTCTTTGTCAAATGCTGGTGGAGATGCCCTTCCGATTCCCCAAGATCTGCCAATTGAATAGGGTGTTCCAGGGTGCCTTCCTTGCTAACTAAGATTGTTGATCTAGTGGCACTTCCCTCTTTACTACAAGATCTTCTAGCTAGAGATCTGGGCAGGCTATGTTGATTCATCTCTGAGAACGCTTGAACTTGGGGAGTGGCAGGCAAGCCCAGGGACAGGGGGGCCTCTACCTCCTCCTTGTTGCATGGTGAGCGAAGCTCTTTCAGGATTCCTTCGAGGGTTGCAGGCAGTTGTGCCAAACAATCTACAGGAACAAATGGTAAAGTCCTTCAACCGATTGTTTTTACCCATTTATCAGTGAATTTAATTCTTGTAGCTTGCCATCAGTTCCTGCCACAAACACAGCCAATGTATTTAGCAAATCCACCTTGATGTCCATTTTATGAGAATGAAAATGTAGGGCTGTTACTGTTGTCTGCATTGAATTCAAAATTGTGGCCCATATATCTGTTGCTGGCACTGGGGTGGTTGTAAACTCTTTGCTCTCACTACTTTCGATTACCCCAGGGATTTCCTGTGGGCTATCATAAGCTTAAGGGGCAGTCCCTAGACCCCAACCTTACTTGGATGCACTTGTGGATGCCCCCTCTAATTCTACATTGCTTGTACTGAGGGCAGGGAAGTAGTGAAATCTGAATTGGGGGCTTCTTATGGGGGCCTGAGGATCCTCTTTTTCCACAAAAATCAAAGCGCCGCCTTTACTGTTTAGATTATTTAAGCTGCCCGGCGTTGCATGGATTGCTGGTTGGTCAGGCTTTTCAAAATGTCTGACTGGAGTGAAACTGATCCCTGACTACTTAGTGAGGGCACTGCCCCCCCCTGATAACCCCCTACAGCCCTACACCTTTGACTCCCTCACCATCGAATTTATGGCTCTCCTCCCCACAATGTTAATGATAGGACAGAGTGGTAAGGGCGGAGGGTGGGCTCTTTCATTCACGGATCCCCCTCTTAAGGCAGAAGCCTGGGTCAAAACGGATGGGGGGGTGAGGGCTTGGTGCTTCATTATCCTATTCATCATCCCAAAGTAGTCTGTTATTTTGTGGGACTTAATCAGGGCTGGGGGTTGACCAGTGTGACTGTCTTCCCTGCACGAGGAGACCTCCCCCTTATGCTGAAAACTATTGGCTGTTGTCATATCCGATGCTTTTGTATTTTTCAATTCCTTCTCAGGATTTTGCCTTGATGGGCCCTCGTTAGATAAGCAGCTTGAGACACCATCTATCGTTTGAACTGTGCTGCTAGCTCTCCTTTTTGTCTGCAGTCCAATTAGTACTGACTCCTCTTTTCTCTTCCTACTATTTGAGGCTGAGGTCTTGCCTCTTATTTTACCAGATCTCATTTTTCAATGGCCAGCAGTCAATGTGGCCGGGTGAGTTTTTTCTTTTTTTTTTATCTGAGATATTTCAGTAGCTCCTAAAGGGGCCCAGGAATCCAAAAAGACCACAGTAATAAGAGATGAAGCTATGCAGCTACCTTATTCCACAACACAATGATTCTACTAGGCCACTCCCAATATATTTGAAAACTTGAGATTCTAGTGGGGCTTCTGGTAGGAGGGAATAGAACTTGATGGTTGCAAATGTGGCAGAGTGGTCAAAATGACATAGTTGCTTGCTTACTCGCTAAGATTTGCTTGAATTGCTGAGCTTTTGCTTGGTGTGACTTGGTTTGGTTAAGCTATGAGCAGGGCTGCGGGCTGAGGTGAGTGGGACTCACCGGGTCCCCACAAGCCGCACCCAGACCTAGCTGGGCCGCTGCCACAAGGGAGTTAGGGCACACACTCTGCGACGGACGTCTAAGCCCACCGTGCTTGCAAATTCACAATCTTGGAGACCCTTACCTCGAGCTGTGGCTTCAGCTGGAACAGGGCTGTGTGGTAGTCTTTCTCTTCCTTGTGCCCTCCTTGTGTCCTCTGCCTAGGGCCTTGATAGGGCCTTGATAGCAGTCAGCCGTCAACCTCTCCCTCAGCTAACCTGCTGTGTCTTGGATCCACTCAGGTGAGAGGGGGGTCAGAGCCGGAGGGGCCCACCAGGGGGAGCCCACTGGGGAGAGCAGTGGGACAGAGAAACATTTTCTACCAGGCTCCCACTTACCCCCACAGTCCAAGCCACCACTGCAGTAAGAGGGGGGTGGCCCGATGTACTTGGGCAGTACTCCGGCAGTGTGGGAGTGTGGCAACCTCTTCGGCATCTCCTGAAGCCCACAACAGCCACACACACGCAGGAAGGAAGGCGGGTGAGCGGATGGGCGAGCGGGTCACGGGCAATGTCTCACTAGTTGCTCCCGCTCACTGCAACGCAATTCCTCACATCCTCCAGGGGTCGCGACGGGTTGCTGTGTCCTCCTGCACCTGCGTCTCTGCCGAGTCTCAGTGTGCTCCCGTGTCCGTGTCTCTGTAGCGTGACTTGGAGTGGCGTCAGGATCATAGGGCAGGGTGTATGTTATTTAAAAAGTAGGAGATGTGCACTTAAATTTTACATGTCCTGACAGTGAAAAACCTAATAGTCATTTTACATTGCAGCAAGGCTAGCTCTCCCTCAGACTAACACTGGGTTATCTTATTACATTTAATAAGTGATATCTTCAGTTTAGGAGCAGACAGAGAACTCTTTCTTCCACTCTACTCTTTAATTGCAAGGCCAGATTTCAAATTACCTTTCTGAAAATATCACTTATGGAAAGCTGGCATTTTTGTACCTAAACCAAATGTGCCTTTCTGCCAGTGTCCAGGGTCATATGACTGATAATGGCTCTATTGTAGACTAACTCAGGGAAAGGGAAGAATTGACCAGAACTACCTTTGAGTTAGACAAAGGGGGTCTCCACCACACAGAGACTGGCAATGGGTATAAAATTGGCACCCTCAGAACCTCTCATCAGAATACTACTGGAGCTATGGGGATTCAGAAGAATGGGTACATTTTTGTCTAAAGCCTGAAGAAAGAGTGGACTTGCTTGCTTTCAACCCAGGAACCCAGAAGTGGCTCCAAGGGTCACTTGCCTGACCTCCGCTTTGGGCTACATTGACACAGCAAGCTTCCAGAGGACATAGGGGGGTCATTCTGACCTTGGCGGTCCATGACCGCCATGGCGGAGTGCGGCGGAAGCACCGCCAACAGGCTGGCGGTGCTTCCTGGGTGATTCTGACCGCGGCGGTAAAGCTGCGGTCAGAAAAGGGGAGCCGGCGGTTTCCCGCCGGTTTCCCGCTGGCCCAGGGAACCCGCCATGGCGGCGCTGCTTGCAGCACCACCATGGGGATTCCGACCCCCTTCCCGCCAGCCTGTTTCTGGCGGTGTGCCCCGCCAGAACCAGGATGGCGGGAACGGGTGCCGTGGGGCCCCCTAACAGGGCCCCACAAAGATTTTCACTGTCTGCTGTGCAGACAGTGAAAATCGCGACGGGTGCCACTGCACCCGTCGCACCCCTTCAACTCCGCCGGCTCCATTCCGAGCCGGCTTCATTGTTGAAGGAGCTGTCCCGCTGGGCCGGCCGGCGGTCTTCTGGCGGTCGCCCGCCGGCCCAGCGGGAAAGCCGGAATGGCCGCCGCGGTCTTTTGACCGCAGAGCGGTCTTACGGCGGGAACCGCTTGGCGGGCGGCGACCGCCGACCGCCGCGGTCAGAATGAGCGCCATACACTGCAACCACCCAGGATCTGCCTGAACCCTGTTGCTGGGCTCTGCTGGAGTGAGTCTTAACTTCCAAGAAGTGTCCTTCAAGGTTCTGTACAGTTGGCAGGGGTAAGAGTGTACTACTATGACTTAACACTTGGAAGAACTGTGCTCCAGGGGTAAAGCTTGAGGTTTTAGGCTCTTAGCTTTCAAAATAACTGTCCCTGGTCTCCTCATGAATGTGAGAGGACTTTATAGAGGACAGCAAGAGATCTGCATCTGACAGTTGATGTGATCTTCTCAGACACAGACCCCAGACTTCACCACTTTGATCTCTTAGTGCAGTTCGCAATAGCCCTGCGTTTTTCACCAATGTGAAGGTCCGATCATCAACCAGCTCTTCACGCCAATGACTCCACTGTCAATGTAAAGTTCCGACCGAGGGCATACATTTCAGCAACCCACTGTACAATGTGGCTAAAAGGCATTGACAAAGCCAATAGCTCTTGTGGTGTAGACAAGAACTATTTGGTTTGCTAATTCTTGTTTTTGTGTAATTGGTCACTGCCCTGATGTGACCTTCTACAGCATTATTCTGGTCATTTAGGTTTCAGTAAATGGAGTAATGCTCTACTAACTGTTAAAAAAATAATGGAAAGTATCTGTATTGTGTTTACGTCTAATGAAACATTCATCTCTCTTCCTAACAATGGCCCTCATTACAACCCTGGCGGTCAAAGACCGCGAGGGCTGTTTCGTCGGTTGCACCGCCAACAGGCTGGCGGTGCAATCCTGTGTATTCACACCGCCGGGACCGGCGGTTTTCCGCCACAGTGGTCCCGGCGGATTTAATCCTCCAAGCAGCGCTGCCCAGGGGATTACGAGTCCCCCTCCGCCAGCCTTTTCATGGCGGTAGGAACCGCCATGAAAAGGCTGGCAGAAAGGGGAGTCGCGGGGCCCCCTGCCACAGCCCCATGGAGCTTTTCACTGTCTGCATTGCAGACAGTGAAAAGCGCGACAGGTGCAACTGCACCCGTCGCACCGACGCAACACCACCGGCTCCATCTGGAGCCGGCTCCCGTGTTGCGGCCGACATCCCCGCTGGGCCAGCGGACGGAAACTCAGTTTCCGGCCGCCGACCCAGTGGGGATGTTGTGATGGCCACCGCGGAAGTGCGGCTGCATTGGCGGCCGTGCGGCGGTTGCAACTTGGCGGACAGCGGTTGCCGCCCTCCAAAGTTGTAATGAGGGCCAATGTCTTGATTTTGGCATGATGAGAAATCTGTGTGTCTCATTGATATGAGATTCAATCCTATTCATTCTTCCAGACTACTCATAACCATACTGCGGAAAGCAATCTGCATTTAATGACAGCAGTATCAGTAGTTGTCCTGCCAGCTTGTTTCATATTATGTTCATTTTCAGTTTTGTGAAACTTAAATACTTTGCTTTGGTTTCAGTCAGAGCTTAACGTGTGTACACCTGGATACTGTTGCTGGTCCTTCATTTGTTTCCATGGAGGAATGTGCAAGACCAATTTTTCTATCACATATTGTAATGGTGAGATGGCAGCTTTGTTTCTGGCAAACAATTACTCTGAAGAGCTCAGGAAGAGGGTAAGTAAATGAACAAGAGACATATAGGGCAGAATAACTCCTGAAGAAAATGTTCCATATGAATAGTACGCTAGCACGCTGTGGGCAGTACCTGAGCTCAGTGTCCTAATCTGATGTGTTGCTGTTCTCGGTCTTGGAGAAGAAGCAAAGAAAAGAGCGTGCAGGTGAGAGACCTGTGCTGGTTTCATTAGATCTCAACACTACTCAATCCCTTTATCTTGTTGTGTGCTGCTCCATCTGAAATTTCATACCACTGTGTGTGTTAGCACAGTACGCATTTAATAGTGGTCCAGTTTTCGGTAAAGCAGTCAAATAGTGCACCAAAAAATGTTTGTTGGTAGTGCTTGCTGCTTATATTACTAGTGCATGTTCACATGTGCTATTGCTGTCATTTGACAGTCATGAGTACCTCACCAGTCTTGATATTTTCTTCCTGAAGAGAAGATGACATCTTCGAAGAGGAGTGGGGCTAACTCAAGAGTTCTTAAGCTCTTTCATGGAAGTTGAGCATAGTGAATTCTACTACATGTAGTTATGGTGCTCCTTGCGTATTAACATGTTATGTGAATTCTGGTTGGATGTTTGAATTAGCATGTGTCACTAGAGTTTGGTTATGGCTCAATTACTTACCCGGTAATTGCATCAATCTGAGCTCTACTCCCGTGTCTCAATTCATTGCAATTCAGGCAGTCCTGGTAGGAAGGACACCCCACCCACCTCACCCACCTCACTACATGGTATAATAGCCCCCTCCTCCCAGGGCTCCTCCTGCTCGGTAGACAAGCTCAGTCCAATTTGGACTCACTTGTCCTTACTGTAAAGGGTTTATAGAAGGGATGTTTGAAATGAAGCAAAGGAGAAGGGCTTGGAGTAATGGTTTTACCAGGTAAGTAATTGAGGCATTATCCCCTTGCCTTCCCCTGCTTAAATTCATCACAATTTGGGGAGTAGCAATCAATAGCACAGAGAGACTACTGAGGATGCAATGCATTCCCACACTCCGTGTTTAATATTTGCAATGAAGCAATGTACACCATATAAGGACAACTATCTACTATTTTATAGTACAAAGAACCTTGGTTCCTAACACATGCTCAAACTCCACACTCTGTGAAATCCTGTAATAGCTTAAGAAAATGGATGTAGATGACCAAGTCGCTGCTCTGCAAATATTGAAAATGGAGCCTCCCTGAAGCTTAGCCTTTGAAGAAGATATATTCTGGGATGCTTTACCCTGAATTCTCTGAAGAGGGTCTTGTCTTCTTACCCCACATGCTGTGGAGATCAGATTTTTCACTCAATGACTAAGAGAAGCTTAGGTTTTTGTTCTTTCATTGCATTCCCAAAATTGACAAACAGAGATTCTAAAACTCTGAACAGGGATGCTCTCTGGGAATAAATCAGCAGAGCCCTCCCTATGTCCTGTAAATGCAACTTGTGTTCCTCCTCTGATCTAGAAACAGGAAAAAACTCTGGTAGAATCAACTCCTGCACTTTCTGGAAGGCAGAATGAATCTGTGGCATAAAAGAAAGTAAGACCCTTAACAATATCCTTTACTGAAATACTCTACTGTTAGGAAATTTACAAGATAGTGCTCCTAGATCCCTCAATGTCCTTGCCATTATGATAGCAGCCAAAAAGAACATCTTTAAAGTCAACAATCTCAACTCCACCTCTCTGGAGGCATAAAAGGAGGATCAATCATAGCCCCTAGAACCAGTTCCAAATCTCATTTGTCTAAAGAGGTCAGAATGAACAATAGAATAGACCCTTAAAAATTACCCCAGGAACTCCTAAATGCTTTAATGGCTGCCCATTGCACCCTGAAAGAGCCAACTTTGAACCCAATAGGTGCTCGATCAAATCATCTATTGTAGGGTCCAAATCCCTCTGAGTTCATCACATCGAAAAGGATCTTCAGTGTTTGGAGTATAGCCGAAGGGCAGATGTCCTACTTGAAGCCTGTAATGTAAATGATAGCTTATCAGATAAATCATTTAGCATTAGACCCCTCCTTTCAACTTCTAAGCCATAATGTATATCTTTCTTAACACCTGAAGACCAAGGATTAGAAACTATAGAGAAGAAGGAATTAAAGGGATCTTCCACCCCTCTGACTCTGTCAGATTCATCAGAAAAGGATATCAATTTACTCTAGGCCAGAATGGGGTTATAAGTATCACCTGAACAGACACCCTCAGAGCAGAGTCAGAACAGAGACTCAATAAAAAATAACAAATCAGGGGTGTTAGAAATGGGGAAAATTCATATAGGAACATTTTTGGTGACTTGTAGGACAGGGAATCCACCGCCCAAGCCCCTGTCTCCTGAGTCCTTGCACACAACTTTGGGACTATTGCATTGCTCACTGTTGTAAGAAAATCCAGCACCGGTATCCCCTATTTCTGAACCAACTGTTTGAACATTCTAGGAGGGAGCAAAAACTGTTTTGAAGAAGATATCTTTCAACTCGAAGTGTCTGCTATTGTGTTGTGTATTCCCCAAATGGGTATTGTCTACACTGATAACATTGTCATCTGTGACCATTGAAACAGTTTGTCCAACATGTTGTCCGCAGAGTGTGTTCTTGTTACACCTTGTATATTGACCAAGGTCTTGGCTGTGACATTCTGTGCTCGTACGAAAACATTTGTGTTCCAAATGAAACAAGAGAAATATACCAGTGCTTAGGTTTTCTCACAGTTCTTGGAACAGGGACATCACCTAGACTGAGGAATGCATCCTCAACACTAGACTTCACATCACACGCCTTCTTCGTTGGGATCCTTGATGATGACCCAGGACTTCACATCACAGCTCCTCAGCTCTTGAGAACCAACACATCTCCTCGGCTACACAACGCATTCTCAGTTTGAGACCTCGCAATGCTCCACAGCCAGGATCCAAGGTATTTTGTTCAATGGGCCTAACTGGGACCCTCTAGTCTGCCCACACCCCATCATGGCTGGCCTGAGCGTGTGACTTTGTCACAGGCTGGTGCAACCAGATATCCACATTAACCGATTTGTACTTTTTGATGCTCATTTTTCCAAAATCTTAAAAACTACATATCTTTGGTTCTACTGAATTTTTGTCATTTTTGGTCTTCTTCTATTTATTGAAAAATACTTTTTTTTCCAAACTGGTGCAGGATCTTTTTATGTTGTGTTCTTATTGCATTGCTGTTTGAACTGTTGCACAAATACTTTGCAAATTGCCTCTGAGTTAAGCCTAACTGCACTGTGCCCAGCTACCCAAGGGTTGGCTTGTGACTTCATCCTGTCAAGGATTGTGGTTCCTGCTTGAATAAGATTTCACCATCGACCAGCCAGTAACCCATTTTCTTAGAATAGCAGGTTGGGTTGGTGCCATAAGGCATTCTGGGGATGTCAGACCTGTCCTCTTGTGGCCTTCTTCTGTGGCTCCTTATGTTGAATCTAGCTTACAAAACTGACCAAAAGTTGCATCAGTCATGTAATAGGACACAGTGGCATAACGCAACATGAGGGGATACTGCTGGAAGATATGTCAATGAGGGATCTTCCACACCGTCTTCTCATCTAAAAAATTTGGTATCCAGTGTAGGCTGCCTCTGTGTCCCTTGTCAACAAACTGAAGGTTAAAGAGTGACCTGAAGCAGAAACTACAAGACTGCACATTTACATTCAATAATATTCAATTGACAAAACATTTGTGTTACATCTTTTTCTGCAAAATAACACTTACTTTACTTACCATATCCTTCTGTCATGGAATACAGACATTTTTCTCCTCTAATCCTAACGCTCTACTATCCAGTAAAATGGGCATGACACCATCACTTGCAACATGGCTCACAGGCAGTTCATCTCTGAAATGGAGCTGAAGATCAAGACCAGTAACTGCTCATTTAGGTGATTGAAAAAAGTTCCATACTTAGTTGTGGCCAGGCATTCAATCCCTGGACCTGCGACCTGCAGGTTACATGTGGATAACTATAACAGGTACATTAAAACTCTGATCCCTTCTATTTTACCAGCATTACCACTTGTGATCAGGGAGCTGCACACACATTTCTGTGTCACATGCTTGAACCTGTTTAGTTATTTTAACTTACTCTGTGTCTTGCTCAAGTAGGCTATAGAAGCATGTGCCTCTCGTGATGTTGTACATAGACTCCCTGCTTAGGGGAGCAGTCAAATGAATAAAAAGACATCTTATTATATTGGAGTGAGCTGACACTTTAGCTCTTTTAAGTGAAAGGCACTATAATGATGCTTTTCTGGAAACAGGCCTCATTTCAGGAAATGTGTGGATCCTTTACATATCTTTGTGTTGTAAAATGGGCACTTTCATTGAAAGGCTTGCTAGTAAAAATATTTCACAGGGTTTAAAGATAGTCCATTAATACTCTTCCCTCAGTACAAAAAGAAGCTGCTCCCATTATAGTTGTCCTTCTTTGTCCTCTACTCTCTAGTACTGCGGTAGTTAACCCATGATCTGAGGACCCAGTCTCCAGACTGTTTTACAATATTAGATAAGATTAATATTAATCAATTATTGTGATTAAAGTATATATAAATAAAGAAGAAAATGTGAACATTTTTTGATGTTTGATTGTAAATTACACAAAAGATTTTGATATTTGAGAATTTGTTTGGTGTATATTTGTTTTTGTATTTTATATATTGTCATGAGGTCCAAATCATAGAAATCACTTGGGCTAGAAGCCCCCGGCTTCCAATAATGATTCAGGGGGTCTGCAGATTCCAATAATGATTAAGTGGGGATGCACAGAAATCGAAAGGTTAAGGACTGCACCTCTAGTGTATTGTTAGCAGTAGTGTAGCACACAATGATGTGCTACCTTGTAGTAAATAGTGACAAGCCCTAGAAATCGTAGCACATTGTAAATGTTCAATATTAATGTGCCTTCCTTTTCATGCCATGTGGAAAATACCCCGAAATTCTTAGTTGCCAATAAAGATTGAAGTGTTGTTTTACGTGGGATATGTAGCACTAATTTTATAACATACTTTGGTCAAGCAATATTATTTAAAGTTTGATGGAACTTAAAAAGCATTTCAGGGGAGGTTTAGATGTACTTCAGCAGAGTACTATGGATCAGTCACACCGGTCATGACATGCCAGGGCTTAAAGATAACTATGTAGTTGTGATAGGGTGTAGTGTCTTCCTCAACCTGGGTACCCACCTGTGACTATGTCACACACAGAGCTGGGTATTACACATCTTTATTCATCTGCATATAAATGCAAACTTAACATTTTAAACCTGCCATCACTTCATCACACTTCAACACTTATGCCACAGTTCTACAGAGTCCATCAGGAGCCAAAAGGATTCCATCATTAGTAACTCACATGACACTATGGGGGTCATTCTGACCTCGGCGGTAAAATGCCCTTACCGCCGGTCATAAGACCGCCATAACACCGCCGCGGCCGCGGTCAACCGCCACGGTCATTCTGACCCACAACGGGCAAACCTCCAAAAATCTGTCCTCCACTGCAGCCCGCCACATCTGCGGGCAGCGATAAACTGGAGATGACCAAACCTCCACCGTCACGCCAACAGAAATATGCCCATGCCATTACGACCCACGAATCCACACGGCGGTCATTCAAACGCGGTATTCCATTGGCGCTACACACCGCCGCGGTCAGAATACACACACATCACCAAAACACAGCCACATTGGACAATTTGAAATACACACACCTGATACACATACACACACCACTCCCACACAATCAACCAACTATAAAACACACACCCACATCACCCACAAACCCCTGCGACCATAATTACTGAGAGAAGGAGAGAGAGACACAGCAGACAATCCATAGCAAGACACACTGAGGCACACTACACCATCACACACACCACATAGTAGCACAAAGCACCACTCACCAACATACTCCTCATCACATACACCACCCCACACCTCACCCACACCACCCCATGGCACCCCAAAGGCACCCACGCTTTTCGGACCAAGAACTCCGGGTCATGGTGGAGGAAATCCTAAGAGTGGAACCCCAGCTCTTCGGCTTGCAGGTGCAGCACACCAGTATAGCCAGGAAGGCGGAGCTATGGCAGCGGATCGTGGACAGGGTCAACGCGGTGGGACAGCATCCCAGGAAGAGGGAGGACATCCGCAAAAGATGGAACGACCTACGGGGGAAGGTCCGATCGATGGTCTCCAGGCACAACATCGCGGTCCAGAAGACTAGCGGCGGACCCCCACCCACCCCTCCCGAATTTACATCGTGGGAGCAAGAGGTCTTGAACATCCTGCATCCTCAGGGCCTCGCTGGAGTAGCCGGAGGAATGGACTCTGGTAAGTCCCATCTCAACTACTATATCCCCCCCACCCCACCAGCATGCCAACCCACACCCCCACCCTCACCCCCAACCCCCCAGCACACATCCTCCCTGACAATGTCTCACCAGCACAACCCACCCATCCCAACACCAACTCCTGCATGCCAACACAAATCATGGGCACCCATCACCTAAGCATGACCACTGCACTAACCCCCCCCCCCCACTAACTACCCTCACAACACCTCCCTCAAGGGAATGCCTGCACTGGGGGACAAGGGCACCCATAACACGCACGCTATTGCACACACAGAAACAATAACCAAACTCTCTTACCCCATGCAGGACCCGAACGACAACACACCAGCCAGGAGGGTCCAGATGTGTCCATCCCACCACCGGAACAGGCCCACACTGAGGATAGCAGCTCTGTCGACAGTGAACCTGATGACCAGCCCGGACCATCGGGGACCTCTGGGCAGTCGGTTCCCCTCAGGCAGCCACAGGCCACACCAGACCCGACCCCCTCTGCCAACACCAGCACAGCTCCCACCCAGCGGGCCCATGCCTCTGTCTCTAGGACAGCTCAATCAACGGTGTGTCTGCCACTACAGGGCACCCAGGCTAACCCAACACCCCAACAACAACAGGGACCTGGGGGCAGTGGTAGCGGGCACACCGTCCAGGGGACAGAGGCCGGGGGAAACCGGGCAGCTCGGAGGGCTGCTGTGCGACAGGGGGGGGAGGAGAGGCCCAGGGAACCCACTCTCCAAGAGGCCCTCACCACCATCATGGGGGCCTACCACCACTCCCAAGAGACGATGGCGACGGTACTGGCCAGGTTCACGGAGATCCAGGCACAGCAGGAGGAACGCTACATGGGGTTCAGGGAGGAGCTGAGAATCATCGGGACCGCAATGGGGACCATCGTCCTGGCCCTCAACAGGATAGAAGACGCGTTGCGGGACCATGTGGCACCACACAGGGCCCCTGTCACTAGCCCGGACCAGGGACAGCCTACCACCTCCGCCGGCGCTAGTGGACAGGAGGCCCCAACACCACGGCAGGCCACCAGAACCCCACCTCCTGCTGAAGAACAACCACCCCGTAAGAGGAGCCTGAGATCCAAAAAAAAGACAGAGTAGGATGTCAAGACCCCCGCCAGCAGGACATACCCCCTGAACTCTTCCCACTGTCCCACATTGCCACCCTGTCCAACCATGAACTGCCTCTGCTCCATCCTTCCACAGGCAAAAGGACAATGCACCTGTGAGACTGAGAACTGGACTCTGCCATGGACATTACTCCACCCCCACCCATCACCCTTAGAATCACATGTACCAATATCTAGCCCTGTAAATAAATCACATATTGCACACAAATCAGTTTGGAGTCATGCTGTATTATTAGCAAATGTATTACATATTACTGTTCAATATCTGTTCTGTCAATTAGTGATGACAACATACCAATGTCAATACGCTGTAGTTCATGGGCAAACCAAGCAGAAGTCAGGCACTGCGTCATACAGCACTGAGAAGGGAAGGGAAAATCAAAAATTACCCAAAAATATCTGGTGGGAACTACAGAAAGTACAGATGCAGGAGGCTAGAAGCAATTGGGAAATGGCGTGGGTGATTCTTACCTGGGTGTTACTGGAAATACTGTTGTATCACTCTGTCCCTATTGTCTGTGTCGTCCTCTGAGTCTTCCTCCTCTTCACTCTCCACAGGCTCCACGGCTTCTACAACACCACCATCTGGACCATCCTCCTGCAGGAAAGGCACCTGGCGTCGCAAAGCCAGGTTGTGAAGCATACAGCACACCACGATGATATGGCACACCTTCTTTGGTGAGTACATTAGGGATCCACCTGTCATATGCAGGCACCTGAACCTGGCCTTCAGGAGGCCAAAGGTTCGCTCAATCACCCTCCTAGTACGCCCATGGGCCTCATTGTAGCGTTCCTCTGCCCTTGTCCGGGGATTCCTCACTGGGGTCAGTAGCCACGGCAGGTTGGGGTAACCAGAGTCACCTATTAGCCACACACGTTGTCTCTGTAGATGCTCCATCACATAGGGGATGCTGCTATTTCGCATCACATACGCGTCATGCACTGACCCTGGGAACTTGGCATTTACATGGGAGATGTACTGGTTAGCCAAACAGACCACCTGGACATTCATCGAATGATAATTTTTTCTGTTTCGGTACACCTGCTCATCGTCTTTTGGGGGTACCAAAGCCACATGGGTCCCATCAATGGCACCAATGATGTTGGGGATATGTCCAAGGGCATAGAAATCACCCTTCACTGTAGGCAAGTCACCCTCCTCGGGGAAAATGATGTAGCTCCACATGAGTTTCATCAGGGCAGACAACACTCTGCTCAAAATCTTAGAAAACATAGGCTGAGACATTCCAGATGACATGGCCACTGTGGTCTGGAATGACCCACTGGCCAAAAAATGGAGGACTGACAAAACCTGCACCAGAGGGGGAATCCCTGTGGGTTGGCGGATGGGGGACATCAGGGCTGGCTCCAGCTGGGCACACAGTTCATGGATAGTGGCACGGTCAAGTCTGTATCGAAGTATTATATGGCGTTCTTCCATTGTCGACAGGTCCACCAGCGGTCGGTACACGCGAGGATTCCTCCTTCTCATCGCAAGTCCCAGCGGACGGTGCCTAGGAAGGACAACATGGAGCACAGAGTCAGCCAAACCACAGGTATGTACAGACAGCTTGCACAGTTAAAGAATGGCAATGGGTTGAAAGGCGTGTATGTGTGGCAATGCAAGGCCTAGGCCTGTGTGTCGCAGTCAAAATTAAGCCATGTAGGCCCTTGAAATGGCGGCTGCCTGACCTGTGAAGTGGGACAATGGGATGTGAGGTCAATGCGCTGGCGGGGCACACCGTGGCGGTAGGCGGTCGAAGACCGCGGCGCAAAGCCGCATTGGTTAACATTGAAGCCTATGGGTTTCAGGAGCCAATGACGAAGTGCGCCGGCGGTCGCGGTACGCACCGCCGCGGTACGCACCGCCGCGGTACGCACCGCGCGGGCGTGACCGCCATTTTCTATCTGCTTAATCACTCGAGACCTGATCATCCACAGGAGAGGACCTATACTGCAAGTGCTGCTGTGACCTCGGTCTGGAAGATACAATGGCTGCTGCGACTGGGGAAAGGGCCCCTGCCTTCACGTCTGAAGAGTTGGAGAAGCTCGTGGATGGGGTCCTCCCCCAGTATGCGCTACTCTACGGTCCTCCAGACCAACAAGTGAGTACACTGGGTGCACATGGAATGGGCTATGCCTGTGTGGATTGGGGTGGATGTAAGTTTGTGGGGTGGGGGGCGAATGAGGAGTGCAACGCCCGACAGATGAGAGCATGTGCCATATGGCAAAGTGGGTGGGGGGGGCCAATTACATCTAACATGCAGGTCATTGATGATTTCCTCCTTTCCACCCTGTACATGTCAAATAGGTCAGCGCCCATCAGAAGATCGAGATTTGGCGTGCCATCGCCAAGGAAGTCCAGAACTTGGGGGTCCACAACAGACGGGGCACCCACTGTCGCAAGAGGTTGGAGGACATCCGCCGCGGAACAAGGAAGACCGCAGAAACACTGCCGGGGATGGCCTCCCAACCTAGGAGGGGTGCCAGTCGCACCATGACCCCCCTGATGTCCCGGATCCTGGCGGTGGCCTACCCTGAATTGGATGGGCGCTTTAAGACATCACAGCAGACACAAGGGGGTGAGTATCAGCACATTCTCCTATCTTTCTGCGCAGTGGAGGCGTCTGGGTGGGGGAGGAGGGCTGTGGGTGACATTAGGCCAGGGCGCTTTCTGTAGTGTAGTCCTCTCCCTTAGGCATGGCCCTGTGCCCCCGGCCCCCACCTCGGTAGGGTGACAAGTACAGCCATTGAAGGTCCAGCATCTCCCATGTGCGCGTTTGACGTTTCTTGGCATGTTGTCTTAGTCAGTAGTACTGAGTAGTGTACTCCGAATGCGCGGCTTAGTGCATTAGGCACCTGTGTCTGTCCTCTCCGCCAACGGTGTTGACATTGCATGCACTCAACCTGGTCTTCTTTTTTCTCCCCCCACACTTTCTCTTCATCTTCTTGTGCATGTGTGCATTAGCATCATCAGGCGGAGGAGATTTGGCATCGGAGCACGAGGGAGCTGCAGGACACAAGGCCCCGGTGGGCCCAGGAACAGACACCGAGGGCACCAGTGATCCGGAGGGCGAGGGGAGCACCATGACGGGGACCGCTGGTGAGAGCAGCGAAAGCGACACGTCCTCGGATGGGAGCTCCCTAGGGGTGGCGGCAACATCCGTGCCCCCCGCCTCTACAGGTACAGCCGCCACCCAGCGCACCAGCCCCGCCCTCCCAGCAGCCCCTCAGTCTTCGCTCCGTGCCAGTTCGCCCAGGTAGGCGCGCGTCTCCTTCGCCCCAGGCACCTCAGCCCCTGCCCCTGTTGCCCCTACTGCCCTCAGTGCGGAGCTCATTGACCTGGTAAGGACGCTCATTGTTGGGCAGACGACCCTTTTGAATGCCATCCAGGGTGTGCAAAGGGAGGTGCAACAGAGCAATGCGTACCTGGAGGGCATTCATTCGGGTCAGGCTGCCCATCAACGAGCGTTCACTGCTCTGGCCTCAGCACTGACGGCAGCCATTGTCCCTGTTTCCAGCCTCCCTCTTCTTACTGCCTCCAGCCTTTCTCTGTCTCCTGTTCCTCAGCCTATCCCATCCACACCATCAGACCAGCCTGCACACACCTCAACACCCAAGAGCAGCTCATCCAAACACAAGCACCACAGATCCCACAAACACTCACCCAAGCAACACCCAGATGCAGACATGCCAACAGCCACTGCCACCCCTGTGTCCCCCTCCTCCTCGTCTCCCTCCTCCCTCCCTGTGACGTCTACACTCACACCTGCATGCACCCCAACATCAGCCAGTGCTTCCATCACCACCTCACCCTCCAGGACAGTCCACACTCGTGCAGTCACCACCCCCACTGCCATTTACACGTCCCCTGTGTCCTCTCCCACTGTGTCTGTCACCCCCTCTTCCAAGACACACAAACGCAGGCAGACACCCACCCAACAGCCATCCACCTCACGACAGCCTACAGCACCAGCACCTTCACCCAATGACAGCACACCTGACTCTCCTACAACCACCTCCTCTACCTCCACTTCCATCTCCACTTCTCCTACCCTTTACCTTGGCCCTAAAAAACTTTTCCTGGCTAACCTTAACCTCTTTCCCCCCGATGAGCTCCCCCATCCATCTTCAAAGAGTCCCAAGAGCACCACAGCCACCACCAGCCCAGCTTCGGGTGTCACTGTTGTGCCTGGGTTCTGGAGCCCACCCTTTGCCAGCAGTGACACATCGATCAGCAGCAAGGACACGTCCAGCCCCCCCCCCGGCAAGAGGACCCGCAAAAACAAGGGCCGCCGTGCGAGGACCGACAGGGCTGCCCCCAAGGAGTAATGTGCGGCCACTTCACCACCCACACCATGTAGGGGAGGCAAGGGCCCGAGAGCCCCATCAAAGGAGCGGAAGGGCAGCAGGAGCGCGGAGAAGGTGGACCCCACATGCCACATCCCAGCTGGGAAGGAGGACACTAAGGAGGCCAGGAGTCCGTCCCCGAAGGGTCCAGAAACGTCACGGTCCGAGGGCGACTGAGCAGGGGGTCCAGGCCAGGTCTGGCTCCCTTGACCTGCTGGATGAGCACCGCTGAACAGGGCCCGCGGTGCAGAAGAGCACCGCTGAACAGGGCCCCGCCGTGGAGGAGAGCACCGCTGAACAGGGCCCGCGGTGCAGAAGAGCACCGCTGAACAGGGCCCGCGGTGCAGAAGAGCACCGCTGAACAGGGCCCGCCGTGGAGATTGGCACCGCTGAACAGGGCCCCGCCGTGGAGAAGAGCACCGCTGAACAGGGCCCGCCGTGGAGATAGGCACCGCTGAACAGGGCCCCGCCGTGGAGAAGAGCACCGCTGAACAGGGCCCGCGGTGCAGAAGAGCACCGCTGAACAGGGCCCCGCCGTGGAGAAGAGCACCGCTGAACAGGGCCCGCGGTGCAGAAGAGCACCGCTGAACAGGGCCCGCCGTGGAGATAGGCACCGCTGAACAGGGCCCTGCCGTGCAGAAGAGCACCGCTGAACAAGGCCCGCCGTGGAGATAGGCACCGCTGAACAGGGCCCCGCCGTGGAGAAGAGCACCGCTGAACAGGGCCCGCGGTGCAGAAGAGCACCGCTGAACAGGGCCCCGCCGTCTCAAGCACCGCTCCGCTGGGCCCCGCTGTCTCAAGCACCGCTCCGCTGGGCCCTTCCTCTCAAGCACCGCTCCGCTGGGCCCTTCCTCTCAAGCACTGCTCCGCTGGGCACCGGCGTCTCAAGCACCGCTCCGCTGGGCACCGCCGTCTAAAGCACCGCTCCGCTGGGCCATTCCTCTCAAGCACCGCTCCGCTGGGCCCTTCCTCTCAAGCACCGCTCCGCTGGGCACCGCCGTCTCAAGCACCGCTCCGCTGGGCCCTTCCTCTCAAGCACCGCTCCGCTGGGCCCTTCCTCTCAAGCACCGCTCTGCTGGGCCCTTCCTCTCAAGCACCGCTCCGCTGGGCACCGGTGTCTCAAGCACCGCTCCGCTGGGCCCTTCCTCTCAAGCACCGCTCCGCTAGGCCCTTCCTCTCAAGCACCGCTCCGCTGGGCACCGCCGCCTCAAGCACTGCTCCGCTGGGCCCTTCCTCTCAAGCACCGCTCCGCTGGGCCCTTCCTCTCAAGCACCGCTCCGCTGGGCACCGCCGTCTCAAACACCGCTCCGCTGGGCCCTTCCTCTGAAGCACCGCTCCGCTGGGCCCTTCCTCTCAAGCACCGCTCCGCTGGGCCCTTCCTCTCAAGCACCGCTCCGCTGGGCACCGCCGTCTCAAGCACCGCTCCGCTGGGCCCTTCCTCTCAAGCACTGCTCCGCTGGGCACCGGCATCTCAAGCACCGCTCCGCTGGGCTCTTCCTCTCAAGCACCGCTCCGCTGGGCACCGGCGTCTCAAGCACCGCTCCGCTGGGCCCTTCCTCTGAAGCACCGCTCCGCTGGGCCCTTCCTCTCAAGCACCGCTCCGCTGGGCCCTTCCTCTCAAGCACCGCTCCGCTGGGCACCGCCGTCTCAAGCACCGCTCCGCTGGGCCCTTCCTCTCAAGCACCGCTCTGCTGGGCACCGGCGTCTCTAGCACCGCTCCGCTGGGCCCTTCCTCTCAAGCACCGCTCCGCTGGGCACCGGCGTCTCAAGCACCGCTCCGCTGGGCCCTTCCTCTCAAGCACCGCTCCGCTGGGCCCTTCCTCTCAAGCACCGCTCCGCTGGGCACCGCCGTCTCAAGCACCGTTTATGGTTCACTGTGCCCACCATGCCTCCTCCTTGACCAGTGGAGACTGTCATCCACCTGATGGACTGTGGCTTTGCACTCCCCAGGATGGTCCAGTGGGCAGCCCACCCACTGTAGAGACATTGAGAGACTGTGGCTTTGCACTCCCCAGGATGGTCCAGTGGGCAGCCCACCCACTGTAGAGACATTGAGAGACTGTGGCTTTGCACTCCCCAGGATGGTCCAGTGGGCATGGTGGCTCCTCGTGGATCTGGCGTCGTGGACTCATGTGGCTGTGGTGCCCCCCCCTTCCCTTCCCCCTGAGGTGCCTGTAGTTTTTACATCTGATGCCCCTGCAGTGTTCTCTCCAAAGGACTCAGGTCTCCTGTGTGGGCTTTGCCCTTATTTCTCAAGACTTTGGCCCACGGACATGCTGAATTCGTAGGATGTGCAGGACTTGGTACTTCAGTTATACACTGATGTGTATGTCATTAGTTTTGTTGTGAATATCTTTCATGGTTGTACGATAATTTTCTGGAGCTTTTTGGTACATAAATATTTATTCCAAATTTGATTATGTCCTAGCATTTTTCAGGGGTGTTTGGGTGGTGTCACTGTGACTTGGTGCTCTGCATTGGTGAGTACATAGTTGGGGGGGGGGGTCACATATGTGTGTGCCCGTAACCTTTCGTCCTCCCCCTCGCGTGTGTCGTAGGTGCAGTACTCACCGTTGTCGTCTGCGCCGGACTTCGTACTCGTGGTAGATGAGAAGGTAGACGAGAGCAGGTAGGATGTTTAATTCGGGTTCCATGCTGTCCTCCTTCCTCCTGGAGTGCGTAGTGGTGAGCGTTTTCCCATCCGTAGTCTGTTTCCGCCGTGTTTTTATCGGCGGTGCTCCTGCCCCGGAAAAGGTGGCGTATTGGTGAGTTGGAATAGTGTGGGCGGTACATTGTCTGCCGCCTGTCTGTTGGCGGTGACCGCCGCGCTGTTTGTTTGTACCGCCGTGGCGGTCGGAGTGTTAAGGTGGCTGTCTGTGTTGGCGGTTCCCGCCAGGCTCAGAATCCCATTTTTTTTACCGCCAGCCTGTTGGCGGGTTGGCCGCCGCTTTAACACCGACCGCCAGGGTTAGAATCACCCCCTATATCTCCCACTGTGTTATATAAAAAACTAACAATGGTTACAAACACATAAACAATCATTATTCTTTGATGAGCCTTCATGGCATTCTGATTGCTCCTCCTAATTGTGTCTTCAGAAACTGGGAACTAACAATAGGAGTGTCCATGATGATTTTTCAATGGTCCTTTCAGAGCCAGTCATCATTTTCTGATTAGTGATGAGATACATGTTGTAAATGCAAGGAATCTTGTGTAATGGACTTCCCTGGATGTTGAGCAGCCACCATGTGTCCTTTGATGGTTATCGCATGGAAGGGCTCAGCATTGAACGGATCATCAGACTTTTTCTCATCTAACAGACAAGCACTTGATCTCCTCTAGTGAAAGTAATGTTTTTTACATGTTGTCACTTGTTTATATAGGCCTTAATTTTCCTTTTATGATCCACGTCTTTGGTATGAGTTTCTTCATCAGTACTGGAGCTTGTGTTGGTCCTTTGAGATAACTTGGTTGTCATTGGTCTCCTAAACATTACATTTGCAGGGTTTTCTCCTGCAGTCAAGTGAGGAGTTGAACAGTTAGCTCGCAGGGTAGAATTCAAGACAGTTTTAAGGTCAAGCTTTTCTAATATGGCATGCTGAGCAGCTGTCTTCGATGCACTCAAACCATTTGACATGGCCATTGGCCTGTGTCCAAAGAGTTTTCATCTTAATGCTTCACATTAAGATGACTGAGAAAGTCTCAGAATTCTCAGCTGTTGAAAAATGACCTCTTATCAGATTTTAAAATCACAGGAATACCCCATGTTCAAAGATGCCATCTAATCTCTAGATGACTCTCTCTAGTGTGATATGTGAGTGATCTGCTATCAATGGAAAACAGGAGTATTCATTAACAAGCACCATCAGGTTGAACAGAAAAAGCCAACAGCAAGTCTTTCCCATACATGCTTTGGCAACTATGACATGCTTAATGGGTGTTGAGTGGTTTTTGGTGACAGGCAGTTGCCTAGATGACAGGCCTTCATCTCTTTCTCAACTCTTTCATTAAGTTGAGAAAACCAGACTCGGTTTCGGAGAGCTTTTTGTGTGTGAACAATTCCATGATGTCCCTCACGGGCAAATTAAATTATCTGGTTTTGCAGACTCTCTTGAATAACAATTCTCAAAACCCTCAGCATAATGCCTTCTTGAGTCACATATAGTTCATCTTTGACATTTTTAAACTTCTCGGGTTCACTGTCACTGGCAAGAGGTTGAGTGTGCTAGTTCTAAGACTGATGTGTAAAAATATCTTTAAGTTTTAACATGTTACTATCTTGACTTATGGTAGTGATAATTTGCTGCAAAAAAATGGCAAGCTGGTGTGTTTGATTTCACAGTGAACTCTATGTAGGCTTCAGCTGTCTTGGAAGGGTTACCATGGCACTGTATAGGCACACTGAGGAAGAAGTTGGCTGGGTTTTGATTTTCCCTGGACGGTGCACAATTATATAGTTGTTTTCTTGTAATTGTAGATCCCATCATTCAAAAGGAGGAAGCATCTTGACTTTTGGATTGCCAAAGATGGCCAACACTGCTTGATGATCTGTCACAATCATAAAAGGTTTTTGGTATAAGAACACATGGAAATGTTCACAAGCCCACACCACTGCTAAACTTTCTTTCTCAGATTGTGAATAAGCACATTTATTTTGGGACAACTGTTTACTTGCATATGCTACACTATGGCCCTCATTATAACATTGGTGGTAAAAAACCACCTACTGCCACGGCGACAGCCAGCAAAAGACCATCGCTGCGGCTACCATCTGTCCGCCATAATATAACCACAGCTTGATTTCCGCAATAAGAAGGGTGGAAATCTGGCTGTGGCCATACTGGCAGATGGCGCAAGGTGGCGCTGCTACCACCAGCAGCGCCACGCCACGCCAGTAGACCGCCGCCAGCCATATTATGACAAATAATACGGCCAGGTGGTGATCTGCTGGCGGGTGCTGCTGGCAGTAGCAGTACTCCGTCCCGCCTCCTGCCAGAAGACCCCCTGGATCCAGGTAAGTCAGGTCTCCGACAGGGGATGGGGCAGGGGGTGCTGTGTGTGTGTGGGGGGGGGGGGTTTAGCCAACCCGCCAATTGTATAATGTGCCGGTAAGTACTGCCAGCCTGTTGTCAGTACTACCGCCACATTAACGCCGACCGCCGGGGTCATAATGACTCCCTATGTCTTCAAACATGTGGGTTTCCACTGTGCTGTACAAGGATCAAGTGAAGGGCTAGCGTCAACAATAACTTCTGTATGGACCTTTGGATTAAAATATGACATTTCAGTAGCATTCTCAATAGTTTGATTCTCTTAAAGCTTTGCACACATTATTGTGACCGATAAATTGAAAGATTATTTTTCGGCAAGTCTCTTGATGGAGCACTCACAGTGGCAAAGAGTTGTATGTATCTGGATTAGTAACTGGCCATGCCAATGTATCTGGATTAGTAACTGACCATGCCAAGGAATGAACGTAACATGGAAACCTCCTGTGTGACTCAGTTGACAATGTTCACACCTTAGCTGGATCAGGTGTCATACCCCCATCAGAAAAGTTATGGTTAAAGAACTTTAGCTTTGTCTTATTAAATTCACCTTTCTCAGCATTCAAAGATAATCCTGCATCAAACAGTAAATGACACACTGCTCAAGAGCTTTATCATGCTCCGCCAGTGTGGCTCCAAAATCTAATATCATGTCACTGTAGTTAATAGCATTCATGACAGGCTATATGATACGTCGAATGACATCTTGGAAAATCTCTGCAGCTAATGACACACCAAAGAGTTTAGCTAATGGATAACTTCATCACAAACGTGATTGATATCCTGTACGCTGTATTACAATTTCCATAGGATATAATAGAATAGTAATGCGGAGTACAGGATACCCCTCAAGTATGTGACAGAGTCTTACAAACTCAGCATCCCAGTCCCACCACGTCCCGTATCATGTATTTCAATGTCATCACATAACATGCTGATTATAATGGCTTAATAGGGACTCTTATGAAAACCCTGATGGCAGTGGTAGGCACTGTGTTATGTTCTTTGTCATGATTTATGTAAACAAAACCTGGTGGCAGTGGTAGGAACTCGTGCTTGCGGCCTTCAGAATAACTAAAATGTTACAATGTGAAATACATCATGTGAGCCCATCAGCTGAAAGCCTTTTGCACGTGAGTGTGTGCAAACCGTGAAACTCATTAACGACGTGTCTTACTAATCACTGCTGAAAACATGTGCCTCGTGCATCCACACCCTTCAGCCATGATTATTCAAATGGCGCCACACTTCAAACCTGCGCATGGCTATGTTGTATCCCAGTGTCACTTACCGGGCTCCCGGTCGCAGTCTCATGGCTCCTGGACACTTGGCAGCTGCCTTCAGATGTCTCTTCTTCAGCAGCATTTCCTTGTGATGTTTCCGCTGTGCCCTACTCTGCAGCCCTACCGTACACCCTGAAAGGGAAGCACATCGTATAGGTCAGATCAATACAGACAGGACGCAGATCACAATCTGTGTAGGACAATCAACACAAACAGGTAAAACAAGCTTAATAATACAGACTGATAGAAACATACATCAGAAGGTGTATTTTGGAATAGGCAGTGAATGAAAAGACAGAGGGGGTCATTACAACCCTGGTGGTAAAAGACCGCCAGGGCTGAAATGACGGAAGCACCGCCAACAGGCTGGCGGTGCTTCCCTTGTCATTATGTAGCAGCGCTGCCCAGGAGATTACGAGTCCCCCTACCGCCAGCCATTTCCTGGCGGTTTGAACCGCCAGGAAAAGGCTGGCGGTACGGGGAGTCGCGGGGCCCCTGGGGGCCCCTGTACTGCCCATGCCACTGGCCTGACAGGGCCCCATGCAGCTTTTCACTGTTTGCATTGCAGACAGTGAAAAGCGCGACGGGTGCAAGTGCACCCATCGCACGGCCGCAACACCGCCGGCTCCATTTGGAGCCGGCTCCTATGTTGCGGGCGAGATCCCCGCGGGGCTGGCGGATGGAAACCAGGTTTCCGCCAGCCTGCCCAGCGGGGATCTCATAATGACCGCGGCAGGGGTGTGGCTGCATTGGCGACCACCCGGTGGTCAGATCAGCTGCCCGCCAAGGTCATAATGAGGGCCAGAGTGTTGGCATTCTCAGGAAAGAGGAGTATCTTTTATTAGTACGGACAACTTAAAACTCATTATTGAACAACTATCATTTGAACTGGGTGAAATCACTTGTACCATCATTGACCTTGCTGATTATTGTTTTGTGGTGCTAACCTTTTCTGATGCAACAAAATACAGTACAAATCATTGAGAATCCTGGCATGTAAGGACCAAGGCAATAGAAGTGTATCGGAACTGCACAAATATAATGTTTGATGGTGAAATGCTGGAATATTCTAATGCCTGATAAACTGATGAACCTGTCTTTCAAAACCAGAGGTTGTGTAGTGCTGAGCCAAAAACGAACAAGATTCTATAACCAAGAGTATATACAATACTTTTATTCAAGCTATGACTTAGGCGGTCATTACAACATTGGCGGTAAAAGGCGCTTACCGCCGTGCAGAAGACCGCTAACACACCGCTGCAGAATTCCGCCACAGCTATTATGACCCACATCTTGGAATCCGCCAAAAGTCAGACACCCACACAAGTCCGCCACACCAAAGGTCAGTGATAAACTGTCGAAAACAAAACCTCCACTGTCACGCCAACAGAAATACGCCCACACTATCACGACACACGAATCCACGTGGCGGTCTTTCAACCACGGTATTCCATTGGCGGTACACACCGCCGCGCTCAAAATACACACACTCTTACAAAACACAGCCACATTGGACAATTCAAAATACACACACCTGATACACATACACACACCACCCCCACACATCCAATACAACATAAAACACACACCCACATCACCCACAAACCCCTACTACCAAAAATTCAGAAAGAAGACCAGAGAGAGACACCACCAGCAAGAACAACAGCATCCACAGGCACACAACACCATCACCCACACAACTTCCACGCACCTCACACAACACACCACTACATATCACCACACTTATCACCACACACTCTACCCCACACATCACCTACACCACCCCATGGCACGGCAAAGACACCCCAGGTTCTTGGAGGAGGAGCTCAGGGTCATGGTGGAGGAACTCGTCTGGGTAGAGCCACAGCTATTCGGATCACAGGTGCAGCACACCTTCATAGCTAGGAAGATTGAGCTATGGCGAAGAATAGTGGACAGGGTCAACGCAGTGGGACAGCATCCAAGAAATTGGGAGGACATCAGGAAGAGGTGGAATGACCTACGGGGGAAGGTGCGTTCCGTGGTATCAAGACACCACCTGGCGGTTCAGCAGACTGGCGGCAGACCTCCACCTCCTCCCCCACAACTAACAACATGGGAGGAGCAGGTCTTGGCGATTCGGCATCCTGAGGGCCGCACAGGAGTAGGTGGAGGAATGGACTCTGGTAAGACAAAGCTTTACTATTACATCCCCCACCCTACCTGCATGCTATCACATACCCCCACCCTCACCCTCACCCCCAGCACCCCAACTCCTCACATATGTCCCAACATCACAACCCATACATCCCAACACCAAGCCCTGCATGCAACAACAAAGCATGGACACCCATCACCAAAGCATGCCCACTGCACATACCCATACACCCCCCTAAACCATCATCACACAAGCTCCCACACAGGAATGCTAGCACTGGGGTACACGGTCACCCACCCATTGCACAGCATTACACTCATAGATGTATTAAACATCCCTTTATACCCCTGCAGGACCCCTACCCAACGTCACCGGACAGGAGGGTTCACACATGTCCACACCACCAACAGAAGAGGCCCACAGTGATGACAGCACCTCTGTCCAACTGGATCTAGATGACCAGCCCGGACCATCGGGGACCTCTGGACAGTCGGTTCCCCTCACACAGGCACAGGCCACCACAGACCTTCCCCGCTCTGGAAAGACCAGCACAGCACCCACCCAGCGGGCCCATACCTCCGTTCCCAGGACACGTCAATCAGCTGTGTGTCCACCACTACAGGGAACCCAGGATAACCCACCACCCCAACAACAACAGGGACCTGGTGTCAGTGGTAGTGGGCACACGATCCAGGGGACGGAGGCCCAGGAACACAGGGGAACTGGGAAGGCTGCTGTGCGACAGGGGGCGGACAGGCCAAGGGAAACCACTCTCCACGAGGCCCTCTCCTCCATCATGGGAGCCTACCACCACTCCTAGGAGACAATGGCAACGGTAGTGGCCAAGTTTCAGGAGACCCAGCGCATGCAGGAGGAACAGTATATGGGCTTCAGGGAGGAACTCAGAACCATCAGCTCCACCCTGGGCACCATCGTAGGGGTGCTGAAGGAAGTACTCAACACCAGGAGGGACACTGTGGCACTACAAGGGGCCCCTGACACTAGCATGGACGATGAACTGCCCACCACCTCCGCCGGCGCTAGTGGACAGGAAGCCCCGCCACAGGACCACCACACCAGCACCCCACCCCCTGCAGAGGGAGAACCACCCCGCAAACGGTTCCTGAGATCCAGGACAAAGACAGAGCACGATGCCAAGACCCCCGCCAAGAAATTAGACCACCCTGATTGTTATCCTACTATCCCACTTTGTCACCCTGTCCATAATTAAACTGCCCCAGCTCTACTTCCTATGCCCAGATGGGCAATGCACCTGTGAGACTAATAGACTGGACTCTGCCATGGACACTCCTCCACCATCACCCCTCACCATTTCACTACCCCCTCCAATATTGAGCATTTAAATAAACACACCTAAAGCACAAAATGATCTGGAGTCTGTCTGTGATTTCGAAATAGTATATTAGCAATTACAGTGACCAAATGTTTTTTAAATAGTAATGTCAACATACCTATGTCATACAGCTCTAGTCCATGAGGAATCTAAGCAGATGTCACACAGTGGGACCCACATCTGTGAAATCGTAAGGGGAAGTGACAACTCAGTGACCATACACTTGGTGAAAACGACAGACAGGAGAAAGGTAGTAGTGTCAAAGTACATGTAGTAGGCAGATTTGTATTCCTACCTGTGTCTCACTGGGAATATTGCAGGATCACTGAGTCCCTGTTGTGCATGTCTTCTTCCTCTGCTTCCTCCTCATCACTGTCCACAGGCTCCACAGCTGCAACAACACCGCCATCTGGACCATCCACCTGCAGAAAAGGCACCTGTTGTCGCAAAGCCAAGTTGTGAAGCATACAGCAGGCCACGATGATCTGGCACACCTTCTTTGGTGAGTAGAATACGGATCCACCTGTCATATGAAGGCACCTGAACCTGGCCTTCAGGAGGCCGAAGGTCTGCTCGATCACCCTCCTAGTTCGTCCTTGGGCCTCATTGTAGCGTTCCTCTGCCCTTGTCCTGGGATTCCTCACTGGGGTCAGTAGCCATGACAGGTTGGGGTAACCAGTGTCACCTGCAAATGGCGAGGCACAACTGTTAGACACACACTAACCTGGAGGGATAACCCCTGACCCAGACAACCATTCCCACTGACTTGCTTCCAGGTGCTCACTTAATAGCCACACACGGTGCCTCTGTAGTTGCCCCATTACATAAGGGATGCTGCTATTCCGCAGGATGTAAGCGTCATGCACTGAGCCAGGGAACATGGCATTCACATGGGAGATGTACTGGTCTGCCAAACATTCCATCTGTACATTCATAGAATGATAACTCTTCCGGTTTCTGTACACCTGTTCACTGCTGTGGGGGGGACCAAAGCCACATGGGTCCCATCAGTGGCACCTATGATGTTGGGGATATGTCCCAGGGCATAGAAATCACCTTTCACTGTAGGCAAATCCTCCACCTGAGGAAAAACGATGTAGCTCCGCATGTGTTTCAGAAGGGCAGACAACACTCTGGACAATACGTTGGAAAACATAGGCTGGGACATCCCTGATGCCATGGCCACTGTTGTTTGAAATGACCCACTTGCAAGGAAATGGAGCACTGACAGCACCTGCACTTGAGGGGGGATTCCTGTGGGATGGCGGATTGCTGACATCAGGTCTGGCTCCAACTGGGTACACAGTTCCTGGATTGTGGCACGGTCAAGCCTGTAGGTAAATATCAAATGCCGCTCCTCCATTGTCGACAGGTCCATCAACGTTCGGTACACCGGAGGATGCCGCCATCTCCTCACATGTCCCAGCGGACGGTGCCTATGAAGGACAACAGCGAGCACAGAGTCAAACAACTCAGAGGTACGTACCCACAGTTTACCTAGAACATCAATCATACACAAAAGGTGGCCTGTATGTGTGTTGAATATAGGCCTAGGTATGTGTGACGCAGTTGAAAATGAAGCCATGTGGGCCCCTGAAATGGCGGCTGCCTGACCTGTAAGGTGGGACAATGGGATGTGAGGTAACTGCGCTGGCGTTGTACACCGTCGCGGTAGGCGGTCGAAGACCGCGGCGCAATGGTGCATTGGTTAACATTGGACCCTATGGGTCCAAGGAGCCAATGATGATGTACGCCGGCGTTGACGGTACGCACCGCCGCGGACGTGACCGCCATTTTCTATCTGTTCAATCACTCAATACCTGATCTTCGACAGGAGTGGACCTACACTGCAAGTGCTGCTGTGACCTCGGTCTGGAAGAGACAATGGCTCGTGCGTCTGGGGAAAGGGCCCCTGCCTTCACATTGGAGGAGTTGGAGAAACTCGTGGATGGGGTCCTCCCCCAGTACACGCTACTCTACGGTCCTCCAGACAAACAGGTAAGTACACAGGTAGCATGTTGTATGGGCAATGCGTGTATGGAGAGGGCTGGATGTAAGAAGGAAGGGGGCAGAGTGCTGCATGCATGAAAGACGATGAATGCATGTGCCACATGGCAAGGGTAGGGATGGGGGCCAATCACTTTGACGGTGCAGTTGGTAATGACTTCTCTTCTTCCCCTGTACATTTCATGTAGGTCAGCGCCCACCAGAAGAAAGATATTTGGCGTGCCATCGCCAAGGACGTCTGGACCCTGAGGGTCTACCACAGACGAAGCACCCACTGCCGGAAAAGATAGGAGGAAATTCGCTGCTGGAGCAAGAAGACGGCGGAGGCTCAGCTGGGGATGGCCTCCCAACGTGGGAGGAGTGCCCGTCGCACCATGACTCCCCTGATGTTCAGGATCCTGGCGGTGGCCTACCCGGTGTTGGATGGGCGCTTGAGGGCATCACAGCAGACACAAGGGGGTGAGTACACTCTCATTCTGCTGACTTTGCGTGCAGTGGAGGTGTCTGGGTGGGGCAGGAGGGCTGTGGGTTTCCCTAGGCCAGGGCGAGTTCCGTAGGCAAAGCCCCTCCGTAAGGCAGGCCATGCGGCACCCCACCCCACCTCTGTAGGGTGCCAAGTACAGCTATTCATGCCCCTGTGTCACCTATGTGTGTAGATGTCGTCCATAGCCTTGTAGGCCATTTCCCAGGAATTGAACAGTGGAGCCCAAGAGCGCGGCGTAGTGCAGGGGGCTTCTGTGTCTGTCGTGTCCGCCAACGGTAGCGGTAATCCATGCACTCAACATGCCTTTCTTCTGTCCCCCCCCCTTTTTGTGGTCTCCCTGTTCCTGTGTGCATTAGCATCATCAGGCGGAGGAGCAGTGGCACCGGAGCAGGAGGGAGCTGCATCCCACATGGCCCTGGAGGGTGAGACTACGGAATTCACCAGTGGGACGGAGGGCGAGGGGAGCTCCACGGCGGGGACAGGAGCTGACACCAGTGACACAGACTCGTCCTCTGATGGGAGCTCCCTTGTGGTGGCGGCAACATCTGTGCCCCTGCATCTACAGGTACAGCCGCTACCCCCCCTACCAGCACCGCCCTCCCAGCAGCCCCTCAGCCTTCGCCCCGTGCCCGCTCACCCAGGAGGGTGGGCATCACCTTCGCCCCAGGCACCTCAGTCCCTGCCCCAGTCACCCCTGCTGCCCTCAGTGAGGAGGCCATTGACCTCCTAAGGTCACTCACTGTTGGGCAGTCTACCATTCTTGAATGCCATCCAGGGTGTAGAAAGGCAGTTGCAACAAACTAATGCATTCCTGGAGGGCATTCATTCTGGTCAGGCGGCCCTTCACCGAGCTTTTCAAACTCTGGCCTCAGCACTGATGGCAGCCATTGTCCCTGTCTCTAGCCTCCCCCCTCCAACTTCCTACACCCACACCCAATCCCCTGTACCTCTGCCTATCCCAAGCACACCATCAGACCAGCCTGCACACACCTCAACACACAAGGGAAGCTCAGGCAAACATAAGCACCACACATCCCACAGGCACTCACGCAAGCAACACACACATGCAGACACACCAACATCCACTGCCTCCACTGTGTCCCCCTCCTCGCCGTCTCCCTCCTCCCTCCCAGTCTCGTCTACACTCACACCTGCATGCACTACCTCTACAGCCACTACGTCCCTCTCCAGCACACCCACCACCACACCCCGCTCACGTGCACTCACCACCCCCACAACCATTCACACGTCCCCTGTGTCCTCTCCCAGTGTGTCTGTGACGCCCCCTCCCACGATACACAAACGCAAGCACACATCCACCCAACAGCCATCCACCTCACGACAGCCTCCAGTGCATGCACCTTCACCCAAAGTCAGCAAACGAACACCTCCTACAACCACCACCTCTTCCTCCACTCCCAAACCCCCTCCAGCTACCCGTCCCAGTGTGTCCAAAAAACTTTTCCTGTCCACCCCTGACCTTTTTCCCACACCTCCCCCACCCCGTCCATCTCATAGGTCCCGAAGTAGCACCTCAGCCAAAACATCTCCGGGACCAGTGGTGCCTGTAGTCACTGGTATGTGGAGTGCACCTGCCACCAGGACAGCCAGTGTGGCACGGAGCCACAGCACATACAGTCCCCCACCTGTGAAGCATCAGAAGTTGGCCAGTGCCCAGCAGGAGAGGGGGAAGACTCCAGCCACCAAAGCCGCTCCCAGGGGTCCCGGTGGGAGTGTGGAGTCAGCTGTGACACCTTCCAAGGTGGGGAAGGGCCACAAGAAACCCGGCAAGTCTGGGAAGAGCTGCACGGCGGAGAAGACTGCCATCATCCCCGCTGCCCAGGAGGCCACCGCCAGCCTCAGCACAGCTGCCCAGGAGGCCACCGCCAGCCCCAGCACAGCTGCCCAGGAGGCCACCGCCAGCACCAGCCCCACTGGGCCATGAAGGACCGCCAGCAAAAGCCCCGCTGGGCCATGAAGGACCGCCAGCAAAAGCCCCGTTAGGCCATGAAGGACCGCCAGCAAAAGCCCGGAAGGGCCATGAAGGACCGCCGTCTCAAGCACCGCTGGGCCATGAAGGACCACCGTCTCAAGCACCGCTGAACAGGGCACCGCCGTCTCAAGCACCGCTGAACAGGGCACCGCCAACTCAAGCACCGCTGAACAGGGCACCGCCAACTCAAGCACCGCTGAACAGGTCACCGCCAACACAAGCACCGCTGAACAGGGCACCACCAACTCAAGCACCGCTAGCACATGAGCGGCAGGGGCACTGACGCAACTGGGTCCGTCACAGGGTGAGTGATGCACTCTGGGCACCAGTCCCCCTCCAGAACCAGTGGAGACTGTCATCCACTACCTCTGTCCTTCACAGGATGAAGCACTCTGGGCACCAGTCCCCCTCCAGAACCAGTGGAGACATCCATCCACTACCTCGGTCCTTCACAGGATGAAGCACTCTTGGCACCAGTCCCCCTCCAGAACCAGTGGAGACTGTCATCCACTACCTCTGTCCTTCACAGGATGAAGCACTCTGGGCACCAGTCCCCCTCCAGAACCAGTGGAGACATCCATCCACTACCTCTGTCCTTCACAGGATGAAGCACTCTGGGCACCAGTCCCCCTCCAGAACCAGTGGAGACTGTCATCCACTACCTCTGCCCTTCACAGGATGAAGCGCTCTGGGCACCAGTCCCCCTCCAGAACCAGTGGAGACTGTCATCCACTACCTCTGTCCTAAACAGGATGAAGCACTCTGGGCACCATGCCCCCTCCAGAACCAGTGGAGACTGTTATCCACTTGAGAGACTGTGGCTTTGCACTCCCCAGGATTGAACAGTGGGCAAACCACCCACTGTAGAGACTTGAGAGACTGTGGCTTTGCACTCCCCAGGATTGAACATTGGGCAAACCACCCACTTGGGAGACTTGAGAGACTGTGGCTTTGCACTCCCCAGGATTGAACAGTGGGCAAACCACCCACTGTAGAGACTTGAGAGACTGTGGCTTTGCACTCCCCAGGATTGAACAGTGGGCAAACCACCCACTGTAGAGACATGTGAGACTGTGGCTTTGCACTCCCCAGGATTGAACAGTGGGCAAACCGCCCACTGTAGAGACTTGAGAGACTGTGGCTTTGCACTCCCCAGGATTGAACAGTGGGCAAACCACCCACTTGGGATACTTGAGAGACTGTGGCTTTGCACTCCCCAGGATGTAACAGTGGGCATGTGGCCCCCTCGTGGATTTGGCATTGTGCACTCAAGCGGCTGAGGTGCCCCCCCTTTCCCTCCCCCTGAGGTGCCTGTTTTCTTGCTTTTTGATGCCCCTGCAGTGTTCTCTCCGTCCTGGTCGGGGATCTTGTGTGGGCCTCGCCCATACCACGTGGTCCCAGTGTTCCACGGACTTTCTTTGTGCAGTACCTGGTCTACTATGCCTGGTATATATTTTATACATGGTGTATATATATATATATTTCTGCCTACTTGTTTGTAATATATTCCGATGGTTACACTCATTTTCTTTGGTCTTTGCATTCTTCCGGGGTGGTTTGGGGAGTGTAACTGTGATGTATTGATATGCATTAGTGTGTGGGGGGTAGTGGGTGAGGGTGGGGGTGAGGGTGGGGGTGTTGCGTGTGTCCCTGTTTTTTCCCTCCCCCCTCCCCTGTGTCGTAGGTGCAGTACTCACTGTGGTCTTCGCCGCCGGCATACGTGCTCCTGGTAGAGGAGCAGGAAGACTATCGCAGGTAGGATTTGGAGTTCCGGTTCCATGGTGTCCTCGTTCCTCATGGAGTGTGTAGAGGTGAGCGTTTTCCCTTCAAAATTCCTGTTTCCACCGTGTTTTTATCTGCGGTGAATCCGCCCCGGAAAAGGTGGCGGATTGGCCTGTCATAATAGTGTGGGCGGTTCTTTGTCTCCCGCCTGTCTGTTGGCGGTGTCCGCCGCGCTGTTTGTTTGTACCGCCGTGGCGGTCGGAGTGTTAAAGTGGCTGCCTTTGTTGGCGGTTTCCGCCACGGTCGTAATTGCTATTTTTTTACCGCCGGCCTGTTGGCGGTCTTACTGCAGCTTTAACACCGTCCGCCAGGGTTGTAATGACCACCTTAGTGTTTTCATTAACTTTTAGAACCGCAGAAGTGCACAAGAACAATCTAACATGCTTGCTTACACCTTTAGAAAATAACTTTATAGGGCATACTGATGATAGGAGAAAGGAATTGAAGGAGAAATTAGAGAAAGGATTGGAGAAAAGAACTTAAAAAATGATTATGCTTACTCTGCTTTTAAAACCCTAGGGAAATTGGCTCTAGATGCATTACATGTAGGGAAGCTTTGTATATCTAGGCCAAAATCACGCACTGACACTTTATTTGTGGGAACGAGTGAATGTAGGCATGTGTTTTTGTTTCAGAGTAAATGGACTTTTATGCTAAATGGTCAGGACCCTGTGGATCCTGGTATCTATTATATTTGTGGACTTATTACCTTCTTCCTAGAGGATGGTATGGACATACTGTTTGGGGATAGTTTTCCCTAACATTTAGCAGATAGATGATTTAAAGAAGTTTCCGAAAATGACTGAATTACAGCATAAGCGACAGAGGAGGAAAACCTCTTCTGCAATTGTGGGAGATATGTTTGGTGCAGTAATTCCTTCTGTGGGATTTATTTTGAATGCAATCAAGATACAGAATTTGTCTACTTTTGTGGATAACATGCTGACAAATTTTACAGGGGCAATACTCATGTTAGATACTGAACGAGCTGTGGATAGAGCTATGACACTTCAAAATAGGCTTGCTTTAGACATACTTTTAGTGAAAGACGGCGGAGTCTGTAGGATGATTAAAGCTAGGCATTGTTGTTCATTCATACCTAATAATGGTAAAGAGATAAAGGACTTACTCACTAACTTAACTAATTCAAGTAAGGATTTGAAGGAATTGAAGGAACCAGGGGTTTGGGAGAAGGTTGGAAAGGGATTTGCTTCAGTAGGCAACTGGCCCAGTCAGATTTGGAATGGGGTATTATTAAAAAGTGTACAGGGAATATTAATTGTGATTGGTTGTATGTTAGGATTATGGGTTCATATGCAAATTATGGCAAAAAATAAAATTGAGGAGATATAAAAATAATCAGAGGAGGGAAGAACAAAACAGGAGAAGAATCTATAGGGGAAATTTGAGAAGAAGACATAATACAACTGAGACAGAATTGTGAATTGTTGATAAAGAAAGGTGTGATAACATATTTAGTCATCATAGGAGGGACCGCTGAAGCAAATATGCTAATTAGAAAATTATTAATGATGTTTATGTGTTTGATTAATGAAAAGCTCATAGATAAATTAATTGTAGAGAAAATAAAGTGCACGTTTGGAATTGTGACCACGGGGAGTGGCAGCCATTTACATGAAGTTATGCTAAAACAACTAAAGATGTGTGAATTAATTAAAATATATAAGAATAATGTAGTAATATGTCATATTGAAATGTATAACCTATGTCTTATATTGATTTATAGAGTTAACTTAGCCGTGACCAAGGTCTATCCTTTTTCCAGGCCTCACGAGCAGGGCTGAATTACTAACACGCTGTAGAGAAGCTGATGCATGACCTGTCCTTGAGCCACCCGATGTTAAAGTTGCTTAGCTAGAATTTTCTGCAATGTTCCGGCGGACAGGAGATGATGAAGACAATTTGATACAATTATGTGTAGAGTAGGCTAAATGTACTTTCCCAGGACTTGAACAATGGAAGCACTGACTGAAGTGGAACATGCAACATTTTCGATGCCTGAAGAGCCGGATGATGAGGACATTGTATAGTGAACCAATCCGCGTCTTGTGAAAGGATTAATATTAAAATTTATAGATTTGGTAAACTAATATCATAGGTTAAAGTAATATCTGCTGACTGACTAACCAATTGGGAATTAGGGGGATGGACTGGGAGACCCTAATAAAAAGTCATGACAAGGGGCTAAAACTTCAGAAGAAGCAGGAGAATTTAGGCAGATGCGAGGGGAGAATTGATGACGTCAAGAGACACTGTTCGAGGTTCTGTCATTGGGTCATACTCTGAGGGTCTAATGTATTGCTGATCCACTGATGACCTGAAGACGAAGACTGACCTTGTTGCTGATCCATTCTGTGGATAAGTAGCTATGAAAATGTATCTGACTAACTTGTGCCTTTTCTTCTAGGCACCAACTGCACTGTTTTATAGATTTTCACTTAGAAAGATGTTTTCCAAATTCATGTTTTGCCTAAATTGTTTTGCATGAAGCCCCACATGCTAATGCTAATCTTGGTTAGGTAGGCTTCCTAGGGGTGACGTTGACAGTAACAATAGACTGATGAACTAATTGCTGAACTCTGCTATTGATGCTGGAAATCTATTATTGGCTTATGTAGGAGCTGATTGAATAAAGTTTGGTCTAACCCAATGATTTAGTATTGTAACCAATAGGGAAATAAAATTGTTTAACTCTTTATCAAGTTGTGGTTATTAATGAATAGATGGTTTTAGACGTTTGTCAATAGAAATTAATGGTTGGTTATGTTGATTATTGATGCTTGTGATCACTACATGATTAGGATAGTCCATGCGATCCAAAAGGTTCATTGACCTATACACGTTCCCTTGTAAGTTTACTTACTAAGGACCAGACGCACTACTACTTATCCCCCGTCTCATTGCCATTTGTACCGTCTTCCCCAGCCTGGGTTCCCACCAGTGATTATGCCACACATGGAGCAGGGCATTACACAAATTTATTTGTATGTGTGTAACCACAAACTCAATATTTTAAACCTGCCTTCACTTTACCACACTGCACCATAAATATTCTTAGTGCTCCGCTGCTGGCTTTAAAATATGTAACAATCAATTGCAGCACATAGTACCATAACAGTAGCTTGATTGTAATGGTATGGGAAATAGAGAGCTGCCATGCCACATGCTTTTGATTTATAGGGAAAAATCTTACATTTGTGAGGTGACCAGGTATCGTCATTTATACAGACTCTTGATGCTTGAATTAATAAAATGTGTATGTTGTCAATTTCATTCAGTGGATCTCCCAGTAGGGTAGGCTGCAGTAATACTGTAAATGAAGACCACCTACTTTATTGGTTTGACACTGATAGTTTGGTAGAGTATGAGTTGCCTTCTCAAAAACAAATGTTGGATTTAACTTGAAAAGTTAAGGGCAGTTTGTTGTCTCAAACATCAAGGTTTTGGTTTTCTATTTGAGAGGTGAGAGTCCTCTGAGTTCCCCCAAAACAGCAGAGGCAAAGTAGGGTAAAGTACTGTTAGTGGATTTCCGGTTTTCAGGTTGGTCATTAACAACACAATAATGTGCTGTTCACAATCTGCTTCTTAGTATTTTTTCAATTGCTTTTTTGTTGTGTGGTTTACCTCTGTTGTCTCAGAGCTCTACTAAAAAAGCTTCAAAGACTTCAAAGTGTGCTCTTTTTTAACAAATAGTGCCACCTCTACCTGTTTGCAAGGGCCTTGCCACATTCTGATTAGTCAGAAAGCTGTCTGGAAATGAACATTTCCCAAGTACACACAGCAGAGCCATGTTAATTTCACAATAAGAAGGTTGGCAGTCTTGCAACTACTGCATGCTGTGCTGTGGAGGCACAAGACATGTTGGTAGAGATTTATTATAGCCTTAGAACCCGCCGTAGCGGGCTCTACCAGCTATTAAAGGCCCGCTCCGCGTTAAATGCCCGAGCCGAAGACGAGGGCATTTAACAAGGGAAAGGGCCTTTAATAGCCGGTAGAGCCCGCTACGGCGGGTTCTAAGGCTATTAGAACATTCTGCCACTCGGGGCAGAATGTTCTATTAAATTAAACAAATTGCTCATGGAGCCCGAGGGGATTAAAATCCCCTCGGGCTCCGTGAGGCTTTGTTCACAGCTGTTGCTGTGAACAAAGCGAACATTGGAATGTTGGCGCTGAGGGCTTTTACCGGCCAGTAAAAGCCCGCAGCACTCCATTGTTTTCAATGGAGCTGCCAACAACCAGTAGTGCCTTTTCAGAATGCCCACCACCACAGGCATCTGTGCACCATTTGCACCATAGTGCAAAGGTACATGCCTAATGTCTAGAATGGATTTAGTACTGGAAATGTATCTTTTCAGTAAAGAAAAGATATATTTAGACATACTTTAAAACTTTTCCAGTGTTGTATGTGTGGTGCACAGTGCAGCACACATGCAAAGTTTGAAATGTTTGGAGAAATACAAACATTTCACAAATTTAACCCCTTCGCTGCCAGGCCTTTTCCCCCTCCTGTGCCGAGCCTTTTTTTGGCTATTTGGTGGAGTTCGCGCTTAGGCCCTCATAACTTTTTGTTCATGCCAAATTTGCGTCCTTTTTTTCCAACATCCTAGGGATTCTAGAGGTACCCAGACTTTGTGGGCTCCCCTGAAGGAGACCAAGAAATTAGCCAAAATACAGTGAAAATTGTGTTTTTGAAAAAAAAAAAATTTGGAAAGTAAGGCTGCAGAAGGCAGCTCGTGGTTTTTTCCCTGACAATGGCATCAACTAAGGATTTGCTGTGGCAAGATCACCATCTTCCCAGCTTTCAGGAACAGGCAGACTTGAATTGGAAAACCCAATTTTTCAATACAATTTTGACATTTTCCTGGGACATACCCCATTTTTACTATTTTTTGTGCTTTCAGCCTCCTTCCAGTTAGTGACCAAAATGGGTGAGAAACAATTGCTTGATCCCAGAAAGCTAAACATTTCTCAAAAGTAGGCAAAATTATGAATTCAGCAAGGGGTCATTTGTGTAGATCCTACAAGTGTTTCCTACAGACAATAACTGCTGAAATAAAAAAATATTGAAATTGAGGTGAATAAAAACAGCCATTTTTCTCTACGTTTTACTCTGTGACTTTTTCCTGCGATGTTAGATTTTTTAAAGCAATATACCGTTACATCAGCTGGACTCTTCTGGGTTCGGGGATATATAGGGCTTGTAGGTTCATCAAGAACTCTAGGTACCCAGAGCCAATAAATGAGCTGCACCTTGCAATGGATTTTTATTCTATACCGGGTATACAGCAATTCATTTGCTGAAAACTAAAAAGTGAAAAATAGGTATCAAGAAATCCTTTGAATTTCCAAAATGGCCACAAGATAAGGTGTTGAGAGGCAGTGGTTATTTGCACATCTCTGAATTCTGGGGTGCCCATACTAGCATGTGAATTACAGGGCATTTCTCAAATAGACGTCTTTTTTACACACTGCCTTACATTTGGAAGGAAAAAATGTAGAGAAAGACAAGGGGCAATAACACTTGTTTTGCTATTCTGTGTTCCCCCAAGTCTCCCTATAAAAATGGTACCTCACTTGTGTGGGTAGGCCTAGCGCCCACGAAAGGAAATGGCCCAAAACACAACATGGACACATCACATTTTTTCACAGAAAACAGAGGTGTTTTTTGCAAAGTGCCTACCTATGGATTTTGGCCTCTAGTTCAGCCGGCAGCTTGGGAAACCTAGCAAACCAGCACATTTTTGAAAACTAGACACCTAAGGGAATCCAAGATGTGGTGACTTGTGGGGCTCTGACCAGGTTCTGTTACCCAGAATCCTTTGCAAACCTCAAAATTTGACCAAAAAAACACTTTTTCCTCTTATTTCGGTGACAGAAAGTTCTGGAATCTGAGAGAAGCCACAAATTGTCTTCCACCCAGCGTTCCCCCAAGTCTCCCGATAAAAATGGTACCTCACTGGTGTGGGTAGGCCTAGCTCCCATGAAAGGAAATGGCCTAAAACACATCGTGGACACATCACATTTTTTCACAGAAAACAGAGGTGTTTTTTACGAAGTGTCTACTTGTGGATTTTGGCCTCTAGCTCAGCCGGCACCTCGGGAAACCTAGCAAACCAGCACATTTTTGAAAAATAGACACCTAGGGGAATCCAAGATGGGGTGACTTGTGGGGGTCTGACCAGGTTCTGTTACCCAGAATCCTTTGCAAACCTCAAAATTTGCCCCAAAAAAACACTTTTTCCTCTCATTTCGGTGACAGAAAGTTCTGGAATCTGAGAGGAGCCACAAATTTCCTTCCACCCAGCGTTCCCCAAGTCTCCCGATAAAAATGATACCTCACTTGTGTGGGTAGGCCTAGCGCCCACGAAAGGAAATGGCCCAAAACACAACATGGACACATCACATTTTTTCACAGAAAACAGAGGTGTTTTTTGCAAAGTGCCTACCTGTGGATTTTGGCCTCTAGCTCATCCGGCCCTAGGGGGGGGCAGAAATGGCCTAAAATAAATTTGCCCCACCCCAACCCCCCCTGGGGAGCGACCCTTGCCTACGGGGTCGCTCCCCCTGCGTGACATTGGCGCAAAAACAAAAAAAATGACCCCCGGTGCCTGGTTGTTTGCTAGCGCTCCCTCTGGGCTCTGTGCCCAGGACGTAATGGTTACGTCCTGGGCACACGAGCACTGTGCCTCAGGACGTAACCATTACATCCTGGGCACAGAAGGAGTTAATGCCTGCTTTGAGGAGACATTTTTTGGAACAAAGCCTTGTCTGCATATGTTAGTAGATAGGGCTTTTCATCAAAGGTATAGGTGTTAGCGTGGCAATGCACATGTATAACCCATGAAACGCCCCCATACAACATATGCTCCATAGTGCAAAGATGCATGACTAATGTCTAGAATAGAACTTGTTCTGGAAAGGTATCTTTCTAGGTGAGAAAACATATACTTAGACATACTTTAAACTTTTTTAACATTGTAGGTGTAGTGTACAGTGAAGCACAAATGCAAAGTTTGAAATGTTTGGAGAAATACAAACATTTCTCAAAGTTAATGCCTGCCTTGAGGAGACGTTATTTTTTGGAACAAAGCCTTGCATACATATGTTAGTAGATAGGTCTCTGCATCCAAAAATAGAAGGCGTTAGCATGGTAATGCACATATACAACCCATTAAACACCTCTGTATCATTCATAATTTAACATGCTACTTTGCATCACTTTTAAACAATTCTCCAGACAAAAAACGTTTTGCAATGGAAAGTGAATAAATAGTATATGTGCTTGGTAGACTCCTTCATGGAAAATGGTACACAGTGAAACTACCATATTACGAAGCTGACAGCCCAAACTCCAGACATCTCTCTTAAAAATGTAATTTTTTACCATTGCATAGAATTATTCATACTGAATAAAGAACCTAAACATGAAGACAGCACCTGCACATCAAGGATACTTCCATTAGCTGACCGAGAACTTTAACAACTGTTTTTGTTCCTTAAGGAAGAGGGATAAACAAAAAGGGGAATGGATTGGGGCTGAAAGGAGCTCTGACCTAGACAGTCATTACCATGCCGTGTTGACTTTTTAGTGTGAAAAGCCTCTGGGAAATTTTCAGTCTCTTCGTTTTCTTCCAGGGAAGGATACTGAATACCTTGCAGTAAAGAAGGGTGTGTTGTGATGTTGGTGTGGAAATGCTGGGGTGATTGTATAGTAGCTTTCCTCCAGAATTGGTTTGCACATTTTACGCACTGTTCCAGTACCAATATTCCTCAGAACAACCTTGGAGCTTACAAGAGGAAGGGAGAAGTTATGTACTCAGAATTGGATCTCAGCAGTGTATTAAATCCAGTCCTAGGGATATGTGCCGGTGGATTGCTAGGTTTACTGTGACATGCTCAAGGTACCTAATGCCTGAAAAATATCTGTGAGATGCAGCAGTGGACTGGCCCTAATATCCAGCCTGTCACAAGGGGCATTGTTAGAAATTGGGTTTTTGGTTGGCAGAGGTATGCACCCTCTCCAAGCAGAATCCAAATCCTAGTCCAAGTAAGTCAGAAAACACCCTAAATGAACCTATGCTCACCCTTTGGTAGCTTGGCACAGAGCAGGAAGGCTTCATTTAAGAGAAAGTGTCTAAACTGTATGTACATCATGTCAAACAGCAAAACAGTGAAAACACCACTCAAACAAATACCACATCTGGTAAGAAAAATAGATCCTAATTTAATGAACGAAACAAGACCACAACAACAAAAGGTGAATTAGTAGAACTTGTGATATGAATTTTTAAAGAATAAACTTGGTTGTAGTGTTTAAAAGCATAAAGGGCCAACCATGGCTATCTGTGTGCACCAGACCGGGTTGAATTTGAAAGTTCAAGCCAGCAACGATGGAGCCCAGGTTGGACACAGGGACCAACCTTGGGCCGCTGACAACAGTACCTTGGTTCAGAGTTGTGTCAACATTGAGAATAAGCTGTAAGGAGCAAAGTAGGAGATGCATTGGTGTTGATCCCACAGATGTAGGCGATGCATTGGATCTGAGCAGCACAGATTTGGAGGTGCACCGAGAATGGAGACAATGCATCATGCAGTTAGCCTGGATGCACCAACATCAACGGCAATGTGGTGTCAGCTCTGATGGAGATGCACCAGTTTCAATTTAACAACAACATCTAGGTGCAGGTTCTGACAGTTGCAGCACCTTATACCCACTTCAAAGGGCTCAGGACTAGATTTGGCACCACTTGGCAGGGCAAGACTTGCAGCAAGCAAAGTCTAGGTGCTGCTGCAGGATGAAGAGATGTCTTTGAGAATTTAGAAGAATAAGAGGCAAGCCAGCAAACACTTGGAGTCACCTTAATTCTGGGTTTGAAACCATTCAGGTTATGTTCTTCTCATTACCAGACCAGGGAAGCAGGTCAGCACAACAGAGCAGGAGAGCAGGAGTTCTACCCTATGTGAGATTTGATTCTTTATAAAGCTGCTCGAGCATAGCTTGCTAGTTTCAAATGTGGAATCAACAATGGTTCAATATGATTGTTTTATTTTTTTAAATAATTACACTTTCTATTGTCTAAAGTACTGTTAGCTAGCTGTAATATTTAGTTTTTAAGATAAACAAGTCTTGATAGAGTGAACTATATTTGATTACATTTGCCCTTGATTCGTATCAAATAAATTTTCCCCATTTAAAATTGTTTTGGACCCTACAGCTTCTTATGTATTTTGCCTCTTATGTTGTACACATTCTAAAACATGCACCACACACCTTCCTCTACAACATAACTTAAGTGCTCAAGCCACCACCCAGGAGTTGAAGCAATAGTAACTTAGGAAAAACATGTATTCCATTGTGCTCCGGACAGTGTGACAAAACCCTAGAGGCTCATGTACCAGTTATGGAACACCCCTTTGGCCCAAAGTATTGCAAATAGCTACATTGTGTTACTTTTCAGTAGCTTTCTAAGCAGTTTTTTCCACTGGATAATAATTAGCAAATTAACAAAGTGTTAATATATGTGTTCCTCTGACCTTTGTGAAAAAAGAACCACAATAATACTACTATTGTAGAAAGCTGGCTGCCCAATCTCCAGCCATTTCTCTTAAAAAAGTAACCTGTTACCATTACATAGAATGAATCACACTGAAGGTACAACCCAAAATGAGCACATCACTTATTCATCATGTATACTGACAGTTGTTGAGAGTTGTTATTGTTCCTTAAGGAGGTACGATAAACAGATTGGGGAATAGATTGAGGCTGAAATGAGCTCTGGTTTCCACACTTTGTTGGCTTTTTTCCTTAAAAGCATCTGGGAATTTTTCAGTTTCTCAGTTCTATCCTAAGGCAGGAAATTGAATACTTTGTAGCAAAGGTTGACGTGTTGTGGTGTGGAAATGCTGAGGTGATCTATAGTAGCTTTCCTCCAACAGAAGAGATGTGCTCTTTTTCAAAGAGTGTGCAACATGCTTTGTACCCAATGATAAACATGTCCCAGATAATCAGTGAACTTGTCCCATAGTCTGAGATTGTGACTTGACCATGTACATAAAATGGTGTCACTACTATACATTTGAAATTACAGTGGTTTTGTGTGAGTCAGTCTGACAGAGAAAGCATGTACATGTCGAAAAAAAAGGGGGTATGTGAGGGTCTGAAGAGGTGGTGTTTTTGTATCCTTGCCTATCAGGTTTGTTCAAATACAAGCAGCACTACTCTACGTTCTAGCCAGGTTTGTGCTATATATACACCAGCACTTATTTTTGCAGGTCTGTTTTCTAGAGCTGTGTCCACAACATCCTGTACGGCAAATGCATTGACTGTCTTTACCATCAAGGTTGATAGGGGTAATTTCTCAATGGTGGCACTTCTGAGGTCAAAGTGGTACCTTGAATTAAGACTAGCTACAAAGTGATGCCGGGAAATATTTGACACCCTAATTTAAATGTGCTACAAGATAATTTACTGGTTTCTAATGCTCCACCCACACATGCTCTCCTGCATGTTGTCCCCGACCTCTGTCATGATTCTGTTTATAGAGACTTTCGAGTACACCTTGAACCACTAGACCTTGTCGACAGGCTCTTCCTTAACATTAGGGGTAATGCATGAAATTGTTGATAGGAATTCGATGGCACAGGAAAAAAAGTTTAATTTCAATCACTACATTCTCAGCAGAACATCTCCTCCCTGGGCCATCTATGCCAGCACTCATGCCAGTTTCCAGTATAGCTTTTGCCAGATTTAGAGGATACCTTCACACCAGGGCAATGGCAGGAGTTTTTAAAGCACGTGCCTGCAATATCTGTGTGAATCTGGAACTTTCACTTACGCATGTGCATTCATTTGTCTATGCTTATTTAATTGTATTTTTTTAAAGACCTCACACTTGATTTGAGGAGAGAATTAGAGAAAGCTATATTGCTGGTAAAATATAGTAAAAGCAAAACAACTTACCTGATAAGAGTCAAAAATACCATAAAATAATATAAAACAAAGTACTGAAAAGCAGCGTGTATTGTTTTTGCCCTAAATGTAAAATATCTAACACATTTTTATGCATAAATTTCCAGTCACTCTTTCCCAGTGTGCTTCCCACTACCTTGAAACTTAGGGGGTTATTCTAACTTTGGAGGAGGTGTTAATCCATCCCAAAAGTGACGGAAAAGTGACGGATTTACCACCAGCCGTATTACGAGTCCATTATATCCTATGGAACTCGTAATACGGCTGGTGGTATATCCGTCACTTTACCGTCACTTTTGGGACGGATTAACACTCCTCCAAAGTTAGAATAACCCCCTTAATCTGTTTTTGAATTCAGTAAACATATTTCACTTTCTGCCTGATGTATGTTTTGGTGGAAGCCTACCAGACAGTGCAGCTGCTTCCATGAGAAGGCATTCTACCCATTGCTTACAGTTGGCATCTTTGTTTGTAACTTAAATTTTCTTGCTTTCTATTTGCTGGTGTCATGTGTTTTAGGCTGTCCAGCTTGAGTTTGTCTCTTCCGTGGCCCATACTTTATTTACGGTATGCTTTCGAGTGCTCCCTTTCTGTAAATAGGCCTTTCAACAGGCCTTTAAATCTTTTTCTATTCTGTCACAATGCATTCAAAGACAACGTTCAAATGTCAGGCTCTGTATTCTGATGGTGCTCGGTGCTTACTTTTCTTTCTCTGACTTCAAAGTGAGAGGATTTATATGCCAATCATACTGCCTACTTGGAGTAATTTTGGTAATTCTGAGGTGTGGTTGAATCAAATATTTTAATACTATCAAAACAAATCAATACACTAGGTAATGACATTTCCACAACTTATTGTTTATGTGCTGTATACTTTTAGCAGTAATACTCTATGTGTCTGCAAATGTAATGGTCATTTCAATTGAAGATGTCTTCTGTAATGGCAGTGCGCTACCACACTATGCATACTTCACTTTACTCAAGTCCACTCCACCATACACCGCTCCACACTGCATCACTGCACTCTACTTTGCACCACTCAGCTCTATGCCACTTTGCACTGCACTTCTCTACTCAATTCTGCACCACTCTACTCTATGCCAATGCAATCTATCCCACTCTATTATGCACCCTGCACCCTTTGCCGCTGCACTCTTCACCACTCCAGTCTATGCCACTCCAGTGTACTCTGCACCACACCACTCTATGCACTCTACTTTATGCTGCTCTACTCTGCAACACTGCACTCTATGCCACTGCACTCTATGGCAATGCACTCTACACTGTACAACTCCACTCTGTCAGTGCATTCTATGTCAATTCACTCTGAGCCACACTAATATACTCTGCACCACTGCACTCTATGGCACCCCTACTATACTCCACTGCAGTGTATGCCACTGCACTCTAACCTACACCATTCCACTCTACTCTACGCCACATCACTCTACACTGACACAATCTACTCTGCACCATGGTACTGGACCCTGCCCCACTAGACTCCACTCTACATAGCTGTAATCTATGCTGCACCATTCCACTCTGCATCACTCTACTCTAAGATGTACCACTCTAACTACACCACAGCACTCTACTCCAATACTCTAACCACTGCACTCAATGCCAATGCACTCTACACTTGCTTACTCAAAACCACTACACTCTGCACCACTGCACTCTACACCAATCTACTCTTCACCCTATGCCATCATAATGTGGTCTGAAACACTCCACAACGCTGCACTCTAAACCACTACACTCTACACCATTGTACTCTACGTCACTGCACTCTACACCACTCTCTTCTACCCTGCACCACTGTAGTCTAAGACTGCTCTGGATGCCACTGCACTCTCCACCATTGTACCCTATGTAACTGCACTCTATGTCACTCTGTTCTATTCTGTACCACCATACTGTACACTACTTTATTCAAAATGAATACACTCTGTGCTACTACACAGTACACCACTATGCTCTACTAGGCAACACTCTACGCCGCTGTGCTCTTCTGCACTCTATGCCACTGCACTCTACACCAATATACTCTATGTCGCTCTATTCTACTCTTCACCACTGTACTCTACACCACTGCTCTCTAACACACTTTACTCTGCACCACTCTACTCTACGCAACTGAACTTTATACTAATGCACTGTATGCCATTCTACACCACTGTAGTTTATGACAATCAACTCTGTGCCACTCTATTCTGTGCCACTGCATTCTATGCCACTGCACTCCCCTACTCTGCACCACTCTTCTCTATGCCACTCTACCCCAATGCACTTTGGTCCGCATTATAACATTGGTGGTATATACCGCCTACTGCTGCATTGATGGCCGCCAAAAGACTGTTGCCGCGGCTACCAGCAGTCAGCCTTATTATGACTGCAGCCGGATTTCTGCCACAAGGATGGGTGAAATCCAGCTGCAGCCGTACTGGTGGATGGCAGTAAGGTGGCACTGCTGCCAGCAGCAGTGCCACGCCAGTAGTCCGCTGCAGACCATATCATTACCATGATACGGCCTGGTGGTGTTCTGCTGGTGGATGCTGCTGCTGGCAGCAGCACCCCATCCCCTCTCCTGCCGGAGGACCCCCTGGATCCAGGTAAGTCGAGTGCTCCGGCAGGGGAGGGAGGTAGAGGGTGTTGTGTGTGTGTGTGGGGGTGTGTGTATGTCAGTGCATGCATGAATGCAAGTGTGTGATGCTGTGTGTGCATGTATGGATGTGTGAGTGCATGTATGTTGTGTTGTGTGCATGCGTGTGTGCATATACGTAAGTGTTTGTTGATGTGTGTGTGAATGGATGCATGTGTGAATGTGGGTATGAGTGTCTGTATGCATGTGTTCATTGGTGAGTGAAGGTGCATGTATGTCGTGTGAGAGTTTGGAGAGGGAGGGTGGTGGGTGATAAACCTGGGGAGAGAGAGAGGGGGCAGGAAAGACCCCTATCAGTGACAGGGAAGGAGTTCCCTGTCACTGATAGTGCCTATCGCCATGGTTTTCATGACGGTAAGGAAGCCACGAAAACCATGGCGGTAGGTGGGGTCATAATCCTGAAGGCGGGCTAGTGACGGCCGCCTGACTGGAGACTGAAGTCTCCAGCCCGGTGGTCATTACCGCCATGGAGGACTGTGTGGTACATTGGCAGTTTGGTTTGAGCCAAACTGCCAATGTCATAATATGGAGAAAAGTACAGCCAGCCTGTTGGCAGTACTTTTCTCCATTTTACCGCCGTTCGCAAGGGTCGTAAAGAGGGCCAATATGCCAGTGCACTCCACACCAATGCACTCTATGCCACTGCACTCTATGCAAAGCACTCTATGCCACTCTAATCAACAGTGTTCCACTGCATTCTGACAATGCACTCCATACCACTTCACTTTACATCTCTCTATTTTATTCTGCACAACTCTACTCTATGCCAATTCACTTTACACGGAATCAATCTACTCTGCACATGGTACTGTGCACCACTGCACTCTTCCCCACTGGACTCCAATCTATGCAGCTCCAATCTATGCTGCACCACTCTACTCTAAGATGTATCACTCTAACACACTTTACTCTGCACAACTCCACTCTATGCCACTGAACTCTACACCAATGCACTTTATGCCATTTTACACCACTGCACTCTATGACAATCAATTGTGTGCCACTCTACTCTGTGCCACTGCAATCTATGCCAATGCACTCCTCTACTCTGCACTACTCCTCTACTCTGCACTACTCTTCTCTATGCCACTCTACCCCAATGCACTATATGCCAATGCACTCTACACCAATGCACTCTATGCCACTGCACTCTACGCCACTCTAATCAACTTCACTTTACTTCGCTCTACTTTGCTCTGCACCACTCTACTCTATGGCAATTCACTCTATGGTGAATCAATCTACTCTGTGCCATGGTACTATGCACCACTTCACTATGCCCCACTGTACTGCATTCTACACAGCTGCAATATCTGCTGCACAACTCCACTCTGTATCACTCTACTCTAAGATGTACCACTCAAGTCTACCCCACTGCACTCTACTCTAACCACTGCACTCTATGCCAATGCACTCTACACCAGTTTACTCAAAACCAATGCACTCTAAACCACTGCATTCTACACCACTGTACTCTTCACCCTATGCCACCATACTTTGCTCTTCAACACTTTACACCACTGCACTCTGTAGCATTGTGCTCTATGTCACTGCAGTCTACACCACTCTCTTCTACTCTGCACCTCTGTAGTCTATGACACTGCTCTCAATGCCAATGCACTTTCCACCGTTGTACCCTATGTAACTACACTCCATGTCATTCTGTTCTACTCTGTACCACTGTACTGTACACTGCTTTATTCAAAACAAATATACTTTGTGCCACTACACAGTACACTCCTATAATCTACTAGGCAACACTCTACTCTATGCCACTGTGCTCTACTGCAATCTATGCCACTGCACTCTACACCATTGCACTCTATGTCACTCTATTCTACTCTTCACCACTGTACTCTAAACCACTGCTCTCTAACACATGTTACTCTGCACCACTCGAACTCTACACCAATGCAATGTATTCCATTCTACATTACTTGAATCTATGACAATCAAATCTGTGCCACTATACTCTGTGCCACTGCACTCTATGCCAATGCACTCCTCTACTCGGCACCACTCTTCTCTATGCCACTCTACTCCAATGTACTATATGCCAATGCACTCTACACCAATGCACTCTATGCCACTGCACTCTACGCCACTCTAATCAACAGTGTACCACTGCATTTTGACAATGCATTCTATGCCACTTCACTTTACATCTTTCTATTTTACTCTGCATCACTGTACTCTGTGGCACTTCACTCTATGCTGAGTCAATCTACTCTGCGCAATGGTACAGGGCACCACTGCAATCTGACCCACTGGACTGCATTTCTACGCAGCTGCAATCTATGCTGCACCACTCCACTCTGCATCACTCTACTCTACGATGTACCATTCTAGTCTACACCACTGCACTCTATGCCACTGCACTCTCCACCATTGTATCCTACCTAACTGCACTCCACGCCACTCTGTTCTACTCTGCATCACTGTACTTTACACTGCTTTACTCAAAATAAATACACTCTGTGCCACTACACAGTGTGCCATTATACTATGCCACTCTACCACATTTCACCATATGCCAATGAACTCCACCCCAATGCGCTCTATGCCACTGCACTCTATGTCACTGCACTCTACGCCACTCTAATCAAACACTGTACCACTGCAATCTGACAATGCACTATATGCCACTTCACTTTACATCTCTCAACTTTACTCTGCACCTCTCTACTCCATGCCAAGACACTGTACTTTGCTATGCAGCACTGCACTCTACATCATGCCAGTCTTTGCCACTCCACTCTACTCTGCATCACCCCACTCTACACAAGTGCACTCTATGCCACTACTGTATGCCACTCCCTTCTTCCCTGTACCACTCCACTTCACCCTGCACTCCTCCACCCTATGCCACTTCACTCTACTCTGAAACTATCTACTCTATGCCACTGTACTCTATGCCACTCCACTCCATGTCACTGCAACCTATGGTATGTCATTACAATCTATGCTGCATCATTCTATGCCACTCTACCCTACTCTGCTCAACTTACCCTATACATTGCTCTACCCCATTTACAACAGATCAGCGTCCAATAAAAGCAAGCGCTGTGTAGGAAGACAGACTTCCAGTGCATGTTCAGAAGCGCACCAGAGGCACCGAAACACGGGCTGCACTCAACCAGTCGGAATGACAGAGACCAGTCACACTCCAATTGCTCCAGGAGTGTTGCTCCAAAATACTGCATCATGCGTTCATGACACAGCTGCACTGACGGGAGCGCTTTCATTCCTCCTTGTTGCGGCGAGACAGCCATTGCGCATAAAAAATAGCAACAGCAAAATGCCAACAATTATAGCCAAAGTTATTGGAAATCCCCCGAAAATACTGGAGAAAATTGAATGAATGGCTGATGGAATCAAACCGAATATGAAGGAGAAGGTGTGAACGAAACCAGAACCAACAGCCTTAAAAAAGTTTACGAATCCAGTTGTACTGCATGCACTAAATATCCATCCCACGAGTTCACCAAAGTGTCTCAGAAAGTTGGTACTTAAAAGGGACTGTATCTCTGCTGACGAACTTGCCACCTGAAGTGCGTAGGTCTCTCATGCAGAAGTAGGAGCCACATGTTTTTTAAACAATAAAGCCTTGAGCCTGCTCAACTTGTCAAAATTCACATTCGAAGTAGCAATGTGAGGCCAAATGTCAGCTACCTCTTTTATCTTAGAGGAGGGAAAAAGTACGTTCCGCGGCATGTAAAGATCTTAGAGACCGAAACAACATAAGCTGTACTGGATTGCGTTCCACAAGAGGCTTCATCATTGAGGAGGACATAGCTGCCATTCAAAAGCACCTGGAACGTAGGTCTAATCAAGGGGACAGGAACTCCCTTCAGAGAACAAGTTAAATTTGCTGCAGACACGTTACACACTCCATGCAAGGACAGCTGTTTACAAACCATCGAATGGCTGACTGAAGTCTTGCATTCATTACAGCTGAGAAAGACTTCTTTCATGCCACTGAGACATTTGTACGAGAAGGGTAGCTCCCACACCTCATGGATGTAACAATCTCCCAGCCTTTCATATCTGCCTACCAGAATGTGTTTTAAACAGGAGGTGAATTGAAGTGTAGAAACAGGCAGATTAATGACCCCGTGTATTAGCCATTCAGCAGATGGTACTTCAGCCACAGTAAAAGGCAACTGTTCTAATTTCTCGATATTTAACATGACATAAGTCTCTTCTTTCTTAGCCATTAGTTGTTGCTGTTGCATTAAATTAAAGGAAGAAAATATCCCCCGCGCGCTGACATGTTGCCAGGGAACCTGACCCACCTTCAGTGTTTGAAGTGTCCAACCCAACTGCATAATGGACCTTAGCTGACTCTGTCCGTGATGTAAGGAAGACATTTATGTTTGTATAATTTCTATAGCAGAAGAGACAATGTTATTTAAAGTGTATATCTGGTCGGACAGGGTATTAATCCCATTATCCACAACAGCTAATGCTTTTTGTAGATTTTCCTGGTCTATTTGCCTTAACAGGGCAGCTGCTTCTTGTTGGGAAAGCTTCCAAATTTCATTATGTACTTCATATAAGAAACGCTTTCTGCTGTGCTTTCTGGGGCCTAACAGGAAGTCCTGTAAATCGGTATTATTGGACAGGAGACTGAGGTGTTCTCTAACCTCATCTAGTGAGGAAGTTCTTAACCATTGCTGGCATAGTTTCCCTACACTGTATGTTGTAATTATACCCGCATGCTCGGAAGACATATAGGAAGGGTCCTGCCTATTAGTTCTAAAGCCCCCCTAGGAGTTGATAAAACGTTAGTGACACCCATTCGTATCTACTGCCCACAATACCCACCCGCCAGGACGTAACATTGAAACATTAAATGTGCCATTCTGGACTCATTCGTCGAGCTGATTTTCAGTTGCATTTGTATATTTTTGCCATTTATAACATTTGTCAGGGGCAGGTATACTGGGCGTGTTTAATTCGCTGATCTTTGCTAAGCCTAGACAACTTGTTTGTTGTACTGTTTTAAGAATATCATTTGTACAGGTATCAGACATGCTCTGAATAAAGCTTCCTTCCCCCTTATTTGCCAATGTCTAGTTCCCCCAGACTTTTTAAGCCATTCGACTTCAGCCAATATTCATAGCCTTCTATAGTCAACCGGGAAACAAAGGAATCGGAATATATAAATTTTGTATTTGTCAATAACATGTGTATATTTTTAGTAGGTGGCAATTTAAAATAATACGACTCAGCATTTTTACAATCATGACCAGAAAAATATGTAAACTTTTCAGAATACATTTTGGAACTTCCTTGTGGTAGAGTCGGACAATGTTCCCATTGTGTATAATTAAAAATAGTTTTGGGGCTGCTTGCTCTGTGTATGAAATGGTGCCCATAATAATTATAGCAAAACATCACCATAATTTTCTTTAGAATGATAAACAACTTTCTTTTCAAATACAGTATAATACTGCAAGTCAGTCATCATTGCATCAACTGTTTTCACATCACAATCATCAGAAACAATGCCTGGTATTATTATATAATTCATGGAGAGTTTGAACACATAAGGTATTTGACCTCCGTAGGGCCGTATATATAAAATTTACTTTATCCTAAACAATCCCATCAGGAATTGGTATTGCGGAAATGTTCACAAAAGACAAGTCTCTTCGGACCTTGTGTCATGAAAAGTGTGGTTTTAAGACCTCATCCACCAGTTCAACTGTTGATTTTTCAGGAAGAAAATGACCATGTATTAACAAAAAGAAAGTTGTGACAAAACCAATCCAAAGTAGGAAAGCTAGTACAGTCAAGGAAAGCCACAGATAGTTCTAGGGAAAAATAAAGTATGTTATTCTAAGCAAGTTCATTAGCTTACGTGTTCTTGACAGTTCAGGTGCTGAAGAGGTGAATGAGTCTGAGACGTCATCATTGATGTCAGCAAAATATCCAGAAGCATTTCGTGCAAAAACTGGAACTGTGTTATTTGGTGGAGTTGGTGTTTCTCGCGGTGGTACAGAATAAATCGCACCATCCATTTGTGTTGAAGCTGTATCGAAACGATCAACTATTTCTGTATTATTTAATGTTAGTGGAACCAATGCAAGATCATTTTCCACCCTCCCCAAGCTCGGAGAGGTGTCGGTGTTGTTTCTCACAACTTGTAGAGGAACTTATTGACCAGTAGTGAGAGGGATACGGGAACTACTGGTTGTTCCCCTTGGTCTGCGCAGGATTGGCCACATGGTGTAGTTTGACATTGTCATAGGAGACAAAACAATTTTCTTTGGCACCTGCCAACGGTGGTAGAATTACAATTCTGGTACCGTGGATTCCCAAGAATGGGACTGGTGCTCGATAAGAAGGACTAAATTATTTTTTCACAGCAACCTTTTCACATACTAGATCCCCGACTCTAGGAATCCAGCTGGTAGGTGTTACAGGTACATCCTTGATTCCTATGGAGGCAGCACTGATAAAAGCATTGTCGTCACAGAACTGTTGTAAATCCTGTAAGACAGTGAAACGTTCATTTATGTCAAAGGGTGTTTCTGCCGCCTTCACGCCAGGACCATCAAGATCTGGAACACACATTTGAGTTCCAAAAAGGCACTCATATGAAGTATGACCCCCAGGGACATTCTAGCAGATTATTAAGTACTCTCTGAACTCCATACATGTGATTAAGCCAACTACGACCCGTACCTAAGACTCTGGCTGTTAAGGATTGCTTTAAATAACAGTTTAATCATGCCATGACACTATTTCCCTCGGGATGAAATGGAGACGAGTACTGGAGTCGGACCCCCAATGAAGCCATGGCATCCTGAATGCCCTTGAGGTGAAAGCAGGGCCCTGGTCCGAGTGGAAAGCCACAACTGCATATGTACCGATAAAGACTTGCAGATCTTTAACAACAGTCCGAGCGTCAGCTGAGCGTTGTGGCCACACCCATAGAAATCTGGAGCAAGAATCAACAGTGACTAGAACATACTTGTATGAACTGTCTGGTGTTAGGGGCCCGCAGTGGTCCAAGTACACACATTGTAAAGGTATATTAGAAATCAAGAGGGGTGTCTGCGGCACGCATTTGGCAGTGGAATCTTTAATTTGTTGGCAGATGTCACAACAAAGAACATAATGCTTGGTCTCTTTGTAGAGGCCTAGCCACCAATAGCGGGCATGAAGATTGATATTGTAGCCACCACACCTGCATGAGCAGATGCTACCCCTTCATGCGCTGCTTTAATCAATTGTGGTCTTATATCTTTGTTGGGAATATCCCGCCCCCTACCCCTGGTATCTTAACTTCAGGGTTCAGGAAACCTCCCATTCGGTAGGAATATTTGTCAAGAAATGCCTTTGGATAGGGTGTACCATCAGCCGTAGCTTTCACGGCAGCCCATATGTCTGGGTCCGGTTTTGAACTCAAGCGAGCTACTGAAGCAACAGCAGCTACAGCTACTGCTGACTTTGCGGCTTCATCAGCCAATGTATTCCCAGCAGCGTGTATTCCAACGCGCTGGTTTCGAAGTGTGTGTACAACATGGATATTTGGTAACGTTTCCTTTAGATCCGCTACTTTCCTCCACAGAAGTCGGTGTTTAAGGGTGTTGCCTTTAGAATCTCGGAACCCATACTGGCGCCAGTAATGCTGGTATTCATTAAAGAACTGAACACAATAGTACGAATCACAAACAATCATTGTATACTGTACAGGATCCGTATGTTCCAGTGCCATCACCAGAGCTTTAAACTCTGCTAATTGTGCTGTGCAATCCCCTAGGGCTTGCATAAATCTATGGAGTGGACAGAATTTATTGTCCTCCACATAGCCGCTTACGACTGCCAAATGCAGGTTGTGCTGAGCCATTAGTGTACATGACTCTGTGATATTGTTTGATAGGGAATGTGTTTGCTGGAATTGGGTATTCCAGCTCGTATTGCAAAATTCTTGAGTTTGTAACTTTCGGTCAAAGATGCAGTCTACATCAGTGGCTGTCAAAGACGTGGCCCACTGTATCCAACGTGGATGTAATGCTTTAGCATTAGGGACGCTTGCTTTTGTGACAGCCCTATGGCTGTATTTGGAGAAACAACAATAATGCGTTTACCCTGGGCTAGATGTCTTTCTTTAATGACAGCCACCTGAACAGCAGTGAGAATTTTCTCAGTGAGAGCAAAACGCTGTTCTGCTACTGAGCACAAATGTGATTTGTTAGCTATCGGGACGGTCTCACCCTCATTAAAGGTTTCATAAGTGAAACCTATGGCCCCAGCAATTAATCTGATGACCAAGTGTGAATTGTTGTCCCTCGTGTGTAGGTGTTGTGCTGCAAGCATGTCTGTCTGCAGTCCCCTAAGTATTTGTGTGTGTTCGACTGTCCAAAATTTACTTGAAAAATAATCTGGAATGCAAGTTCTGCCAAAATTTAGAAAACCCATTAGAGATTGGAGTTTTTTGATCGTGTTTGGAGGTTGTAGTTGTGCGCATTTTCCTAAGAATTGTGGCGCTAGGCTCTTTCCTTCACTTGATATCACACATATCCCAGAAACAGGACGCTAAGGAAGGCTATTTTAGTTTTTTTGAAGTTGAATTTGTAGCCAAATTCAGCAAATCCCACAACAATGTGGGCTACCCGTCTTAAATGTTGTAGCAATTCATCATCCGTAAGGTAGACATCATGTACATAGGACAATCCTTCAGGGTTAATGTCGTGCAAAATTGCAGTCACACGAGCTGCAAACAGTCCTGGGCTGTTCTTGTACCCCTGAGGTAAACAACAGAATTTTTCTGGGAGCCTAGTATGCTGAAACTTGTTAAGTCTCTACTCTCAGGTGCTATATTCTGGCAGAAGAAACCGTTGGAAATATCCAGTATTGTTTTGTATTTTTTTACGCACTATGTTGTTCATCAGTGCTATGCTATGTGTGTTTTGTATCGCATATGTGCATGTATGACTGTTTAAGTGTCTGTAGTCTAAAACTATTCTGTATGAAGGGTCCGTTTTGGCTACTGGAAATAAATGATTATTCATTGGGGAGACACAGGGTTCAATTACGCCATGGTACTCTAGTTGTGTGAGTATTTCTCACACTGGTGCTTTTGCTTCATGTTTTATTGGGTACTGATGTTGGGGTTGAGTTTCATTTTTAATGGGAATTACATGGTAGGGGGATTCTTTATCCCATCCTACATGATTGCGATATAATGCAATGGCATAGGATTCTGAGAGTTCCTCCGGAACAAGGGGTGAGAAAGAATGTTTAATAACATCTTCTCCATATGGGCAGGTACGGACAAATTCAGGTAGCCAATCTTGTTCAGTCAACAAAACATCATATATATTTACTACGCGATCCCAAAGGATTGCGTCTATTATGCGTTCAATGTCCCCTTCTAACTGTAGCGTTATTTTATACAACCTATTAGGTGTGGAGACACGCATGTCCGCAGTTTCTACTTGTAGAAAGTCATCAGTTGCTTTCACCTCCAGATGCCCTAGAAGACCTTGGCGAACTATTGTGACCTCTGCCGTGCTGTCTTGCAGTGCTACTGCCCACTTCCTGTTCTTCAAGAGGACCCTCTTGGCATGGCAAACTGCAACTGCTGCCACTTTTTTCTTTTTAAATTGGGGTTTCTGTTGGGGAGGTTTCTCTTCCTTTTTAATCGAAACCTCTGATGAGAGTTGTGATTCCTGTCTCGGTTTCACGTTCTCGGTTCTTCGCTCTGATCGCCCACCTCTCTCACTGCATTTTTCTGATGAGTCCTGAAAGGAATGAGATTGGCATGTATCAGTATATTGACATCTATCAGGCGTTTTTATATTATCTCTATTTCTGAGATTATATCTATTCTGTGGGTTCTCCGTATGTGGAGATTCTCCCCTCTCTTTTTTAGGAGTTTGTTGTTTTTTAGCATTTCTTATTACCCTTAGGAGCTTGCTTGGAAAATTCTTTATTAAATTTGCTCTGAAATTGTGGTTTAGTTGGTCTGGCCCCTAGACTATCTCAACCAATACTAGAATTGGTCTCTGCGATAATCTTGGGAAGCTCGCGTTCCTGATCCTTTTGAGGAACATCACGGAGCCTCATGTGCACCGCTAGTGTGACTGCTTCCCTTTTAAGATTACTTAAAATAATTGAGGATACTGTGGCAAAATTACCCATCAATTGCATTCCCAAGTCCAGGGCCGGGGCAGCCCCATATTCATCTTGAATTTGCTTCAACACTTCTGGTAAATTGGCAAGTGTCGATGTACCGTTGCGGTTGTGTAGAGCGCGGCAAATACCTTGCCCCAGGTATTACAGTTATCTACTGTAGGGACCATCCCAAATGGCAAGCACATCATTAGAATTCTATGTTTATCCTGAGGTTCCGTATGGGGAAATACTGCTTCCAGCAAATTAATTTTTTGTGCTAACCAAAACAGATTTTCCTCTTGTTTGGCGGGTACTTTACCCATGATCGAATGTACAGTCGCAGGGTTTATACCTGGTGTCACTGCATGTGGTTGTGCTGGAGCAGCACGTCCTGGGTTTGTATTTAATGTTTGCATCACAAACTGTACTAATCATCTATATGTCATGGTTAGTTCAGTATAGAAGCGACGAACCACAGCTACTGCTAAAGTTGCAATATCAGGCTGAGGTGTATAGGTGGCCAATAAAGGCCAGGTTGGACCATCATTACTTAGAGGACCCTAACCTTACTGGTACTATTGTGTGGGGTAGGGCGCCATCAAGCCAATTATTATGTTCTTGATAAGATAAAGGTATTTCTAAATATGCATATGCCCTGTATTGTCCAGGTATGTTTGCAAGTGTATAGTGATGAAATGTGTTTGTGTTCCCATCAACTGCTGGAAATGTGACCCAAGAATAGAAAAGTTCTGTTCCATAAGCTGCATGGGCATCCACCACAAATGTGACTGGACCCCCCCTGGGCCGTTAGGACATTTGTTAATAAATGTGCAGTCAGAGGTTGTCTTATATTGACTGCTATTGCTACCTGTTGTGGATTTGCCATTTTATATGGTAAATTAGTTCAGAGAAGGCACACCAAATAGGGTTTTTCCTTTTAGAGTTCAGGCTTGAACAACCTCTTAGCATCAGATAGGATTTCCTACGTAGATGAGGAGGAAGTCCTCAATACCACGGACATCTCCGTATATAGTACTGAGGTATCGTTGTTTATAGTGAGACAGAGATACTCAGGAGGACCTGAAAAATAGAGCCTGACCAAACGTTGGCGGCACCATGTCACATAGGCTCTCCTTATTCTAATGAGATTACTAGATTTTGAGCGGCAGAATCGCTCACGTTGTGGGAGACTAAGGCCCTCATTGTGAACATGGCGGTAAACACCGCTCCGGCGGTGGTGGCGGTAACAACCGCCGACAGTCTGGTGGTCTGGACCACCAAATATGAACCACCTTAAAAATAGGCAGCCTGAAAACCACTCACTGCCAGCAGAGGAGTGCTGAGAATGACGGCAGAGCCCTCCCACAGGCCGACGGAAAGGCCCTACCCACCCATCAAATAATAAAGCAATAAACCGCCGTCAGTTCCGGGGTGGGAACCACCGCCACGCAGAGCCAGGAAGAAACAAACCAAAGTAAAGGTAACACTCACCAGAGGGACACACAAGACACTGAAGCAGAAATGGATAGAGAGTTGCAAATCATGCCAGCCCTGCTCCTTGCCATATACCTCCATGACCGAGACCACCGAAGAAGACGACCATGGTAAGTACAACAACCTACTAAACAAGGGAAGAAAGGGCACAGTTACATACCCAAACACTCCACCCACCCGACAACGCACCCACAACCCTTCACAACAGCATAGGCCATACACCCCACAGCAAGAGGTACTTTCCCAACACAACGCAAATCCAACCTGCCCAAAGTACACACATGTGCCCAACACCCCTAACCAAAGAAACGATGAACCACGGATCCAAAGTGTGCCAAAAACAACACTGGCCTCACAAATTTTAATTCAGCTCAATGAGCAACAGAAGTGGAACAGAAGGCCAATGGCCAGTCCATCGTTCGTAGTCCGATGGGCCAAAATGGCCCCAAATTGACTCCCACAAGTGCAAAGGTACTCCACCTCATAGGGGCAACAATGGGGCATCCAGGCACCTCAGGGAACAGGGGCAGGAGGTTGTGGGGGTGGGAACTTACGACTGGGGGGGCTTGGCTTTACGTTTTGGAGGTGGAGGGGGCTTGGGTCTGGACCTTGAAGCTGGTGGAGCGGACTTGGCCTGGGGTGCGGAAGATGTTCCAGGGCCAGCACGGGGTCTCATGCTCACAGGGGAGGTAGCACGGGAATGGGAAGACGGGGTGGGCCAGTGGGTTCGAATAGGTTAACACGGAATAGGAAAAGTTTTTTAGGGGCAATCGGGGTGGACCTGGAGGAAGGCATCAGAGTGGAGGTGGAGGGAGTGGTCGTGACAGGTGTAGGTGTGCGTGACATGGGTGCAGGTGACTGTACAGTATGCTGAGCTGTGGTGGATGTGTGTTGGATGGGTGTTTTGGTGCTTTGAGTGTTTTGGGAGGAAGGGGGGTGGACACAGTGGGACAAGACAGGCTGCCAGTGTACATGGATGTTGTATGGGTGTCTGCAAGTTTAGGGAGTGTGCTGAACGTGTCAATTAAAGTCGTTGTGGTGAGTGCAGGTGTGGTGTCTTGGGTGCATGGATGGATGTCTGATTTTGTGGTGACTGCAACAATAGGGTCAGCAACATTGAATGACGGTGCAGTGCCTGTGAGTGTGCATGCAGAGGGGACAGACATGGAGGCGGAAGATGCGGACACAGTGGGGGAAGTGGATGTTGGTGTGTGTGCCTGTGTATGTTGGCTGTGTGTATGCCTGTGTTGGGAAGTGTGGTACTTGTGTTTTGAAGTGTGCTTCTTGTGTGTTGAAGTGTGTGCCTGTGTGTCAGAATATGTGCTTGGATGTGTGAATGGAGTGAGGTGCTGGAAGGGGTAGAGGTGGTTGGAGGGGGGACAGAATGACCAGGGACACTGGCTGCCGTCAAAGAGGAGGCCAGAGCCTGAAAAGATCTCTATAGGGCAGACACAGCACCGTGAATGCCATCCAGGTAGGCATTGGACTGCTGCACCTCTGATGCTAGCCCCAGGATAGCATTGACGATGGTTGACTACCCTATGGAGATGGTTCTCAGGAGGTTAATAGCCTCCTCCGTGAGGGCAGCAAGGCTGACTGGGGCAGGGGAGGAGGTGCCTGGGGCGAAGGAGATGCCCACCCTTCTGGGTGAGCAGGCACAGGCAACTCAGTGGGGAGCAAATGGGAAGGCAGTGATGGTATGGGGGTGGCGGAAGATGACAGAGAATGGGTGGGCCCACTAGGGTCCGCCACCACCAGGGAGGTCCCATCGGAGGAGGTATCAGAGTCACTACCTCCAGTGGTAGCTGCCTCCCCTGTGGTACTCCCCTTGCCCTCCAACCCACAGGTCCCCTTGGCGTCAGACTAATCTGCCTCCGTGGACCCGTGGGCCACTGCATCCCCACTCACTGGCACCTCAGCTCCCTCGCCAGATGATGCTGATGTATACAGACAACACAAGAGAACAGGGATGGGGAGACCAAACAGGAGAGACAATTGTAAATAGCTGAGTGGAGGTACATAACTGGTTCACACATACACCCACCCTGCAAATATTCCACCAGGCAGCACCTACCGCAATACACATGGCTATGTCCCTGACTAGTGGTCACAACCCTGCTCTACAGCCATTCCCCACAGCACTGAAGGACCTGAAGTATTGCAGACTTGACCCTTACAACCCTACTCCCCACAGGGGCCATTATGTAAAAGAACATCAGTCATAGCCCTGTCTCTAGACAGCATACATACCACAGTATACTCACACATCCATCAAGGAGGCATACGATGGTTCATGTACTCACCCCCTTGTGTCTGCTGTGCAGCCTTCAAGCGCTCATCCAGGTCCGGATACGCCACCGCCAGAATGTGTCACATAAGGGGGGTCAGTGCCCGACAGGCACCCCTTCTTCGTTGGGAGGACTTCCCCAGGGAGCCCTCGCAGATCTTTCTCGCACAGCGCCGCAGGTCCTCCCACCACTTCTGGCAATGGGTGGTCTGCCGGTTGTAGACCCCCAGGATCCACATCTCCCTGGCAATGGCCTGCCACAGTCCCCTCTTCTGATGGGCGCTGACCTATATGGGACACACAGAAAAAGGAACACAGAGGCCAGACAATGGCCATTACATACAGCTGGCTATACGTCCACTATGGGATGCACATTTACAACAGCAAAACAGCACACACACACACAGCATGTCAGGAACCCAGGACTGTACAGTGTCAAACGTGCAAACATGTTTACAGCCATCTACCACCATTACACATATCCATGCCCCCAATCTACCTTCTCACCTGTACCTCTGGTCGACTGTAGAGCTTGGCATACAGGGGCAGGACCCCATCCACGAGCTTCTCCAATTCCTCGCTGGTGAAGGCCGGGGCCCTTTCCCCTGCCACATGTGCCATTTCCATGACCAGAGGCAGGACACAGAAGCACACTCAGTGGAGTACCTACATGCACAAAATCTGGGAGTCAAGTGAAGTTGGGGTGACGAGTTAGTGTACGCATCACGGCGGTGTGCACCGTCACCGCCGGCGGAGAATTTGATACGTTAAGAATCCTCATTGACAACCATGTTAACCAATGAATGGTTGCACAGCAGTGAACACCACCTTGCGATATTACATCAACCGCTAACGGTATGAGGTCACTTCCACTACAACATTTCTGGATTACAGGGGTCAGACATTTTGGTCTTTACTACACAGTTATTAAATCCTCATATGCCCCATGCAGGCCCTATTGTCCTCAACCCCCATAGGCATTAACAAATGTACATTTACTCACCACAACAGTCCTGATGTATCATTGAGGACATGTTACTCTAGTTTCACACCTCCTATGCATATGTGTCGTCGACTTGTATGCCAGCTGTGTTGAATAGGAAACATTGTGGGCAGATGTATGTGTGTTCCTCACATGTGTTCTCAACTCCTCCTAGGTACAGACCCATGTGGCGAGGGCGGGCCTCATTGGTGTACAGACCACTTGTTGTTTGAGGACCATGGTGGAGCGTCACATCATTATCAATTACAGACTCAATCGTACTACTATTCATGAACTTTGTGCTTTACTGGATCCAGCACTGAGACCAGCTAATCGAAATCAGCATGCCATCCCAACTGAGGTGCAGGTGCTCTCTGCACTCTATTTCCTGGCCACGGGCTCATTTCAAGTGACAGTGGGCAAGGGTGCAGGTTTTTCACAGCCCATGTTTAGCATTATACTGTCCAGATTCCTGAATGAATTTTTACGACACCTGCAGTCCTATGTGAGGTTTCCCAAAATTGCTGACCTCCCTGCCATCAAGTCGGACTTCTATGCCTGTGCCAACATCCCCTATGTGATAAGTGCCATTGATGGCACCCACATTGTTCTCATCCCCCCAAGAGTCAGTGAACAGGTGTACAGAAACAGGCAGACCTTTCACTCCATGAACATTCATTTGGTGTGTACTGCAGACAAGTACATCTCACATGTGAATGCCATGTTCCCTGGATCATTCCATGATTCCTTTGTGCTGAGGAACAGTAGTGTACCACACAAGATGGAACAACTACAAGGGGACAGGGGATGGATCATAGGTAAGTGTGTATGATACTTTTTGGCACATAGCAGACAGCCAGGCTGTCTGCCACTGACAGCCCTGTTTTGCCCCGTTTTTTAGGTTGTTCTGGCTACCCCAACATGCATTGGCTCCTGATACCAGTGGGGAATCCTAGGACAGATGCAGAGAGGAATTACAATGAGGCCCATGGACGTGCTAGGAGAGTGATAGAGCGCACAATAGGTCTCCTGAAGGCTAGATTCCGTTGCCTCCATATCTCTGGGTGATCCCTGGCCTATGAGCCTGAAAAGGTGTGTAGAATAGTGGTGGCCTGCTGTATGCTGCACAACGTGGCTGTGAGGAAATCTATTCCCCTCTTGGAGGAGGTGGGTGCTGTATATCCAGACCAGCTTCCTCAGGGAGTGGATGAGAGTGATGGTGATGATGAGGAGAGGAAGATGTAGATTCTAGGAACCAACTGATACAACTTTACTTCCAGTAAATATGTGGGACTATTTGATGATGTTGCTGTCTGTGCAGCATACTGTCAGTGTGCCTTCTCCTCTATGGGGGTGTTGGGTCTATAGACATTGTCACTGTGACCAGGTTTACATGGGACATGTAACATTATGGACAAATTGTTTGACAATTCTGTTGGCACAACCACATGTTATGCGTGGGGTGCAATTCCTGCAACTCAGATAAGAATAAATGGTTTAAAAGACTATTGCATCCACACTTCCATTTGTTTCAGCATAATGACATGGAACATTGACATTGGTATACAGGTGTTTTATTTGGTGCAGGGATGACATCGTGCAGTTTACAGTGATGGGAGTGGGCTACTGGTGGATGTCCATATTTGCTACATGGTCGCAGCATTTGTTGGCTGTGGTGGTATGTCCATCTATCATTTACAGTTTTGGGGTTGTTATTACATGGTGTGGACAGTGGTTCAGTGGCACACTTAGAGGACAGTTCTTGTCAGAGTCACTTCTTTGAGGGGGCCTTGGTCTTGGCAGGTGTTCCTGTGCCATGTCTGGGCCTAAGGGACCGTTTCGGTGCATGGTGTTGGCCTGTACGGGTTGAGATGCAGGTCTCCTGTGTGTCCTAAGATGGTGGCACAAGGCCAGTTGCTGCTGCTGATGTTGTTGGCAGGTCTGTATCTTGGCCTGTAGTAGGGGCTTCCTGGTCTGTGGGGGCCTCAGACTGGGTTGGGACAAGGTGCAGCAGAGCACCTGCTATGGTGACCATGGTGGCATTGTGCATTTTCCACTGCTCCATGGCCTCTTGGTTGTTGTGTGCTACCTGTATCCTTTGACTCTGCTCCAGGGTGGAAACAATCTGGGCCAATCTGTCCTGGGTATGGAGGTATGCTCCCAGGACCTCAGATATCATGCCCTGGGCTGCAGCATCCATCCTGTGGCCTCCCCCCTGGGCCAGTGATGCCCTCCCACTGGGCCTAGCCCCCTGTGCCTGTGTCCCCTGCACAGTTCTGGCGGTACCACTTGTACTGGGGCCATTGTCTTCCTGCCTGTTGGTAGGGGGTGACTGTGGCCTCTGTCCATGTGTTCCACCAGTCTGTGTCCTGGATACACAGGTGTGGGGATGGTTGCCTTGGGCTGATGTTGTTGGCTGGGTGGTAGGGGTGTCGGTGGTGTCCTGGGTGGGGCTGCTGGATGGTTATGGTCCAGGACTGTTTGAGGGGCCAGGGTGTTCCTCACTGTCCAGGGTTCCCTCTCCAGTGTCCTGGGTGATGCCTCTGTCTCCATGTGGGGCACTGCCGCTCCTTGTCCTATCCGTCAGGGTGGCATGGCTGGTGATGCCTGTTGGGGGGAATGGACATGTCAGTTACAGTTGCATGATCGGATGGGGTGCACAGGGCTGGGCTGTTTTGTGTAGGTTTTACACTTAGGGACCATGCAGGGTGCCTTTATGAGGTTTGCATTGCATTTTGCTTAGGATGTGGAGGTGCATTGTGGGTGGTATAGTGCCTTTGTGATTCCTTGCAGGGGTAGGTGGCTGTGCACAGGGGGAGGGATGTTGGCCTGTTAGTGGGTTTTTGGGCATTTAGGATGACTGGATGTTGTGATTGTGGCCTGGGTGGCGTAGTGGTCCTGGTGGCTGTTGGAGGGGTGGGGTGGTGCATGCATTACAGGTGTGATGGATATGGGGTAATTGTAGATGACCCCAAGTCCCTTCCTCCAGTGAGTCAGTGAGGCCCTCAGGGTGCAGTATGGCCAGTACCTTTTCCTCCCAATCAGTGTAGTCAGGTGGTGTTGGTGGAGGTCCTCGCCCAGTCTTCTGGACTGCAATGTTGTGCCAGGATGCCATGGACCTCACCTTCCCGCGCAGGTTGTTCCATCTCTTGCGGATGTCTTCCATTGTGCGTGGATGGTGCCCCACTGCATTGACCTTCTTCACTATTGCCTGCCATAGCTCCATCTTCCTGGCGATGGGTGTGTGCTGGACCTGTGCCCCGAATAATTGTGACTCGACCTTCAGTATCTCGTCCACCATGGTCCTTAGCTCCCTTTCTGTGAAGCGGGGGTGCATGGGAGGTGCCCTGGTGTGTGTTGTGAGTGGTGTGTTGTGTGGATCTAGGTGAGGGTGCTGTTTGTGGTTGGGTGTATGTATTGTGTATTGTAGCGCTCAGTTTCTGCTTCTGGAGTTTTCTGTATCAGTTGTCCGAATGTCATTGCAAAGGATTGTGGGGTGTGTCTGTGAGTTTTTTATAGTGTTGTGGATGTGTGTCAGATGAGTGGGTTTCAGACTTGCTAATGTGTGCAGTTCTTACTGTTGGGTCCCATTGCTTGCCGTGTCGGTCTGTACCGCCAATGGTTGCTCGACTTCCACTGACCGCCGCGGTGATTTGTGCATCATTATTTGGAGGGCAGGGTTGTTTGTATGCTCGGCGGTGGAGGGGTCAGAGGTCCTGCATTTCCACTGACCAGGTCCTGGCAGTGACTGGTGGCTGGGACTTTTTTGTCAGATTCAAATTTTTGCGTCTTTATATGGTGGGTTTCTGTTCACCGCCAATGGCGGTCTTCTGTTTACCTTCACCACGGCGGCCGGCGGTGTTTACCACTGTGTTCATAATGAGGGTCTAAGTCTAACCCACTGCAGGTGACACCTGTCGCTCCAATCCGGATTTTGCTCTGGCTAACTAGCAGTGCCTCATCTCTACCCAAGGGCAAGAATGATTGGGCAGCCAAGCACATGACAGAATTGGTTTCTCAGGGAAGCCGTGGTCACTCAGGTCTCATGCGTTTCTCTCAGGTACATTAGTATCATATATACAATGACAAACAGAGTCAGTATATTTTTTAATAATGATTTTAATGAAGCGACTGCATCTTAGATAGCAAAGCATGAGCTGCAATAACCAGGACGCCACAGCATGACAGTATTAAAATTGTGACAAGGAGAGTGAAGCATAAGAATAACGCTACCATGTTGTCACTACAGTCAATAGGCTAATTCCTACCTAGGCTATGATAGAGCACAGCGTATTAAGCTCTAATTATGCCCTTCAGGTTCCCTTGGGAAGACATCATCCCCCGTACCTGAGCAAAGGCCTGTGGTCTGCAAAGCAGCTGTAGCGAAGCGTTCGGCAATCAGCATACAGATGTGGTTCTCTGGCTGGAATATCCACTCTACTACAATCTACTCCTCTCTGTGCCACTCTACAACACTCTAATCCACTCAACACCCTCTACACCACTCTGCACTACACTACTCCATGACACTCTATGCTACTCCACTGCTCAACATTCTACTTCACTATGACACTCTGCTTCACTCTACGTCCTTCAACTCTATGAAACTCTGTTCTCTCCATGACACTCCACAACACTTGATACCACTCCACTCTACACCACTCAAAGTCAGTCCACTTCACTCTACTCCACGCTACTCAACTCTACTGTACACCTCTACAAAATAACTTCTACTCCATTCCATAACACTCCACTCTAGTCATGACACGCTACTTTACAATACTCCACACCACTCTCCTTTGTACCACTTATTTTAGCCATGCTGAACAGCAGCCACACTGGTGTACAACATATTGGCAAATAGTTATTTCATCTGTGAGATCTGTTGGCTTCGCCAATGCTTGTTATGATTGGGGCTCGGAGCACTGCCTCTCATGCCCTTTTATGGAAGCAACAATATTTTGGGCATTATTGTCATCAAAGTAAGGTACGTCTTTTTGTGGAAAACAATAAAAATGTAAACCAGCTTTTGAGTTGTTTTGTTTTTCACCGTTTTTACTTCGAAAGAATGGTTTGGTACGTAGGAACTCAAGTACAACATAAAATAATATGGCTCCAAGAGATAGTATGAAACTCAATTTGTAGATAAGCTCTACTCTATACGAAGCTGATTTATGATAAATGCAGAATTTGTGTGGTCTGAAGTTTTTTAAATTGCTTGACTTCCAAAAGCAAATAGTCTTTGCTCCTGTATCCCTCAGAATCATCCATATTTTATAGCTTTCATATATAGACAAAGGTGCAGTGTGGCTGGCATAGCCCCACTGAGATGTGATAGAATTGTCTAGATCTAGCCACAAGCCAGACTCCGACATGCTTGTTTATTTTGATTGTTTTTTTTGGAAAGTACAGAAAGCATATCAAAACAAAAGATGGTGCTGGACCATAAATATGGAACAGAACCAAAGTAAACAAATTCACATCATGAGAATAAATTAACACATTCCCATGTGCAAAGAAGCTGTTTGCAAAGAGTGGTCGCACCTTTGCCGAGTGATCAGAGCCCCACGTAAGACTCTTGGGTTAAAAAAATGCCGCCAGTTGAAGCTCTTTCTTAAGGATCAGGGCCTATTCAGGTGTGTAATAATGAACAAAAGTAAAATACAGTTTCTGGTTATAGTGGATATATTAACTCTGGGTGCCAACATGAGGGGCCTTATATATAATACCAATATGGGTGTGACCACGATGAGCTGTTAAACACACACAGATTTCTTTCTTACATATTTGAGAGTGCCATACATAGGAAATTACTATTTCCACTCACTATTTCCCTTATTTAAACTTTATGGAGTAGGTACTGCATTCATTTCACAGTGTTCACATAGTAGTATGGGCAATGTGTTGGCATGGTTTAACACACTTCCTTGTATCTCGGTCGGCCCTCTAGTTCGGTTCGTGGCCGTTGATGGGACTTCCGTTGTAAAGCAGGTGCAAGCATGTTGTGTTGTTGGAACTACTCGCTGTGACTTCCACATTTGAATTACAATTAACATGATGAATGGATTTACTGCGTACTACGTGTCCCTGTGCTGTGCCTAGTCCACCGTTTCAGAAGATATGCTGAACGTTTTAATGTATTGTATGTAATGTTTTGAATCATTCTTATTGTTTTTACTACAGATCCTAATGATTTATATCTTATCACAGATGCACCTAGAGGATCACTGGATTAGACCTCTGTTTTCTAAACATTAAAATATCCAAATATAATTTTACCTAGAATTAGTCTTGTTCCTGAGTAAAGTCCACAACACCTCATAGTCAAAGTTGGAGGATGAAACAGGTTGACCGTCTAAAAAGGTTGAATGAGCCCACTTCCTTTTAAACATACTAAACAGGGATGTTTAGTATGCTTTTGTCTGGTCCACCGCTGGGTATTTTTAACTGTGTTTTATCTTTGTATTCGATGTGACAGGGACATTTCTCACTCCACTACTTAATTCTCACCATCATTACATTTCACTCATCCGAGGCCTCCAGCTGTTGAACATCGTGAGAGCTACCTTGCTTAGTGGTATGGGAGCCCACAATGACTATTGCAATAGGCGTGAGAAGCAGTTGTATGATGAATCATGCATAGTAACAGGTGTCTGATGGCTGCGACCTTCAGAAAAAAGATTTCTATTTTAACATTTGGTTTGACAACATCACAGCGTCATTAGTCTCCCTATCTACTATGCGATTTAGACCACATTTGGCTACAAACAAAGAGAGAGTGGCGTCCAAGGAATACCATGCCATAATTTCTGTGTTTTAAAGCAATGCATGCTCCTTAAAGGAAGCAATATTACCAATCTGCAATTTGACATGCCTAAAAAAACAATTTCTGCATGTACAAATCACCTCTACCAGTGGAGAAACCTCTCCCCTTCACCCCCAACAATTTTGAAAGAGTGGCTTTCTTCTTTCCACCATGGAAGAGGCTTTACCTTAGCTTTATAGAGGTGCACATCTCTGACAGTTTTTATGGAGGAAAAGCGAAAGGATTAGATAGGAATTTGTGAATTGCCACAAACTCACAAATTTGATTTACCAGTGCATTCTGGTTTCAGCCAAACTTCTCTCCTTGATTAAACATCATAAAGTAATTTGAGACCCTCAAAGAGATCACAATTGTTTGATGGTCACCTTGGTTGCTCACTTGGTGGCAAGTGAGATAAACCTCTCGATCAGGGTCTCAGATTAAGGTGGGTTAAAGTTATTATGATAATTTTTCAAAGGAAGTTAGTGAATTGGTGTTGAAAAGATTTTGCGTTTGTTTGAATGTTCATTCTACACTCAAGGCAACTTTGGATTCTTATAAATTTATCAATGAGAAAATGAAGAGCTTGTTGTGTATACCCTTGATACCCACCCAAATTAATCCTGGTTGGTGGATTTTCTTGTTCTAAAGCTCTCTGGTATCTTATTGGTGCTCTGAAAAATCACCCGAGGGTACAGGCTGGGTTTACTGCTTGTAGAGCCACTTACAAACAATCAAAGATAGGAAAAGGACATTGTAGAAAGATAGTTGGAAGTAGCTACAGCATGCTAACAGTCTAAAAAAACATTATCCTTTTTTTGGGGAAACTGTTAATTGTCCTTTCTTCTCGGCCACCCACTTCTTGTTCTCTCGCATCTCAGAGGACAAGTGGGTTAGTCACTTTAAAGGGATGTATGATTTCCCATCTTACTCGTCATTTAGTCCTGTCCCTTTTTTAAGGCATCAGATGATCCTTATCTGAAGGTGTCATTAGAGGAGGTCACAGAGCCTATCAATTCGTCTCTAAAATAAAGCTTCGGGTCATGACAGTGTTCCTTCTGATATATATCGATTTGAAGTTTTCTTTGGGCTCCTTTACTCATAATCACCAATAACCCTGCAGTGAGTAGTGACCTCCCCACCTGATGGTCACAATCTTTGATGGTGCCTGTCTTTAAAAAGGGAGACAAACATGATCCTGTTGTTACAGGCCTATTTACCTGGTAGTTTAGTTAGTTAAGATAATTTGGCACATAGTTCTAAAATGCTGTTAATGTGGGATTCTGAAAACAGGGTACTTTCTGGCATTCAGTGTGGTTTCAGATCAGTCCTAGGAATGAATAATCAGTATTTGAACCTGCATCCAATTATTAATAATACACTGTATCCAAGAACGGTTCTTTACTTGTAGCCTTTATCGACCACAGACTGGCTTTCAACAGGGAAAACAGAAACAAATTATGGAGCAAAATAACTTCCTTGGGTGTTGATGCTCATATTGTGCTCTTTTTGCAAGGCTTCACTGAACCTAACAGTGCATTATGAGCCTTGGAGGGGATTGTTCAGCCTCTTTCAAGTTAAAAAGAGATGTTTGTCAGGTGCATTCTTGCTCATTTTTCTTTCAACCCTGTACACAAATCAATTAGAAAGCAACTTGGCTGTGGGAGGTCATGAGGTTCCCCTTGTTGGAAGGCATACCATTCCTGCATAACATTATGCTGATTGTGCGGTTTTACTTGCAAGAATGGCATTTTAAGGTACTTGACTCATATTTAGCTTTAATTGATTCTTTGGACCTTAGCACCAACTTTAAAAATCCCATGTAAGGGTGATAGATCCCAGACTTACCAAGACTTGTGTATTTAATGTTTAGCACTGTTCACTCGTATCATTAATTGGGGTTGTGTTTTGATTCTTTTGTAGTTGGTCTCTACTTTTATTATCAAGAGTGCTTAGTTTTAAGATGTAAAATACTTCCATCTTGGATTTTGCTACAAGACTTGACAATAGGACCCTTTGAGCCGGTTTTAAAGATTTATAAGGCAAAATGCCTCTCTATAGCCTCCCATGGAAGCAATATTTGGGAGTACACTAATGTTTCTTACCTTCAAATTGTTGAGAATTGTTTTTGAGGAGTCTGTTATCTCTACCGAATAGCTCTGCTTCATTTGTTGTTTATGAAGATTTGGGTGTGGGTTTTCTGACTGATATTCTGAAAAGGCAACCTCTATTGCAATAGATCTCGGTTTGATCTAAACCAGAGGCTGAACCAAATAGTTTGCCAATATAGGATTGCCTGTCTTTGGATAGGTTCAACAGAATCCCATGGTTTGAATTGTTAAAAGATCTTTTCGGAGCTGGGGCATAATGAGCTCTTTCCTAACCCAGCAAAGCTTGTGAAGGCTGACCAGTTTTAGACTAAAAAAGCATTCATAGATCTCTTATGGACTAAAAGAGAAAATTTAGAATTGACTAAATCATCTGTGAGATCCCAACTTATGTGAAAAGCTCAGACCACCCTTGAACCCTTTTTAAATTTAGTGCTTCCTCTGCACCATTGCGTCCCACTAACCAGGTTTAAGTTCAAAATGACTCCCAATTCACTTGTAGTCCCCAGTGGCTGGTACAGGGAATGTTTCTGATTCCTTGCAAGTGGGATTTGGTCTTGATGCAGGATATGCTGCATTTTATAATGTTTGTCCCCTTTAGCCGGACTTGCATAGAAATGTATTAATTATTCCCCTTCCGAAAGAGAAGTATTTTAGGTCAAAACTGTCATGTTACATTTACTGCCAGTGTAATTGTTTTTATGTAGCTAGTTTTTAGCAGGTGCTGTTAAACTGCGGAAATTGAAGGATCCTGCAAGGTGAATTTGTATAGTTTAACTTTTTAGGTCTATCATAAATGGAGAATCTATGTATCATTCTTATGACTCTGTGTATTCTGTTTATATTTCTACTGTTCAGGCATGTTTACCTCGAACTCCTTTTTATAATATCATTAGACTCCATATTTAATTTTAATGATGTATCATATTTTTATGTTATGGTAGTTGACTTTTATGGTTTTATTTTAAAAAACTGAATAAAGAATCAAATTGAACTGATTTACAAGTGCACACGCTTTGTGAATTGGGTCAATACTCTTAATGACAATGTGGAAATGCACATACTTCTTACTTCACAACTTTATTTTGTCCTGATCAGCTGCACAAAAGACAGAGTACACAATTTGATATAATTTGCTGATGCCAAGATCCCAGGCATTTGGTCCTTACTTACAGGAACTAACACATCGCTGCATTGCGGCAGCGATGTGCCAAAACAAAAAAACTTGGCTGCAGCAAAAAAGCTTACAATGCCATGGATGTGTCATATTTACAATACGGTGCACCATGGTGCAGGGGCCCAGGATGAGTAAAAAACAATGACTCATTCAAGGAAAGGATGTCATAGTGCAGCCACTCAAAAAAGTGATGCATTGCTGAAGTTGGTATCAGAAGAGACACAACTTTATCAGTGCATCAAAATCTGAGGTGTGGTGTCAGTACAGATTGACGCAAAGAGGCTAATGTGTGAGAAAAGACTGTAAAATGGTGGAATGTCACATTCTACACCTTTACATTGGTCCTGGATGTAAGAGGTAAAGTATGCAGTATGGCCATGTGTAACATTACAGTGGGCATAGTGTACTTCTGTGTATGTAGAGACCTGAGTATGTGTACGTAGTAAGTGACAGTGTAATGTAAGTGAATACAAGTATATGTTGGAATGTGAAGTAGCAGTACATGTTTTAAATTACTTAAGTGTTTATTTACCTGTGGTCTTTTGCAGTACGCAGGCCTTGACTTGGGGAACCCTTCCTCCATGGGTAAGTGACAATCCTGGCCTGTCCCTTACAAAAAGTACAGAACATTTCACTGCCTTGTTGCAGTGGATGATGGAATCATAGGTGCCATGGTCCCAGCTTTGTCAGGGGGCCCTACAACATGAGGGAATGTGAAATGCAGACATATTCAAGTGTGTAAAGTGACTTCAGCTGGTCAGGAACTTATTGAAAAGCCACTGCATCATTTCCCGCACCTGGGTTAAGGAGGCATAGGCATTTTGACACATTCCTGGCCAAAAGAGACGCATCTCAATGATGCGTCACACAGTGGAAAACTTGAAAATTTCACTGCATCATTCCTAAGTGAATTTTTACAAAGGAATGCCTACCCTGCATACATTATAAACTGTGTGGCGCAGTCGGTTCCAGCGCAGGTACTTTTTGACGCAGCCCATCAAAAACTGATGCATTGGGCCCAATGCATCATTTTGTAAATATGGGGCAACATGCACAGAGATTGCACCACTGATGTGTGAAAAAAATGACGCAATGGAGGCACGAGCTCCTTGTAATTATTACCCTTGGTTTAAGTGAGTACGCACACAATTACTTAAATAACATCTTGAAACATTGCTGAATCATGCACTTTCACTGCCTCTCCTACAGATATAATGTGAATGGGGATCCTTGCACTGTTGCTCCTAGTGCTACTGTGACTGATCCGTGGGTGATGTTTGCAATGCTACTCTGTTCAACGCTGCTTCTGTTTTGTGTGAGTAAAGCTGAAGCTGTTACTGCCTGTGCTAATGCAACTATTTACTATGTGAAATAATCTGGCACAGCTGCACCCATGAGTTACTACCAATCTTTTAAGGCCCAGATTATGAGTCACCTGGAGTGGTATCCTAGGTCTGGGGCATAAAACTTGGATGGTCTGGTTTTTCCAGGAAAAAAAAATTGGGATCCAGGACTTCAGCCCAGTTACCGGGTGTTCATCCAGTTGGAGTAATACCATGAGAGAAACGGGGCAAGGACCTCATGTGCATGTGCAGCTGGGCCCCTCCATGCCATCACCAGCACCCTGGGCATACAGACAACAACATCCAGCGAGTCTAAAGGCTCACCTTGGTACAGACACCCTCCCGGTCTAGGTACGTGTGAACAGGGCAGCATAAGTTATGATTCTACAAAGTTACACACAAAATGCACCTTGGCAGGGGATGTGTTTTAGGAGTGCCAGTCTCTCTGCGTACTGCTTTGTTGGCAGTACGTGTGTGCCATGTATATATAGCACTGCACATGTTCTGAGTTTTCTGCTCCTGCCAAATATCTGAAGAAACTGTCACGGGGAAAGAGAGACAGATTGGATGGATGTGAAAGGCCATGCCGTGTAACTGAGACATCCGTATGCCTTGTGTTTTGTTTTTTGTGCCAGTGATTTTCCTGGCCGACAGCGTTACCTCGAATTTCCTGCATACATTTAGCACACCACTCAGGGACGAACTTGGGAACCAAAAGCAGCCCAGGCAAGAAACTCGTGATGTCTTTGTCTTCCATTCATTCATTACTTCCCCTCCCAAACCCCTTCACCCCGAAGCCTCTCTGCCTGCTGTAAATAAAGGTGTGACAGTGGGCAAAGCAACTGGGCTTTCAGAGCAAAAGCAACTGGGCTTTCAGAACAATCTCCAAGATCTCCAGACCACCGGGGAAATGCACGGTGGAATGAAAGCCTGTCTCGCCCTGAATCATATCACAGGGTTTCTCACCGTTTTCATTGATTTCAAAATACTTTTCTTTAGTGAATTAGCTGAACTATTTTGTTCCTCTCTTATCTCGAGTTTGAAAACAAATTATTCAATTTTTAAATAATTCTGCATGCCATCAGATACACATCCTACAGCTTATTGTTTGTGGCAAATGTAAATATCCAGTTGACGAAAATGTTATAGGTAGTACTAGATACATCTTTATTTCTCTCCCTGTGCTTTAACATTCTGATAATTTGATCAGCCAAACATGGGACGCCTTGGAAGAAATGTAACTATGAGCGGTGCTATTTAATTACTTGTCAATCGAAAAAAAACACGGCCAGATTTTCAAGTCCCAAGCCTTGCGCCACATTAGCGTAATTGCGTTTGCACTAATGTGGCTCAGGAAGGCAATTTTCGCTGCGCCATATTAACAAAGTGGCGCAATGCATGCATTGCTCCACTTTGCAACCCCTTGGGCCCCTGTGTCAGGTATAATGTATGCAAGGGGGGTGCAACCTTGGTGTCGTTTGGTGACGGTAGGGGCACGCAAGAAAAGTGGCGCATCGGGACCCATGCGTAAATCTGGCCCATTGTCTGTCAGAGATGACGATCTTATTCAGAAAAGAACGCAACTAATGCAGGAAGGAAATACACATGTTATGGTATATTATCTGGTTTCCAATAGATTATGCTGACATTTTACCGCAAAATGGTACAACAAGGGTCCTATTCAAGATTGGCATTAAAGGGAAACATAGAAACAACATTTAGTAAAACACGTATTTCTATCTGCCAGAGTGAAACAGCCTGCGTAAAGCATATACAGTTATTGTTTTCGGGGGAAGACAGCCCTACATATAAAAATTCTTGTATGACAACCTTTCTCTCTTTCATTCTGTCTTTTCATTCGAATTTATCCTTTATCGAAAATCTATTTCCTCTGGAAGCCTCGTTTTATGGGGAAACAGCTGTGCAGAACATTATTGTAAATTCCATACTTATGAAACGCGTGTCTCTTTAATGGGGAATTTAAGGATTCAGACAACAGTGCTTGAAGAAGTTGCAGAAACAGATTCTGTGAATTCTGAACGCCCTCTTGAAATACTGCAGCTTAGAAAACCATTTTGGTGATGCAACCATGACTTTGCATGAATAGTGAAACAAGCCAATTTCACCGCAAAAAAACATCATTCTATCCACCCTGTTAAAATTAAATTTAAATAGACAAAGTTTTTTAAGTTTTTAATTCTTGCTGAAGATGAAAGACCGTCTCTCAGTCCATCATTTGGCGATATTAAAGCGATCCGACCGAAAATGGCAGGTACTTAAACACCAGAGTAGGAGGACTGCGGCCAAAAGCAAGTCAAATTTTCCACAACTCTGCATAATTCTTTTTTTAAAGTTCACTCTCATTAGACTCTCATTACGCATTATAAAGTGCAAATCTAGTGGTGTTTCAAAAAGGGAGCTAAAATTTGCCATTCATGACAGTGGAAATACGTTTCGGCAGCTGAGAGCTGTGAGAGGGACTACCCACCAGATGTCCTTTACCTTTAAGGATGGTGTTAGAAATATTCATTATTAAATTGGGGGGTGGGGGGGTAGCTCTACCATCTACCTAATTAATATTCTTATGTTATAATTAGGGGTATGCTAAATGCACGTAATTTGCTTTTGAGTCATTATGTGGAACTTTGTCAAAATGATGCAAAATGGTGCATAATTGCACCGTATATAAAAGTGACATTTGGCGCTGCATTTTGGAATGAAATGTGTCCCCGCATTAATTGTGACTGCAACAACACATTTCAAGTGAAAAATATTGCAAACAACAGCCACTTGCACTCTACCGTTTGCGTTGTTCCTGTGTGCAATAAATTCTGATCACGAATAGTGTATTCACAGTAAAGTGATGTGCGCAAGAGAGTAATTTGGGAAATATGGATAACACGAGTAACACAAAATTACTGAAATTATGCTAATTACACTATGTAATGCTCATTTCATCCACACATTTAGGCCCATATTTATACTTTTTGACGCAAAACTGCGCCAACGCAGTTTTGCGTCAAAAAAATTAGCGCCGGCTAACGCCATTCTGAAGCGCCATGCGGGCGCCGTATTGATTGAATGACGTTAGCCGGCGGCGCTGTCTGGTGTGCGTTAAAAAAAACAACGTACACCAGGCAGCGCCGGCGTAGGGGGAAAATGGCGTATGGGCGTCCAGAAATGGTGCAAGTCAGGCTGAGGCAAAAAAATCGCCTCAACCAGATTTGCGCCATTTTTTTACGGCGCCCATCCCCCATTGAAATGACTCCTGTCTTAGCAAAGACAGGAGTCATGCCCCCTTGCCCAATGCCATGCCCAGGGGACTTCTGTCCCCTGGGCATGGTCATTGGGCATAGTGGCATGTAGGGAGGCACAAATCAGGCCCCCCTATGCCACAAAAAAAATTACAAAAAATACCTACCTGGACTTACCTTTATGTCCCTGGGGTGGGTCCCTCCAGCCTTGGGTGTCCTCCTGGGGTGGGCAAGGGTGGCAGGGGGTGTCCCTGGGGGCAGGGGAGGGCACCTCTGGGCTCATTCTGAGCCCACAGGTCCCTTAACGCCTGCCCTGACCCAGGCGCTAAAATCTGGCGCTAATGCAGGTTTTTTTGACCCGCCCACTCCCGGGCGTCATTTTTGCCCGGGAGTATAAATCTGACGCAATAGCATCGGAGTCATTTTTTAAGACGGGAGCGCCTACCTTGCATATCATTAACGCAAGGAAGGTGTTCACGCAAAAAAATTACGCTAACTCCATGAACTTTGGCGCTAGACGCGTCTAACGCCAAAGTATAAATATGGAGTTAGTTTTGCGTCGAATTTGCGTTGAAAAAAACGACGCAAATTCGGCGCAAACGGAGTATAAATATGCCCCTTAATTCTATGTAAACTCCTAGTAGTTATGGCACATGCAAGAAGATTTTCACCAGAGAAATGCATAATAGGTTCCTGCCGCTACAAACAACATTAAATTCAAAAACATAATACAGAAAAATTCCTAAACCAATTTAGGAAATTTTAGCAAATGCATTCCGCCAATTTAGTCCACCAGGATTTTTCACAAATGATACCTGGTTTTTGGACTTTTAGTGCGAGTGGGTTTCCCTACCTGAGTCTCACTCACTGTAATTTCACGATAATTGGTCTGAGCATGTTAACCACCAGTGTCTGCTTTTTAAGATAAAGCCACTGTTGCAAAGCTAGGGTAAGAGGCAGTGGCTGGTTACATGTGAACATGTGATCAGGTGTGTGTGCACATGTACAATCTGCACAAACGAGGCTACCATCATGGGTCACTGAGTATCTGCACACAGATAGTTTGTCAGAGAAGGGACTCTGCAAGGATTGGTACTGACTTAGGATTTACAGTATTAGTGGGCATTCATAGTATAGGTCTGCAGTGCTTACCAGAAAATCTGTGGTGCTTTCGCTGTGATATCTATCTATCTATCTATCTATCTATCTATCTATCTATCTATCTATCTATCTATCTATCTATCTATCTATCTATCTATCTATCTTTATAGATGTTTATAAATGCCTAGGAGGAATGGCATACTTTCAGTTTTAGATGTATATATAGATATATATTCCAGTGCTCATAAGGAGGACCAGAGTCATATGTTTAAACGCGTTAGAAAGGCTTCACACCAAAACAACAGTTTTGTGTTGTAAGGACCAATAAACATTATGTCGGCCTTCTGGAGTGCACGATTTGTGTTTTTGTGAAACAATTAAACAAAGATATTGTGAGGCTGCCCACACACTCGGAGCACCCGCTGTGCTAATAGTGCGGAGGCTTTGTGGTGGAATGGAAGATATGTATATATATATATATATATATATATATATATATACACACACACATATATATATACAGTATGCATATATATATATATATATATATATATATATATATATATATATATATATATATATATATATATATATATATATATCTGTATGTAACCTACTGGTGGTTGCCAGTAGGTAGTTATAGTTAGGACCCTGTTTCCATAGGGAGAGCATTTTTTGTTTTGACAATAACTTTGGTGCCAGTTGACAAATCTTCACGAAATGTTCAAAACGCATACTTTGCTTAGTTCAGCTGCTGTCTGTCAAGTGGGGCTGAGAAAAAGGGGGTCCAAAATTCAGTTTTTCTATTCATTTTTCTATAAGATCTTTAGACACGCCTACAGCCCAAACTGCTGAACGGAATTGCATTAAATTTGGCAGGAAAGTAGATGTTGTTGCACAGATTGTGCTTTTTGTAATTTGGTGTAAATCCATTTAGTAGTTTAGGAGAAATTAAAGGTAAAACAATATAGATATTTAGGAATGCGGATCCTCCATGGATCAGACTGTCCCCATGCAGATATCTGATTGGCTTCCAACACTTCAACAAGGAAGTGTTAACATCCATCTTCTGACTTGGCTTCAGTTGAGTCCAAGGATAAAAAAAATAAAAAATACAAAAGGGCCTGGGTAGAGACACACTGACCCCCTTTGCTCTGTGTTCCCAGAAGGACCCCACCAGTGCTTAAAAGCACTTTTTTTTAAATGTCTGAAAAATCTGCCAATCCGGAGCCACAGATTTCCCCAAACTTTTTAAACAAAAGATGGTGTCCCATCATTTTTGTGAAGCTCATTGGTGGACCAAGTCCCAGGGGCATGTGAAAAAAGTTAGGAGGGGGCGCACAGGGCCCCCCTCCTGGGCTTGCCACAGCCCTGAGGACCACCACCTCCCCGGGGCTAATTTAATATTCTATGTGGGGGTCCTTGTGGCTTCCCCCTCAGCCCCAGGGACCACCACCTCCCTGGATCTTCAATCAAATGTGATACAAGGGGGTGCTCATCCCCCGCAACCCTTGGTACCACCACCTCCCTGGGGCTAAAACTAAATAATAAGGGGGTCTGTTTTGGACCTCCACACCCCATGGACCGCCACCTCCCTAGGGCAATCTTATACTGTAATGCTATGCGCAGCGTGGGTTTGGGTTGTTATAGGGGTTGGCTGCAGGGTTTGGCCACAGCCAGGCCCTTGGCCAACTATTGACTTGCATGACTGAGGGCTGTGGCTTTGATGGTTGGTTTAAGCGATAGTAATGAAAATTAATTTACATAAAAAGAAACATAGAGATTCACTGAAAAAATACAAAGATTACAGGGACGTTATAGTTAGGCTCACATTTTAAACATACAAAACCACAGAAATTCACCTGTTATAGTTATTTCATGTAACTATAACTTGTGCCCTACAGTAACTATAATTCTCACCCATCACCCTTGCCATGCACTCCTAATTACCACACAAATTATGGCACTCATGACATCTTTGATAACATCATTGATAATATCAATGTAATATTTGCATTAAAAATATTTTGAAGAGATAACTGTGCTTGGTGGGGGCACGAGTAAATTACCTTAGGGTATAAGTTATAGTTACTTGAGATAAATCTAGCTATACCATATATATATATATATATATATTTGTGTGTGTGTGTGTGTGTGTGTGTGTGATGTCTTTTCTGCCTGAAAGACAGCCACTTTCATCTACAGGGTCGGTGCTGAGCAGTGGGTGCAGAAATCCCCTCAATACATCAAACGTTTTTGATTCATCATGCCTCATCTCTAAAACAATCGATAAAACAGACCACACTCCGGGATGTGTAGTAGTCCAGGTTTTTTTTACGGCAACATGTTTCAACCAAACAGTCTTCTTCACAGCCAAACAGAAATTTGTGCAACACCTCCCTATTAAAGACATAGTGCAATCATAGACATACAGGAAATACAAACAAATGAAAATCGATTCAATATTTCTGTCGTCAGCTCAACAGCATACATTTTTTACAAGTTGATAGTTGCATGGGCATCAATATGTCTTAGGATAAATTGAACAAACCAAAAATGATAATAATTCTCATAAATTAAAACAAGATTCAGGATCATGCCGTGTCCCATTGTCTTAATTAGTAATTCTTTCAAGTGGCTTACTTTGCTGCCCTAGTGAAAACAAAAACATATACATTTGATGCTGATGTTGTAAACATGAGAAAATGTATTCCTCATGAACAAACAATATTACTTAAGATATTAGTCAAGTGGCTATTCACAAAGAATGGCAGGATACTATGTTGGTCATTATGACATTGGCGGTGAGTGATAAAGTGGCGGAAATACCACCAAAGACCTGGCGGTAATTACCACCAAATTATGACCATGGCCGTGAGAACTCCCATAGACAGCCAATGTACCACACCATCCGCTAGGGCGTTAACAACACTCACCATTGTGGTAGCCATCAACAGCCAGGTGGAAGACAAGGTTCCGCCCACCATATCATGACATTGCAATCCGCCACGATTTCTGGGGCAGAACCAACGCCATTAAAAGCCTGCCGGAAACACTGCACAGAAGAACAAAGACTCACCATCAGAGACACAGAGAAGAACAAAGCCGCCATGGAGCTGGAACTGCAAGTCTTCCTGATGCTCTTCTATGCCATGGTCCACCTGGAACACCAACGCCGACAAAGACGATGATGGTGAGTACAGCCCCTTCCACACAAGGTAGGGATAGACGAAAAGGAGAGTGACACACACACCATACACTCAACCACCTGCAGACGTAAACCAATGGCACACAAAACACGGCATAATAATACAAGGACAAGAGTTTGAAGGTACTGAAAATGTATTAGCAAGTCAAAAGCCACCACATGAACCAGATATGTACAATTGTCCACAAAGGGCCAATGCCCAGTCCAAAGTACTAAGGGCTCTCATGGCCACAGGGTACAGTCCAAGGCCCAACTCGTTTCCTGATGACTTCCTCACAGAACTGTGCAGGGGCATCATTGAAGTGGGCAGGAACCTCAGGGGGAGGTGGAGTGGTGCACCTCAGCCGAAGTCAGGAACATGCCCACTGGTTTGCAGGGGGTTCCATGCCCATTTCTCTTTGCTGGGGATGCAAGGTCACAGTCTCTGAGGTGGAGAACTGGCCCACTAGTTCTGAAGGGGGCTCCATGCCCATTTCTCTTTGCTGGGGAGTGCAAGGTCACAATCTCAGAGGTGGGGAACTCGCCCACTGGTTCTGGAGGGGGCTCCATGCCCATTTCTCTTTGCTGGGGAGTGCAAGGTCACAGTCTCTGAGGTGAGGAACTCGCCCACTGCTTCTGGAGGGGGCTCCATACCCATTTCTCTTTGCTGGGGAGTGCAAGCTCACAGTCTGTGAGGTGGGGAGCTTGCCCACTGCCTTTGGAGGGGGCTCCTTCTACAGCAGACCCTGGAGGGTGGCCTACATGTCCGCTGCTGGAGGTGCGGGCTGCACTGTCTCAACTGGAGGTGAGGGCTCTGTGATCACTGGAGGTTGTGGTACCCTGCCAACCTCTGCTGGAGATGAGGGCTTCTGTGTCTCAGCTGTGGAAGGTGCATCCTGGGCAGCCTCCATTGGAGGCAAGGGCTGCTGTGTATCAGCTGTGGAAGGTGCCTCCTGGGCAGCCTCCATTTGGAGGCGAAGGCTGCTGTATCACAGCTGGAGGTGAGGGCTTCTTCACTTTCATGGCAGGAGGTAAAGGTTTCTTCCCTGTCCTGGCTGTTGGAGTGGGATCCTCCCCCTTCCTGGCTGATGGACTGGGATCCCTCCCCTTCCTGGCTGGTGGAGTGGCAACCTTCCCCTTCCTGGCTGGTGGAGTGGGATCCTTCTCCTTCCTGGCTGGTGGAGAGGGATTCTTCCCCTTCCTGGTTGTCGGACTGGGATCCTTGACTGTCTTGCCTCCACGACTAGGAGGTGCCTCCACTGTCTGCGTGGACTCTTTGGCTGAGGTGCTGGGCTGGGTTGTTGGGACCCTGCTCTTACGGGCAGGACGAGGGGAGGGAAGAGGTCAAGTTGGGCAAGAAAATCTTTCTTAGGGACGGTGGGGCGAGATGAGGGAGGAGGGATGGGAGTGGAGGTTGAAGGAGTGGTTGTTGGAGGACATCTGCTAGACTTGGGGGCAGGTGCATGGGGAGTGTGCTGATGTGAGGTGGATGGCTATTGGGTGTCTGAGTGCCTGCATTTGTGTCCTTTAGGAGGGGGGACAGACAGAGTGGGAGAGGACACGGGATGCGTGGATGGATGTTGTGGAGGTGTGTGCAAGTGAGGTGTGTGTGCTGCTTGGTGTGATGATGCTGGTGGTGGCTGTTGAAGCAGTGCATGCAGGTATGAGTGTGGATGTGACTGTGAGGGAGGAGGAGGGGGGAGACAGTGGAGGCAGTGGATGTGGTTGTGTGTGCAACTGTCTTGTTTTTGCGAGAGTGCTTGTGGGCTGAAGTGTGGTACCTGTGTTTGACTCTGCCACTATTGTGTGTTGTCTTGTGTGCATGCTCCTCTTTATGTGTGCATGGGATGGGTTGGGTTGAGGCGACTGGGACTGGGAAGTGGTAGTTTGAGGGGAGACGGTAGGAACAGGGACAATGGCTGCCATCAGAGAGGAGGCCAGAGCCTGAATCAATCTCTGTTGGGCCGCCAATCCAACGTGGATGCCTTCCAGGAATTAATTGCATTGCTGCATCTGAGATGCCAGCCCCTGAATAGCATACGAAATGGCTGACTGACCTATAGAGATGGATCTCAGGAGGTCAATAGCCGCCTCACTCAGGGCAGCAGGGCTCACTGGGGCAGGGCCTGAGGTGCCTGGGGCAAAGGAGATGCCCACCCTCCTGGGTGAGCAGGCACAGGCAACTCGCTGAGGGGCTACTGGGAGGGCGAGGCTGGTACTGGGGGTGGCAACTGTACATACAGCTGGGGTGGTGACAGAGGTGTCACCACCAGGGAACTTCCATCGGAGGAGGTATCTGAGTCAGTGTTGTCACCTTCTGTCTCTGCCGTGGTGCTCCCCTCGCCCTCCGTCCCACTTGTTCCCTCGGTGTTGTTGGACTCTGTCTCCTGGTTCCTGTGGGATGCAGCTCCCACTGTCGCCGGTGCCTCTGCTCCTCTGACAGATGATGCTAATGAACACATGGACAGGATGACAGAAGAAAAAAGGGGGGAGAGAGAAAGGGAACACTGGGTCAATTACAGCACCAACAGCACAGTTGGGATACACATTAACCTCACACACAGGGATTATGATTGAGCACTATACATTGCACTGGCATTCAATTGGCATATGCCACAGCAAGATAAGCGACAAACACCACCATCTGCACACCTCCTGGGACCCACAAAGCCCTGACTGACATGGAATGCAAACAAGCTAGGTTACTTGCATTTGCCACACACCCATTATCCTTGAGCTGGATCACGCTGCAATGTCTGGCCTGGCATTAAGGAGCACCCACTAACTCACATGCAGCACCTGGATCCCATGCCACCTAGCAAATATTGTAGTAATGCCCACTGTACTCGCCCCCTTGTGGCTGCTGTGATGCCCTTAAGTGCCCATCCAGCTCTGGGTAGGCCACTGCCATTATGTGGACCATCATGGGGGTCAGGTTCCGACTTGCACCTCTTCCTCACTGGGATGTCATCCCCAGCTGGGCCTCTGCAGTCTTCCATGCCCAGCGTCTCAGGTCCTCCCACCATTTCCAGCAGTGGGTGCTCCACCTGCTGTTGACCCCCAGGGTCCGCATGTCCTTGGCGATGGCAAGCCACAATCTCTTCTTTTGATGGGCGCTGACCTGCAGAGGCTTGTCACACATATGGCCCACCAATCCCGTTTCTGTCACCATTGGAACAAATATCGTCCAGCGCCCACCATGTACACTACCACCAGAAATCCCCCCGGTGACACGATGCACACACATCCCCATGCATCCTTCCCACATGCATCGTGCCCAGGGTGTACTCACCTGTTGGTCTGAAGGCCCATACACAAGTCCATACTGGGGTAGGATCCCATCCACCAGTCGTCTCCACCTCCTCCAAAGTGAAGGCAGGGGCCCTTTCCCTGGTAACATGGGCCATAGTAGGTTCCAGACACAGGTCACAGCAGAACAAACAGTGTAGGTGTTGGCCTGTGGAAAGTCAGGGAACACATGAGGAATCTGATGGAAAATGGCGGTCATGTCCGCGGCAGTGTACACTGTCACCACCGGCTCTGATCCCCATTGGCCATTGTACTCCATAGAGCCCCATATTAGCCAATGAGGAGTTACACGGTAGTGTAAGACCACCTTCTGCCACGACGCCCAACATCGGCGGAGATACCTCACTTCCACCTCTCCCAAGATATAGGACAGGTGTTCGCCATTTCATGGTGGTGGACAACGATCAGATAAACCATAACTGCGTCATTGCCTAAAATAGCACAAACATTGCCACTCCCACTGTCTCATTACATTGATGCTGTATGTACACTGAGGTGATGGTTTCATTATTCAAATTGTGACAGCCTACTTACTCTTGTGTCCCTTAGATACCTACCGCTGCAGATGAATAGGAGGAGGAGACAAACCACCATGAATAGGAGGAGGAGACAACCACAAGCTACGCTGGAGGACAGGCACATTATACTACCTACTAACTGGACAGGGCCACAATCACAGAGCTGTGTGCCCGTTTGGAAACTGACCTGATATCAGCCACCCGTCATCCCACTGGGATGGCCCCTCTTGTGCAAGTGCTATCAGTACTCCATTTTCTCCAACTGGCTCTTTCTAAGTGACAGTGGGCTTGGCAGCAGGAATGTCACAGACAATGTTCTCAATTGTGCTGGCAAGGGTTCTGTCTGCCTTGGTGAAGCACATGTGCTGCTACATTGTTTTCCCCCAGGTGGAAGATTTGGTCACTGTTAAGGCAGGATTCAATGCAATGGGGCATATCCATAATATTATTGGGGCAATTGACTGTACACATATTGCTTTCATCCCCCCGCCAGAATGAACAGGTGTTCAGAAATCAGAAGAGTTTCCACTCAATGAATGTGCAAATGGTGTACCTGGCGGACAAGTACATCTCCCACGTCACTGCCAAGTATCCTGGGTCAGTGCATGATAACTTTGTCCTGAGGAATAGCAGCATCCCAAATGTGATGGCCCAACTACAGAGGCACAGAGTGTGGATAATAGGTGAGCCAGAGTCCCCACCCACTGTATGTCAGTGTATGCCTTCAGGTGTTCTCCCCATAGAACTGTGTAAGGCTAAAGTTTGTCCCTCAATATTTGCAGGTGACTCTGGCTACCCAAACCTATTGTGGATCCTGACACATGTGAGGAATTCCAGGACAGGTGCTGAGAACCATTATAATGAAGCATATGGGTGAACCAGAAGAATAATTAAAAGGACCTTCAGCCTCCTGAAGGCCAGGTTCAGGTGCCTCCATCTGACAGGTGGATCCCTGTGCTACTCACCCGGAAAGGTCTAGCAGATAGTAGTGGCATGGTGCATGTTGCACAACCTGCCCTCAGACGGCATGTGCCTTTTCTGCAGGAGGAGGAGACTAGAGATGCCCATGTGGCAGCAGCGTACCCTGAGGACAGTGAGGATGAGGAGGCAGAGGATTAGGATGTGGACAACAGAACATCAGGTATACGTCAATACTTCCAATGACACACAGGTGAGACAGTGGAACTGATCATTGCCCTGAATATTGATTTCATCTGTGTGACTGTGGCATGATGGCATTCGCTTCCTTTGCATCTAAACTTACTGTCACCTATGGCTTGCATTTAACAGATGTTGGTGATATGACAACAGTGTCCTGATGTGATTACTACAGACAGTTACAGATCATTAATTGTATGCTGTCACAGTGCCCATATCATTTGCACCAGATGTGACTGTTCCCCTAAATGCACATTTTCAACACATAAATCACTATCAGTCAAGTTGTGTTCAAGGGTGTTTATTGTGGTGCTATAAAATTTAGGTTAAAGTGCAATGGAATGGGGTGATGGTAGAGGAAAATCCAGGGTATTGTTCCAGTCTGTTTATAGCACAGATGCAGTATCCAAGGGGCCATAGGAAGGGGAGCAAAGGCAGTTCAAGGTGGACAAGGTGACATGGTGGGAAACAATGGAGATAATCAGGAGAGTCTCATTTCCTGGCGGTGGTCTTGGTCTTGGCAAGTGTCTCCGGCTTCTGTCTGGGTCGCAGGAAACAGTTGTGGGGTGGTTCACCTTATGCAGGGGGAGGGGTGCTGGTGGCCTCTGGGTCCTGTGGTGGGGCCTCCTGCTCCTAGCTGCTGCGGAGGTGGTGGGCTGGTCAATAGACTGGCTAGTGGTAGGGGCCCACTGGTGTGCTGTCCATGCCCTCATGATGTTGCCCATGTCTGCCATCACCCCTGCTATGGAGATCATGCTGGTGTTGAGAGCCTGCAAGTCCTCCCTGATCTCCTGATGGTGTTCCTCCTGCAGCTGCTTGTTCTCCTGCATGTTGTCAAGGAGCTAGCCCATTGTGTCCAGGAAGGATCTTGGTGAGTGCCTCCTGGAGTCGGTTCCCTGGGCCTGTCCTCCCCCTGGTGCACAGCGGTCCTCCCAGTGTCCCTGTTGCCATGTGCCTCTGTCCCCTGAATGGTGTTCCCACTACTACTGACCCCAGGTCCCTGATTGTCTTGGGTGGGAGATGTGGACTGGGGTTCCTGTACACCTGGGCACACTGCTGATTGACGTGTCCTGGTGACAGAGGTGTTGGGACACTGGGTGGGTGTTGTGGTGTTGGATACTGATGGGGGAGGCTCTGTGGTAGACTGTAAGTGGGCTGAAGTGACCGACTGTCGAGTTGTCCCTGATGGGCCAGGTTGTTGATCCAGATCCTTAAGTCCAGAGTTACTGTCATCACTGGGGGCATCTTCTGTTGGGGGACTGATTTGATGTGGCACCTCCTGTCCACTGATATTGGTTGGGACACCTGCTGGGATGTAAGTGATGTTTTATGCTTCATGCCTGTGACATATTGTACATCCCTAGCTTCCCCCCTATCGTTGCTGTTGCCCTGCCATCTTGGTTTGTTTATGTTGATATTTTGTGGGATTATTAGTTCCCCTATACTGTGAATGCTTTAGTGATAGGTGTCCAAGCAGTGCTGGCAGGGCTGTCCATGCATTGGTATAGCATGCAGGGCTGGGCATTGGGCTTAGTCATATGTGTAGGTGCAGTGTGTGGGATGGAGTGGAGTGATGGGAGTGAGGGTGAGGGGGTGTGATATCATGCACGTATGGGCGTTTGATAAGTAATAAACATTGACTCACCAGTGTCCAGTCCTCCGGCAACTTCAGTGAGTCCCTCAGGATGCAGTGATGCCAAGACTTCCTCCTCCCATGCTGTGAGCTGTGGGGGAGGAGGTGAGGGTCCACCGCCAGTCCTCTGGATAGCGAGCTGGTGCCTTGCTGCTATGGAACATACCTTCCCCCGTAGGTCTTCCTCCTCTTCCTGATGTCATTCCTTGTTCATGCATGCTGTCCCACAGCGTTCACCCTGTCCATGATTCTCCACCATAGCTCCCTCTTCCTTGCAATGGATATATGCTGTACTTGTACTCCAAACAGCTGTGGCTCTACCCTGACTATTTCCTCCCCCATGACCCTCAACTCCTCATCAGTTAAACGGGGGTGCCTTTGAGGGGATGTGGGTGTTGTGTGGTGTGTGTAAGTGTGTGGGTGTTGGGTACTGTGGTTGGGTGTGCATAGTGGGGTATGTGAGGGATGTATGGGTGCATGTGGTATGTATGTCTAGTTGTCGCAGTGGATTTGGAGTCAGTCTAGTGGCAATAATTTGTATTTTTAAAGGTTTGTGGGTGATGTGGGTGTGTGTTTTATAGTGCTGTGGGTGGGTGGGTGGGTATGTGTGGTGTGTGTATGAGTGTCAGGTGTGTGTTTTTGGTATTGCCCAATGTTGGGCAGTTTAGTATTTGGGTGTCCATTCTGAGCGCGCTGGTGTGTACCACCAATGGTTTACCGCCAATAAATGTCCGCTGTGATGATTCGTGGGTCATGATGCAGTGGGCGTTGTTTTGTTGGCGTAACGGTATTGCTGTTGGCACTGCCACTGCCACTTTAGCACGGGCCTTTGGTCTGGTGGATTTGTGTATGTGGCAGTATTTTGTTGGATTCATGTGTGTGTGTCATAATATGATGAATGGATATTCGCCAACTAGGGGGTATGTTGGTGGCCATCACCGTGGCAGTAATCAGCATTTACCACCAATGTCATGATGAAGTCCTATATGTCTAGGCTATAAATAAATAAAAAAATTGTGGAAAAGCAATAATTCAATATCTGGAAAAAGTGCAAACATTTAATCAACAGGATGTACTGGGGATAACTTGCTGCGAAACAGTGCAGATCATACTGAAAACAACTTCCCAAGCTGAGAAGCTAAGAGAAACTCAATCAATATGTACATGGAGCTCTTCATCCGCATTAAGGCCCCCATGGTTCTTGCTGTGCAGCCTGATAATATATTCAGATTCCTGCTTGCATAGCCTTTTCTCTCTCTCCCCATCTCTCACGGTTGTTGGAACCCTGTCAGTTCCAAAAAATGAAATCACATCATTGCACTGTTTCTTGTTCTTTTTAGAACCACCATATTCCCTACAAAGAACCGCGTTTGCATTTTTATTTTTGAGTGGATATTGTACTGTATGTGTTAGTGTATGTCTTGGTGAATCAGTGTGTCTATCAGTGTATAATTTAGTGTATGTATGGCTGCATTAATGTATGCATCAGTGTGTGCTTGGGTGTCAGAGTGTATGCATCAGTCTGTGTCTGCATGTGTCTGTGTATGCATCAGTGTGTCCGTAGGTGTGTCAGTGTATTCATCAGTGTGTGCATGGGTGTGTCTGAGTGTCCATCAGGTATAGATGCATCAGTGTATGCATGAGTGTGTGTGTGTGGGTGTGTCAGTGTGTGCATTAGTGTTTGCATGGGTGTGTCAGTGTATCAGTGGAGTGTGCCTGGGTGTGTCAGTGTATGCGTCAGTGTGTGCTTGGGTTTGTTAGTGTGTGCATCAGTGTGTGCTTTGGTACATCAGTGTATACATCAGTGCATGCATCAGTGTGTACCTAGGTGTATTAGTGTATGCATCAGTCTGTGCCTGGGTGTGCCTGTGTGATCTTAGTGTGTGTTTGGGTGTGTCAGTGTGTGCATTAGTGTGTTCCTAGGTGTGTCAGTATATGTGTCAGTGTGTGCCTCGGTGTGGCACTGAATGCATCAGTGTGTCCCTAGGTGTCTGAGTGTATGCATCAATGTGCCTGGGTGTGTCAGTGTGAGCATCAGTGTGTGCCTGGCTGTGTCACTGTGTGCGTGAGAGTGTCTCTAGATGTTTCAGAGTATGCATCAGTGTGTGTTTGACTGTGTCAGTGTGTGCATCAGTGTGTGCCTATGTGTCTGAGTGTATGCATCACTATGGGCCTGATTACAACTTTGGAGGAGGTGTTAATCCGTCCCAAATGTGACGGATATACCACAAACCGTATTATGAGTTCCATAGGATATAATGGACTTGTAATACTGCTGGTGGTATATCCGTCACATTTGGGACGGATTAACACCTTCCTCCAAAGTTGTAATCAGGCCCCATGTGCCTGCGTGTGTCACTGTATATATCAGTGTGCCTCTAGGTGTCTCAGTGTATGCATCAGTGTGTGCCTGGGTGTGTCAGTGTGTGCATCAGTGTGTGCTTGGGTGTATCAGTGTATGCATGAGTGTATCCCTATGTGTGTCAGTGTATGCATCCATGTGTGCATGGGTGTGTCACTGTATGCATCAGTGTGTGCCTAGCTCTCTGAGTGTATGCATCAGTGTGTCCCTAGGTGTTTCAATGTATGCATTAGTGTGTGCATGGGTGTGTCAGCGTGTGCATCAGTGTATGTTTGGGGTGTCAGTGCATGCATGAATGTTTGCCTAGGGGTCTGAGTATATGCACCAGTGTGTGCCTGGATATGTCAGTGTGAGAATCAGTGTGAGCCTGTGTGTGTCACTGTATGCATCAGTGTGTCCCTAGGTATTTCAGTTTATTCATTGGATATGTGAGTGTCTGCCTCAGTGTGCCTGAATGTCTTAGTGTATGTATCAGGGTGCATATGGGTGTGTTATTGCATGGATTGGTTTGTGCCTGGATGTGCCAGTGTGTGCATGAGTGTGTCCCTAGGTGTGTCAGTGTGTGCATCATTGTGCGACTGGGTTTGTCAGTGCATACTTCAGTGTGTTCCTAGACGTGCTAGTGTATGCATTACTGTATGCTTAGGTGTGTCAATGTGTGCATCAGTGTGTGTCTTGGTGTGTCAGTGTATGCGTCATTGTGTCCCTTAGGTGTGGGTGTATGTATTAGTGTGTGTCTGCACGTGTCAGTGTATGCATCAGTGTGTGTCTAGCTGTCTGAGTGTGTGCATCAGTTTGTGCCTGGGTGTGTCAGTGTGGGGATCAGTGTGTGCCTGGGTATGTTAACGTATGCATTAGGGTGTGTCTGTGTGTGTTAGTGAATGTATTAGTATGTGCCTGCATGTCTTTAGTGTATGCATCAGTGTGTGCCTGGGTATGTTAGTGTGTGCATCAGTGTGTGCTTGAGTGTGTCGGTTTATGCATGAGCGTGTCCCTAGGTGTGTCAGTAAAAGCATCATTGGTATGTGCTTGGATATGTGTTTGTGTTCATCATTGGGTGACTGGGTGTGCCAGTGTATGCGACAGTGTGTGCCTGGGTATGTTAGTGTATGCATTAGTGTGTCCCTCGCTGTGTCAGTGTGTGCATCAGTGTGTGTCTGGGTATACCAGTGTGTGCATTATTGTGCCCTTGTGTATCAGCGTATGCATCAGTGTATTGCTAGATGTGTAAGTGTATGCATCAGTGTGTGCTTGGGTGTGTCAGTGCAGGCATTCATGCTTTCCAAGGTGTGGTAGGGTATACATTGGTGTCTGCTGGGGTGTGTCGGTGTGACCAGCTGTGTGTGCCTGGGTCTGTCACTGTATGCATCAGTGTGTCCCTGGTGTCTGAGTGTATGCATCAGTGCGTGTCACTGTATGCATCAGTGTGTGCCTAGCTGTCTGGGTGTATGCATCAGTGTGTGCCTGTGTGTGTCTGTGTGGGCATCAGTGTGTGCCGGGGTGTGTCACTGTACATCTGTGTGTCCCTAGGTGCTTCAGTGTATGCATTAGTGTATTCCTGGGTGTGTCAGTGTGTGCATTAGTGTATGTTTGGGAGTGTCAGTGTATGCATGAGTGTGTGCCTAGGTGTCTAAGTGCATGCATCAATGTGTGCATGGATTTGTCAATGTTGCATGACTGGGTGTGTCAGTGTATATTTGGGTGTTTCCCTATGTGTGTTAGTGTATGCATCGGTGTGTGCTTGGGTGTGTCAGTGTGTGCTTGCGTCTGTCAGTGTGTGCATTAGTGTGTCCCTTGGTGTCTCACTGTATGTATCAGTGCATCCCTAGGTGTGTGAGTGTCTGCATTAGTGTGTGCCTGGGGTGTCAGTGTGTGCATCAGTGGGTACCTAGCTATGTCAGTGTATGCTACAGTGTGTCCCTAGTTGTGTCAGTGTATGCATCAGTGTGTGCTTGGGCATGTCAGTGTGTGCATTAGTGTGTCCCTAGGTGTGTTAGTGTATTTATGAGTGTGCGCCTGGGTGTGCCAGTGTGAGCATCAGTGTGTGCCTGGGTGTGTCACTATATGTATCAGAGTGTCGCTGGGTGTCTAAGTGCATGAGTCATTCTATGCCTGGATATGTTAGTGTATATATCACTGTGTGCTTGGGATTGTCTGTGTGTATCTGGGTGTGTCAGTGTATGCATCAGTGTGTGCATGGGTGTGTTAGTCTATGCATCAGTGTGTGCATGGATATGTCAGAGTCTCAACTATTGTGTGCCTAGACGCATTCGTGTATACATCTGTGTGTGTCTGGGTGTTGCAGTGTACCATTAGTGTGTCACTGGGTGTGGTAGTACATGCATCAATGTGTGCTTGGATGTGTCAGTGGCTGACTCTTTCTTTGGCTGGTTGAGTAAATGTCTGTATCAGTGTGTTTCTAGGTATTTCAGTTTATGTATATTTGTATGCTAAGGTGTGTTTATTTGGTATGTATTGCATTGTTATACTATTTTTAACTGTTTGTACAAACCTATATGTATGGATCATGTATGAATGACGGAAGGTAAAATTAGTTACCTAAATTACAGAAAGAAAAGACATCCTTTAGCCTGTGTTGAAAGAGAGAAAACATTAAAGTTTCATAACTCTTTTTATATAATAAAGCTTCACAATCTGTAATAAATAAATATATTGTTAATAACAAAGTGCAGCAAATTTATATACATTTTATGTTCCTTTTCCCACTCCTCTCAGCTTCTATACTTTTGCACTATACAAAGAACTGTGTAGATATACTCATCACTGAACAGTGGGGGGGAAAACAGTCATATGGACTGTCAAAAAAACCCATACGTACATACATTATTTCTAAATAACATTATAATGTATCACACTCACTAGAAATATTTATCTAACAGTTTTACATATATTTCTTCAATAATATAATGTGTATTATAGTTTTATAATACAATTGATATATATGAATCATAGTGGTAGCTGAAATAATATATCAAGACATCACTCTTCGTAAGCCACATGATATCATTAGATCTGCTCTTCCATTAAACAAGAGTAGAGTATATCCACGGTGTAAGTCTTCTCATATTATTTTGAACTGTTCACCATATATACGTTTAGCAGTATACACTTTTCTATTCAGTAAATCTTTATCCTGATTTTCAGTTTCTATTGTATGTTTTTAATTTAGTTGTATCCCTGTTGTTTTCCTGCAAAACTAAGTTCATTTCAAGATTTGAAATCTGTTATGAAGACATCACCCCTGGTAGGCCGTATGATGTCTTCAAATGTATTAGAAGTACTGGAGGTGTAGTATCACATTTGTTACGTAGTAATCCTTGTTAGAGCTTTGGTTCAAGAAACAGAAGGATAAGAATTTCGCACTTTATATGGTAACCCTTGCTTCAATGTGAAGTTCCTATCATTACACTCTGTTCATCCAGTTTTATTTTTTAAGTAGATGGTGTAGTGTCCAGATGTAACTTTCAGTCCTTCGTGAAAAATAATAGCTGTACTGGTATATGTTGTTCCACAAATAGAGATTTGTCCAGCTTTAAAATTAGTAATTTGAGTTTCTAATTTAGTTCTATCTGCATTGCTACTCTGTAACATCAAGATCATATACTTGCTGGTTCTTCTTATGTTCAAAGTTGATAGCACATCTGATTTGCACCTTGTGCAGGTATTATTCTGTGATGCATCCTTGAACAATTTGTCAAAACTAACAGTTTTAAAGGCTGGTAGAGCTAAGCAGACAAATTGTTCTGAATCTATTTCTGGTTCTGAAGAAAATGAACAATTTTCTCACTCATGCGGCCACGAGTAACTCAATCCGAATAGGTTGTCAATAGCTACCATCTCATCTTCTAAGATACCAAGTATCACAATCAAGAGTTTTTGTGCATCTTCTTGAGTGTTTTGTGTGAAGAATACAGATCCAGTGCATACATCTACAAGATCTCCAGTATGAGATGCATAATATGTTTTAGTTCTATCACTACACAAGAGCTCTAACAGGGTAAAAAGTGTAGAGTACAATCTTTTATCCTTTTTCTGTTTAATTGCATGGCCTACAGCAGGTAAAGAGAATAGCACATTAAGAACTACATTGGCATAGCAGTTGACTCCATACATGTTTGAGAACTGATGAGCAACAATTTCACCAGTATTTGTAGTATTCTTTTTCTCCAATATTCCTTTCATCTGTTTTTGCTTTTTTTCCTCAGGAATGTCAGTATTATCCTTTGAATTCTTTCGTTTTGGTAATATTGTAGGCTTTTCGTAAACTGTGTGCTGTCCTAAATGAGGAGCATACAGGCTTCTTGAAAGGTTATAATCTATCACACTTGAATCAGTGTTTATTTTACTGTCATCAAACTCTATGAGATACAAACTGACAAAGTTCTAACCTGATACAATGCTACATATGACATACTTTCCTTGAATACAGTGCTACCAATATTAATAAATGTAGCATCTACTATTAAACCTTGAGACTTATTTATTGTTACAGCATACGCTAGCGATATTCAAAACTGCTTTCTGTGAACATACAAGTATTTGGCAAGCAAGAAACATGCAAAAGACCTTGTTATCTGTTTTATACCTTCAAGCTTATCACATTTAATTGCTAAGAAATCAACCTCATTTCTATTCAGATACAAAATGAAATCAATTATATGACCCATGGCTCCATTAACTAATCCTTCTTCAACATTTACATTTCAATGCAAAATCCCCCTAAGGCTCTTACAACACATGGACACTTTTCTAATACCACAGTTTTGGAAACAGATTTCTTCAAAGAATCCAATTTTGATTGTAGTTTTTCATTTAACACTATTGTCACTCCTTGGTATTCAATTTTATCAATTGCTGTGAGATTCAATATTTGTTCTTTCTCCAGTTGTAGCAGTTTGTCATTGAAAGAAATACATTTTTGAAGAGTAGACATTCTACACACAATGGACTTTTATTAGATAAATTAAAACTTTAGCTGTGCTGCAACATTTTTGGAAGGATATATGTTGTTTATAGTTTGGGTTTCTAAGCAATGTTTTCCTGCTTTTGACAGTATTCATCCTCTAATATCCTTTAGAATAGTTCCAGATTGCATATCAGGTGCTTGACACGTTTCTACTTAGTTCTTTATACTGTAAATTCAATCTAATGTTTACATTTCCAATGCTTCCTAAAGAATTATGAGCTTATCATGTAAGAATATTTTAATCATAGACTGTCCTTCCACAGAGGTAATTTGCAATAAATCACCAAAAACAATTACATGCTTTCCTCCAAAAAGTACATCATTGTTAGAAATGGGACCTTTGGTTGGCAGTCATGTTACCCCCTGTCCAAGCAAAGTCCCTCTCTCTAGCCAGGGTAAGTCACACACAATCCAAATTATCCTGTGCCCACCCTCTGGTAACTTGGCACTGAGCAGCCCGGCTTAACCTATAAGGCAATGTGTAAAGTATTTGTGCAATACATCATGCAATAACACAGTATAAACACCACAAAACTGCACCACACAGGTTTAGAAAAAATATAGAATATTTATCTGATTAAATGCAGGTCAAAACGATCGTTCCCTATTCTCTATTATTGGCTGTCCAAGGGGATCCTTATTGAGTGGTCCAGAACTCTGGCTACTTTGTGAACTATCTTTTGGTATCTCAGTAGCAATTGTTTCTTCTTGTTCAATGTCTTCATTTAACATTTAAAGATAGTTGGGTAATATTGGAGACTCAATACTGTCTTTTATAGCATTTAAAGAGTTTTCGTAGCAGTCATATTTTCCAAGTAACTCTGTTTCACAATCCCAAGGTTTAAATAGCCAGAGAAGGGATAAGTAGAACAAATATTTTTTATCAGTAGTTTGACAAGTACGTTTTACGTGGTTCTAAAGTTACATTTAGCATGCCATACCAAACAACTGTTACAACCAACTGCAACATATATCCCTACATTGAGGTTTTTTGTCAGATTATTTCTGTACCCATAGTGCTGCAGAATTTCATAAAAACACATATTTTCAAGTTGTGCACTTTTTTCGGATAGTAGGTTTCCAGCATGTTTGTTTTAAAATATCTGTACTATTTGTCTGAAACTCTGCTATGTACTGAATGTCTGGGTAGGATTTGAAGACTCTGTTTCATAAGTTGGCAAGGCCTAGACTGATCCAAACAATTCCCCTAGACTTCAAATACAAGGTAGCCGAACTAAACCTGTCACAGCACTCATATGACCTTATCTCCTTACATTAAAGCATTTTTGAGCTAAAACTGTACAATCTCTTTGTTAGAGAGTTTTCTGCAGAAATCTCTTCCCACCTTTCCTTCATCTCTATTTTCTCTGATTTGTGATGTATGAAGTGACTTAGGGAGCAATAGCAGTGGAATTGTCTGCAACAAACTGTGGGGGTTATTCTAACTTTGGAGGAGTGTTAATCCGTCCCAAAAGTGACGGTAAAGTGACGGATATACCACCAGCCGTATTACGAGTTCCATAGGATATAATGGACTCGTAATACGGCTGGTGGTAAATCCGTCACTTTTCCGTCACTTTTGGGACGGATTAACACCTCCTCCAAAGTTAGAATAACCCCCTGTATGTCCATATTTGTATTCCATAATTTCAGAATGGCAGGAATATAATCATTAATGTATTTGGAGGCCTTTGATCTTTTCTGAATATATATAGTCTTTGGTGATTTCCTTGTCAGAGCATGCCTCACTGCAGACAAAAAGCCGTTCACTCTTACTCTAGAAATGATAGGTCTTGAAAATCCTAAATATCTGTATCTTTTGAGGCAATACTTCCTAGATCTATGTGTTTGGAAGCATATAACTTTCTGTTGTAGGCTTTTGTCACTATTCTCATCTGGGATTGTTGTGTAGCTCTTTTAGCCATGTTTTAAACACATTGTTTTAGCTAATTGAGCCTGCTGCTATGCACTTTAACCCAATTACATTTAATTCACCATTGCTTTATTTTTCTAGCGAAAGCTGCATTTGCGGTGCTGTTTTATTTTCTCTATCTTCTTGTTCTTTCGCCTAGGAAAGCATCACGTTCTTAGTAGGACATGTAGTTCACTTGGTGCTTTCTCCAAAGCTATAGTCAGATAGGGTTGCTGACAAACGTGGTATGCTCTGTCTCCAACATTCACAGAAAAACACAAACTCATATGTGGGGACCGTTTATTAGAATGTTAGCTGTTTTATTATAAAACACCCCTTTGTCCCAGACACGTTAGAGGGAGATTCCAGCCAGATGACTGTATGCTGATTGCTGTAAGCTTCACTACAGCTGCCTGGTTGAACGACTGAGCCCTGATCCAGGTGGGGACGGTGTCTTTTTAGACTTCAGACCTTTTCTTCAACTATGAGGGATAATGTTCTCCCAGGAATAAACCCGAAGGGCAGATTAGGCTTAGCATACTGTGCTCATACTTAGCGTAAGTGAGAGGTTATAGATCCACTCCCCTGTTTAGATAGCATGGCAGGACTGTTTTTGTGTTTTACACTTTCAGTCACATGCCTGCTCCTATTGTTTTTTATCTTCCTCGTTATTGCTATGTACATGCTCTTATCTAAGATACTGATATTTTAATAAATGCTTATTGTAATAAATTCTGCCTCCGTTGTCTTTGCCTGAGTGAGATCTTGGCGCCTGAGAGAATGGGATGAGATCTTGTCGAAGCCAACTCAGATGTAAATCAGATCCATACAATTCAGGATACAAACCAAAGACTAGCCCGCTCTTCATTAGATAAAGTTTAATAAGAAATACAAAAAATACAAGAAATATGTGTACACGGAGACTGAGCAGCCTAAGTCCAGCTCAAACAGTCTAAACGTGGTAATACATGATCTTTTATACAACTAAACCGCAAGCACATTAATCATTGGTTCTTGATACTGACACATGATCACATTTGCAATAGAGCACATGTGATTTATCATTTATTCTTCATAACGCTCCATATGAGGGTTAAGATCATAGACAAGGAACTTGCACAATATGTCCTATGGATCTAATAGCACGTGATACATCTATATCAAGAGAAATAGGAACAATAAGTGCATACGTTAGTACTTTTGAAAGTGAGGATTGCTCAAGCTAGCATGCAGTGATGTCTCATGATGGCTGTAACGTTAGCAAGCCTTGCAGTATAATGCTTTCCAAGAGAGATAAACACATCTCAAAGGCCTAGCTAATCTAGCATTATACAGTGTTCAACAGAAGCAGGCCCAATTGTCATTGTGTATCACAGCGTCCACTAGGCCCAAGTTGGCACCAAGGAGAAATGTGATTCCACATTCCGCCCTCTGATACTCAATGACAACCTAAGTATCATGATGGATGGGTGTCATTTCAACAGAGGTACCCTCCCTGGCATCATCCTCATACCGTCCTTTGCAGGTATGCCTGCAATATCCCTGTGACAGATATTCTTCATCAACATAGGCAGGAAGGACAAACCCTTATCAGCACACACAATGTTATTAATGCCACTATTCCCCCCACCAATGCTTCTATCAGCCATGATCCCCAACCATGGAACCATGCGGCAATGTCACTCAGTATTCCCCCCACGCCTGGCAAGTCCGACACTTCCTTTGCTCCCTTTTCTATTTTCTCCATTTCCCCTATTGCCTTTCTTACATTTCCACTGTTATCCGGTATATATATAGAGCATTCTTGGTGGATCACGTGACATACACCACCGTCCTTTGCCGAAATTATGTCTAACGCAAGTCTATTTTGAATCACAACAGCTCTTAGGTATGTAAGTTCCTCAGTGATATTCCCCAGGGCTGCTGCTGTAGAACTTGCCGATCTTTCCACTAAGTCTGCTAATCTGTGTATTTGATATTCCGAATGCATGATCCCGAATGGCGGCACCAATACTCCTTCCACTGCTATTGCTCTATCTATCCAACAGGGTGCCCTTCTTCTGTGTGTTTCTCATGGTGCTTCCTTCATTACCCTGGTCAGATCTGTCACGTGTAACATGCGAGGTAATACAAACGCTAGATAGTAGGTGCCCTGCCACCCTGCTGGCAATCTGAAGTATGCAGATGTCCCACATACAAAGAATATTCCCCTTGGGGCTGAGATGCCTATTGACAAACCTTATTTCCTATCGTGTATTTGGTCCAGAGTGGAGTATTTGGAGCAGACATCGACCCCCACATCTATGCTGGTGCATTTTTCTGATGTTAGAGCTGCGCATATTTGACTATATAATGCGTTTATCACTGGGATGCTGCCCTTTCTGTATCTAATGCACCATGGTCCTTCTCTCCTTGTTTCTGTATTAATTTGTCACACACTCTACCACGTTCCTTTTTCTCTTCTCCACTTTCTCTTTTCTCTTCTTCACTTTCTCTTTTCTCCTCTTCACTTTCTCTTTCTCATTTCTCTTCTTCACTTTCTCTTTCTCTTTTCCCTTCTCCACTTTCTCTTTTCTCTTCTTCACTTTCTCTTTTCCCCCCTCTTTTTCCTTACTTCCCCTTTTTCCCTTTTCTGACCTTACTCTGCACATTCACCTTTCTCTCTTTCTCCAATATATTCCTTACCATAGTACATGAAATGTACTGGCTAAGGGGAATGCGTGTATAATATGTCATCCTCTGGGTAGTGGTGGGCAAATATAGCAATCTGAAACATTTACCAGTTCCTGATACAGTGTAACCATTTGTACAAGTGCATTATCACGGTAAGTGTCCCCATCTGTGTCCCATTTTGCTCCTTCCCTGTTCCCCACCCTTTCCACCAGGCTGGTGTTCTCTTTGTGTTCTCTTTTCACAATCCCCTGTTCACTTCCAATTTCATTTACATAGTGTTCTTGGTCTAGAAATGGTACTTGTGTTTCTTTTTCATATAGTATCAACACAATTGTCACTATTATAGCTGGAACTGGGGTACATATGAAAGTCAGTACCACAGGCCATTTTCTTTCCTCTCTCCTTCTTCTAGGCATTATTATTCTTCCAATATAACAAATGTCACATTGTTTGTTCTTGTATGTTGGTCCACTTATTTTTCTATTCCCTCTTGGTACCTCACAGAGTGGTGTCAGAGGTTACTAGCACTTGAAACCACTCTTGGTACTTCATGATATATACAGGTAAGACCCTCTTGCACCCTTTCTCCTCCGAGGTGTACAGCACGAGCAGTCTATGAAGAAATCCTTGCAGGACCCTCTTGCACCTCCTGACTCCTGTAGGAGCGCAGCATGAGCAGTCCTGTGAAGAGCCACCGCAGGACCCCCTTGCTCCTCCTGGATCCTGTAGGGGGCAGCACGAGCAGTCCTGTCAGTGTTGTCTTGTGTTACTTGTTGAGCGAAAGTTGTACCCCTGCGGTGAGGGTGAAATCTTCATTGGCACCCCAGGTGGTCGTTGGATTTCATCTGGTCCAGCGGCCCTCTTGGTGTGTGAGCTGTGTATCCAGGATGTGAGACCCTCACACTTGACTGCTGTGGCTGTTGTCAACAGGACTTGGTAGGGTCCCTTCCACCGTTGTTGAAGACAGTGGCGTCTAGTGTGGGCCTTGACCCACACCCAGTTGCCAGGATGTAGTCCGTGCTCTGGTGGTGTTCCTTCTTCGGGCAGGGCCTGCAGCACCTCAGCTGATTATTTGGGAAAGAAGTTCAAAGTTTTAATGTTCAAAGTCTCATTGTCACTTAATGCTCCTATTCGAAGTAAGGGTGTTCTGTGGGAAATCAGCAGACACCATGAGAAGTAGCACAAAAAATAATCTAGTGCCCATAGCTATCTCTTTGTGGGCCTTGAAGGGGTGTCGGACATCGTTGCCTTATTGAATTTCAAAAGAGAATGTCAAAATGATCAATTTCCTATACCTTATATTTTGCCCCAGAGGTCACCAGTGCTTGAGGCAAAAGGTATTGTAGAATGGAGGCCAGGTACTCTAGAACCGTAGGTTTACTGAGGTCTTTCAGCCAGAACTGCAGGAGATGAAGGTTGTGAAGTTGACAGTTGGTGAGGTTGACGGTGCCCATAGTCCTTGCAGTTATACTCTTTGGAGGAGACGAAGAGATCCTTAAATGTTGCAGTTGTAGAGGGCCCCTAATCCCAGAGCCAACAGCCTGCAGTTACAGTACCATGGAATGGCAATCAGCTGTGCCACAGTCGGTGGTACCCCTGTGGCTTCAAAGTATAACTTAATTGCCTTGTATTAGAACCAAACAGGGCCCGCTTACACCCTCGGTCTCTTGGAGGCATGCAGCACGAGCAGCCCTTGTTGAGTGGAGACTCTACCATGATGGTGGGTCCACCAGTTTTTCCACTCGTTTCTGCTGCTGTGGATGTCCTTGTTCGGCTACCTTCTTGGTGTAAGAGCTATGGATCCAGGAGGTCAGTCCCGCCTACTGTACAGGTGACCCAGGTCCAATCTCCCTGTTCGAGATCATGTCCAGGTGGTGATGTCTAGCCAGGAAGGGCCTGCAGCACCTGATACTGAAGGCAATGCAAATTGCTGTCAAAATGTCTTATCAGGTAATAACTTCTCAGCACCAGACATGTCCATAGGCCAGTCAAACAGTATTTCAGTTGGTGCTCAGTTTGACAACTTTGTCAAGGAGGCCTCAATCCAGAACCGCTCAGCAGATGCACAAAACCTTATAAAGGGACAAATATGACTGGTTTATGGGGTAACTAAATTAAATAAATTAATTCACCCCCTCCTTTTTGCGCACACCTAATGCCACAGTCTAAAGTGCCACTTGTCAGCTGTTACCCATATCAAAAACCAGATCATCATGACACATGCAACATACAACATCACCGTTAGTAGCATCATTCCATTCAACTAATGTAGGCAGGACAGTAATATTCACATATCAAAGGCACAATCGTTTTCACTGCAAACCATACATGTGCTACATCGGAAACCTGCAACTCAACTAGGTGAGGCTAAAGTGGAGCTAGGAGTAATATGCATCTAAAAATATTTTTTTTTCCATATTATCTTTTTTTTATCTTGTTTTAATTTTTTAAATCAGGAAAGGAAATCCCAATCGAGGTGCGTGGGGGAAAGGCTCTCTACTCTGTGTGTAACCACATGCTTCTGAAAGAAGACAGGTATATTGAAACATGACATAAATCTATACACAGATATAACATTTCTCTCCCTCTCATCACTGCCTCACACTTGCAACATAAACTTCTCTAATTATACTTGAAAAATAATATGCAGTAATACATTTTGAAAACATATGTTAATAGTAATAGCCAACCATCATGGTATAGTCAAACGTATAATCAATGCATCAAGTCCTTCTCTTATAGTGTAAGTGTAACACGGGACATACATTCAGAAGTGACATTGTAGATCTACTGATAACATCATATTAATATTTTGTTACTGTCCCTGTATCTAAAGTCCCATCACTGAGGCATTTAATAAGTATGAACAAATAGTTGCTATTGAATAGCCCTTCTAATCACATATACTAGTACCATCTTAAACGGAAATCAGCACTCAAAAAATAAATAACAATGACACTCAGTAACAGTGGAACATTCACACAAACTATTTCACCAAACAAATGGTAATCCAAAGGTCAGGAGAAAACACATGTTACACCTGTATACACCAGTATCTTTGGAACACAGCATTGTATCTTATTATTCTCCTTCAACACACAGAATATTTGCATCAAGGCTGGAGGGGTTGGGACCTTGCAGGCATCACCGCCATCAGAAGTCACTTCCCCTTTCTCGTACAAATGTGATGTTGTGAAATGCAGATGTCCCTTTAAGATAAAATATGGGCATGGGACACACACCAGTCTTCACTGGGTTCTTATAATCTGTAGTTGTCTTTTGGCTAAACTCTTTCATAGTGCAAAAACACAAACAGGATGCAATTTATATTTGGCACCCTCATCATCAGAAGTATATTATTAATAGCTGTATTGCAGTACTACATAGCACATCTGAAGGTAGTAATAACACTATCCTAATATAGGTATGTTCAATACCCAAAACCAGTATGGAAAATATATAGTTGCAATCTACCAACACATGAAGGCAATCCATGTCATTGTACACATTAAGATGTACCCCAGAAGACTCCCATTAATTATGAATCTATAAAATGGAACATAGACAGACGGATACAGAAAACACATTTTCTCGTCCATGTTCCGAAACCTAGAAAAAAACATGGATAGAAAAATACTCCTCCTGCAGCCAATTATATAAGTCATGGATATACACACATACAGATATACGTAAATACATACATCCCTGCGTCCAGGGTGTATAAGAAAATCCTATAAACTTTAAAATTAACAGTATCCAAATACTTATTAGGCATCAACATTCAGCTGTACATTTATTCTTTATTCCGCACGTCAAAGAATCATGCTAATTCCAGCACACTATCCCATCATCGTGTGCAGCACACTTCTACGTTCTTCGTCATGGTGACATATTGCAACAATCCGTGTTCCTTTGCACTCGGAGCCATGCCAAGAGTCTGTGGTTTTTAGAAATGGAGAAGGTAATCTTAACTGCCACAACCAATGCAGGAACCTCACAGATAAATGGTAAGTTTGTGCCCAGAGCTGATCAGTTAATGCCACAGATAAAATTACAGCAAAAACATTGCATCAATCCCACCCAGTCGCTATTGGATACATTTGGGATAAAAAAACACACACTCTTCTTTTACCTGTGGAGGAGACATCACCTGTAACATTGCATAACTGCACCCAGATAGTGTTATTCTCCTTTTTGTTTTGTTTTCTTTCCCGTCAATAAATACATTTCCTTTCATATTTATATTTTGTTTTTGAACTATGAGTGCAGAATTCACGTTGTGTATCTTAAACGTTATGTGTAACCAGTAATTCTTTTACCCTAAAACATCACATTCACTTTTTTTGTTCAAAACATATTCCTATAATGAGAGACATTGTACAAAGTGCAATGCACATTAATTAGCTTGATCCATTAAAGAATCCATTAATATTTACAGGAGATCTACTGCCCTGATACAATATAAGCAGTATTGCAGTTACTGCTATGAAATAAAATACATGTGTGTTGCATTTTTATTTATTTATTTATTGCCCCTTTGATACTTTAGTTGATCTCACATGACTTCAGCATACTGCATGTACTGCAGGAGTTTAGACATCCACCTGTGTCATTTTCTTTTAGCCGCTTATTAAGTGAAATCGATCACTGTTACTAACACGCCACGTATCATTATTATTACTGCACTAATATGTTTATTTTGAATATCAATACACCTTAAGAGAAGTATGTTATCACATAACTAACTCACTCTATGTGCCTACAAGAACCCTAATGTTGTATATCTAATATTTCCTGATATCATTTACAATTCAGCACATAGTAACTCTTCTGTTAATGTCTAGATCTTTTCCATAATTGAACATGACTAAATTATTTGTATGTACTCTATAGAGCTATGAAGAAATACACAACCAGGGGTATGGAATTACCGTAGACAGATGCCCAACACAATTCTTCCAGAATGCTCTCTCATAAAGATGCAAATATGTGCAGAAGCTCAAAAGCAAAATTGACTATGCTTTGCTTTCAAAATATTTCTTTTTCCCGTCCTCTAAAAGCACACTTTGCCACAGTAGTTTCTGGCACGAACAAAACTACTTTTATTTAGGAAAGGTGAATCCTTCGGGCAATTTCTTTAATTATTTCTGGAGCTATTTCTGTTATTTGTATTTAGGTATATACGATCTAAGAAAGCTTTTACACATAAATATGTGGTGGGGAAAAGAAGTAAACCATAAGGGCCTCTCATCTCTCCCTATCCTCTTTGTCACATGTAATTCATTTGTTTTATAGCACCTCTCACAGGGGAGTACAAGGTGTAGAATTCACATGGCATCCACACTGGTAGGCAGTTTGCTAAGAGTGCTTGGTCCAGGAGAAGCACAAACTCAGCATTCAGAACACAACACAGTGGTTAGTGTTGTCTTTAATAATAAGAATGTAATAATAAGAATGTATTTCTACACAGGCAAAACAGCCCTCCCATGGCTATTATTCTGTTTAACTCTGTACATTTTTATGTACATCGAGAGACTGTGTCTTGTGATCTCCAGCTGTGTGTTTGTATTGCTGAGCACCTCCTTCCACATCTTGATGTTATGGATCGTGTGATGTGCATCCATGGACATATCCCATAGTAAATTGTGTGATCCCTCACGCCCCTTGCCAACACACCCTTACATTTCATTTGATATCTGTTCATACTTCTCTTCATGTTTTCTGATGGCGTTAGCCACTTTCTCTTTACCCCGGTTAAGGAATAACTTTCTAATTCTTTCATTAGGTCTCTTACCTTTTTTCTCTTTTTTTTTTTCTTTCACTTCCTCATCCATCAAACGCCATGCTAGGGTGCTGCTTTCACGTTCCGTCTCTGCCTTTGCTGTGCAGGCAGCTCAGAGTGTTTGGTCCCTGTTGTGGTGCCCTCAGCCTGTAGTGTATTTCCCATCCTGCCTATCAAAATGTCCTTAAGCAAAATCGATGTGTTTGTTCCTGTCACTGTGCACTCATCACAGGAAGGGAGGTTGGTAAGCCCCTATTATCTCTAATTATTTCGTCCTCCAATCTTCCCTGCCCTTGTCAGCCCCCCCCCCACCATGTGGAGGAAACCATTCTTCAGTTCAGGCATTTTTTATTTCCATATTATCCTCCACATACAGGACAGCCCCTCATTCAAGGGACATCCCATATGCTACTAGAATGTAGGCGGCATTGTAAAACACAACACATGTCCACAAAGCCACAATAACAATGCTGTCAGTTTCCTTGCAATGTCAAAAAGAGGCCCTTACCACAATAGAACAGATGCTCAAAACTGAACAGTATGGAAAACAACACAATGCTACAATGTGATAAATGACAACATGCAAAACACAGGTACTATAAAACAATCTAAATACCCCTCCCGCCACCCACCTCTTGTACCCAGGGCCAAAAAATCCCTGGGGATAATCCGGAGGCCCTCTGGGCACCAGGCGTCCGGAAGAGTGGTTCACAGAAGAACCAAACCGAGGAGTTGACAGGCAAATCAGCAGCGCACTCCCTGTCTGCTCTATCGGGGCAGACCACTACTGCCCCCTGGCCAGATTTCCCCCACAGCCCCTCCGGCTGGGTACATTACAGTCACAACCCCTCCGGCTGTGACCAGAGACCACCCCACTGGGTGTCCCGGAAAACATGCGCCTCAGCCCCACCGGCTGACCGCTCCACTGTTACAGCCCCTCAGGCTGCAACCCTGGACAAGCCCTCAAGCTGTCCAGAAAACCACACTGCACCCCCACCGGCTACACACATTCATAAAAACATGACACCTGCTCGCATCCCCGGAGCTGAGGAAACAAGCACCAGTATTAGCCCAGAAAGAAAGTGGTAAGGAATTGAGAAGTGAAGAGAGAAAGTAGCACACAAGCAAAGAATCCGACGCTTGGTGGACGGCCACCAATGGAAAAGCAGGAGTAGCCACCTGAACAAGGGTGGCACTATGGGCATGCCAGTGAAGGCAGAGCAGAAAAAGAGCCAGAAACAAAAAACAATGCCCACGGGGGAGGAACATGAGAAAACCCAGAAGCAACTTATCACTCCACTCCCCACTTATTGAGACACAGCTAAAGCATACAGCCAAAACAAGAGGGGACCAGGAAGTGACAGAGACTCAGTCAGTCAGTCAGTCAGAGAACTTTATTCGTCAATTGCCATAAAAGTGCATACAAAGACACATATTACGAATCTGTAAATAGTATAAAACACGATTAAAAACTGTAAAACAGATTCTAAATGCACTGTATAAACATCCGGTCTAAAACCCCTTGACGTGTAACAAATAAATATACTAAAACATGATTGAGAATCGCAAAAACACAAGTTTACAGATATTGTCTAGGAATAGAAATCTCTCACAAACATATAGAGATTAAAGTAAAGTAGACCTTTTCCTAATGCTTAAAGAAGCTGTAACAAAATTTAGTACATGATGACAGGTTTGGATATCTGGCAGTCTCTGAAAATATAATAGAGCTTCCTTATAATGGATAGGTCTAAGATGACGTAAAATGGTTAAAATAAAAGCCTTTCTAGGAGCAGCATATAAAGAGCAAAGGAGAAAGAAATGTGAGGTGCTCTGCTTTGATTTAGAATCACAGGGGCAGGGTGGTAGATCCTTTTTCCAGATACATGGTTCGGGAAAGGCTACCTTAAAATAAATCAGATTAAATCTACAAAAAGTTAAAAGAGAGGATTTTTTAGAACTTGAAAACCAGGTCAAATAAGGTTCAAGACATGGGACAGTTATAATCCGTGTATAGGGGTCAAAAGATTTCAGTTTCAGGGAGCTATAGAATCTCAGCTCTGATATGTGCTCAAAATAAATTGGCTTCAAGACAGACCTAGAGTTTGTGGTTAACAGTTGGGGTTCTTCAAACATGTACCTAAACCCTAGCTTCTCAATGGAGTTTCGCAGAAACACAAGCCAGAGAATCCTATTTGAGATGTCCAATTGTAAGCAATCAGAGATACAGTCTTGAACAAGTTTTGCCACAGGGTTCAGCCAGCATCTAATCCAGAGCAGTAGAGGAGCGATAGAGACCCTGTCCTCCAAAAAACGCTAACCAGTTTCCTCATGGCTGATGACGTTTGCTATACATTTTGGAACCGTCAGTCGTCTACGCAGGAATTTGTTTTCGGCACTTTGGAGAGAGGGTATTTTGTTGTAGCCCCAAACTCCTGCCCCGTATAAGACTCCTGCAGCACACTTGGAGTTATAAAGTGTTTTCATCTGTGCAAGGGGTCTGTGACCTAATTTACTGGTAAAGCGAAAAATCGCTTAATTGTTCCTTGTCAACTGTTGGAACTTAAAATTAATGTGTGTCTTCCAGGACAAAGAGGAGCTCATGTACATACCTAAATGACAAAAGTTTTTTACCTTGTTTAAAGTATGTCCTCCCATAATAAATTGTTTAGACTTTGTATTACGTGGGCCACATGTCATAACAAAAGTCTTAGGGTAGTTTACTTTCAGATCAAGGTTCAACATAAAATTGTTAAATAGGTCCAAAAGTCTCCTGTAAACCATTTGTGGTACGGGCAATTAAAACTGCATCATCAGCATATAATAAAACTGGAAGTGGTCTCTGGCCCATCTTTGGTACATCCTTTCAATGTTTTACCAGCGAATCGTAAAGCCCATTGATATATATCAAAAAAAGAAATGGCGCTAAGATACATCCCTGTCTTACGCTCCATGTTGACGGAATAGAAGAAGTTCTCTGACCATATAAACCAGTCTGGACTGAAACCGTTAAATCTGTGTGTAGGCGTTTAATAAGCTCCAAAAGGGACGTATCACAACCTAAAGCTCCCAGAATTTGCCATAGCTTCGACCTATTAACCATATCAAAAGCACTAGTTAGATCGATAAATGCCATATGAATAGACTCTTTTTTGGCTATCACGTATTTACTAAGTATCAGATGCAGATTTAAAACTTGCTCAACTGTGCCTACACCGGGTCTAAAACCAAATTGAATTGGGGATAAAATCTGGGCCTCAGTCACACAATCTTCTAACTGGGATAAGATCACACTTCCTAAAATCTTTGCCGTTGAATCAATAAGAGAAATTGGTCTATAACAGGAAGGATCCTGTCTGTTTCCTTTTTTGAAGATGGGAACAATGATAGCCGATTTCCATGAAATAGGTACGTTACTATTTAGCGCGCTATTCAACACAATTGGAAAAAAAGGACCCCAAAGGTCAATTTCAGATTTGAAAAGAACAGCGGGGACCCCGTCAGGGCCAGGAGCCTTTCCCTGCCTTAGCCAATTAATGGCGCTTAAGACCTCATAGAGATCAAAGGTAATGTCTAGGGCCTTGATGTTAGAGTCTAAAATGGAATAAGCAGTAGGATTATCTTCTATATACAGGTTATCATTGTCATCATTTCCTGGGCAAAATACTTTCCTAAAATGGGCAACCCATACATCCTCTGCATTTTCCCGTACTTACTAATCCTGGCTTAAGTAAATGAGATAAATTACTGGTCACGTTATTACAAAAGCAATCGAGCTTCCTAGTAATCAATGTAATAAGTTTTGCCTCTAAGGTTGCACAAAAAGATTTGAGTATAGAATCTATAACACTTGTGAAATCTTCAGGGGCATCCTTTCTCAGAAAACAATCAGAGGTGGAAGCCAGGGAAACTGGGTCTTTAGCACTTGAAACCGAAAGGGTGGGTGTTCTCTTTTTAGGGCCCAAGGCCTTTTTAGTATTTTTAGACTTTTTCCCGGCTCTCCTCTTCTTCAGAGGAGGAGAATCAACCTGAGAACAAGAGCTTTCCAGAGGTGGATTAACAAATGGGGTAGAAGAAATGTTTAAATCTATGGGAGGAAGTATATCATGGCCCGACTGTATAATACTAGAAGGCAGGGCCGTTAGTGAGGGCCCGGATCTTGAATTAGTGTTTATATGAACAATGGGTTCCAAAGGGGGCTGCTGAACAGTGCTTTGGACAGCCCCAATCCTTTCCTCTACTTGCTCTAGTTCAGATTCAATAGCCCCCATCACAGAAGATAAATAGCTGGTAATGGAGTGCTGGAGAGAGCTGGGCCCACCTTCCCCCTTTTGCAAGTTAATCTTTCTCTTCCCCATTATAGATGACTGTCTCCCACGGCACCTTTTATCAGCTTTTAAAGAATTTACCGCAAAACCGGAGGAAGAAACATTAGAGGGGGGGCCCAGCCCAGCCTCTTCCGGTCGATGACGGGCAAAGGAAGGGCCCGCCCTTGGCCCAGGCTTCGCCCGGGTGCCGCCTGCGTGCGGCCCGCGAAGCGGGAGCGCTGTGCTGTAGTTAAAGTGATCCTGCCCTTTCAGGTGCTGCTGCCTCCGCCTGCTCCCAAACAAACACTGCCAAAAGCGCGTCCCGTGAGGCGGGAGCGCTGTGCTATAGTTAAAGGGCTCCTGCCCTTTCAGGTGCTGCTGCCTCCGCCTCCTCCCAAACAAACGCTGCCAAAAGCGCGTCCCGCGAGGCGGGAGCGCTGTGCTGTAGTTAAAGGGCTCCTGCCCTTTCAGGTGCTGCTGCCTCCGCCTCCTCCCAAACAAACGCTGCCAAAAGCGCGTCCCGCGAGTCGGGAGCGCTGTGCTGTAGTTAAAGGGCTCCTGCCCTTTCAGGTGCTGCTGCCTCCGCCTCCTCCCAAACAAACGCTGCCAAAAGCGCGACAGAGACTCACCACAGCACTGGCACCCTTTCCAGGGAGGGCCACGCCGAGCAAGGCAGGGAAACCCACAAGAGCTGGGTGCCCCCACAAACAGCTCGGAGCCAGGCAGGGGAGACCGTCAATCCAAAAACCACATTCTGCACCAAGATGTCGAAGCCAACTCAGATGTAAATCAGATCCAGACAATTCAGGATACAAACCAAAGACCAGCCTGCTCTTCCTTAGATAAAGTTTAATAAGAAATACAAGAAAAAAGTGTACACGGAGACTGAGCAGCCTAAGTCCAGCTCGAACAGTCTAAAAGAGGAAGTAATACATGATCTTTTATATAATTAAACCACAAGCACATTAATACATTTCATTGGTTCTTGATACCGACACATGGTCAAATTTGCAATAGAGCACATGTGATTTATCATTTATTCTTCATAACACTCCATATAAGGGTTAAGATGATAGACAAGGAACTTGCACAATATGTCCTATGAATCTAATAGCGCGTGATACATCTATATTAACAGAAGTAGGAACAATAAGTGCATACATTAGTACTTTTGAAAGTGAGGATTGCTCAAGCCATCATGCAGTGATGTCTCGTGATGGCTGTAACGTTAGCAAGCTTGCAGTATAATGCGTTCCAAGAGAGATAAACACATCTCAAAGGCCTAGCTAATCTAGCATTCTACGATGTTCAACAGAAGCAGGCCCAATTGTCATTGTGTATCACAGGGCCCACTAGGCCCAAGTTGGCACTAAGGAGAAATGTGATTCTACAATCTGATGTACCACAATTCCCTGGGGAGTCTATCTTACCATGAGCCCAGTTGCCACAATCATCTCGGTCAGAGATGGGCTGCTGCTAGTTAGCCGAAAACCCCAGATTATGCCAACAGGTGTCACCTGGTGTGGAATTGCATTCAGTACCCACAACCCAGGCAATCCTACCACCCAAATCCTGTAGCCTCATTACCCTAATGAGAGCCTACGTGACATGGCACCACCAATGTTTGATCAGGCAAAAATAATTGGATCCTCCTCAGTATCTCTGTCTCACTGAAGGCTAAAGACACCTCATACTATATACGAAGACATCCGTGGTATTGAGTATTTCTTCCTCAGCTAGTTAGGTGGGCTCTATCCTGAGCTGTAGGTTGTTCAACCTTGGACCATAAAAGAATTGATCCCCAGTTGCTATCCTTATCTCTGAACACTTAAAACCAGTAATATGGCAAACCCTCTACAGGTAGTGATAGAAGTAAATATGAGAGGACCCCTTACTGCACATTTATTGGCAAACAGTGTAACGGCCCAGGGAGGTCCAGTTACATTTGTAGTAGAAGCTCATGCAGCCTACAGAACAGAATCTTTTTATTCTTGGGTCACCTTTCCACCAGTAGATGGGAACACAAATACATTTCATAACTACACACCTGTAAATCCACCTGCACAATACAGAGTTTATGCATATTTAGAAATACTGTTATCTTATCAAGACGATAACAATTGGCTTGATGGCGCCCTACCCCATGCACTTTTACCTGTTAGGTTAGGTCCGCTGAATAATGCTGGCCTGACCTGGCCTTTATTGGCCACATATACACCACATCCTGACGCAGCAGGCTTGGCAGTAGCTGAGGTCTGCTGCTTATATATAGAAATCATAACAACATAGAGGCCCTCATTCTGACCCTGGCGGTCGGTGATAATGCGGCGGCCAACCCGCCAACAGGCCGGCGGTCCAAAATATGCAATTCTGACCCTGGCGGGAACCGCCAACACAGCCCGCCGCATTAACACTCCGCCCGCCACGGCGGCACAAACAAACAGCGCGGCGGTCCCCGCCAACAGCCAGGCGGCAGACAATGTACCGCCCACCCTATCACGACCCACCAATCCGCCACCTTTTCCGGGGCGGGAGCACCGCCGATAAAAACACGGCGGAAACAGACTACGAACGGGAAAACGCTCACCTCTACGCACTCCACGCGAGATTCCGGCAGTATGGAACCCGAGTTGCAGGTCATCCCCGCACTCCTATACCTGCTCATGAACCAGGAGCACGCCCGGCGGCGCGGAAGACATCGGTGAGTACTGCACCTACGACACAGGGGAGGGAAAAGATTACCTGCACACACCCACCCACCCATACCCACTACAACACACACATCAATGCATTCCCACAGATCACTGTCACAACCCACAAACCCCCCCCCCCGAAATAATGCAAAGACCAAAAGAAGAGATCATAAACGGGCAGATATATTGAAATATGGACACCAGTAATCCCAATAAATAAATAAACTATGTACAAAATATATACAGCTACTAAATGTAGTCCAACCACTGTCCGTGGACCACAGGGGTCCTGTGCAAAGGGGCAAGGCCCAGTCCCACGACAAGAACTCCACGGAGAGAACACTGCAGGGGCATCAGAAAGAAAATAGGACAGGCACCTCAGGGGGAAGGGAAGGGGGGGCACCTCAGCCACTTGAGTACACAACGCCAGATCCACGAGGGGACTCCATGACCACTGGGCCATCCTGGGGAGTGCAAAGCCACAGTCCATACAGTCCATACAGTGGGTGGCCTGCCCACTGGGCCATCCTGGGGAGTGCAAAGCCACAGTGTATACAGTCCATACAGTGGGTGGCCTGCCCACTGGGCCATCCTGGGGAGAGCAAAGCCACAGTCCATACAGTCCATACAGTGGGTGGCCTGCCCACTGGGCCATCCTGGGGAGAGCAAAGCCACAGTCCATACAGTCCATACAGTGGGTGGCCTGCCCACTGGGCCATCCTGGGGAGTGCAAAGCCACAGTCCATACAGTCCATACAGTGGGTGGCCTGCCCACTGGGCCATCCTGGGGAGAGCAAAGCCACAGTCCATACAGTCCATACAGTGGGTGGCCTGCCCACTGGGCCATCCTGGGGAGAGCAAAGCCACAGTCCATACAGTCCATACAGTGGGTGGCCTGCCCACTGGGCCATCCTGGGGAGTGCAAAGCCACAGTCCATACAGTCCATACAGTGGGTGGCCTGCCCACTGGGCCATCCTGGGGAGTGCAAAGCCACAGTCCATACAGTCCATACAGTGGGTGGGCTGCCCACTGGGCCATCCTGGGGAGTGCAAAGCCACAGTCCAAACAGTCCATAACAGACCCCACTGCCACTGGAGGAGGCATGTTGGCCAGAGGACATCCTGCAGCCCTGCCCGAGACAGATCCTGCCCTGCCACGTCTGCCAAAGGGCCAGCGGTTCTTGCCTTGAAGGGCCCAGTTCAGCGGGTCTTGCCTTGAAGGGCCCAGTTCAGCGGTTCTTGAGACGGCGGGGCCCAGCGGAGCGGTGCTGGAGACGGCGGGGCCCAGTTCAGCGGTTCTTGAGACGGCGGGGCCCAGTTCAGCGGTGCTTGAGACGGCGGGGCCCAGCGGAGCGGTGCTTGAGACGGCGGGGCCCAGTTCAGCGGTTCTTGAGACGGCGGGGCCCAGCGGAGCGGTGCTTGAGACGGCGGGGCCCAGTTCAGCGGTTCTTGAGACGGCGGGGCCCAGTTCAGCGGTGCTTGAGACGGCGGGGCCCAGTTCAGCGGTTCTTGAGACGGCGGGGCCCAGCGGAGCGGTGCTTGAGACGGCGGGGCCCAGTTCAGCGGTTCTTGAGACGGCGGGGCCCAGCGGAGCGGTGCTTGAGACGGCGGGGCCCAGTTCAGCGGTTCTTGAGATGGCGGGGCCCAGTTCAGCGGTGCTTGAGACTGCGGGGCCCAGCGGAGCGGTGCTTGAGACGGCGGGGCCCAGTTCAGCGGTTCTTGAGACGGCGGGGCCCAGTTAAGCGGTGCTTGAGACTGCGGGGCCCAGCGGAGCGGTGCTTGAGACGGCGGGGCCCAGTTCAGCGGTTCTTGAGATGGCGGGGCCCAGCGGAGCGGTGCTTGAGACGGCGGGGCCCAGTTCAGCGGTTCTTGAGACGGCGGGGCCCAGTTCAGCGGTGCTTGAGACGGCGGGGCCCAGTTCAGCGGTTCTTGAGACGGCGGGGCCCAGTTCAGCGGTGCTTCAGACGGCGGGGCCCAGTTCAGCGGTGCTTGAGACGGCGGGGCCCAGTTCAGCGGTTCTTGAGACGGCGGGGCCCAGTTCAGCGGTTCTTGAGACGGCGGGGCCCAGTTCAGCGGGGCTTGAGACAGCGGGGCCCAGCGGAGCGGTGCTTGAGACGGCGGGGCCCAGTTCAGCGGTTCTTGAGACGGCGGGGCCCAGTTCAGCGGTTCTTGAGACGGCGGGGCCCAGCGGAGCGGTGCTTGAGACGGCGGGGCCCAGTTCAGCGGTTCTTGAGACGGCGGGGCCCAGTTCAGCGGTGCTTGAGACGGCGGGGCCCAGTTCAGCGGTGCTTGAGACGGCGGGGCCCAGTTCAGCGGTTCTTGAGACGGCGGGGCCCAGTTCAGCGGTTCTTGAGACGGCGGGGCCCAGTTCAGCGGGGCTTGAGACGGCGGGGCCCAGTTCAGCGGTTCTTGAGACGGCGGGGCCCAGTTCAGCGGTGCTTGAGACGGCGGGGCCCAGTTCAGCGGTTCTTGAGACGGCGGGGCCCAGTTCAGCGGTGCTTGAGACGGCGGGGCCCAGTTCAGCGGGGCTTGAGACGGCGGCCGGTCTATGGCCAACTGCTCATTGCCTGGTGGTGCCCTCCTGGGCAGCGGGGATGGTGCTCCTTCAATGCCCACCTGGGCTGTGGGTGGTGCGGCCCTCCTGGCCAGCTGGGCTGGGTCCTCCCTGGGCAGCGGCTATGGGGGTGGTGGGCTCCTCCTGGGCAGCAGGCCTGCTGCCTGACCTCTCCGACTTGCTGCCCTTGCCCTCCTTAGTCGGGAGTCTGTGGCCCTTTCCTCCCTTTGGAGCTGTGGCTGGTGACTGTCTCTGGGTGGTGTCCGGGGGGGATGTAGAAGCCGGGCTCCTGCGGCGCCCCTTCCGCCTTCTGCTCCTCTTCCCAGGGGGTGGGCTGGCTGTCCCCTTGCTGCTGGGCGAAGATCCAGACATGCGAGCTGGTGGGCTCCAATACCCCTGCACCCTTGTCAAGGGGGCTGCAGGGCTGGTGGTGGCTGAGGTGCTCTTCTTACCCCGACGAGAAGGAGGGGGGGGGGCTCAGGGTCAGGAAAGAAGTTAGCAGTGGCGAGGAAGAGTTTCTTGGGACAATGGAGAGTGGGAGGTACAGTGGGAATGGGAGTGGAGGGAGAGGATGTGGTTGTAGGTGAGTCACGTTTGCTGTCTTTGGGTGCAGGTGCAGGAGGGATAGGCTGTCGTGAGGTGGATGGCTGTTGGGTGGGTGGGTGGCTGCGTTTGTGTGGTGTGGAAGAAGGGGTGACAGACACAGTGGGAGAGGACACAGGGGACGTGTAAATGGCAGTGGGGGTGGTGACTGCACGTGTGCGGACTGGACTGGAGGGTGTGCTGGTGATGGAAACACTGGCTGATGGTGAGGTGAATGGAGGTGTGAGTGTAGACGTCACAGGGAGGGAGGAGGGAGACGAGGAGGTGGGGGTCACAGAGGTGGTAGTGACTGTTGGCATGTCTGCATCGGAATGTTGCGTGTGTGAATGTCTGCGTGATCTGTGGTGCTTATGTTTGGATGAGCTTCTCTTGGGTGTTGAGGTGTGTGCAGGCTGGTCTGATGGTGTGGGTGGGACAGGCAGAGGAACAGGAGACTGGGAGGAGGGAGTTAGTAGAGGGAGGCAGGAGACAGGGACAATGGCTGCCGTCAGTGCTGAGGCCAGAGCCTGGAACGATCGCTGATGGGCAGCCTGACCCGAATGAATGCCCTCCAGGTACGCATTGCTGCGATGAACCTCCCTCTCCACCCCCTGGATGGCATTCAAAAGGGTAGTCTGCCCAACAATGAGCGTTCGGAGGAGGTCAATGACCTCCTCACTGAGGGCAGCGGGGGTAACAGGGGCAGGGCCTGAGGTGCCTGGGGCGAAGGAGATGCCCGGCTTCCTGGCAGAGCGGGCACGGGGCGAACGCTGAGGGGCTGCTGGGAGGGCGGAGATGGTGCGCTGGGTGGCGGCTGTACCTGTAATGGCGGGGGGCACGGATGGTGCCACCCCCGCAAGGGAGCTCCCTTCCGAGGACGTGTCCGTGTCGCTGCAGGGTCCAGTCGTCCCCGTTGTGGAGCTCCCCTCGCCCTCCGTCTCACTGGTCCACTCTGACTCTGTGGCATGGCCCTCCTGGGCCATGTGAGATGCAGCTCCCTCCTGCCCCGATGCCACTTCTCCTCCGCCTGATGATGCTGATGCACACAAGCACAGAAAGACAAACAAAAAGGGGGGGGGAGAGAGAAATAAAGGGATATTGAGTACATGGATCTCCGGTACAGTTAGCGGACATGACAGACACAGATGCCCCCTGCACTAAGTTGCGCACTTGGGGTCCGCTACGCATTCCGTGGAACATGCCCTACACGCCTAGAGTTGACAACTGCACCCATGGATGACACGGCCCAGGGATGGCTGTACTGACAAACTACTGAGGGTGGTGGCTGGGGACACAGGGGCTTACGGGGGTGCCCAGCCTACAGATATCGCCCTGGCCTAGGGGGACCCACAGCCCTCCTCCCCCACCCAGACACCTCCACTGCGCGACAACAGAGTAGATAATGCTTGTACTCACCCCCTTGTGTCTGCTGTGCTGCCCTCACGCGCCCATCCAAATCAGGGTAGGCCACCGCCAGGATCCGGAACATCAGGGGGGTCAGTTGACGGCAGGCACCCCGCCTACGTTGGGAGGCCATCCCCAGCAGAGACTCGGCGGTCTTCTTGGTCCCGCGGCGGATGTCCTCCCACCTCTTGCAGCAGTGGGTGCCCCGTCGATGGTGGACCCCCAGGGTCCGGACTTCCTTGGCGATGGCACGCCAAATCCCGATCTTCTCATGGGCGCGGACCTATGTGACACGTACAGGGAGGGAGAAATACCACGTTCAAGTTTGTCTGCATTTTCCTTGCCAGTGGCCCAACGCCCCCCATCCCCGCCAGGCCCCCCGCCATGCCCCCCACCAGGCCCAACATGCCCCCCATCCCCGCCAGGCCCCCCGCCAGCCCCAACATGCCCCCCCATCCCCGCCAGGCCCCCCGCCATGCCCCCCGCCAGGCCCAACATGCCCCCCATCCCCACCAGGCCCCCCGCCAGGCCCCCCGCCAGGCCCAACATGCCCCCCCATCCCCGCCAGGCCCCCCGCCATGCCCCCCGCCAGCCCCAACATGCCCCCCCATCCCCGCCAGGCCCCCCGCCATGCCCCCCGCCAGCCCCAACATGCCCCCCCATCCCCACCAGGCCCCCCGCCATGCCCCCCACCAGGCCCAACATGCCCCCCATCCCCGCCAGGCCCCCCGCCAGCCCCAACATGCCCCCCCATCCCCACCAGGCCCCCCGCCAGGCCCCCAAGCCAGGCCCAACGCCCCCCATCCCCGCCAGGCCCCCCGCCATGCCCCCCACCAGGCCCAACATGCCCCCCCATCCCCGCCAGGCCCCCCGCCAGCCCCAACATGCCCCCCCATCCCCGCCAGGCCCCCCGCCAGGCCCCCAAGCCAGGCCCAACGCCCCCCATCCCCGCCAGGCCCCCGCCATGCCCCCCACCAGGCCCAACATGCCCCCCATCCCCGCCAGGCCCCCCGCCAGCCCCAACATGCCCCCCCATCCCCGCCAGGCCCCCAAGCCAGCCAGTGGCCCCAAATCCAGATTGAATTAAACTCACGTGTTGGTCTGGAGGACCGTAGAGTAGCGCATACTGGGGGAGGACCCCATCCACAAGTTTCTCCAACTCCTCTCCAGTGAAGGCAGGGGCCCTTTCCCCAGGCGCAGCAGCCATTGTCCCTTCCAGACCGAGGTCACAGCAACACTTGCAGTATAGGTCCTCTCCTGTGAAAGTTCAAGTCGCAAGTGGATAAGTAGATAGAAAATGGCGGTCACGTCCGCGGCGGTGCGTACCGCGGCGGTGCGTACCGCCACCGCCGGCGCCCTTCGCCATTGGCTCCTGAAACCCATAGGCTTCAATGTTAACCAAAGCGGCTTCGCGCCGCGGTCTTCGCCCGCCGCCCGCCGCGGTGTGCCACGCCAGCGCATTGACCTCACATCCCATTGTCACACTTCACAGGTCAGGCAGCCGCCATTTCCAGGGCCCACATGACTCAATTTCAACTGCGTCACACAGGCCTAGGCCTTGCATAGCCACTCAGACACGCCATTCACTGCATAGAGAATCGTTTACTGTGCTAGCTGTGAATACGTACCTGTGGGTTGCTTGACTGTGTGCTCCATGTTGTCCTTCCTAGGCACCGTCCGCTGGGTTTGGCGAGGAGACGGATGAATCCTCCCGTGTACCGACCGCTGGTGGACCTGTCGACAATGGAAGAACGCCACATTATCCTGACCTACCGTCTTAACCGTGCCACTATACATGAACTGTGTGCCCAGCTGGAGCCCGACCTGATGTCCCCCATCCGCCAACCCACAGGGATTCCCCCTCTGGTGCAGGTCATGTCAGTACTCCATTTCTTGGCAAGTGGTTCATTTCAGACAACAGTGGGAATTGCTTCTGGGATGTCTCAGCCCATGTTTTCGAAGGTGTTATCCAGAGTGTTGTCTGCCCTGATGAAATACGTGAGGAGCTACATCATTTTCCCTGAGGTGGGCAAATTGGCTGCAGTGACGGGTGATTTCTACACCCTTGGACATATTCCCAACGTCATTGGTGCCATTGATGGGACCCATGTGGCTTTGGTTCCCCCAAGAGACAGGGAGCAGGTGTACAGGAACAGAAAAAGTTACCATTCAATGAACATCCAGGTGGTGTGTTTGGCTGACCAGTACATCTCGCATGTAAATGCCAAATTCCCTGGGTCAGTGCATGACGCCTACATCCTGAGGAATAGCAGCATCCCTTACGTGATGGAACAGCTAGAGAGACACCGTGTATGGCTATTGGGGGACTCTGGGTACCCCAACCTGTCGTGGCTACTGACCCCAGTAAGGAATCCCCGGACCAGGGCAGAGGAACGGTACAATGAGGCCCATGGGCGTACTAGGAGGGTGATCGAACGCACCTTTGGCCTCCTAAAGGCCAGGTTTCGGTGCCTGCATATGATAGGTGGATCCCTAATGTACTCACCTAAGAAGGTGTGTCACATCATCGTGGCCTGCTGCATGCTTCACAACCTGGCTTTGCGCCGCCAGGTGCATTTCCTGCAGGAGGATGGTCGAGACGGTGGTGTTGTGGCAGCGGTGGAACCTGAGGAGAGTGACGAGGAGGAAGACGACGGGGCTGAAACAGACAACAGGGACAGAATCATTGAACAGTACTTCCAATAGGACACAGGTAACAATTCAAAGATAATTTAGTAAATGTGAACTACTCTCCTGCATCTCTGCTGCCTGTCTATTTGCCCCAGTGTATGATGACTGAGTTGTGGCTTTTCACTCCCTATTGCAGATCTGGGGTCCCCACTACGAGTCCTGTGCTTCGTTTCCCCATGGACTACAGCTTTGTGGCAGCTGTTTGTTGACTTCACTATGTACAAGGACATATTTGCAATGTCATGTCAATTACAATATATTGAAATCACAGCCAGACTCCAGATAGTTTTGTGCAAAATAGGTGTTTATTTAAGTGCTCAAAATGGGATGGGTGGTTTCAAGTGGGTGGGGGCTATGGTGAAGGAATGTCCATGGCAGAGTCCAGAGTAACAGTCACACAGGTGCATTGTCCAGAGGCCTGTGGAGAGATGGAGCATGGGCAGTTCAAGGATGGACAGGGTGACAATGTGGGACAGTGGGATGACATCAGGTGGTATCCATCCTACTCTGTCTTCTTGCGAGATCTCAGGGCCCTCTTGCGGGGTGGTTCTTCTCCTGCAGGAGGTGGGGGTCTGGTGGGCTGCTGCTGTGCGGGGGCCTCCTGTCCACTAGCGCCGGCGGAGGTGGTTGGCTGTTCTTGGTCCAGGCTAGTGGCAGGGGCCCTTGGGTGTTGTTGAGTGTCCGTCCTGGTGTTGACGAGGTCCTGCAGCAGCCCTACCATGGTAACCAGGGTGGAGGTGAGGGCTCTGATGTCCTCCCTGTACCCCCGATAGTGTTCCTCCTGCAGTACCTGGATCTCCTGGAACCGGGCCAGTACCGTCGCCATCGTCTCCTGGGAGCGGTTGTATGCTCCCATGATGGTGGTGAGGGCCTCGTGGAGAGTGGGTTCCCTGGGCCCGTCCCCCCCCTGTCGCACAGCTGCCCTCCGAGTTGCCCTGTTTCCCTGGGCCTCTGCCCCCTGGCCGGTGTGCCCACTACCACTGCCCCCAGGTACCTGTTGTTGTTGGGGTGGTGGGTTATCCTGGGTGCCCTGTAGTGGTAGACACACCGCAGATTGACGCGCCCTGGAGACAGAGGCATGGGCCCGCTGGGTGGGAGCTGTGCTGGTGTTCCCAGAGGGGTTTGGGTCTGTAGTGGCCTGGGCCTGTGTGAGGGGAGCCGACTGTCCAGAGGTCCCCGATGGTCCGGGCTGGTCATCGGTGTCCAGGTCGACAGAGCTGCTGTCATCGCTGACGGCCTCTTGGGTGGGGGGTGTGGAGAATTCTGGGCCCTCCGCGGCGGTGTGTTGACGGTCGGGTCCTGCAGGGGTATAGAGGTATGGTTATAGTTTCAATGTGTGGCATATGGGTGTATCTGTGGGTTCCCATGTCCCCAAGTGCTGGCATTCGTGTGTGGGGGCTTTGGTGAGGGTGGCTTGTGGGGGGGATGTGTATATGCATTGGGCATGCTTTGGTGATGGGTGTCCATGCTTAGTGGACGCATGCAGGCCTAGGTTTTGGGATGTGTGGGTTGTGATGGTGAGACATTGGCAGGGAATAGGTGTGCTGGGGGTGGTGGTGGGGGTGAGGATGGTGGTGGGGGTGAGGATGGTGGTGGGGGTGAGGGTGGGGGTGAGGATGGGGGTGGGGGTGAGGGTGGGGTTCGAGGATGGGGGTGAGGGTTGGGGTATGATTTGGCATGCAGGTGGGGGGGAAGCAGTAGTGAAGCTTCAACTTACCAGTATCCATTCCTCCGCCGACTCCTGCGAGGCCGTCAGGATGCAGGATGTTCAAGACTTCCTCCTCCCATGTTGTAAATTGTGGGGGTTGAGGTGGGGGTCCTCCGCCAGTCTTCTGCACGGCGATGTTGTGCCTGGATACCATGGAACGCACCTTCCCCCGTAGGTCGTTCCATCGCTTCCTGATGTCTTCCCGATTTCTGGGGTGCTGTCCCACAGCGTTGACCCTGTCGACAATCCTCTGCCATAGCTCCGTCCTCCGGGCAATGCTGGTGTATTGGATCTGTGTGCCGAACAGCTGGGGCTCTGCCCGAACGATTTCCTCCACCATGACCCTGAGTTCTTCGTCTGAGAAGCGGGGGTGTCTTTGGGGTGCCATGGGGTGGTGTGTATGATGTGTGGGGTGGAGTATGTGTAGTTAAGTGTGTTGTGTGTGGTGGTGTGTGTTGTTTTGTGTGTGGATAGTGTGTGGGTGATGGTGTGGAGTGGCTGTGGCTGCTAGTTTGTGGATGGTGGTGTCTCGCTCTGGCCTTCTTTCAGAATTTTTTGGCGTAGGGGTTTGTGGGTGATGTGGGTGTGTGTTTTATATTGTATTGTGTATGTGGGAGTGGTGTGTGTATGTGTATCAGGTGTGTGGTATTCAAATCGGCCAATGTGGCTGAGTTTTGTTCGTTTGTGTGTATTCTGACCGCGGCGGTGTGTCCCGCCAATGGAATACCGCGTTTGAAAGACCGCCGCGTGGATTCGTGGGTCGTAATGGCATGGGCGTATTTCTGTTGGCGTGACGGTGGAGGTTTTGTCACCTCCACTTTTCCGCCGACCGCTGGTCTGGCGGTCTGTTGTGGCTGTCGGATTTTCGGAGGTTTGCCTTCTGCGGGTCAGAATGACCGTGGCGGGTTTCCGCGACCGCGGCGGGATTATGGAGGATTTCTGACCGGCGGTAGGCGCCTTTTACCGCCGAGGTCAGAATGACCACCATAGATTGTTAGTACAATTTGTTATGCAAACATTAAACACAAACCCAGTGCGGCCTTCTCCAGTGCAAACACATGCAGCAACGCCAGGCATTAATCCTGCAACTGTACATTCGATCATGGGTAAAGTACCCGCCAAACTGGAGGAGATTCCATTTTGGTTAGCTCAAAAAATAAATGCACTGGAAGCAGTCTTTCCCCATACAGGACCTCAGGATAAAAATTGAATTTTGACAATGTGCTTGCCTTTTGGCATGGTACCCACAATTGAAAACTACAATACATGGGGCATGGTATTTGCCTTGATCTACACAACCGCATACGGTACACCAACGCTTGGCAATCTTCCAGAGATGTTCAAACAAATTCAAGATGAATATGGGGCAGCCCCTGCTCTAGATTTGGGGATGCAAATAATAGGTAATTTTGCCACTGTGTCTTCAATCATATTAGGTAACATTAAAAGGGAAGCAGTTGCACTGACAGTGAGCATGCGGCTCTGTGACGTTCCGGTACAGGATCGTGAACATGAGGTGTCAAAAATGATCACTGAAACATACTCCAGTATAGGTCGAGATAGTCTGGGAGCCAGACCAACTAAGACACAAGTACAAGGTAGGTCCAATAAGGATGCTGCCAAACAAACACCTGAGGGTTTTAAAAAACGCTGGGATAAAAAACAACAAACACCTAAAAAGAAAAGGGGAGAATCTCTACATTCAGAGACCCCACAAAATAGATGCAACCCTAGAAATAGGTATAATATAAAAACGCCTGACAGATATCAGTATACTGATACATGTCAATCTCGTTCCTTTCAGGACTCACGGGAAAAACACAGTGAGAGAGATGGGTGGTCAGATCAGCGGGCCGAGTACGTGAAACCGAGAAAGGACTCACAACGCTCGTAAGAAGTTTCTGTTAAAAAAGAAGAGTAACTGCCACAACAGAAACCACAATTTTAAAAGAAAAAAGTGGCAGCAGTTGCAATACGACATGACACTCAAGAAGGGGGCTTTACTAAAGAAGAAGAAGTGGGCACTGGCACTGCTAGACAGTGCAGCAGAAGTCAAAATAGTTTGTTGGGATCTTCTAGAGCATCTGGAAGTGAAAACAACTGATGACTGTATACCAGTAGAGACTGCGGGCATGAGTGTCTCCACACCAGATAGAGTGTATAAAGTAACTATTGAGTTAGAAGGGGACATCGAACGCATAATAGATGCCATCTTTTGGGACCGCCTCATCTCTATTTATGACATTCTGCTGCCCAAAAAGATTGGCCACCGATATTTGCCTGTGATCTCCCATATGGAGAGGGCATTATTGAAAAATCCTTCTTGCCCCTTGTTGTGAAAGAGCTTGTTGAAAAATATGCCATTGATTGGGCAGTAGCGCAGGCACCTGCACTATTTCGCAATTATGTAGGGTGGGACAAAGATTCTCCCTACCACATAATACCAATAAAATCTCAACCTCAGCCTTAACCTCAATACCCAATAAAATACGATGCAAAAGCCCCAGTGAGGGAAATCCTCACACAATTAGAGTACCAGGGTGTCATTGAACCATCAGACTCATCAATAAATAATGCATTATTTCCAGTCTCTAAACCCTACCATTCGCATAGAATAGTCTTAGACTATAGGCACTTAAATAGCCACACAAAAACATATGCTATACAAAACGCACATAGTACAGCACTAATGATCAACATTGTGCAAAAGAAATATATAAAACAACTCTGGATATATCAAACGGGTTTTTCTGCCAAAAGATGGTGCCTGAAAGTAGGGGCTCAACAAGTTTCAGTGCTTTAGGCTCTCACGAAAAGTTTTGTCGACTCCCACAAGGCTACAAGAACAGTCCTGGACTGATCTCAGCTTATGTGACATTAATATTACACGACATAGACCCTGAGGCGTTGTCATATGTGGATGATATTTACCTCACGGATGATGACCTCATTCAACATTTAAGATGGGTAACCCGCATTATCAGATTTGCTGAAATCTCCTACAAATTCAACTTAAAAAAAATGAAAATAGCCTTTCTCAGTGCCCTGTTTTTGGGATACGAGTTGTTGGAGGAAGGCAAGAGCCTGGCACCCCAATTTTTAGAAAAATGCGCACAACTACAACCACCATATACAACAAAAAAGCTCTAATCAATATTGGCCTTTCTGAATTTTGGCGGATATTACATTACAGACTATGCACACCTCATTAAGCCATTATATGATCTAACACGTCCTGACTTTAGCAGCAAATTCTGGGCAGTCAAACACACACACATTCTCAAAGCATTACAAAAAGATATGCTTGAAGCAAAACATCTACACACAAGGGACAACAAAAACATTTGGTCATCAGAGTAATTGCTGGTGCCATTGGTTTCACCTATGTGACTTTCAATAAGGGTGAGACCGTCCCAATTGCATATAAATCACACTTATATTCCACAGCTGAACAATGCTTTGCTCCCACTGAGAAAATTCTCACTGCTGTTCAGACGGCGGTCCTTAAAGAGAGACCCCTGGCCCAAGAGAAATGCATCATTGTTGTATCCACAGTACCAGCCCTTGAGGCTGTTATCAAATCAAGCGTTCCAAACACTAAAGCATTGCATCCACATTGGATTCAATAGGCAACGTCTCTGATGGCCATTGATGTTGATTATGTGTTTGATTCTAAATTACAGACCCAAGAGTTCCTACAATACCAACTTGAATATCGAGTCCCAGAAAATGCACTACCTATTGAGCAATACAAAATAATATTGTATACCGATGGTTCAGCACAACCTGCTGTAGGCACCAAACACCAATACTCAGCTGCTTGCACAGTCATGAGTGGGTATATGAAGGATGGCAAGTTCCATCCAGAAAAAAATATACACACAGACTCTAGGGGACTGTACAGTACAACTTGCAGAGCTGAGGGCTCTGGTGATGGCACTGGAACATACGGATCCAGAACAGATGACTCTGATTGTCTGTGATTTGTACTACTGTGTCTAGTCCTTCAATGAATACCTGCATTACTGGCAACAAAATGGGTTCAGAGATTCAAAAGGTAATACCATAAAACACAGACTTCTGTGGGGGAAGTTAGCGGATCTGAAGGAAAAACGACCTAATGTCCATGTTGTACATCCACTAGGACATCAACGTGTTGGAATACACATTGAAGGCAACACTTTGGCTGATGAAGCAGCAAAGTCGGCAGAAGCAATAGCTTTGGTTGCAGCAGTAACATGCACTAGAACAAGAGTGGATGATGAAACATTAGCAGCTATAGGAGCGACGGCTGAGGGCACACCTATGCCCAAGACCTATCCTACTAAATATTCCTACCGGATGGGAGACATGTTTGAAGCAGAAGTAAAAATTCCAGGTTTGGGGGTCTGAGTGATTCCCAATAAAGACCTAAGATAAGAGTTAGTAAAGCAGTGCATGAAGGATTCGCATTGGCACATGCCAGGGTGGCCACTACAATTTCAATATCACAATCATGCTACTGGTAGCCAGGTCTTTACAAACAGGCCAAGCAGTATGTCCTTTTCTGTGACAGCTGCCAACAAATAAAAGGCTCCAGTGTTAAGGGCCCACCACAGACATCCCTCTTAATTTCCAACAAACTGTTACAATGTGTGTAGTTGGACCACTGTGGTCCCGTGACACCAGACAGTGCATACAAATACATTTTAGTCACTGTAGACTCATGCTACAGATTTCTATGAGTCTGGCCACAACCCTTGGCTGATGCTCGAACTGTCATTAAAGATTTGCAAGTCTTTGTCTGTACATATATTGTTGCGGCTTTCCATTCGGACCCAGGCCCTGCTTTTGCCTCAAGGGCTTATAGGGATACCATGGCTTTGTTCAGGGTCCAACTGCATTACTCGTCTCCATTTCATCCCGAGGGAAAAAGTGTAGTGGAGTGATGAAACTGCAATTTGAAGCAATCTTAACAACTAGAGTATTAGGCATGGGTCATAGTTGGCTTACACACCTGTATGAAGTCCAGAGAGCACTTAACAATCTGTCTAAAAGGTCTCTGGGAGGGCGTACTTCATATGAGTGCCTGTTTGGAACTCAGATGTATGTTCCTGATCATGATGGTCCTGGCATGGAGGTGACAGATACACCTTTTGACATAAGTGAACGTGTCACTGTCTTGTAGGAGTTACAACAATTCCGTGATGATAACGCATATGCCAGTGGTGCCTCCTCTGGAATTAGGGATGTACCAGTGTCATCTATCGTCTTGATTCCCAAGATAGGGGATTTAGTACATGAAAAGTTTGCTATAAAAAAGGAGTTTGGTCCTTCTTATCATGCACCGGTCCCAGTGCTGGGAATACACAGTACCGGAGCTGTCATTGTACCACAGCTGCCTGGTTCGAAAGAGAATTGCTTTGTCTTATCGACAATGTCAAACTACACCATGTGGCGGATCCTGCACAGCAGACCTAGGGGAATCCAAGGTAGTACCCAAATCCCTCCCACTACCAAAGAGGATCTGCCCCTACAAGTTGTCATTAACAATACTGATACCTCTCCGTGCTTAGGGAGGGGGAGAATGAGCTTTCATTGGTTCCATTGATGACAACTTCTACACTGATTTATGCTAATATGGAGCAACCTTCTATAAATTCCACACAAAAGGATGTTATAACATACTTCACACCACTGAGGGAATCTTTAGTAGTTTCTCCTCTTCCAAATACACCACCAGCATTTCTTTGTACAGATGATGGTTACCTCGTTGTTGCTGACGACTTTTCTTCTGACCCATCTGCCTCAACTGTGACTGAACTGTCAAGTGCACATAAGCTAATAATTTGGCTAAAAATGAACTATTTCACTCATCCATGGAACTATCTATGGTTATGGTTGCCTTTCTTCTTTGGATTGGGTTTGTCATTGTTTTCTTTCTTCTTATACATGGCCATTACCTTCCCGATCGCTCTATAGTTGAACTGGTGGATGAAGTTTTAAAACCACATTTTTCTTCACATAAAATACAAAGAGACTTGTCCCTAGTGAACATTACAGCAGTGCCAATTCCCGATGGGATTGTATGGGATAAAGTCTTATTCGACATATATGGTCCTACAGAGATCATTCAAATTCCTTATGTGCTCAAACTTTCACTGACTGATGTAATTACACCCGGAGTGATTTCTGATGATTGGGATGTAAAAACAGTTTATACTATGATGCCGGATCTACAGTACTATTCAGTTTTTGAAAATGATGATGTGTACCAATTTAAAGAAAATTATGGAGATATGTTCTGTTATAATCATTATGGACATTGTTTCATCCACAAGCTAGTACCCTAAAGACTGTTTTTAAATATGCACAATGGGAACACTGCCCAACTCCTCCGATAGGCAGTTCAAACACATATACTGAGAAGTTTGCATATTCTTCTGGGCACAATGTCAAGAATGCTGAGTCATATTACTTCAAACTGCTAGTGATGGAACATTTGCATGTATTATTGACTGATACAAATTAATATATTCTGATTCTTTGTTTCCCGAGACTGATTTAAAAAGTGTGTGGGGAACAAAAATTAGAGGTACAGATGCTTTATTTAGATCTTGTATGATTCCTGTTCAGATGATATTTTTAAATGAAACAGTACAATAAATGAGCTGTTTAGGCTTAGCAAACATCAAAGAATTGAGTGGGCCCAGTAGTCCATTCCCTGCAAAATTTAACAAATGGCAAAAGTATATAAATGCATCTGATGATCAGCTTAATGGATGGGTACAAAATGGAACATATAACACATCATTATCATGTCCTGGTGGGTAGTTATTGTGGCATCTAGACACCAATGGGTACCATACATGTTTTGTAAACTCCTCGGGGTTTTAGAACTAATAGGCCGGACCCTCGCTATATACCCTTAGAACACTCAGGTAGTGTGACAATATATAGTGTAGTGAAACTATTCCAGCAATGGATGAAGGTCTGCTCACTAGATGCTGTTAAAGAACATCTTGGTCTCCTGTCCAATAACACAGATTTACAGGACTTCCTGTTAGGCCCTAGAAAACAACGCATAAAAATGCTTCATATATGAAACATACAATGTAATTTGGAAACTTTCCCGACAAGAAGCAGCTACCCGGTTACGGCAACTAGTGGAATTAAAACCTTGTCTGACCGCATTTACACCCTACATAACATTGTGCCCTCTGCAATAGGTATAGTACAGAATGATGTGTCATTTCTGCAACATGGGCAAAGTCAGCTACGATCCATCATGCAGTTAGGTTGGTACAAACACTGAAGGCAGGTCACGTCCCCTGGCAACATGTGAGCGCAAGGGAGATTTTTTTCAACATTTAATTTACCACGACAGCAACAAATTATGGCTAAGAAGGAAGCAACATATGTCATGTTGACAATAGAGAAATGAGAAAAGTTGCCTTTTACTGTGGCTGAGGTACCATCTGCTGAGTGGTAAATACATGGGGTTATTAATCTGCCTATTCAACACTTCAATTTACATCCTGCTTGAAACACATTCCAGTAGGCAGATATGAAAGGCTGGGAGATAATTACATTCATGAGATGTGGGAGCTTCCATTTTCGTACAAATGTTTCAGTGGCATGAAAGAAGTCTTTCTTATGTCAGCGAATGCAAGACTTCTGTGAGCCATTCGATGGTTTGCAAACAGCTGTCCTTGCACGGGGCATGTAATGCCTCCATGGCAAATTTAGATTGCTATCTGAAGGGATTCCTTGTATCCTTTATTAGACCTCCATTCCAGGTGCTCTCCAATGGCAGCTATGTGCTCCTTAACAGGGAGAGCTGTTGTGGAATGTAAGCCGGGATACCTTATGTCGTTTCTATCTCCAAAATTGTTACATGTTGCAGAAATATCCTTTTTCCCCTTCACAATTCAAAGGAGTCACAGACATCTGTCCCCATATTGCTACTTCTGATGTTAATTTTGACAAGTTGAGTAGACTAAAGGCCTTATTGTTCCAAAAACACATGGCGCTTACATCAGCTCACAAGACCAATGCGCTTCAAGGTGAGAGGTCATAAGTGGAGATTCAGTCCCTTTTAAATACTAATTTTCCAAGACACTTTGGTTAGCTTGTGGGACGAATATTCAATGCGTCGAGTACTAGTGGAATCGCCCACTTTTTTAAGGCTGCTGGTTCTGGTTTCATTAACACCTTCTCTATATTCGGTCTAATACCTCTAGCCATACACTCACTTTTGTAAATTTTTTGGGAGGGATTTCCAATCACTTTGGCTATAATTGGTGGCATTTTGCTGTTGCTACTTTTGCTGCACAACAGCTGTCCCTTTACAACATGGAGTACTGAGAGCACTGTCGTCAGCACAACTGTGTCACGAACGCATGATGCAGTACTTCGGAGCACCTCTCCTGCAACAGCTGGAGTGTGACTGGTCTTTGTCATTCTGCCCGGTTTTGGATTGTGTGCAGCCCGTTTCATCGCCTCTGGTGCCTCTTTGAATGTGCACTGGATTTCTGTCTTACTACGCAGCTTTCATTGGATGCTGTTCTCGATGAGGGCTCATTATCAGACATGCGTGTTGAGGGTGCGTTTGTTGCGGGAGGCTGTCTATGAGTTGCCCCTTGTGGATGCCCCGACCCTTGGCTCATTGACAGGCACTACACGGAATGCTGCTGCCTCCCAAAAAAAATCTATAACTTCTCCAAGAGAAGGATTTGTTTAACTGTATATAAAAATGTGCAATGCTTGAAGCTTGTTATTGAAATCCCTACATATATTAGCAGAATGCAAAGGGCAAAGTATCCTGCTATTTTCAAATAGATATCCTTAATATTAGAGTTTGCTTCTCTTAGAAATCCTAGTAAATCATCCCAAACATACTCTGCACAACTAAGCATTACAAAGCAAGTAAGTGGATCTAAGTTTCTAAGCATACATTTAAGTACTCCTTGATGATGATACCAGCATTCATTAGTCCCATGTTGACATGCAATCAAATTAATTAAGTTGTATTCTAAATGTTCATCCTTACCTTGTATTTTATTAACAAACTCTCTTGCAGAATTTTTTTGAAAATTAACTAATTTCTTAAGAATGTGATTGGCATCATAAGAGAGTCCTGACAGGTCACTCTCAAATAACAGATTAAATATATATGGAATATATTGTCGAACCGTAGGGTACTCTGAATATAGTCTTGTTGATCTGTATTCAGCTGCTGGTATTTATACAAGTCGGTCATTGTAGCGGACACCTACTCCTGTGGAAATTAACTATGGAAAACAGCGAACCTCTAAACTTTTATCCCACACACTCATTGAAGCTCCTCTAGCTTGTATAATTTGAAACAGATCAATAGCATCACCCAACACTTTATTTTAAATGAAGTGGATGAATATTATAGTGCTCATATATTTCTTCTGACTTCTCCTTATTCACTTTTTCTATTTGTCCACTTGATTGTAGTGTTTCATCATTCATATAACTTAATTCTCCAATAATGTCAACATTTTTTGTAAAAAACATTATTTTCTTTTATGTACAATGTGGCGTTTCTTTTTATATTATCCACTTCAACTCTTACCAGATTTGTTTACTTTAAGTGGACACTCCATTTGTTGGGATGATGAGTGGTTCGTCTGCATCCTTCTCAACACCCACAGTGTCAACATTTTTTTAAAATCTAAAGGAAAATACACAAGTCTTCCTTTTAGTCCTTTCTGTAGTTCCTTTGCTGGCAGTTTCCCTGTCTTTGGCTCAATTCGAATGATTGCTTGAAATGGATGGATGTATTAGAATTGATTCATACACATTTAATTGATCAAGTTCTTTTGGCATTGGTTGCTCTAGCCGGCATTTTATTATCCTCTTATTTGTCATAACAATACTGACATATTCTGTCTTTTCTGTCTAAATCAAAATGTTCTTCTACAAATAGATATGCACTAGATTCCTGTCACTCATCTTTGTTATGTTGCTCAGTTTTAGAAAATACAACTACATTAGGAGTTTTATTTTTGTCGTTGATGTGGAAACAACAAATACAAACATACTCAGATTTCTCAAAACATAGTGCATTGAACTTTGTTATATTCTTTGTGAATTTGCCAGTATTACTCACGGTATCCACTTCATCTACATCTCTTGTCACTACCTCCTCATTTCCTGTATTATCTTCTTCAGGTCCAAAGAAACAGAACTAAGGCCCTCATTATAACATTGGCGTTTAAAACTGCCCACCGCTGCGGTGACAGCTGCCAAAAGACCGTCGCCGCGGCTACCAGCCATCCGCTGTGTTATGACCACAGCTGAATTTCTGCCAGCAAATGGTGGTAAGGTGGCGCTGCTGTCAGCACCAGCCCCAAACCAGTAGACCGCTACAAGCCATATTATGACCAATAATACGGCCTAGGGTGTTCTGCTGGCAGACGCTGCTGCTGGCAGCATCTCCCCATGCTGTCTCCTGCCAGAGGACCACCTAAACACAGGTAAGTGGGTGCTCCGACAGGGAAGGGGGCTGGGGTTGTTGTGTGTGTGTGGGGGTAGGGGTGTGAATGTTTGTGCATGCGTATATGTGCGTGTGTTCCGTGTCAAATGTGTATGCATGTGTGGATGTGTGAGTGTGTGTATGTTGTGTTGTGTGAATTCGTGTCTGCATGTATGTGTGAAGGTGTGTGCGGATGTGTGTGTGAATGGATGTATGTGTGGGTGAATGTGGGTATGGGTGTGTGTATGCGTGTGTGCATGTGTGAAGGGAGGGGCGTAAATGAAGGGGGTTTGGAGAGGATGGGGGGTGAATCTGGGGAGGGTGTGTCGGTGTGGAAGGGATTTCTTGTCACTGATATTGCCTCCCACCATGGTTTTCTTGGCGGTAGGAAGCCACGAAAACCATGGCAGTAGGTGGTAGTCATTATCCTGCAGGCGATACAGTGACGGCTGCCTGGGCTGGAGATTGATATCTCCAGCCCAGCGGCCATTACCGCCGCGATGGCCGGTGTGGTACATTCATAATATGGTGGAAAGTACCACCAGCCTGTTGGCAGTACTTTCCACCATATTACAGCTGACCGCCAGGGTCATAATGAGGGCCTAAATGTCTTCACAAACTTTCTCAACCTCTGTCACACTACCATGTAACAGAGCACCATTCAAATCTCCTAAACATAAAGCTAGACTTTTATATAAGAAAGTCTTCTAACAAATGTTTGCATTCTTGAATGATGCATAGCTAACATTCTAAAGCAATGAAAAGTGCTTTTGCACACTTTCTTTGAAAGACATGCCAATGAATGGCTTTGTAAGTTAGTGTAATTTCTAACTTTGCATGGATTTATTTCTTGAACCATCTCAATTTCCTGCTTGAGACTTCTCCATGAAAATTCTCTCAGAAAATTTTCAATTTATCAATTGACTCCTGACAGACAGTACAAATACTGCTACACTTCCTCTTGTACACAGGAGGTTGTTTATACATTTGTTGTACTTCTTCAGCTAGCACTTGTTCTACATTCCTAGGAGCTATCACACCTTTTTCTATGGGAGTACCATCCTTTACTTCATAGCAACAAACATTGCTCTCAACTGCATGCACTAGTGTGTTCTTTTGCAAGTAGTTCTCTTCAATGAAAATGGTTCTTTGCTAGATGTGTGCATCAGTTCACCTTTAAATACTTTACAAAACCTCCTTTTGCTAATAAGTCTTTTTCTTAATTTTCTTTTCTTCATGCATAGTACTGTTTTGCCTATTGCTGTAATTCTGTTCAAAATTAGGATACAAAGTATCCTTTTTAAACATATGTTTTGTCCACTATACTCTCAATAAGTTGATTCTGCTTGATTATAGCACTTCTTCTCTTCTACTTCATCTTCTGTAACACATTTTGTATTACTCCACTTCAAACTAGTTTCACTCTTATGTCCTTAAACTGTTTTTGTCTCCAAGTCAAATTCTTTCTTTCCTTATTACATGTTCTATTTTTACAATCATATAGTCCCTCCTCTTTATCAAGTGATTTAGAACTGCTTTTTTTACTGGACATTTTCTTTTCAGTTTCCAATTTTTCACATACATTTTTTAGAAAGTGCTGTTCATTTCTTATTGTCCACTTTTTCCACCTTGTCTGGCTTTTACTGTCAGTTTGAATTAGATAGTATTGTTTCCCCTGTCTGTCTGTCTTTCTCTCTCATCGGCCATTCTGGTTCTGCTTTTTCCAATACAACTCAATAGTTGAAAATCAAATGAAAAATAAATGTAACTCTACAGAGAACAGCATGAACCATTTCGCTCTGCCAGTGTGTTTACCAGTAAATGCAAATGTCTTAGTGATTATCTGATAGACTAAGAAACATTTGTACTAAACGTAGGCTTTAAAAGTTTACAAATGTATTTATCGTGTCTGGGTGTGGCTATACATGTAAGAGTCTTTATTTTGGTATGAGTATGAGACAAGACAGAAGTCCTCATCTTCGGCTCCACCCCCTCCACATGGGATGACTCCTGGTGGCCTGCCACTCTCGGAACCGCTCCGACTCCCACCAACCACGCATGCAAACTAAGATTCATCTTGGACCCCTCACTATCCATGACCCACCAATTCAACACCATCTCCTCCTCTTGCTTCAACATCCTCCGCATGCTCCAAAAGATCTACAAATGGATACCCACCGAAATCAGAAGAACAGTGACCCAAGCCCTCGTAAGGAGCAAAGTGGACTATGGCAATGCCCTCTATGCAGGAACCACGGCCAAACTCCAGAAGAGGCTGCAACGCATCCAAAACACCTCCGCACGCCTCATCCTGGACATCCCCCTCCACTGCCACATCACAGACCACCTGAAAAACCTGCACTGGCTCCCAGTCAACAAGAGAATCACCTTCAAAATCCTCACCCACGCTCACAAAGCACTGCACAACACCAGACCAGAATACCTCAACAGACAACTCTCCTTCTACATCCCTACTCGGAATCTCCGCTCCGCCAACCTCACCCTCGCAACCATCCCACGTGTCCGCAGAACTACCAGCGGTAGATCATTCTCGCACCTTGCCGCCAAAACATGGAACACTCTTTCCACCCACCTGCACCAGAACAAAGACCTCCTTACCTTCAGGAAACGTCTCAAGACCTGGCTGTTCGAGCAGTAGCAGCACCTCCACCTCCCCCTCCACCTTCACCCCCCTCCCCTCCTCAGTGCCTTGAGACCCTTAAGGGTGAGAACTTTACAAATCCCTCAGTGATTGATTGATTGATTGATTGATTGAGAATGAGTTTGAGAGTTCCCCTCTGTAAGTCAAGTGACTTAGAAAGATATGTAAACTTTTTTTAAATAGAAAGCACCCTGCTGTATCATCTGCCTACAAAGTAGGTGAATGCTCAGTTATGTGTACTAAAATGATTATTGTCAAGGATCCTTTTTTATGGAAATGCTAACTCACAGTAAAAGTATACATTTACATTCTGCATTAGTAGGCCAGACTCATGTTTAAAATAGGACTTGTTTAGAAGGTGAGTAGGATGTCTCAATATTTCTCTACATATCGGAGCGAGAATAGCAGTACATCTATCAGTGTCCCATCATATGTTGAAGTAAAGCAGATAAATGTAAGGGTATGTAACTCAATGTACAACTAGCTACAATATTGCTGCAAACATATGTGCTCTCTGGATGTCTGCATGAATTTGTAAGTGCATCTGTGAGTCTTTGACCGCATGTGTCAGTGGCTCTATCCTTTTCTAAATACCTATATTAGTTGTATTGGGGAAACACCCAGAACAACGACCCCTAAACCACGAAGTCGTGGAAAACGAAAGCAAAACAACGCTTTTGTTTTCCATGACTTCCTGGTTTTCGTGCCTTAACTGCGCATGTGTGAACCACGTACATGCGTGGTTAAGGCACAGAAGAAGTCAGTCGACGCAGTGAAGGAGGAGCTAAGTTGGGCTGGGACTGGGGCAATTGTTTTGGGGGTGGGGTGGGGGGCTTAGGGTGATTAGGGTTTGGGATTGGAGGGGGTCAGGGTTTAGGTTTTAGGGGTGGTTTGGGAAGTTGGGGTGCTTTTGTTTTTGGGGCGGGGTGGGGACTCAGGTATTTTTAGTTTTTGGGGGTGGGGTGGGGGTCTTGGGGTGATTAGGGTTTAGGGGGGAGAGGAGGTCAGGTTTTAGGTTTAAGGGGTGGGTTGGGGTGCTTTAGGTTTTAGGGGGGGTTGGGGTTGTGGTAATTTTGGGGGTGGGGGTTGGGGTGGTTTTGAGGGTGGGGGATCATGGTAATTTTTAGGGGTGGGGGGTTGGGTGGAAGCATGCTGGAACCGCGCATGCTGATCACTAATGCCTTTATCAGGAATGCCTTTACAACGAAAAATTGTTGTTAAGGCATTCCTGGTAAAGGCATTAGTGATACCAACGAGTTTGTTGTTCCGAACTGGTTGTTGAGCCATGGGTGCTTGAAGCACTCGTGGTTTCAACATATAACCATTGTATGGTAGTAGTATGGCCTGTACACTGCATATATATGAGTGCAGAAGTCTGCAAGTGCACATCTAACTCAGTGAAACTTAGAAGGCCATGTATCACCTTTTAACTTCAAAGCACCTTGGTATACAGTGAACTCAAAGCCTAGCTGTATACAAAACCTTCATTATTAAACAACCCTTAAAAGATTAAAAAGCCGCCTTTCTAATGGCAAGTCAAGGTGACACTAGAACTGCACCACTAGGTTCTGCAATAGTAGGCCTGAACCATGTTTAAATGAGTACTTCTCTGCATGTGAGAGTAGGTTATATCAGTAATTGCCTGCATATCTGTGTGAGTGTATTAGTACCTCTATTAGTTTTCTAGCAAATGTCTAATTAAAATGGTGAGTACAGGGGTATGTATCTGTCTACGCAGGTGACTCCTTTGAGTGTGTGAATGTATGCATAGTTGCCACTCTCCCTTCTTTACTGGATGTGTCAATGCCTTTAGCATTTTTTAATAGGTATATCACTTCCAATATGGCCTGAACAGTCAATATATGTTTTAGTGTAAGAGTTTGTCACTGGACGTCTAAGACAGTGAAAGTTGGTAGGACATGTTTTATCTTTTTACCTAAAATAAATCCTCGTCTATGCTCCACCTACATCCTAGTGTGGTGCAGTTTTGTGTTTACTGACAAGAATTTATTTCATCTCATAATAACAAAGTACTCTCCTCTTTAGCTTACCTATAAGTAATAAAATAAAACTACAATCTTTCTTTACTAATTACTCTACATTTCATTATTGTTATAACGTAGCCATTATTTATATTCTTGTTTAGTTGTTATGGACATCCTATTGATTACCATTAACCCCTTCGCTGCCAGGCCTTTTCCCCCCTCAGGTGCCAAGCCTTTTCATGGCTATTTGAGGTAGTTCACGCTTAGGCCCTCATAACTTTTTTTCCACATAAGCTACCCACGCCAAATTTGAATCCTTTTTTCCATACTCCTAGGGATTCTAGGGGTACCCAGCCTTTGTGGGTTGCCCTGAAGGAGACCAAGAAATTAGCCAAAATACAGCTAAAATTTCATTTTTTTAAAAAAAATAGGGAAAAAGGACTGCAGAAGAAGGCTTGTGGTTTTTTTCCTGAAAATGGCATCAACAAAGGGTTTACGGTGGTACAATTACCATCTTCTCAGCTTTCACGAACAGGCAGAGTTGAATGAGAAAACCCCATTTTTCAACACAATTTTGACATTTTACTGGGACATAACCCATTTTTTACTATTTTTGTGCTTTCAGCCTCTTTCCAGTTAGTGACAGAAAAGGGTGAGAACTAATCCTGGGTCCCAGAAAGCTAAAGATTTCTGAAAAGTAGACAAAATTCTGAATTCAGCAAGGGGTCATTCGTGTAGATCCTGCAAGTGTTTCATACATAAAATAACAGCTGAAATAAATTAATATTGACATCGAGGTAAAAAAACAGCAATTTTTCTCCACGTTTTACTCTGTAACTTTTTGCTGCGATGTCAGATTTTTCAAAGCAATATACCGTTATGTCTGCTGGACTTCTGGTTGCGGAGATATATAGGGCTTGTACGTTCATCAATAGCCCTAGGTACCCAGAGCCAATAAATGAGCTGCACCTTGCAATGGGTTTTCATTCTATACCAGGTATACATCAATTAATTTGCTGAAATATAAAAAGTGAAAAATAGGTTTCAAGAAAACCTTTGTATTTCCAAAATGGGTACAAGATAAGGTGTTGAGAAACAGTGTTTCTTTTGCACATCTCTGAATTCCAGGGGGGCCCATACTACCATGTGAATTACAGGGCATTTTCCAAATAGACGTATTTTTTACACACTGTCTTACATTTGGAAGGAAAAAATGTAGGGAAAGACAAGGGGTAATAACACTTGTTTTGCTATTCTGTGCTCCCTCAAGTCTCCCGATAAAAATGGTACCTCACTTGCGTGATTAGGCCTACTGCTCTCGACCGGAAACACAAAATGGACACATCACATTCTCACAAAGAAAACAGAGCTGTTTTTTACAAAGTACCTAGCTGTGGATTTTGGAGTCTAGCTCAGCCGGCAAATGGGGAAACCTAGCAATCCAGCACATTTTTTAAAACTATACACCTAGGGGAATCCAAGATGGGGTGACTTGTGGGGTTCTCACCAGGTTCTGTTACCCAGAATCGTTTGCAAACCTCAAAATCTGGCTTAAAAAAACACTTTTTCCTCTCATTTCGGTGACAGAAAGTTCTGGAATCTTAGAAGAGCCACAAATTTCCTTCCACCCAGCGTTCCCCCAAGTCTCCCGATAAAAATGGTACCTCACTTGTGTGGGTAGGCCTAGCGCCCGTGAAGTGAAATGCCCGAAAACACAACATAAATACATCACATTTTCACAAAGAAAACAGAGCTGTTTTTTACAAAGTATCTAGCTGTGGATTTTGGCCTCTAGCTCAGTCGGCACCTAGGGAAACCTAGCAAACCAGCACATTTTTGGAAACTAGACATGTAGGAGAATCCAAGATGGGGTGACTTGTGGGGCTCTGACCAGGTTCTGTTACCCAGAATCCTTTGCAAACCTCAAAAAGTTAGCCAAAAAAACACCTTTTCCTCTCATGTCGGTGACTGAAAGTTCTGGAATCCAAGAGGAGCCACAAATTTCCTTCCACCCAGCTTTACCCCAAGTCTCCCAATAAAAATTATACCTCACTTGTGTGGGTGGCCCAGGTGCATGCAACAAAAAATGCCAAAAACCTGTACAGATTGAGGGGATAGCACAGCGACTTGATGAGCACATATTTTTCGTTTATACATTGTTTAGGCTGACTCTGCTTTGGGGACCTAAACAAGTGAAGTATCGTTTTACTTAGGAGACTGAGGGGAACTCTGGGTGGTAGGAAACTTGTGCCGCAGCGGTGATCCTACAAAGAAAAGTGAGGAAAATATGCTTTTTTAAGCAAATGTTGTGGTTTGCAGAGGAGTCTGGGTAAGAACGTGTTGGGGGATTCAGGCAAGCCACACCTCCTTGGATTCCTTGGGGTGTCTATTTTTATAACATGTCTGGGTTTGGTAGGTTTCTCTAGATGAAGGCCGCACTCGGGACCAAAAACATAGGTGCCCCCCCCAAACACAGGTAGTTTTGCAATAGATACATTTGATGTGTCCACCTACTTATGTGTTGTTCCAAACACTAAAATTGTGAAAAGAATCGCACTTAGGTTATGTTAAAAAGAGCCCTCACCAACCAACCAAGTTGGTGGCATGCTTCATCATCGGGGTCCCAACCGAGACACCTAGCATGTCACAGGTGTGCTGTGACACCTGATTACAGCGGAGCAGGTTTAGTCATTTTTACCACACATACTAGTTGGATTTGGCACGAGGGTGAGTGATGGTTCAGTGGATAAAATGTTATTAACAAAAGATTTCACAAAAGTGAAATGCACTGTTAGTAACTGAAAGGCCAAAAAACTGAACCAATGACTCACAGCTCATGAGCTGTAAAGCCACGACAAGGCCCCAACCGCTTTACAGTCAATTCACACTCCTTCCATACATGACATGCACAAGACCATTCACGCCCCAAGCCACGGGCCCAGCACATGACAGCACTCGCATCGATAGACAGCGCCACTCAAGGGCCCATCACTTTCATATGCCCATATGCCTGATACAGTAATCACACCAGCTGATGAGTGTGTGGACTGGTGTTTGGCTGGCACCGGCATCCAAGCGCCACCCCACGCACACCGCCAGCCAAGTGCCACCCCACTCACACTGCCAGCCAAGTGCCACCCAACTCACACCACCAGCCCAGCGCCACTCCACTCACCACCAGCCAAGCGCCACCCCACTCACACTGTCAGCCAAGCGCCACCCCACGCACACTGCCAGCCAAGTGCCACCCCACTCACACCGCCAGCCAAGCGCCACCCCATTCATACCGCCAGCCAAGCGCCACCCCATCCACACCGCCATCACTTTTTTTGTTTTTAAACAACAAAGAACCCACTAATTATAATTAAGTACAAAGCTATAAACACAAAAGCTCTAACTGAATACATGACAGTAATGCCAACTGTGAAACTGAACACATACAAATATAAAACAGCAGTTTATGCTCGTGCAATTTCCCAAAAATTCTTCTGTGTGTGGTAGCTTGTCAAACAGCCATACACACACAGCCCAGGCTTTGAAGGACAATCAGGGCAGTATATCCTAGTCTCCTTCCTGATACGTCTTCGAGCACAGACTCTATATCTCTTAGCAGAAAAGTTTTTTTGGGCTGTGGGAGGAATGTGCTCAGCAAAGTGACAATCTAACCACATCCTCCACCACTGCTTCTCTAGGAACTCTTGCCTGTTCCAGCACAACAAGGCCCACTATGATTGACTCCTGGAATTTCACAAATGTCATCCTTGACTCTGAAGAACTATCCTTGAACACAACAAAAGCATTAAAAGTTACCAAGTGGAGCAGGTGAACCACTAATTTCTTATACCAAACATAAGACTTACGAGCAGCAGTGTAAGGTTCCAATCTCTAATCTACTCTGTCAACACCACCCATGTGCTTATTATAGTATAAAATGCACATAGGTTTGTGCACTTCGGCACCCTGACCCCAAATAGCCATAGGTGAAGTACTCTCATCATGGATGGTACTTAGAATGTACACATTCCTCCTGTCTACATATTTCAGAGCTAGCAGCTCATCATTCTGCAAGGCACTGCACTGTCCCTTCTCAAGTTTTTTACAGACAAGCTATCTTGGATAGCCTTTCCGATTAGAGCGGATTGTGCTACAAGCAACACAGTGTCCACTCTGAACAACTCCTTGAACAACTGAACTCTAGTGTAGAAGTTATCTACATATAAATGGTGACCTTTGTTGAACAGTCGTCTACCAAGTTCCCACACAATTATCTCACTAACTCCAAAAGTGGGTGGACAACCAGGGGGGTCAATATTGGAATCCCTACCAGTGTAGTCCCGGAAATTACAAAGATATCCTGTACTACTTTCAGACAGCATATACATCTTTATTCCATACAGAGCCTTCTTGCTAGGAATGTACTGCCTAAAAACCAAACGACCCTTGAACAGGACCAAAGACTCAAATTCAAATTCAAATCAATCTTTATTCGGATTTTACTCCATAAAAGATAAACAATCTCTTTAAAAATGATAATAATATACAATAAAATACTTCAAGAAAAACATTACTAATGAATAAATAAATAAAACCTTTGCTGCAACAAATTGGGCAATTATTCATTCTCATACCAGAGGTTTTCTAAATACGACAGCTTTTGTCTTTGTTCTATGGCATATAGGATAACATGTATCACTGCATCACATTTCTCTTTAGTGTCCAGTTTACATAAATAATTAAAAGCTTCTTTACAATGAAATAATTTGTTACTTACAAATATAGGTTTAAAAAAATGTTTGCTAATGTCATGCTAAAATTTACAGGATATAATAAAGTGCATTGTAGATTGTGCAAATCGTCCCACGCAGGGGCACTTCGGTGGACTTTTACTCCAAATCCTCACCTTTGGAAAAGCTAAAAAAAAAGTGCAACAGTCTAAAGCGCATTCGAGTCAGATAAAATCTATCCTGGATATTTACAACTGACAATAAGTAATTTGGCATTACCTCGTTAGTTTCAGTCATGTAAAGTGCAACTGTTGCTTTCCTACATTCTCTGCTTTCTCTATCACTATCCCTCCAAGCCAATAATTGGTTTTTCAATTCTTTCTTCCTAAATTGGAGGATAATACCTGGATTGTTCAAATTTGGAGCTAGATTTATGCCTTTCAATAAATCTTTTAAATGCATGAACCACGGAATTCTATCCCAATATTCTAATATAAGGCAATCTTTAATAATCTTTGGGTTAAATTGCGTCCCTTCTTTAGACCAGATGCCATGCCAAGCCAACAGCGCATTGGTATATATTAAATCTTCCACATAAGGGCAGCCCAGTTCCTTATGTACCATAAATGTGGAGGTGGTATTTGGGACTGCAAGTAGTCTACTAAAAAATGTGTTCTCTGGCACTTGTAATGAATGGATCTCGGGCATCAAACCCCAAAGGGCAGAACCAAACGTAATGCTTCTAATTGATTTACTTTTGTAAATTTGCAACATTTCCCTAAGGGGTTTATTACCAATTGTTTTTGAAAATCTAAAAACAGCCTCAGTTGTCCTAATGGACTTCATCTTGATAGTTTCTAGATGTTGTTTCCAATGACCCATATTAGAAAACTGTATACCCAGATATGTAAATCCATTCACCTCTTCACATTTATGGCCCTTGATAAAATAAGTTTTCTTCCTGGCCTTTTCCTGTCCACAAGTCATTACAACAGTTTTGCTCATATTCAACAGCATATCTCTTTCCTCCATAAATTCCACAAAGCCCTCGATTATCCGCTGCAACCCATTTGCAGTTTGTGACAGCAGTACTGCATCATCTGCATATAAAAGGACTGGGATAGAACATTCTCCTATTTTAGGGGTATCAATTTCTATATTTTTTAAGTGGGCATCTACCCCATTTATATAAAGGGAAAATAAAAGGGGTGCCAAAACACAACCTTGACGTATTCCTCTCCCTATCCTAAAGCCTGGGGTACACTCGCCATTTCTTCCATATCTCACCTGCGCTGTTAAGTGGTTATATAATTGCGCCAAGAAGCTTATTATATCTGAGGGCGCACCCATATCTATTAAGACTTTCCACAGCTTTGCATGGTTCACTAAATCAAAAGCGCTGCTAAGATCTGCAAAACAAAGGAATACATGACCCTTCCTTGCTATTGTATATTTACTTATTATTAAATTGAGATTTATACATTGTTCCAGGTACCAACTGTAGGTCTAAATCCCAATTGAGCCTCTGAGGGTATATGATTGTTGGTTGCCCATAACTCTAGTCTTTCTAGGAGTACTCTTCCCAGCAATTTAACAGAGGTGTCTAAAAGTGAAATTGGTCGATAGCATTTGGGGTCACCTCTATCTCCCTTTTTGAAAATAGGGACAATTATACTTTCAGTCCATGATGTTAAAATATATCCCTTTGTCACACTCATAAAAACTTGGGTCAAAATAGGGCACCATAGATCAACGTGTGTCAAATAGGCATCTTTGGCACCCCATCAGGGCCCGGTGCCTTCCCTTTCAAGCATCTTCCTATAGCAGATTTCACTTCCCCTAAACTAACTGGTTTCAGGAAGGGTGGCTTGATCTCAATTATCCCAATATTCAATAAGTGAATAGTCAGATTATCTGGGTTAAAAATTGAGCCAAAATGAGAAAGTCATTCCAATGATGGAACGTGTACTGTTATTTTGAGTGCATCACTATTTTTTAAGAATGGTTGGTTAATAGTTTTCCAGAATAGAGTACTGTCTCTTAGTGTCGTTGCTTGCTCAAGGTTAGCCCATGCCCTAGCTCTCAATTGTTCCTTCCTGGTCTTTAGTGCATGTTTATAGCTAGAGCGTTTAATAATTACTTCTTCCCTATTTCTTGGTCGAGTCTGCAGGGCTTGTTTCCTGGCTTGCTAATGAACAATTATGATCAAACCACCCCACTTTTTCTCTCTTTTTATTCCCCAATGTTCTCACTAAGCTTCCTGCGATGGCGTTTCTAAGCTGGTTAAAAGATCCTAAAATCTCGTTTGGACTTTGATTGTATTCTGTACATGTGAAAATTTCTTGACTTTGTTGTGTCACAACTTTTTTCATCACATCTATTTCATTTACCCCAGTCCATTTAATTACAATTCCATTTTCCCTTCTTATTCCCATATTCGTTGCTAATCGTTCACCTATGTTAAAGGGTTTAGCAAATCTCATAGTAAGTAACAAGGGGTGATGATCACTATAGATGGTTGGCTCAATCTTCAAAGATTCGACCATATCTATATTACTCTTAGAAATTAATATGTGGTCGATCAATGAAAAATGTCCTCTTCCTATAAACGTTGGAAGCTTCATTCCATTAAGCCCATCTTGTTCCGTCAATTCCAAATCATATCTAGATACTATTTCATTCAGTACAGTTCCGTAATTATTATGCAAAAAGTGTGATTGGGCGCTTCCCCCATCGTCGATAAATCCACATGTCTTTCCTATAGTATTCTGGCATGTCCCGATATTAAAATCTCCAGCCCAAATTATTGTATAACTAGAAGTTATATCATTTACAAAGATCTGTAGATCATCCTGGAGGGTGGATGCCACTACTCTATTGGTGCAGTGAAATTTGTTATTGTAATAGTTTATTAATACAATTCCTAAAATTCCTTCTATCCGAAAATATAAAAACTGATAGTAAGGGGAATCAAGGGAGGATTTCACCAATGTATACGATACCAATGTTGATATCAGTATTGCTAATCCTCCCTTTGCCCTACCAGTGGCTGAGGCAGAAGCTGGTGTGGAGAATATGGTATAACCTTCAATGAAAAAGGATCCCGTATGCCATGTCTCTTGTAGACAGATTATAAGTGATGAACTTATTATGGTCTGCCATTCCTTCTCAACCATTTTCGTTTTTACTCCAGCTATATTCCACGACATGAGTATAATTGAGTCTCTTACTAGGGACCTCCCATCTGACTCAACATCACCATTACAGCTTAAATATTTTAATTTGGGCATTGCAGTGATAGATTGTATTTTGTCAGGTAGCAAAATCCCTTTTTTACTCATGTCCTCCTGCTGTCAGTCCAAATCCTCCATGTTACTCAGGGGAGCGAATCGATTGGAACACTCTAGTTTGTTATGCCTATCCAAATTACTGGGTATATTCCTTGTAGCCCCTATGTCACTTGTACCTGAGATATTCATCATTCTTTAAAAATATCCTAGGGGAACAGCCATAATCTCCCTTCTCAAATTTTTACCAGTTCGATGTCTTATATCCAAATCCACTAGTAGTTGACCCACAAAACGAAGATTACGGAATTTTACCACAATGCAATCTCCCTCTTCTTCCTCCAAATATCCCACCCAATCGATTCTCCTTGCATATAAAATTTCGCAAAACAATTTATCTGGTGTACATATATTCTCTGACATCCAGTGTACTACTTTATTGCGTAAAATCTGGCCAGGTCTCAACAATGTTTGGTCCCAATTCGGGAACATTTTTAAGAATGATTGTGTATGGAGTAGCATCTGGCGGTAGTTGTAATACCTCTTTCACAGGTCTATTTCCAATCGAAGGCTGGCACCTATGATTTCTATCCAATTGCTCCCTTTGATTAATCATAGGTACCTTAGATTGGGGGATTTCATCATGTATGGGGCACCGGTATTCCATACTTCTTTTATTAGAAACTGCTTTCCCTGTCATTGCACTGTTCCTTATATCTACAGCTGCTTGACTCTCATTTGATATAGTGTCACTGCCAAGGGACAAAATTTTCGCTTTAGTCACTGAATTAACACTTACTTCTATCTTAGTTATGCGTTCTTTTATCTCCTTGAATTCTAACAATACTTTTGATTCTGGTCTAACTTGCCATGCAATTTCTTGAAAAGAGTTTCCATACGTTTTTGTTAGGGACCATCGTTATCTGATGATAGTACTACTGAATGACCCCCATGCATTTCAGTGATTATTTTGCTACCCTTAGGGAACTGTGGAGGTGGTAACATAAACTTAGATTTGGTGATCTGACTACTTCTTTTTTTTCTTGGGTGGTGAAGGAATTTAGTCGTCTATACAGTTCGATGGATCAATTTCTTCTATTGTCTCTGTAGGTAATAAAGGGCCTAAGGAAAATCTAGGATCCACCCCAGTGAATCTTTCCTTTGGGGATCTTAATTCAGAAATTAGACCTGCAGCCTCAGTGCTCACTTCAGTGATGGCCTCATGTAAGATATTTTTTGTTGCCACTAAACGTGCTTCGACGTTAATGATTTCTTAATTAATTTTTCCCATTGCATCTGTAAGATAATTAGTAATCGTATTAGTACTTCTCTGGCTTTTTGTATTGATACCGTTCCCCATTTGATTTTGCTTTCTTTTCCCCATTATGTATAAGGGGTTACTATATTGGACACTCTTTGCTAGTCACGGCAAAGTATATGCAAATCTCTAAACCAGATATCAACAGGGCATGCCCTACCCAGCCTCCTCCGGGCTCTGAGAGGCGCCCGGCGGCGGCGCGAAGGAGTTATAAAAAGGGCTCCTGCCCCGTCCACAGAACCGACACCAGCTGCAGCTCAGAGTCCTTAAGCGTCTCCTTGCAGCCCTATAGCACACTGGATCATAAAGTCCATAGGAGAGTCAGCCTGGTGAAGAGCACGTCCCAACCCTATATAAGTGCCCAAAACCGGGGGTTGCAGAAAGATGTCAGGGGGGTGGCCCAGCCCAGCCTCTGCCAGGCGCTGACGGGCTCAGGACGGGCTCAGGACGGGCCCGCCCTTTGCCCGGGCGCTGCCCGCTCACGTCCCGCGGAGCGGGAGCTCAGATTTAAAGGGCTCCTGCCCTTGTTGGCCTTGCCTGCCGCCGCCTCCTCCGACAATTTGCGCTTCCCTATCATCTACAGATATTTCTTTGCCTGGAACATAGATCTCTGAAAAACGATCTACCAAATGATCAAGGACAGGTCTAATCTTAAAAAGATGGTCAGAATCAGGGTGATCTCGTGGCAAGGCTAAAGCATTATCTACAAAATGCAACATCCGAAGAAGAAGCTCATACTGGTTATGACTCATGATGGCAGGAAATATAGCAGTTACCATCAAGGGACTAGTAGTGTGTAAGATAAGTAACAAACAAAGGGTAGCTTTATCACTAAGAGTTATAAACTCAAAAACTATACCACTCACTTGCCTGAAAAAGCCTGACTCACCAGCAACTACTCTGCACAGCCACAGCAATCACCAATGATATACCACTAAAAAGAGAAAAAACGCAAATTAGACATAAGACAACACAATAATCATTGTGCATAAATCTAAAGACAATTTCATACACAATCCTGCATTCAGTACACCACCTACAAACATGTCATTCTTGCATGGCAACAATACTACTTTGGAATAAATTTATTTGCTTACCTAAAACATGCAACTACGCATACCGCAGGACAACCACTGCCAAAACTGCAACAAGCCACAGCAAAGGAAGCAAAAGCTTTGAACTAGATCAAAAAGAAGAAATAAACTGTTATTATCATAAATGCAAATACTTCGCCAGTTGACAAACACCCGCCACCAACCATTTTTAAATGTTCCCTTGTGTCTAGTGTTCTCTGCTTGGGGTCAGATGGGCCTAAAAAAATAGACCAATCTGCCCCAAAGGGGGGCAGAAATGCCATAGAATATGTTGCCCCCTTTGGAGGGCGACCCTTGCCCAAGGCACCACCCCCCACACAAAACACACACACATGATACCTGGCGCAAAGTGGATTCTGCCCCCCTTGAGGGTAGATAGGCCTGAAAAAAAAAATAGCCCGATCTCCCCAAGGGGGGCAGAACTGCCCAATAGTGCTTTCTGCCCCTTGGGGGCGACCCTTGCCAAAGGGGGCGCACCCCCAACACAAAAGCAAAAAAAATCCCTGGCATCCTCATGGTTTCTGCCCCCCGGGGGCAGAAGGGCCTACACAAACTAGGCCAATCTGTGCCCAAGAGGGAGAGGAAATGGCCTAGAATACATTGCCCCCTTTGGGGGGTGACCCTTGCCCAAGGGGCCACCCCCCCACACAAAGCTCACACATATGATCCCTGGCGCTAAGTGGATTCTGCCCCCCCTTGGGGGCAGAAAGGCCTGAAAAAAATAGGCCGATCTGCCCCCAAGTGGGGCAGAACTGCCCAATAGTACTCTTTGCCCCTTGGGGGCCACCCTTGCCCAAGGGGTCGCCCCCAACACAAAAACAAAAATATCCCTGGCGTCTTCATGGTTTTTTCCCCCCCCGGGGCAGAAGGGCCTACAAAAACTAGGCCAATATGCCCCCCTGGGGGGCAGAAATGGCCTACATTACATTGCCCCCTTTGGGGGTCGACCCTTGCCCAAGGGGCCACCCCCCCTACACAAAGCACACACATGATCCCTGACGCTAAGTGGATTCTGCCCCTCTTGGGGGCAGAAAGGCCTAATAAAATAGACTGATTTGCCCCAAGAACTGCCCAATAGTGCTTTTGGGCACTTGGGGGCGACCCTTGCCCAAGGGGCCGCCCCCAATACAAAAAAATACAAAAAACAATCCCTGGTGTCTAGTGTCTTTCTGCCCCATTGGCCTAAAAATAAGGCCAATCTGCCCCCAAGGGGGGCAGAAATGGCAAAAAAGCATTGCCCCCCAGAGGAGAGTGCCCCCTGCCCAAGGGCTCGCCCTCCCATGCTGTAAAAACATACACACACACACATTAATTCCCTGGTGTCTATTGGGCATTCCTGCTGCCCGATCGTATCGTGATCGGGCAGCAGGAATGCTCAAAGACACATCGAGGGAAAGGAAAACCCTTTCCTTTCCCTCTATGCCTCTTTTACAGACATCCCCCCTGGAGGTAAAACCTACCTCCTTCCTCATAGATGTGCTGGAAGCAAATGGCTTCCACTGCTTCTTTCCTCCCTTTCATGATGTCAGCACGTGATCGAGCGCTGACATCATTGGGGGGTGGGGGGTGGAAGGGGAAGGGATTCCCCTTCCAGCCCTGGCCTGGGAAGGGTGTGGGGGTGGCCCTCGGGTGAACGCTACCGCTTCTCCCAAGGGCTGTTCAATGGACGTAATGGTTACGTCCATGGCGCCTCACAGGCTCAGCCATGGACGTAACCATTACGTCCATGGCAAACTAGGGGTTAATATTAACACATAAACTAAAACACATTATACAAAACATACCTGTTAAGTGTCTTTTGTGTTGTCTATACTTGTCTCTCAGTATCAGTTAGAATTTCCTCTCACTGAAGGTCTACAAAAATGAAGCAGAAGAATGGTACACCACTCTCATGCAAGACAACCACGAATGGTAACCTTTTCAACTTTGCTTTCAAGGTTATAGAATCACAAACAGAATCAGAATATTTCTTTCACACCTAAGTTTTGCCACACATCTTCTAATTGGATATTAAACCTAACCCTTTCCAATACTCCTCAAAAGCCTAATACAATACCAGTTTTTGCCAAATCAGCAGATTCTCCGAAGTGGATCTGTGGATTCACTGGGCTACTAAATTGTTCCAATATATTGTAAAATACTACTATACACATACACATTTCCCTTTTTAATAAAATATTTAATACGTAACTAAACACTTTTTTAAACATTATTTTTCAATAGAATGCAACTACAATGGCACAGTCTAGTCTTTTTTTTACCCCATCCCCCCATGCTCCTCTAGCTCTGTTACCATGGTAACCTAGTTTGTAACGTGCTGTTGGTGCAGTAAGTCACAAGTTCATACCAGTTTTGCAAACAACCATAAACATTTGCAAAATGAAAATATCAGGTCGACTTTATTTTTGGAATTATGCACATACCCAAACACCAACACCCACTTTCTCAAAACCCAATCTAAAATCAATTTTCTTTTCTCAAACAACTGCTATCAATCTTAATACAGATTTTTTTTTGTAAAAAAACAGTGTCTGTCTGGCTATGAGAGTGGGTGTAAGAGTGTATTTCTATGTGAGAGACTGTGTGTCAGAGTCTCTCTTTATGTGAGAGTCTCTGTAAGAGTGTCTGTCTGATTTGTGAGTTTGGGTGTGTCAAGGCAAGTTTGAGTGTGAGAGCAGGTGTGACAGTATCTCTCTGGGTGTGAGAGAGGATGAGAGAGTGTCTGTCTGGATGTGAGAGTGGGTGTGATAATGTCTTTTTGAGAGTGAGAGTGGGGGTAACAATCTCTCCCTGGATGTGACAGTGGGTTAAGAGTGTGTCTCTGAGTGTGAGAGTGGGTGTGAGAGTGAGAGTGTCTCTCGAGGTGTAACAGTGGGTGTGACAGTGTCTGTCTGGGTGTGAAAGTGGCTGTCTGTGTGTGAGAGTGGGTGTAAGACTGTCTCTCTGAGTGTGAGAGTGGGTGTGAGAGTGCCTCTTTGAGTGTGAGAGTGGGTAAAAGACTCTTTCTGGGTGTGAGAGTGTCTGTGAGAGTGTTATTCTGGATTTTATGGTGAGTGTGACCAGCTGTGCCTGAGTGTGCGAGTGGGTGTGAAACTAAAGGGCATATTTACAAGGAACTGGCACAGCATAGCGTCAAAAATATGGTGCACCCCTAGCGCCAGCACTAAATTTAGCTGCCAGCGCCAATGCAGGTATCCTTGCACCATAGTGCAAGTGTGTCTGCATTTAAAGGAATGATTGTTTATGTGCAGGAGGGTGGCACTTCTGTTTGTGCTGCAGAATGAAGCATACATAGAAGTAGTTTGGGGAAACTGGACTGACTGCAGAAGCCTCCAAACCTTTAGCCCCCATTTTTCACTCATACTGGTATTTGTCCGACTCTGATGGTGCCCTGGGCACTGCTAAACAGTCCCAAGGCCTGTGCTCTGATGAAAATGGATAAGGAAATTAGGCTAATTATAATTGGCTGTACCAACCTACCTATAAGTCCCTAGTATATGGTAGGGCATGTAGGTTTAGGGACCCCAGCTTAGATAGAACACCCATAGGTGCACTGTTGTGGTGCACAGTGTCTTTTTAAAAGTTAAAGTTAACCCTAAATTTGAATTTGGAATTAAAAGTACTTCCAAAGTTCTAAGCTACCTTATTTCTACATATAAGTGGCCCCAGGGTTGGTTGCAGTGTAACTATAAGCAGGGACTTTATAAAAGATGTTTTATAAGCCCCAGTGAGGGAAAAGTAGCTAGATTTGTTTTCCCCATTGTTGTGAATGGGCTCCATAAGTTAACATGGAGAGACTTTAATTTAAAATAATAAAGTCTTATTTTCCATTGGTACTAGCTAAATATGGCAAGTTTAGTATAAAATTAAAAGATATAATAAATCCAACAACTTGCCACTGTTGAATTTAATATAACTTGCTCCTAAAAAGAGTTTTAGAACTCTTACTAAAACTTACCAACTTCAGCCCTGTAGTGTCCTTCTCTAATTGGTCAGCCTCTGGCAGCCTGAGCCAGGCTGCCTTCATGAGGTGTGAAGAGGCCTGGGCTGAAACAAAGGAAACATCTAGTGGGTGGAGATCTGCCTCAGCAGATGGTAGAACAGGATGGGGGGAGAGCAGCTAAACTGGACTTCAAAGGAGGGAAGAATATTTGGGACAGCAACAGTAATTCCCCCATTTCCTGAAGCCTCAATCAATCAATCATAGCATTTGTAAAGTGCACTACTCAGCTGTGAGGGTCTCAAGGCGCTGAGAGTGGGTGCTGCTACTGCTCGAACAGCCAGGTCTTGAGGTGTCCCTGAAGGTGAGCAAGTCCGGTGTCTGTCGCAGGTGGATAGGAAGAGTGTTCCACGTCTTGGTGGTGAGGTGGGAGAACGATCTGCCACCAGTGGTCATTCTGTGGATGCGTGGAATGGTTTGTGAGGGCAAGGTCAACAGAGCAAAGTTGGCGGGTCGGGTGTAGAAGGAGAGACATCTATTGAGGTATTCTGGTCCGGCATTGTGCAGTGCTTTGTGAGTGTGGGTGAGGAGCTTGAACTTGAACGTGATTCTCTTGTTGACAGGGAGACAGTGCAGGTCTCTCAGGTGGGCTGTGATGTGGCTGTGGCAGGGGATGTCCATGATGAGGCATGCAGAGGTATTCTGTATGCGTTGCACTCTTTTCTGGAGCTTGACCATGGTTCCTGAATAGAGGGCTTTCCGTAGTCTAGTCTGCTGCTTACGAGAGCTTGGGTGACCGTCCTTCTGGTTCTGCTGGGGATCCATCTGTAGATCTTCTGAAGCATGCGGAGGGTGTTGAAGCAGGAGGAAGAGACAGCGTTGACTTGCTGGGTCATTGATAGTGATGAGTCCAGGATGAACCCCAGGTTGCGTGCGTGGTGGGTGTTGGTGTGGTTGCCAGTGTGGCAGGCCACCAGGAGTCATCCCAGGTGGAGGGGGTGGAGCCGAGGAAGAGGACCTCTGTCTTGTCATAGTTCGGTTTCAGGCAGCTGTTCTTCATCCATTTGGCGATGGCCTTCGTTCCTTCATGGAGGTTGGTTTTGGCAGTGCGGGGTCCTTGGGTAGGGAGAGGATCAGCTGGGTGTCATCGGCGTAAGAGACGATGTTAAGGTTGTGTGATCAGATGATGTTTGCGAGCGGAGCCATGTGAACGGTAAAGAGGGTCGGGCTGAGGGACGATCACTGGAGTATGCTTCAGATGATCTTGGTGGCTTAAGAGCGGAACTGAGGGAGGCAGACTCTCTGGGTTTGGCTGGTGAGGAAGGAGATGATCCAGTCCAGGGCTCTGTCGTGGGTTCCTGCGTCATTGAGGCGTGTGCGTAGGGTGTGGTGGCAGATGGTGTCGAAGGTGGCAGACAGGTCCAGGAGGATGAGGCCTGCGGTTTCGTCGTTGTCAAGTAGGGTCCTGATGTCGTCAGACTACCAGGTGCCCTCTGGTTAGATTAAGAGAGGCCTGGAAAGGGGTGTGTTAAGGGAAACTTAGCCACACCAGTGAGTGGACTCAGCCAGATCTAAACTCTAAGATATACATTTTGCCATTTTTGATTTTGGAGGAATGTTGCTCCCTATGATTGATTTTTGCCACACTTCCCAGGAAGTGGTCACTCAAGAGGGTGGTGGCGTGCACACGATTAGACAGGAGCACCTCATCTGCTTTCTACTCCAGGAGCAAGGATAAAATTGGCAGAGCTGTGCCACACTTCAGATCCCTACTGGAACAAGACAAGAAGAAGAAGAACTGCCCTGCTGGACCCCTGGCCTCCACCCGGACACTGCACTCAGAAGGACTACACCAGCTGCCAACTTGGGCTTCACCAAGAAAAGGACTTTGCTTGGCTTCTACTGCTTCAAAGAGGGTCTCCCTGAGAACTACAGGTAGAAATGACCAGATTCCTCTGCAACAAGCCCTGAAGAAATTGACCAGCTGACCAGTGACCAGTGGTCATTTTTGGATTTGAACTAGGTGCATTCTGAGAGTTGGAGTCCTAAACCCTAAGGAGCAACTCAGAGCTTCTGGAACCTTTGGGTGAGTTGTGGATACCTGAAGCACCTTAAAAGCACTTCTGGAAGAAGATGCAGAAGTTTGGAAAAGTACAGAGCAACTTTGGAAAATAGCTCCATAAGCTGATCGACCCGATGTAGTAAGTCAAACCAGCCAACGTGGACTGCGACCTGGCCTGACTTGCAGGTTCATCCAGCTGAAAAGCTCCTGAGCCCCAGACTTCCAGATTTCACTGGCGGCTTGTGGAAAGGCAATCCGACGACATCGCATCAAAATCACATTACTTTGGAGGGTTGTCCAACATCGAGGAAGAAAAGCTCCCGAAAAACATTCTAAGTCCAAAGGTAAAAAGTTGACCCAGGCCTACCATGCAGTGTATCCGACGAGATTTCCAGCAAGGTTGTCTTTTGCTTTGACTTGGTCCCGGATGAAGATTTCCATCCTGAAAAATCATGTAAGTCCGAATATGAAACTCTTTATCAAGGCCTGCTGCATATCCAAAGAGGGCTCCTGCGAGGTCGCCTCAACTTGTAAGTTCGTCCCGGTCGATGAGAGATCTTCAAAATTCTTCGAATACCTTCTAAGTCCGAAGGTGTAACTTTGACCGAGGTCTCCAGCACAGTGTAGCCAAGCAGGGTTCCATCACAGTTAGCCTCAAATTTTGACTTTGCCCCAGTCAAGTGCAACCAGATATCCAGATTGGTGTTTTTGTTTTCTAAGCACAAGAAAACATTTAATATTAAAAAAAATATATCTCCTGTTCCCTTTAATGATTTTTTTGTCATTTTTTGTCATTTTAGTGTCATTTTAAAGATAAAAATATCTTCAATCTGACCACACTGGAGCCCGCTGATGAATCCACGAATTTTGTCAATCAGATTCTTTCTTTCGCTTGTGACTCAACGGAATATCTGTGTGCTCATTTATCTACATTGTTTTTCCTTCGATATGTCTAAAACTACTGAACAGTTTTACATCAAATCACAAAAAGCGTGCTTTCTGGACCAAGACCTAGCTTTCTGCCAAATTTGGTGTAATTACATTCAGCAGTTCTGGCTGTAGTTGTGTTCAAAATCTTGAAAAATCCTATTGACATAGAATGGGGGAAAAACAGTTTTTTGCCCCCCCCCCCCTTTTCCTCAGCCCCTCCTTGATGGTTCATCACAAAACTTTCAACACAGCAGTGGAACTGACCAAATTATAAGATTTGAAAATTTTGTGAAGATTCATCAAGCGGCGCCAAAATTATAGGTGAAACAAAAAAAGGGCAGTCTATAGAATTTGGTTTTTTTAACTATAACTACCTACTGATAGCCACAAAATAATCACTTAAAAAAGCAAAGGTTGTAGGAACGTTATAATTAAACTCACATTTTAAATGTACAAAACCGTAGAAATTCAGCTGTCATTGTTAGAGTTATTTCAAGTAGCTATAACTCGTGGTCTATGGTAACTAAAAATTGCGCCCAGCCATGAAAATCCTTCTCATCAATAATGTTACTGCAAATGTTACAGTGATAATATCAATGATGTTATGAAACATATCATGAGTGCTGTATTATCTGGAATAATTAGCAGTGCATGGCGAAGGTGATGTGGCAAGCAAAATAACAATGGATTAAATTCAGATCTGTGACTGGGGGTGAGTGTTTGAAAAGATTTAACACTCTGTCCATCATTTTATTTTGTTGTGTTGCTATGAGCGCCATAAGTGGCTAGGGTATGCCCAAACATTGGTCCCTTGCTCGCTGCACCACTGGATTCAAGCTAGCTCTGCCTGAAACTGGTCCCAGGATGCTTGTTTTCAGTCCTGGGAGGGCCTGGCTTGGGAGTTCAGGCTAGACTGTTCCTACAGGGAGCAGGGTCAAGACTGATTTGTACATGGCTGGGTCCAAACTGGAGTGACATGGTGAGCAAAATAAGAATGGATTAAACCCAGATCTGTGATTGGGGATGAGTGTTTAAAATGTTTCTACACTCCACCCATCATTTTATTTTGTGGTGTTGCTATGTGTTGCCTAAGTGGCTTGGGTATGCTCAGATATGGGTCTTTTGCTTGCTCAGCCACTGGATTCAAGATAGTCAGGCTGATGAGGTGTTACTCCAAAACTGGCCCCTGGATGCGCATTTCCGATCCAGGGAGGCTTTGGTTTGGCAGTTCGGGCTGGACGGTTCCCATGAGAACAGGCTCAAGACTGACTTGCATATGGCTGGGTCCAAACTGGGGTGAGGTGGCTAGCAAAATAATGAGGGATTAAAACCAGATCAGTGACTGGAGGTGAGTATTTGAAAAGTTTCAGCACTCCATCATTTTATTTGGTGGTTTTGCTCTGTGCGCCCTAAGTGGCTAGGGTATGCCGAGACATGGTTCCCTTGCTCACTGCAACACTGGATTCAAGCTGGCATGGCTGATGAGAGGTGATACCCCGAAGCTGGTCCCAGGATGCTTGTTTTGGGTCCAGGGAGGACCTGGCTTGGAAGGGTCAAACTGATATGCATATGGCTGGGTCTATGTAGAGGAGGCAGAGAGGAGGTCTGGCTGAGGCCCATGTGCATGTTGTGGCAGTAACCACCACCAATGCAGTGCAGGGGAGACACCAAGGTCCTGGCACTACCCCCGGCCCATCAGAGCCCCCCCCACAAACAGCCAGTACCTTCAAGACAATGATGAAGAGTGGCATCTCAGTTCTCCACATTGAGTCACCAGGCGGTAGCCCCTTGAGGTGAGCGAGGGGTGCTTATACCTGCAGGGTGGCTAAGGTGACTCCCTGGGGTGAGCCTCTCCCCCAAATTGGGTGGGGGCAATAGGGGTAGGGTAACCAACCTTCCAGAGGTGAGGGCTCTTGGGGTCGGTCTGTGCCAGGCAGGGATGCCTGGTGGGCATCTGCATATGGTGGCCCTGCAGCAACAGGCGAACTGATCAGCACTAATCCTCACTAGACATGCACTCCCCAGAGAGGATCACATGTGGGCCTGGGAGGAAACTGAGTATGGGTTTGGTCTACGACATTGAAAATGGGACTGGAAGTGGACCCCCCTCAATGCAAGGATCACACATGCTGCCAGGGACAATTGTGACAGAGCAGGAGCTGGAAGCCCTTACAGCAAGAATCCTAGCTGCCATAAGGCACACCTAAACAGCCTTTGAGTGAGAAATTGAAGCTATGGCTCTAGACCTGGACCTCCTTCGAACTGACTATTAAGAACTGGTGGAGAGAGTGGGGGAAATTGAAAGCACATTCGCCTGACTGGAACCTGCAGTCACGGAAAGAGGCAAGGCTTCAATAGTCTGCCTGTGCTTTGTGGGACTGGGCAGAGACATGTGACTGTCTACTCCCAAAGTCCCAAGAGTTGACCCACTACCTGAAATGGTAGCGACAATGGCCAAAACCATGGCCATGAAAAAGCCCAAAGGTAACCTGGACCACAGTGCTGGGGGAGACTGAGAGCGTCAGAGTGACACAAACATATTAAAAAAACTGCATCCTGGATTCGTGCAATAAATGGGCGGTTCTAGTGAGAGACTCCGAGGATGTGGCCAGCAGATCCGAGGACTCCCAAGTAGATTTGGAAGGCACCACCCTTTAGGAAGTCACCCCAGTGACTATGCACAATGTAGTATGAGAGGCCGTCACCAGTCTGGCAACTCTAGTCTACATGGACCTGGTGGCACACATGGGGCAGAATTAGTTGTGATCTGCTATGAATGACAGAAAAGATGTTTTCATTGGGCCATGTCCCTTCCTATAAACTAGTAGTGACTATTACTGTTTGCTTTATTTGATCTTTCTGTTAAATGTTTTAGGGGCGACAGACACCTCAGGCGTTGGGGAGGCGGGCAGTTCTAAGACTGTGCCATTAGAGGGATGGGAGGAGGGAGCAAGGGGTTATAGTTAGAGGCATACTGAGTTAAAACCTAGGTACAGCAACGATGCAGCAAAGAGAGAAGTTGGAACATTGAGATTGTGTATGAGAAGTGGATGTTGTTGGGTGTATTTTATGGTCTGGGAGCTTAATCAATCCATTTGGAAACCAAACTGAGTGGAAGGGGATGGGATGGGTAGGTGAGAGGTGGATGAAGGCTGGGGAAAACTGAGAGAGAATGAAAAGGAAAAAGAGTGGATGGATGGATTAGAGCAGGACTACCTTGTAAACATGTTAAAGATAAGAAATGATGGGATATGTCTGGAGCTGGGTGAGTGTGGACAGTGATGGGGATGGCAATTAAAAAAATTCAATTTCTTTGAAGATGTGGTGCAGTTAGCAGTATCAGAAATATGAACCACACAAACGGCAGTGAAAAATTAAAGCAAATAACCGCATTGTCTCTCTGCGCAAAGGAAGAGAGTGATGGGGTTAGTAGACAGTTTTAAGGAAGAGTTCCTTGTATAGAGCAACATGTCCTTAGCATGGGAAAGGACTGCGAATAGTAGGAAACACAATAAATGAAGAACAAAGCAATTTGAAAGCAATTTGAAAGCAAACAGCAATGGAGAAATAATATGCGCGCAATGCTTTAAGAAGGACAGAAGGTGCAAAATTGCAAAAAGAAATCAGTTTTAGAAGATTCTTTGTAGCAGCCCCTATTGCATTAGATGTGCACCAGTTCACACACATTCTCTCTCACTGTCTGCACTAAAAAAACAATGGCTGGCAAGGGGAGTGGGAAGTGTAATAATTTAAGCCTAAGAAAGGCTTATGCGGCTTCAGCATGTAGCAAGTACTACAAAGGGGAAAAAGCAGAATAAATAAATAAAAATAACTATTTCAAACCAAACAGCAGCAACTAAAATGGTAAGCAGGCATAACTGCTAACTGCCCAGAGGGGTCACAATTACAATTATATTTCAACAGCAAACTTGATCGACCAAGTCAATGCCATAACCGCTTCCTGCTTCTATACTATGAAGATGCTGAGGAAGATTTTCAAATGGCTCTCAATCAGCACCTGAAAAACCATCATGCATGGCCTGGTCACAAACAAGCTGGACTATGGGAACACCATCTATGCTGGGATCAACAAAAAACTCACCAGAAGGCTGCAGACCATTCAGACCTCTGTGGCCAGAATCTCTCTCAACATCCTGCACTCACTTCACATCACACCTGAAGGACCTCCACTGGATCTCAGTTCACAAACAAGCACACTTCAAACTCCTCATCCACATTTTCCAGCACTACATAACAGTGACATCACTCCTAATGCATGGGACAACTTATCGCTGCATATAAGAGACTCCTCTTCAATTCTTGAATTCTGAAGACCTGGCTTTTTGAGTGGTCCAGCTAGGTCTAGGGGTGGCTAGCATCACACCTGCTCTGTATCAAGATACACTCCCAGGAGATAGTATGCTCTACAAACCTGCACAAAATAACAAATTTTGAGAATCATAAGTTTTGCATGATGCATTACACAAAATCTCACACATGGATTCACTCCTTGGTTAAACCAGCAGAGAGAGGCTGCCAAGAGGAGACAACTGAGCAGATGAAGCTTTCAGATGGGGGGAACTGAAAGGAGTAGGTATAGGTTTGAGTCTAGTGACCATAAGGCAGGCCAGGCCCCATGATAAGGAGGAAGTACAATAAACAAAGGAGTAATCCACTTCAAAGCAAGCAGGAAAATATAAAAATATTAACTTGACAGCAGTTAGAAGAGACACAATTGGAATTTAATTTTGACAGTCACTAGCTTAACAGCATTTATTGGGATCCCACCTGTTCACAGTCTCCATTTTGTAGTACAGTTAGTAGATTTAGTAGTACTACATAATACTATGTAGTAGTACTACAGAATACATATACTACTACTTACAAAATTCTAGTAACTGACCAAGATGCAAGGGTGTCTGCCTCCACTGCTACTTCTTTTATGTGCTCAGATCTCCGCCCTGTCTGCATGGATTTCTACATCTTTTTAGTAGTAAATGAGGGAGGGTTTGTATACTATCTGGAAAATGGAGGGTTTAAGAAAAATGTTAGGTGTTCAGGGTGGCTTAAGATTAAGGAGGAGTTCAGGGATGTATAGGGAGGGATTTAAGAAGGTGCATACAACCACCCACAAAGGTGTAAACTCATTGCAATTCACAAACTTCACTTCTTTAGTTATTGCAGACAAAAGAGACCCAAAACCCTGAGACCCACTTACGCCTCATGGCCTCACTTCCTCTAACTCAGAGCTGGAATGTGTCCATTGCAACCCATGGGCAACCATTGGTTTTCCAAAAGAAAAACATGGAGATAAGGACTTAAAAAAAAGGATGTCATAAGAAATAATCTTACAATAAATTATGCAATTTTACGCTTTTAAAGATTTGAAATAATTGATCCATATTAATTCTTGCTTTCATATTTCAAATATTTTAATTTTTTTTAAATGAAAGGTACTCTTCAAATATGTAATCCACCCTTTTTCAAATTAATTCTATCCATAACGTTAGCAACTTGCAATACATAATAAATACAAATAAAATGCTATTTCAAGTAGACTTTTTACAATAAATCTTTAATAAACTTTTTTTAATTCAGTATCACTAAATTAATTAAATATTTAATTAAAAAATAAGGTAATACTGCCATCGCATTATTTTGTAATTTTTCCTAATTTAAAAATAAATATATATAATTATGTATAATTAATTACATGAGCACTTAACATACAAAATCAAACTATATTTTTTAAAACTTTAATAAACTTTTATAAATTATCCAATACTGTTCCATAGGGTGAACTCTGCGACGATAGCCAAAGTCTTGTATAAATGTGTGGGAAGTGAAATACGCTTGTAAAGTAATTACTAGTAATAACTTAAAGGATGTATATGCCATTTTTACTAATTCCAACTCCTGATGTATGGGGTGGGGACATGTAAGTCTACACTTTTCAACAATTTGCACTCGTAATTGGTGAAGTTATTCAAAAGAGGAAGCGTAAACTTACAAGTATAGATTTACTCACATTTAAGTTTGCCTTGGGGGAGAGTCCTCTAGTGATTAGGACAGAACACCTTCATCACTTCATACACATTTTGTATCCTAGCCTGCATCAGTGTAATCAGGGATGATACAATAATTCTTAGCTTTTATTATAAAATTAGCCTGACACATTATAATTAAAAAAACCTGCAAAATGAATATACAGGCATTAAGGAGAAGATAATTGATCAGTTAAAATTGATACTAGAGGGAGCAATAAAATGGCACTCTAACATGAAACTGTCTATGCACATTCCACCTGCTCTTCTAGCTGTACACTGGCCACCTACTAAATAATGGCTATGTTAGAAACTGTGGTCTCTAGTTGGCAGACGTATGCACCCTGTCCAAGTAGGGACCACAATTCTAATCAGGGCAGATCACAACACAAACTAACTTATCGTGAACTCACCGCAGGTAGCTTGGCACAGAGCAGGAAGGCCTAACTTAGAAGGCAATGTGTAAAGTATTTGTGCAATAATTAATGCAGCAACACAGTGAAACACAAAAAAACGACTCCACACAAGGTTAGAAAAATAAAAGTTATTTTTCTGAAGGATACAAGACCAAGATTATACAGGTCCACTAAATGTGCAATGGGAAAATCTTTGGAAAAGGTACCCCCGCAATGTGTTGCAAATCAGTGCACTCGTTTTAGGTGTTTTACGGGCCCAGAGACTGGGAATGGGAGCTGGGGAGAGGGCCGGTGAATGAGCACATGGGCCTTGTGTGAATCAGTACCTGTGTGGGAAGTGTGGCTGTGCTCAGCACTCGGCTCTGGACACAATCGTTGTGCAAACACACTCCTCCTGAGATGCTCATCACTGATCACCAGGTGGGGGTACAGCTGCAAAGTAGTTCAGAGGGTGCGGGTAGCATCCTGCTCACGGAAGAGGACTTGGTGTCAGTAGGCACCACAGGTGCAGGGGCTGCAAAAAGACACCACACTTGCTAGCGAGAATCCATGTCAGTAGACACAACTCTTGGGTGAGCAGCTCATGGGTTGCAGAGAGGACTGCACTTGATAACAATGATCCGAGGCAGGAGGTACAACTTTGGAAGAGTGGCACAGGGTGGCAGAGTGTCTCTGTGCTCACTAGCGATAATCCCAGGCAAAGCACAAATTCAGAAGAGCAGCATCGGGGCTACAGGGAGGAACTCCACTGCTAGCATTAGTCCATGACACCAGGCGCAACATCACAGGAGTGGCGCAGGGTTTGCAAGAGGCACTGCACTCGCTAGCAATAGTGAATGACAAAATTTCACCTGGTCAGAGCAGTGCTGAGGTTCATGAAGCATCATTCATGATGTCTTTGATGTCCCTGAGACCAGGGGGCACTCCAGGACGCCCTTGGAGATCACTTGTGGTAACAAAAATGGCAGAGTTCGTCTTACAGGGTCAGAGAGCAGCAGACAGGATGGGAACAAGCAGCAGAGCAGTCCTTTTTGGAAAGCAGTCCATTTAAGTCCATTGAGCAGCCCAGCAGTTCTTCAGACTGGGTCTTAGTTTCTGGTCCAGTAGTGTCTGATTTCAAAGGGTCAGAGCCCCAGTTCTTACATACAAATATGCCTTTGAAGTGGGGGAGACTTCAAAGAGTGGTTTTGAAGTGCACCTGTTCCCTTTCAGCCCAGTCCTGTTTGCCAGGTTATCTATAGGGGTCATTAGTCCCTTGTGTGGGGCAGGTCACTACCCCTTGAAATGTACGTGTGAGCCCCTCCACCCTTCTTGCCCAGGATGACCCATCAGTATACAGATATATGCAGATGCAGCTGAGGGTCCTGTGTTTGTAGCTGTCTGGATAGCAGGTACAAGGGGAGCGGAGCTGTCACCCAGCACTGACCAGACAAGGATTGGAGCTAGGCAGTAAGGCAAATAAAGCAGCAAGAGTAGATAAATGCCTACTTTCTAAAAGTGGCATTTCCAAAATAGTAATGTCAAATCTAACTTCACCAATGAAGAGGATTTTTCATTACAAATTCTAAGCATATGAATATAAGGTGGCCACTCCTCTCTGATTATGAATTGCAGTTTAAAAGTATTTCAAGAAATCCCCAATGCTGGTCAATGAGGAACAGGCTTCCTAATAGTGAAAAATGACTTTAGTAGTTTTTCACTACCAGGGCATGTAAAAATTAATATCAGATGCCCTGCCTTTCACCTACAATGCCCTCTACCCGGTGGGTCACATAGGACTCACCTTAGCTGTGACTTACATGTGATAAAATAGAGGTTTTGAGATTTGGTAAAGGGTATTGCATGCCAGGTCGAGGCCGCAGAGAAACTGTCCACCCAGGCCTTGGAACGGCAGGCCTGAGACACAGTTAAGGGGCTTCTTATGTGGGAGGCACAATCAGTGTGGTGGGTCCACTAGTAACATTTAATATACAGGCCAAATACAGATTAGGCTATAAAAGCTATTGGGTTGCAGCACGCAAGTCATCTTTTGGGAGACCATCGGGAGGGCTGCTTGTTTGGTTAAGCAGTTCTCTTAGGTGTAAGATAGAAGGAATAGATATGGGTTGCCCTGATTTGCAAGCCTTATTAATAACGATTTCTGAAGAGAGATCCCTACTATTAATTAATATCTATAATAGGAATGCGAGCTCCCATCTCGACTCTGATGCCCTGTCTATTCTGGATAGTTTTCTTAAAAACAATTCTTCCTACTTTGTCTTGATTGGAGGGGACTTTAATGTCACATTCGAGCCCAATCCCTTGGTTCAAGGGATATGCAAAGAAGAGGACGCCTATCGGGGTATCCCTCAGCTAGTCTCTAACAAAAGACCAAGGCTGAGTAGATCTGCGCGCTTACTGGCTGATATTACACTAGCGCATGGCCTCCGAGCCTGTAATGGCAGATCGCGCTCGGATACTAATCTGCAAGCCACCTTTAGGCGCGGAGGGCACAGTAGTCAGATTGATTACATACTTCTTGACATCCGACTGTGGAGCCACATGTTTGACATGAGGGTCCTTGAGCATGTTGAGAGTGATCACGACCCGTTGATTTTATTGACCAGAGGACTCTTCCCCTCGCTCAAAGCTCCCACTCTAAGGCTTATGCCCTTCAGCTGGCCTTACCAAACAATAGACGCAACCTAAAATGGGAATCTGTTATTTCATCCCCTAAACACCTCACATCTATATACAATCTGCTAGCCAACGAAATGGAGTGTCTGATTTGGCTTAACGAGGAGGGTGAGGGCGAAAGACTCTTAGCAGCCCATACTGAATTGTTTCAATCTTTAAAGCATCTCTTCACAAAAGAGATTTTCAACAACCCAAATAAAAAGTACTGCGCTCCCTGGTTCAACAATTTTTGCAGAGAAGCTCAACTAACTCTTTTGAAAGTGATAAAAGATGGCCATACTGAGTCTTTAAGAATAGCCAGGAAGGATTATAAGAAGGAATGCTCCATGGCACGCAGAAGCTGGGAAGAGGCCAGATGGGCCACTATCCTGGAGACTGCCAAATCCAACAATACATCCAGGTTTTGGAAGCTAATAGCTGATGATTGCAGTGATTTCCCTGCCGCACCTGGCTCCTCAATTCTCTCTGCAGCATGGGTGGAGCATTTTGGGCAACTATACGAAGGACCATCTGAAGCATCTTTTTGGGCACCTGATGCCTCAATAACCCAAGAGACCACCCCGATTATATTTACTCTAACTGAAACAAGAGCAGCAATAGATTCACTGAAATGGGGAAAGGCTCCAGGCCCAGATAACATTCCAGGCGATCTATATAAGTCAAGATCTGATACATGGGCACCATATCTTAACCTTATTTGCAATGCAATTGCAGCGGGGCTCCCGCTCCACCTACTTGGAAAGGAGCTGAAATAGTACCCATTTTAAAAAAAGGTAACCCCAACACCCCGGCCAATTATCGTCGGATTTGTCTTCTTGATAATTCCCAAAAAATGTATGCAAAACATCTTTTGCTCCATCTCGATGAATGGATTTTGGAGTCCGAAGCTCTCTCTGACCTACAAGCGGGATTTAGACCTGCAGTGAGTACCATAGACCAAGCCCTGAGATTCCTGTCAATTAAATGGAAGAATGTTGACTTGGGGGGGGTAATCTGTATGTGGTCTTTATAGATCATAGAGCCACATTTGATCTGATCTGCAGGAACTTGCTGTGGTCAACACTATCAAATATGGGGGTGCCATCTGGTCTTTTGAAACTCATTGCCTAACTGCATGATAATACCTTTGCTCAAATTAGATGTGGTATGGGGGGCGAGTTGACTGACCCCGTAGCTATTAAAAAAGGAGTTAGACAGGGATGTGTCCTGGCGCCCACTCTTTTCCTGCTCTATATTAATAACTGCATTCACTACTTAGAGAATTGCATAAATGATTCACCTAAACTGGTAGGGAAAAAAATTCTGTGTCTGCTATATGCAGATGACACGATTTTGTTATCGAAATCGCCAATGGGAATCCAAAACTTGATCAATCAATTCTGTGTCTATTGTAAAGACTATGGTCTGGACGTAAACGTCAAGAAAACAAAACTCATGATATATAGTACTTCAATGAAACGACTGCGCGTTAGAATAGAAATTAACTCAATTCCACTGGAAAAAGTGGAAGAGTTCGATTATTTGGGTATCAGACTATCGACTACAGGCAAATGGAAGGCAGCTATTGATAAAGGGGCTCTTATTATAAGCCAAAGAGGTGGGGCCCTTGTCCATAGGTCTAGAAAGGCTCCGAGCCCCCCCTTGATCATACTTGCGGAGATTTACAATGTCCAAATCCGTGCAGTGGCCCTATATGGAGCGGAACTTTGGGGGTCGAACAAAAATTTGGACCTTCTGCAAACTAAAGAAAACCATTTCCTCAGACAGGTGTCCCGATTAGGTATGGGCACACCAATGACCCCTCTTAGGCTTGATTTAGGTTTAAATAACATCAAAACCACAGCGGCCCTAAGACCTCTTTCCTACTGGATTCGTTTATGGAAAACTGTTGAACTCGAACCATATAGGTTGGCGATAAGGGAGCTCATAGCCGTCCCCCAGGCCCTGGAAAAAATCCTTTGGTTGAAGGAGATGAAATCTGCCTGGGATATAATAGGACTCCCCCATTACTGGAAATATCCAGAACTAATCCCCAACAATGCAAGGCAATTTGTTTCAAGAAGATATTGGGAGAAAATTAATGAAGATTCCTTGCACCAAAAGGGGGCGGGTAGGCTAACAATGGAATTTCTTCAATTTAAGCATGAGCCCTGGCTCGAGAACTTTTTGAACCTTCCTTTGCCTCCGTTTGCCCGTGTCTTATATCTCCAGCTAAGATTTGGTACATTGCCCATCAATAGTTTTAAGGCCCACTGGCCATCTAACATCTCTTCAAACGATAGATGTATTTCTTGCCAACACTGTAAAGAAACAACAGAGCATATATTATTCTTCTGCCCTTTGTACAAGAGTCCCAGAGGGAGGTGGATCATTCCCCTCTGCAAAAATTTGTTACTGCAGGACAGAGCTAACGCCACCAGAATTTGTACATATGATACATCTTCTCTGGTAGCTACTACAGTTACCAAATATCTATCGGAGACCTGGTCTATCCGCCGTAGGTTTATTGTAGCAAAGGGCATCTGAGTTAACCTGGCAATAGTCCACAGAGGGAGACTCAATTGTTATCGATGCCTCTCTCCTTATTCTTTATATAGTTTTAGCAGGAATTTCATTAGGAACTAGTGGCCCTTCATATGACCAATAGAGATTGCATAAGTTTATAGAGACGTTTTTGCACTCGAAATTTGACATGCTTTTCGACAAAATATTTTATATCTAGAAGGGAATTTTATCTGTCTTTTGGAATGGACAGGCCTTATGAAAAGAAATAGCTGCACATATTGGTATGATAGACATATGTTTTTTTCATAGCTTTTTCCTTTTTTATTATCCACACTATCCTATTATTGTCTCATTTATTGTATTTTACCCATGATCAAAAGCTTAGTCTTGTGGATTTTATAGTTATATTTCTTCGATTGTTATTGGTCTTATTAGCACTTTGTATTGTTATCATGAATTTTAACACATATTATTTATTATGTAAGAATGTTATCTTTGTAATTTTAAATGGTCTAGAATTCTAGACCGAATGAATTTAAATAAAATATACAGGCCATGGGCACATATAGTGCACTTTACTAGGGGCCTATCGGTAAAATAAATATGACAATTGGGTAGGAGCCAATGTTACCATGTTTAGGGAAGAGAGCACACACACTTTAACACTGCTCATTAGTGGTAAAGTCTGCAGAGTTCTAAAACAAGCAAAAGCAAGATCAGAAAAATGGAGGGAGGCAGGCAAAAAAATTGGGGGAAGACCACAATCAGGCTGTCAGTTCTAACAGGCTATATATACACGATATGTTGCATGTACAGTTATGTACACTTGTATCTCTCATGAAATAACTGGCTAGCTAATTATAAACTGATTATACCTGAAATAATCTTCAGACATCAGGATCAGTTTGGATCTTTTCACCAAAAAGGATTCAGGAAAACGCTGGACTTTGAAGGCTGTGAATATGGAGACCATTAAGTTTGCCAAAGAAGATGAAACTGATCCTCCTGTCCCACCACACTTCCTTCAATTGGATTCCCACTGATTGCAATGAAGAATGCAAATCTATGGTTCCTATAACACTGAGCAAGTTGTCCATCGTTTACATCATCTCACAGAAATCTTGCAATACTCTTGAGAGAAACACTTAACAGCCTTGGGTGTACAACATCTAAATGTGATTATCTGTCAGATGTAAAAGTACCTTGTCTATTTCTCTTCTCTTGCTTCCAGTTATTCTTATTACCTCCTTAGTTTTTCCCCTTGTCTCCACTTCTCTGCCCTCTAACACTCCTGAAATGGGGCTTGTAGTACCTAAAAGTCACCAAATAATAAATACATTATGTAGCTTTTATATTAGGAAGAATTGTGACTGTCTGTGCCACTGATGGCACAATTAGTCTGAATTGCTTCCGGTTGGCAGTGGAGGAAAGAATGTATTGTCTTTTGTGCACAATGAATCTCTGTCATCACCAATACTCAGGGTTACAGCTGCAGTTAGTGTTTGGATATCCTGAGGAACCTTCTGGAGCAGAAAGTGGAGTCCTTGAGATGCTCAATAAAGGGGTATTTCAGATGTCTATGGGATACCTTCTAGAATGGATTTTCCTTTCTCCTGAAGGGATTGTTCAGTGAGGTTCTTCAAGGGTGAAGATGCAAAAGATGCAATGCGGTCAAGACAAGAAACAAGATATCATGAATACACGAAAACAGAGGCCGGTAAATGAGAGAAAACAGGATGAAGAAAATGGAAAGATTTAGTGAAAGAAAAAGAGAACTGATAGATAGTGTTAGACTTGGCATTCTTGGCGTGGTGTGCCCTAACTTTGTGCCTCTGTTTCCCAGGTTGTTGATGTGTGCTGGAGTCTGTTTTTGCTGTTTTTGTTACTCTGGGCACTTTACCACTGCTATCCAGTGCTAAAGTGCAAGTGCTCCTATGTAAAATATATGAATAATTGACTTTCCATGATTGGCATATTTGATTTACTAGTAAGTCCCTAGTACAGTGCACTTGAGGTGCCCAGGGCCTGTAAATCAAATGCTACCAGTGGGCCTGCAGCACTGGTTGTGCCACCCACATGAGTAGCCCTGTAAACATGGTTCAGGCCTGCCACTGCAGTGTCTGTGTGTGCAGTTTTAAACTGCCAATTCGACTTGGCAAGTGTACCCACTTGCCAGGCCTAACCCTTCCCTTTTTATACATGTAAGGCACCCCTAAGTTAGGCCCCAGGTAGCCCCATGGGAAGGGTGCAGTGTATGTTGGAGGTGGGACATGTACTTATGTTTTTTACATGTCCTAACAGTGAAATACTGCCAAGTTCGTTTTTCACTGTTGCAAGGCCTATCTCTCTCATAGGTTAACATGGGGGGCTACCTTTAAGTATTATTAAAGTGCAGATTGACGTAGGGAGCAGGTAAAAATGTGAAGTTTATGGTCTCTGAACTCACAAATAAAAAATACATCTTTTAGAGAAGTTGGTTTTTAGATTGTGTGTTTGAACATGCCAATTTTAGAAAGTAGGTATTTTCTTGCTTAAACCATTCTGTGACTCCGCCTGTTTGTGGATTCCCTGTTTGGGTCAGTTTGACAGTTGGGCTGTTTGCACCTCTCTCTAGACAGTGACACAAAGGGAGCTGGGGTGTAGCCTGCTTATCCTGATGAGCCATCTGTGCTGGGAGAGAGGGGAGGAGTGGTCACTCACACCTGAATGGGATGCACCTGCCCTCACACAATGCAGTCTCCATCCCACTGGTGCGTGTTTGGGGCCTGGCCTGGGCCTACTTCAAAAGGCAGAAAGGGGTATAAGAAGAACACTCAAAACCCCTGAAGATTAGATTACTTCAAGGTTTCAAGAGGAACCTCTGCCTGGAGAAGAGCTGAAGAGCTGAGAATAAGTGCTGCCCTGCCTGTGATTGTGGTTTGTGGAGCTATCCTTCAGTTGCTACGTCTGCCTGGGCAAGGGGACAGAGACTAAACTTTGTTGCATTCCTGTTTGAGAAGTGACTACAAGGTCTTGGAGTACAGCTTGCCTCCTGTTTTGAAGCCTCAGGGACAGCAACGGCTTTACCAACCAGACCTGAGTCTACTTGCTGTGGACTCTAGGTTGCCAGAGGGTGCCATTCTAGTTCCTGGACCCCTGGAAGTGAATTCCTTGAGAAAAAACAGTCTACCGACATCGGGCGACGCCTTGCGACTTCATAAAGGACACCGCTGCCCAGAACTGTGACGCCGCTTGCCCCGAGACTGTGGACCTCACTGAGTGCAAATCCAATGTCCCTGTGAGCTTATGCCGCTACCCCGGAATTGCCCGTAGACCTCGCATTTCTGCAATCTCTGATCCTGCCCTACTTCGCTGACACCAGAGTGTTGTAAGTCGAATCATTGTAGCGCCTTTGGCCCTGTGATGTCATTGCAACCCTGTGAGGTCACCCCGGTAACTCCGGCGGACTTCGCATCTGCTGGGACCAGCATCTGCTGGGACCAAGTGTCTGTAAGCACTTGCTGGGCCGGTTGGTCCTCAAAGCAGTAAGTCAGTTGATTTAAAAGATCATGTGTAACAAAGCGTGCCACCGCTAACCATGAATGGGGATCATTCCCACTTTAGATAAATTGTTCCTGCTAGAGCCCCTTTCTTTTGTTGTGTTACTATGGTTATCTGGCAGTGCAGGACAAGAATAAAATCACAGGTTCAGGCCAACCACGATGGAGCATGGGCAGGATACAGGGACCAAGTTAGGCCTGCTGAACAAAGTACCTAAATCTGGGTTGCAGAGCATTGTGAGGTCCTCGATTGAGGATGTGTCATGCAGCAGTTGCTGCGAAGTCCTGTGTTGAGGATGCATCACTCAGCAGCGGTTCTGAAACACTGTGGAACTGTGATGCAAGGTCCTGCATCGAGGATGCATCACACAGCAGCAGTTCCAAGGAGCTGTAGGGCTGTGATACAAGGTCTTGCTTCGAGGATGTGGCACGCAGGACAATTCATCTGTGGACCATTTTTTCTCAATTAATCAGATGGTCAGCACACAAGTTAATTTGACAGTCTCAGCTTGCGTGTACTATATCTAGATAGTTCATAATAGGAAATCATGTAATGACTGTCCCTAGATGGAGTTATGTATGATATTCAAAGATGGTGTATAAACCTTTGTTTAAAGACTTTTGGAGATGTATTTGTTGTATCTACATATTTGTTTAGCTATACCTGTTCTACTTTTTGTAGCTAATGCTATTCTAGGAGGTACACGGCAGGAGAACTCCATTTATGGGTACATAAATAATACATAATTTGTTTTAGAAATATAGCCAAAAGTGATTAAGCTGTTATTGTTCATGTAACATTTAGATAAATTGTCGCTCAGCGCAGGTTCTGAGGAGCTGAAGGATCCTGCATCAGGGGTGCATCTAGCAGTGGTGATTTCGATGCAAGGCTACATCACACTATGTCAGTCCTGACCAAGAGACTGCAGCTGGGCTGGGAGAGCACATTCAGGTCCCTTTTAAAGGGAACAAGTCTGGGCTTGCACTCCTAGGGACAAAACTCACATCAGGTGCTGGGTTCAAGACAGTTGGAAGCATTTCCTTCCTCTGATCACAAGGTCAACCAACTAGCCCTTGAAGTCACTCTTGTGGTCCTAGGTTCAAGATGCAGGTCAAGTCCTTCTCACTGAGGCAATAGGGCAGCAGAGTAGCAGTCCTTCTTGCAGACTAGCACAGCAGTTCTTCCGAGTCTTCCACAGATCCAGAGTTGTACTGCAGAGTTGGGTCTGATGGTGCACTATTTATACCTGGTGCCCAGTTCGAAGTAAGAGAAGGTTATGGCAGTTAGAATCCCCAGAAGGGCCCCGGCATTTCCTGCCTTCCAGCTTGTCTAGGGGAACAAAAGACTAGTGTCAAACTCTTTGTGAGTCTGTTCAGGCAGAGTCTTTGTGATATACAAGTGTGGTAGACACCAAAATGTCAGGACAAGAAAATGCCAGATTTCTAAAAGTGGCATTATCAACACTGTAATTTAAAAAAACTGACTTTACTATAAAAAAGGGTTTGAAATTAACTATTCTTTAGACACAAACATGCCATTCCCTTCTCATCCCAATTGAAAGTTATCACTTATTAAACATAAGAAGTCAATCCACTGTTACAAAATGGAATAGGTAGAACTCACAGTTGTGAGAAACAACTGTAGGAGTTTTTCACTACCAGGACATGTTAAACTTAAAAATACATGCTCAACTTTTTAAAAACACTTCACTCAGCCCTAAGGGCTGGTTAGCGCCTACCCAAGATGTGGCTTATATTTATTAAAAAGAGATGTTTAAGCCTGACAATAGTTTATTTTACCACTTCAAAATAATAGTTAGAATCTGTGCACAGGCTGCAATGGCAGGCCTGAGGCATGTTTAAAAGGCTACTTAAGTGGGAGACACAATGAGGGCTGCAGATCCTTAGTAGTATTTAATTCACAGGCCCTGGTGACAGGTAGTACTGGTTTGCTTTGTATTTACAAGTAAATTAAGTCTTCCAGTTGGTGTAAGCCAATGTTATCATGTTTTGAAGAGGGAGCACAAGACCTTGAGCACTGGCCAGCCATGGGTAAAATTTGCAGAGTACTAAGGCTAGCTAAAACGAAGTTAACAAAAGCAGCAGGAGTAAAGGCAAAACTTTCGGGGCAAACCACGGCAAGGATATCAGGTCCAACAGACAGGTGGTCAGATAGATAGATAGATAGATAGATAGATAGATAGATAGATAGATAGATAGATAGATAGATAGATAGATAGATAGATAGATAGATAGATAGATAGATAAAGATGTGGGCGATGACAGGAATGAACTTGAAAATATGACAAGGAGGCAGGTAGAAAATTATGTAGGAAGTCCATAAAATAAATAAAAAAAGAATGGAAGAGGCACAAAGACAGGAGAGGAATTATGACAAGGAAAAAGCAGACAGTAAGTACAAAGAGAGAGGGGGGTTGATGAAACAATAAACTAAAAGAATGAAACAGACCCAAATTCTCCACTTCCACTCTCAAATGGCACTCATTGGCATGCAGACATTTTTTACATGCTTGGATAATTTAGATTCATATCATTGATCAAGTGAGTGGGATGAGCTTGTGGGAAGAGACATAAGGCAGCTATCACATATGTGCCCAGAACATCTAAAATATGACTGGCACTAACACATGAGTTTCTGGAGAGCGAAATGTGCCAGAAGAGAAAGCAGCACAAATGGGATCATTCTTAAGTTCAATTTTCCTTAGGCAGGGCCAAGGGGGATGACAGCCATTGAGGGGAAATGGTGTGTCCTCCCCTCAGTGTGCATGTAGGTTTGGCCAGCCGTCTCAGGATGGCCAAACCGACATGCGCACTGAGCTGCCTCCAACCTGAGCTGTGTTGCCAGATAGGTGACAGCAGGCACAGGCTTCCAATCTACCTGGGAGAGAAAATTCTGGGTGTTCAGCGCAATCTTGATGCAGCTTTCATACTTCAAGCAGCATGAGAGCAATGTTAGTATTGGCCACAGGGCAGGCTGGGAGCCTGTGTCTGCAGTGACTGGAGTCAGAAGAGCAACGATGTTGGGGGGCAGCAGGTACGTTTGAAAAAAAAAAAAAGATTTCCATTTTTGTTGTCTTTTTGATTTGTGCCCACAGCCCCCTGGCCACTTTGCACCAACAGCAGCCTCCACTGGAGAAAGATTCAAAAGTTTGGCATTGGTTATCGCATACCCTAAAGTTCAAAGTAGATGTATAACTTTGTGATGCAGGACAGAAATCATGCCAATTTTTTTCTATAGTCACTGACAATATGAATGATTTACTTTCACATAATTTTTTTCTTGTAATGTAGTGTGGTCAGCTGAATATGATCTAAAATAATGAGTTGATGACCAAACTGGGTACCTAACTGACAATAAAACGCATAAATAGAGGCTTATTTAGATATTCTAATATTTTGAGACTCATGATCACCAATCTTAGAAAAGAAAAGAACAGTTGACTAATTAAGTGTGGTTTAGTTGCTGCACTTGGTGCTATTTGACCAGGAACTCTCTGCGTACCAGCACCCTCACTTGACATTTCCATGTAGTAGTCTCTGATTGTGGGGAATGGTTACCTCGCTTCTTCAGAATGTATTCTATTTACCTGCACATTCTGTCCATGTGGAACATGGTGTGAAATAACTATTCTGCTTGGAGAATCTAATTTGACAGGGGAACCTCGCAGTAGGAGCTATTTATCTCACTCAGTAAATGTTGCACCCTGCAATATTAGTATTTACAGGGTGTGCCCTGTTTGTATCAGGGCCTTGGTCTCTGTTGGGTCCACAAGTAAAGCAAGGACATTTAAGAAGGACCACCTGCTTCTATGCACATCCCCGCACCACAAGGTGTGACACTGCATGATTATTGAGAAGATGCTCCCCTGGCTCAAGCTGGCACACCTGAGCTGTTACCTGTGGGGCTGCAGTGATTATCCAGAAATCTAGGGTCAATTATAGTTGGCACCTGGGCAGAAATCTGAACTGTACTTGCGATCTATGCTTTAAGGAAGTGCTGATGAGCCAGTGGGGGATTGCAGCATCTTTCCATGTTCCTAGGCCAAGGCACAGAAAGAGGTACAACAGTGGTAAGGTAGTCAAAAGCATGGTCACTGAGTGCAGTCTATCCATTCCTACCTCGCATCAATAGGCCTACTTTAAATTTTGGGTGGTGCAATCACCGGATAGGCACCAAAAGATAGAAGACCTGGTCAAAAACTCCAGTTCTCCTGCTACGCAGATGACAGGGTATGCAAGATTTTTCTGTTGCTTTCCAACACTCACATTACTGAAGTCTTCTAGGCAGTAGTGCTTTGCTATGAACCTTAACCCCCTGGGTGCCCTGGACATAACGGTTACGTACTGGGCAGCACCGCTCGGGTGCCCAGGATGTAACCATTACGTCCAGATAGGGGCCCACGGGGAAGCGCTAGCGCTCCCCCCGGGGGCATGGCACCCCTCTCCCCTGGTCAGGGATTCCATCCCCCTGTGGCGTCTGATGACGTCAGCGCACAATTGTGCCCTGACCTCATCAGAGGCCTGCCCCTCTGCACCGATCGGAGAAGAAATGCTTTTGTATTTCTCCTCCAATCACTGGCGGGGCCAAGAGAGGCATCAAAGGAAAGGAAAGGCCTTTCTGTTCCTTTGATATCTTTCTCAGCATTTCTGCTGCCCGATCGCGATGCGATTGGGCAGCATAAATGCCCACTAGACACCAGGGAATTTAATTTTTTTGTGATTGAATAAGGGGAGCGGCCCCTTGGGCAAGGGTCGCTCACCAGGGGGGGAAATTATTTTTAGGCCATTTCTGCCCTGGAGGCAGATCTGCCTATTATAATTAGGCCAATCTGTCCCCAGGGTTTGCAGAAACGGCTAGACATCAGGGATAATTTTTTTTGTTTTGTTTCTTTTTTTTTTATGAATGTGGGTAGAGACCCCTTGGGGGCAAATTTACTTTTAGGCCATTTCTGCCCCCATTGGGGGCAGATCGGCCGATTTTTAGTAGGCTAATCTGCCCCCAAGGGGGCAGAAACCACTAGACACCAGGGAATTTTGTCTTTTCTTTATATTTATCTATAAGGGGAGATGCCCCTTGGGCAAGGGTCGCTCCCCGGGGGAAACATATTTTTTAGGCCTTTTCTGACCCCCCTGGGGGCAGATCGGCCTATTATAACTAGACACCAGTGATATATATTTTTTTATATTTACTGTTTTTTTTATATATATATGGGGAGCGACCCCATAGGCAAAGGTCGTCCCTGTAGGAGGCTGGCCTGGCTTATAGTGGGCACCTTGTGGTACTTACACCCTGTGCCAGGTCCAGTTATCACTTATTAGTAGAATAGAGGTGTTTCTAGCAGCTTAGGCTGATAGAATGTAGCTATGGCAAAGCTTAGGCTGAACTAGGAGACATGCAAAGCTCCTACTATACCACTTGTATCATATAGCACAATATCATAAGAACACACAATACTCAGAGTTACTAAAAATAAAGGTACTTTATTTTTATGACAATATGCCATAAGTATCTCAGTTAGTACCCTCAACTAGAAGGTAAATAATATACACAAGATATATGTACACAAACCCAAAACAGGTAAGTAATAGTAAGAAAAGTAAAGCAAACAGTGTAGAATTACAATAGGATGCAATAGGTGAACATAGGTCTAGGGGCAACACAAACCATATACTCCAAAAGTGGAATGCGAATCACGAATGAACCCCAGACCTATGGGAGCTTGTAGAGGGTTGCTGGGACTGTAAGAAAACTATCAGGGTGTCCAAGATACCCCACCCCAAGACCCTGAAAAGTAGGAGTAAAGTACCCCTAGTACCCCAATAGGACACAATAGTTGTGATAGGGGGATTCTGCAAGAACCACATACACCAGCAAAGCACTGAAGATGGATTCCTGGACCTGAGGACCTGCAAGGCAAGGGGACCAAGTCCAAGAGTCGCAGTAGTGTCCGGGGGGGGCAGGAGCCCCGGAAACCCCGGATGAAGGTGCAAGGAAGCTGCCTCTGGATGGAAGAAGCTTAGGATTCTGCAACAACGAAGAGAGCTAGGAACTTCTCCTTTAGATGGAAGATTTCCCACGGCGTGCTGAAGGTTGCAGACGTATTCCTACGCAGAAATACTGCAAACAAGCCTTGCTAGCTGCAAAGATCATGGTGGAGGTTTTTGGGTGCTGCTGGGGACCAGGAAGGACCAGGATGTCGCCCCTTGGAGGAGGAGACAGAGGGGGCGCTCACAACTCAGAGAGCCCCCACAGAAGCAGGCAGCACCTGCAGAAGTACCAGAGCAGGCACTTAGAAGATTTGTGAACCGGAGCTGGCTCAGAGTCACAAAGGAGGGTCCCACGACGTCGGAGTCCAACTCAGAGGGTTGAGCACTGCAGGATGGAGTGCTGGGGACTCAGGCTAGGCTGTGCATGAAGGAATCCTTGGAGAAGTGCACAGGAGCAGGAGCAGCTGCAAATCACGCAGTACTCAGGTTTGCAGTCTAGCGTAGGGATGCAAGGACTTAACTCCACCAAACTTGGACTGAAGGATCACTGGACTGTGGGAGTCACTAGGATAGAGTTCCTGTGTTCCCTGGACCACACTCGTCAGGATGAGAGGGGACCCAGAGGACCGGTGATGCAGTCTTTTGGGCCTGAGTTAGCAGGGGAAGATTCCGTCGACCCACGGGAGAGTTCTTCTTGGCTTCCAGTGCAGGATGAAGGCAGACAGCCCCCATAGCATGCACAACCAGGAAACAGTTGAGAAAGCAAGCAGGACGAGGCGCTACAATGTTGCTGGTAGCCGTATTGCTACTTTGTTGCGGTTTTGCAGGCTACCTGGAGCATTCAGCAGTCGATCCTTGGCAGAAGTCGAAGAGGGAAGTGCAGAGGAACTCTGGTGAGCTCTTGCATTCATTATCTGAAGAATACCCCAGAGGAGAGACCCTAAATAGCCAGAAAAGGAGGTTTGGCTACCAAGAAAGGAGGATTGGCTACCAAGAAAGGTAAGAGCCTATCAGAGGGGGTCTCTGACGTCACCTGCTGGCACTGGCCACTCAGAGCAGTCCAGTGTGCCCCCAACACCTCTGTTTCCAAGATGGCAGAGGTCTGGGACACACTGGAGGAGCTCTGGGCACCTCCCCTGGGAGGTACTGGTCAGGGGAGTGGTCACTCCCCTTTCCTTTGTCCAGTTTCACGCCAGAGCAGGGCTGGGGGATCCCTGAACCAGTGTAGACTGGCTTATGCAGAGATGGGCACCATCTGTGCCCATCAAAGCATTTCCAGAGGCTGGGGGAGGCTACTCCTCCCCAGCCCTTCACACCTATTTCCAAAGGGAGAGGGTGTAACACCCTCTCTCAGAGGAAATCCTTTGTCCTGCCATCCTGGGCCGGGGCTACCCAGACCCCAGGAGGGCAGAATCCTGTCTGAGGGGTTGGCAGCAGCAGCAGCTGCAGTGGAAACCCCAGAAAGGCAGTTTGGCAGTACCCGGGTTCTGTGCTAGAGACCGGGGGGGATCATGAAATTGTCCCCCCAATACCAGAATGGTATTGGGGTGACAATTCCATGATCTTAGACATGTTACATGGGCATGTTCAGAGTTACCATTGTGACGCTACACATAGGTAGTGACCTATGTGTAGTGCACGCGTGTAATGGTGTCCCTGCACTCACAAAGTCCGGGGAATTTGCCCTGAACGATGTGTGGGCACCTTGGCTAGTGCCAGGGTGCCCACACACTAAGTTACTTAGCACCCAACCTTCACCAAGTGAGGGTTAGATATATAGGTGACTTATAAGTTACTTATGTGCAGTGAAAAATGGCTGTGAAATAACGTGGACGTTATTTCACTCAGGCTGCAGTGGCAGGCCTGTGTAAGAATTGCATGAGCTCCCTATGGGTGGCAAAAGAAATGCTGCAGCCCATAGGGATCTCCTGGAACCCCAATACCCTGGGTACCTAAGTACCATGTACAAGGGAATGATATGGGTGTACCAGTGTGCCAATGAGAATTGGTAAATTTAGTCACTAGCCTGCAGTGACAAATTTAGAAAGCAGAGAGAGCATAAACACTGAGGTTCTGGTTAGCAGAGCCTCAGTGATACAGTTAGGCACCACACAGGGAACACATATAGGCCACAAACTTATGAGCACTGGGGTCCTGGCTAGCAGGATCCCAGTGACACATAACAAACACACTGACAACATAGGGTTTTCACTATAAGCACTGGGCCCTGGCTAGCAGGATCCCAGTGAGACAGCGAAAACACCCTGACATATACTCACAAACAGGCTAAAAGTGGGGGTAACAAGGCTAGAAAGAGGCTACCTTCCTACACAACCCCCCCCAAACGAAGGACAATAAGGCTAACCTTGGCCAGTTGAGTCTTTATTGTCTAAGTGGTGATAAGTAGAGAGTAGCTCTGCAATACTTTGGTTACTCCCTTTATCATCCACTATATGGTTACTTCCCTGTGGGGATGCAAACCACCCTGTTTGAAGTTTTTTAGCTTGCCAACAATGTGAAGTCATATTTTCAGAGTTCCTATAAGTATGTTTAGGTTTAGAGCAGTGGGAATTGTCCACTGGACCTATATCAAAGGATGAGAATGCCAGACAGGGATGCTGTCTCAGTAAAGCCATAGCTGGGCAAAAAGTTTGTCCATATGGCTGTAAGAGAGAACAGGGTTGCTGTTTCTCTTGAGTTGGAGCAGGGCAGGGATGCTGCCCTATGAGCTCCACACTAGGGCAGGGATGCTGTCCTAAGTGTTGTGAGGCAGTGCAGGTTTGCTGCACTAAAGTTTCCCTGGGTGGGTTGGAGGGGTGCTCCATGTTAGCTAAAATGGTGCACTTTTTCTCACCAATATTAGTTATCCCACAGAGAGCTATTCTACCTTAGGGAGTTCAGCTGTGCTAGCTGATGGTTCCCTTGGTACAGGTGCCACCCCAGGAGAGGTTTCTCCCACCACAGGAATGGTATCCTGAATGGCAGGGTGGGTAGGGGAGACTGTGATGCCCTTTTTACATGTTGTTGGAGAAGGATCCTGAGTTTTCAGGCCTTTTCCTCTCGTTCGCTTTTTCATTTCAGCTTAAATGAGAGGAAGCAATTCCTCAGGGATACCCAGCATGGCTGCATGGGTATTAAACTCTACCTCAGCCCACCTGAGGCCTCTACGTCATTACCTAAGAGACAGTCTACAGGTAAGTCAGGTGATACTACCACCTTCTTAGGGCCAGTAACTCCACCCCAACTAAACTGAATTATAGCTAAGGGAAGAAACTTAGTGGAGTTATGGCCATCAATAATCTTGTACTGTTGTCCAATGATGTGTTGTGCAGGAGACACTAGGTTTTCAGTCACCAAAGTGATACTGGCACCTGTGTCCCTGTAGGCCTGAGCCTCAACACCATTTATTGAAACTGTCTGCCTGCACTTATCCATTGTAAGGGGACAAACAGCCAGTGTGGCAAGGCCAATGCCACCAGGTGTGACAGAAACTGTCTTGGGACTGACTACCCCAGTTTCTATGATGGACCCATAAGTGAACCCAACTACATCCTTATTTTGACTGTTGCCAGCAGTCCCACCACTATTACCACTACTGCTAGGGGCACTAGAGTTTTATGTATTAGTGGAAGTAGGCTCAGGGGGTTTACCTGGACAGAACTTATCCCCTGGCCTATGGCCTTTATTTTCACACACAAAGCACCAAGGCTTTTTAATGTGTGTGGGTTGTGAAGAATAGGAAGAATTTGATTTATCCCAACCCCCTGAAGAGTGTTTAGGATTTGAAGATGGATCTTTGGTTTTACCCTTATCCCCATGCTTATCCTGAGATTTCTCACCATCTTTCTTCTTGCCATCCTTGTCACCTCCTGTATGAACTTTTCTGTTCACTCTTGTTCTGACCCATTTGTCTGCCTTCTTTCCCAATTCTTGGGGAGAGGTCAGATCTGAGTCTATCAAGTACTGATGTAACAAATCAGACACACAATTGTTAAGAATATGCTCTCTCAGAATAAGATTGTACAGGCTTTCATAGTCAGAAACTTTACTGCCATGCAACCACCCTTCCAAGGCCTTCACTGAACAGTCCACAAAATCTGGCCAGTCTTGAGAAGACTCTTTTCTGGTGTCTCTGAACTTAATCCTGTATTGTTCAGTGGTTAAGCCAAATCCATCCAAGAGTACATCTTTCAAAACTTTGTAGTCATTGGCTTCACTTTCTCTGACAGTAAGGAGCCGATCCCTAGCCTTTCTAGTGAAAATAGACACTAAATAGCAGCCCACTGCCTTTGAGGGACCAACTGTACCATACAGGCCCTCTCAAGTGCAGCAAACCACTTATTAATGTCATCCCCCTCCTTGTAAGGGGGCACTATCTTGTGCAGATTCCAGGAATCTTGCTCTTTAACAGGATTGCTATCAGAAATACTGCTGCTGCCACCATGGGGAACGACCCCAGCCTCTGTCTTTCCCTCTCTATGTCTAGGGATTCCCTAAGGCCAGCTGCTGCTGTCTAAGCTTCAGTCTGGTCTCTTCAACCGTCAACTTTTTGAGTTCCCTTTCTAACAAGTTATCCTCAGGATGGGTGGGTTGGGAATGTTTTGACACAGAGGAAATGTGGGAAGTTTCAGAGGGGGACCTGTCCCTAACTGTCTGGACACTAGTAACCTGGCCTCTAGGGATGAAGGATGCCCTACTGTTGTGGGAACCCCTATCACTACCAGCATCACTAGGTGCCTTGCTAGGGGGCAGGCCCTGGTAAGAACCCTCCCCAGCTTCTCCAGGGGACTCCTCTGAATCTGACTGGGAAGCTTCTCCCTTTTCTGACCTCTCCTGAGATGGGCCAGACTGGTTCTGGTCATCTAATATGAGCATGTTAAAGAGAAACTCTTTTGTAGGGTTCTTTCCTATACTCAAACCTCTATCCAGGCAAAGACCCCTCAAACTTTTATAGTTTAAACTCTCATATGTTGCTTTAACAGTTTTGGGAGTGGGCTCTACAACAGACATGATAGTATAGGTTTAAGGATAGTGAGAAAGAAAAACGTTTTAGAACTTTATAAAGCACAGAAAAAACTTTTTCAAACTTTTAGAAGTTTTCAAAAACTTTTCAAAACTTTGTTAAAAGTTTTAGAATAGAAAAGTAAACTTTTTTGGTTAAGTTTACATGCACTGAACTATTTGGTATATGATTCTTCTATGAAAAATACCAAATGACAAAGTGGTAAAGCAGTTGCAAGTACTTATCCCACCGCTGCACCACCAATGTAGGAGGCTGGCCTGGCTTATAGTGGGTACTTTGTGGTTCTTACACCCTGTGCCAGATCCAGTTATCCATTCTTAGTAGAATAGAGGTGTTTCTAGCAGCTTAGGCTGATAGAAGGTAGCTATGGCAGAGCAGCTTAGGATGAACTAGGAGACATGTAAAGCTCCTACTATACCACTTGTATCATATAGCACAATATCATAAGAAAACACAATACTCAGAGTTACTAAAAATAAAGGTACTTTATTTTTATGACAATATGCCAAAAGTATCTCAGTGAGTACCCTCAGTTAGAAGGTAAATAATATACACAAGTTATATGTACACAAACCCAAAACAGGTAAGTAATAGTAAGAAAAGTAATGCAAACAGTGTAGAATTACAATAGGATGCAATAGGTGAACATAGGTCTAGGGGCAACACAAACCATATACTCCAAAAGTGGAATGCGAATCACGAATGGACCCCAGACCTATGGGAGCTTGTAGAGGGTCGCTGGGACTGTAAGAAAACAGTCAGGGTGTCCAAGATACCCCACCCCAAGACCCTGACAAGTAGGAATAAAGTACCCCCACTACTCCAAAAGGACACAATAGTCGTGATAGGGGGATTCTGCAAGAACAACAAACACCAGCAAAGCACTGAAGACGGATTCCTGGACCTGAGGACCTGCAAGGCAAGGGGACCAAGTCCAAGAGTCACAATAGTGTCCAGGGGGGGCAGGAACCCAGGAAACCCCAGATGAAGGTGCAAGGAACCTGCCTCTGGATGGAAGAAGCTTAGGATTCTGCAACAAAGAAGAGAGATAGAAATTTTTCCTTTCGATGGAAGTTGTGCCACGACGTGCTGAAGGTTGCAGAAGTGTTCCCATGCAGAAATACCACAAACAAGCCTTGCTAGCTGCAAGGGTCGCAGTGGAGGTTTTTGGGTGCTGCTGGGGACCAGGAAGGACCAGGATGTCGCCCCTTGGAGGAGCAGACAAAGGGAGTACTCAGCAACTCAGAGAGCCCTCACAGAAGCAGGCAGCACCCACAGAAGTACCAGAGCAGGCACTTAGAAGATATGTGAACCAAAGCTGGCTCCGAGTCACAAATGAGGGTCCCACAACATCGGAGTCCAACTCAGAGGGATGAGCACTGCAGGACGTAGTGCTGGGGACTCAGGCTAGGCTGTGCACAAAGGAATCCTTGTGGAAGTGCACAGAAGCCGGAGCAACTGCAAATCACGCATTACACAGGTTTGCAATCTAGCGTGGGGAGGCAAGGACTTACCTCCACCAAACTTGGACTGAAGAGTCACTGGACTGTGGGAGTCACTTGGACAGAGTTCCTGTGTTCCAGAGACCACACTCGCCAGGATGCGAGGGGACCCAGAGGACCGGTGATGCAGTCTTTTGTTGCCTGCGTTAGCAGGGGAAGATTCCGTTGACCCACTGGAGATTTCTTCTTGGCTTCCAGTGCAGGGTGAAGGCAGACAGCCCCCAGAGCATGCACAACCAGGAATCAGTTGAGAAAGCCGGCAGGATGAGGCTCTACAATGTTGCTGGTAGCCGTCTTGCTACTTTGTTGCGGTTTTGCAGGCTTCCTGGAGCAGTCAGCAGTCGATCCTTGGCAGAAGTCGAAGAGGGAAGTGCAGAGGAACTCTGGTGAGCTCTTGCATTCATTATCTGAAGAATACCCCAGGGGAGGGACCCTAAATAGCCAGAAAAGGAGGTTTGGCTACCAAGAAAGGAGGATTGGCTACCTAGAAAGGTAAGAGCCTATCAGAGGGGGTCTCTGACGTCACCTGCTGGCACTGACCACTCAGAGCAGTCCAGTGTGCCCCCAACACCTCTGTTTCCAAGATGGCAGAGGTCTGGGACACACTGGAGAAGCTCTGGGCATCTCCCCTGGGAGGTACTAGTCAGGGAAGTGGTCACTCCCCTTTTTCTTTGTCCAGTTTTGCACCAGAGCAGGGCTGGGGGATCCCTGAACTGGTGTAGACTGGCTTATGCAGAGATGGGCACCATCTGTGCCCATCAAAGCATTTCCAGAGGCTGGGGGAGGCTACTCCTCCCCAGCCCTTCACACCTATTTCCAAAGGGAGAGGGTTTAACACCCTCTCTCAGAGGAAATCCTTTGTTCTGCCTTCCTGGGCCGGGGCTGCCCAGACCCCAGGAGGGCAGAATCCTGTCTGAGGGGTTGGCAGCAGCGGCAGTGGAAACCCTGAAAAGGCAGTTTGGCAGTACCCGGGTTCTGTGCTAGAGACCCGGGGGATCATGGAATTGTCACCTCAATACCAGAATGGTATTGGGGTGACAATTCCATGACCTTAGACATGATACATGGCCATGTTCGGAGTTACCATTGTGACGCTACACATAGGTAGTGACCTATGTGTAGTTCACACTTGTAACGGTGTCCTGCACTCACATAGTCCGGGGAATTTGCCCTGAACGATGTGGGGGCACCTTGGCTAGTGCCAGGGTGCCCACACACTAAGGTAGTCATTCTGACCTCGGCGGTCTTTTTTGTAGCCCGCCGAGGGACCGCTGTACGGAAGACCACCAGTGCTGGCGGTCTTCCGCATGGGCCATTACGACCGTCGGCAGCGCTCTGCCCGTTTCCGGAAGAAGAGCCGCCAACAGCCATACTGGCGGCAGGCGGGGAAGTGGAGGTAGCTCCACCTCCACCACCACACCAACAGAACACCGCCCAGCGAATCACGACTTGTGATTCGCTGTGGCATGTTCTGTTGGCGTGGCGGTGTCAGCGGAGCTGCCCCCATGGGTCCCGTTCCCTCCCGGAGGATCACCGGAACAGGTAAGGTGATCGTCAGTTAGGGAAAGGGGGTGGGGGGTGTTGTGAGTTGTGTGCATGCATGGGGGTGTGCGTGTGTGTATGTTGAGAGTGCGTGCATGAATGCGGGGGGGTGTGTATGTGCATGACTGCGTGCATGAATGCGGGGGTGTGTGTATGTGCATGACTGCGTGCATGAATGCGGGGGGTGTGTGTATGTGCACAACTGCATGCATGAATGCGGGGGGGGTGTGTGTATGTGCATGAATGCGTGCATGTATGCGTGCGTGTATGTGTGTGTACATGTTGGGGATCGGGGTGGGGAGGGGGGTCCTGCAACCTTTTGGGGGTGGCAGGGGTGGTGGGGGGGGTAGGGGAGGGAGTTGGGGTGGGAGTGGGGGAGACCCCTATCAGTGCCAGGGAAGGGATTCCCTGGCACTGATAGTGCTTCCCGCCATGGATTTCATGGCGGTCCCAAACCGCATGAAATCCATGGTGGTAAGCCGGGGTCAGGCGGGTCGGAATACCGCCGGCGGTATGTGATGACCGCCGGGCTGGAGACCCAGGTCTCCAGCCCGGCGGTCGTTACCGCTGTGGCAGTCGGAACGGTGAAGGTCAGAATGTCAGAAAAAAGACCGCCAGCCTGTTGGTGGTCTTACCGCCGCTTCACCGCCGACCGCCACGGTCGGAATGACCGCCTAAGTGTCTTGGCACCCAACATTCACAAAGTGAGGGTTAGACATATAGGTGACTTAAAAGTTACTTATGTGCAGTGAAAAATGGCTGTAAAATCACGTGGACGTTATTTCACTCATGCTGCAGTGGCAGGCCTGTGTAAGAATTGCCTGAGCTCCCTATGGGTGGCAAAAGAAATGCTGCAGCCCATAGGGATCTCCTGGAACCCCAATACCCTGGCTACCCAAGTACCATATACAAGGGGATTATATGGGAGTACCAGTGTGCCAATGAGAATTGGTAAATTTAGTCACTAGCCTGCAGTGACAAATTTAGAAAGCAGAGAGAGCATAAACACTGAGGTTCTGGTTAGCAGAGCCTCAGTGATACAGTTAGGCACCACACAGGGAACACATATAGGCCACAAACCTATGAGCACTGGGGTCCTGGCTAGCAGGATCCCAGTGACACATAACAAACACACTGACAACATAGGGTTTTAACTATGAGCACTGGGCCCTGGCTAGCAGGATCCCAGTGAGACAGCGAAAACACCCTGTCATATACTCACAAACAGGCTAAAAGTGGGGGTAACAAGACTAGAAAGAGGCTACCTTCCTACAGCTCCCCTGGAGGATAAATTGTATTTAGGCCATTTCTGCAGATTGGCCTATTTTTATTCAGCCAATCTGCCCCCAAGGGGGGCAGAAACCACTAGACACTAGGGATTTTTTTTTGTCAGTTTCACGTGAGGGGAGCGGCCCCTTAGGCTGTTCTGGGTGGGCAAATTTGTTGTAGGCCGTTCCTGCCCCCCTTGGGGGCAGATCAGCCTATTTTAACAAGGTGTAATCTGCCCCCGGGGGCGGAAAACCCTAAACACCTGGGATTTTCTTTTTTTTTTTTTTTTTTTTTATGTGGGGACCGATTCCTTAGGCAAGAGTCGCTCCCCTGGGGGGAAAATTGTCTTTAGGCCATTTCTGGGGCAGATCGGCCTATTTTTGTTAGGCCAATCTGTACCCAAGGGGGGCAAAAACCACTAGACACCAGGGATTTTTATTTTTTTGCACCAATTTCACGCAAGGGGTGCGACCCCTTAGGCAAGGTTTGTTCCCATGGGGACAAATTTATTTTAGGCCATTTCTGCACTCCTTGGGAGCAGATCAGCCTATTTTTATTAGACCAATCTGCCACCAAGGGGGACAGAAACCACTAAGGCACCAGGGATTAGTGTGTGTGTATCTGGGTGTTTTGTATGGGGGGACAGTCCCTTGGGCAAGGGTCAGTTCCCCTGAGGGCACATTACTGTTGGCCATATCTGCCCCCTTTGGGGGCAGATTGGCCTATTTTTGGAAGGCCCTCCTGCCCCCAAGGGGGACAGAAAACCCACCAGAGACCAGGGAAGATTTTTTTTCAAAATAAGAGGGTGGGGGTATGGCCATACCCCACCCCAAACAAATAGGGGCAAAGTTGTTCTACCCACTAGTGGGAAGATGGGGCAATTACCCTCGATCCACACCCGGGGGGGCAGAAATTCTACTAGATTCCAGGGAATTAAAAAAAGAAATAAAAATAGTGGGGTGGTGGCTAACAACCAGTATGGGCCTGGTTATGCCCCCACCCCAACTGAAGGGGTTAACAGTCTTTCAGCTCTCCCCTTGCACACTAAAACATCTTATCCCATGGCAAGCAAGAGGACAGTTGATTATTTTGAGTTTTGGTTTTACATTTGGGCCATGAGAGCTTGGCTAACTCTCAAAATCGTCCCACTCCGAATGGTGAGGGCTGCACTTTTTAGACTTTGGGACACTGCCATGTAGAAATACCCACAAGACCTAGACACATCTGAAAACTAAGGCCCGTATTTATACTTTTTTTAGCGCCGCATTGGCGCCGCTTTTTGACGCAAAACGGCACAAACCTACAAAATACAATGGTATTTTGCAAGTTTGCGCCGTTTTTGCGTCAAAAAACGACGCAAATGCGGCGCAAAAAAAGTATAAATACGGTCCTAAACATCTGGGTGATTCTAGGGGTGTGTGCTTCAAATGCAGCCAGCACCATTTTCTCCCACAATGCCTTGCAAATGTCCAACTTTGTTGGAAATCACACATTTTTCCCACATTTTTGTGATGGAACTCTCCGGAATCTGCAGAAATCCACAAAATTCCTACCACCCAGCATTGTCTCATCTATACCGATAAAAATTCTGGTGCACTTTTAAGCCTAAAAATGTATTTTTTCAATCTTGGACCCTCTTTGGTTCCACCTCAATTTCAACATGTTTTTGGCTCTTCCCTGTCACAGGCACTTGGCCCACCTACACAAGTGAAGGATCATCTTTACCGGGAGACTGAGGGGAACATTGGGTGCAAGGAAATTTGCCCCAGTGTGGTGAACCCACACAGAAACTTGGGAAAAATTTGATTTTTTAGCTAAATTTGAGGTTTGCTGGGGATTCTGGGTAAGACAACTTTAGGGGAACCATGCAAGTCACACCTCCCTGGACTCCCTCGGGTGTCTAGTTTTCAGAAATGTCTGGGTTTTATAGGTTTCCCTAGATGGCTGCTGAGCCCTGGACCAAAAACACAGGTGCCCCCGCCCGCAAAAACAGGTAGTTTTGTATTTGATAATTTTGATGTGTCCAGATAGTGTTTTGGGGCATTTCGTTTCTCGGGTACTGGGCCTACCCACACAAGTGAGGTACAATTTTTATCGGGATACTTGGGGAAATGCTGGATGGAAGGAAATCTGTGGCTCCTCTCAGATTCCAGAACTTTCTGTCACTGAAATGTGAGGAAAAAGTGTTTTAGGTCTGTTTTCTTTGGGAGAATGTGATGTGTCCACATTTGTGTTTTGGGGCATTTCCTGTCACGGAAGCTAGGCCTACCCACACAAGTGAGGTATCATTTTTATTGGGAGCCTTGGGGGAATGCTACGTGGAAGGAAATCTGGGGTTCCTCTCAGATTCCAGAACTTTCTGTCACCAAAATGTGAGGGAAAAGTGTTTTTTTTGCCAAATTTTTATGTTTGCAAAGGATTCTGGGTAACAGAACCTGGTGAGAGCCCCACAAGTCACCCCATCTTGGATTCCCCTAGGTGTCTAGTTTTAAAAAATGTGCAGGTTTGGTAGGGTTCCCTAGGTGCCCGCTGACCTAGAGGCCAAAATCTACAGCTAGGCACTTTACAAAAACTCTACAGCTAGGCACTTTACAAAAACACGTCCGATTTCAATGTAAAAATGTGATGTGTCCATGTTGCGTTTCCTGTCGGAAGCATTAGGCCTACCCACGAAAGTGAGGTACCATTTTTATCGGGAGACTTGGGGGAACACAGAAAAGGAAAACAAGTGTTATTGCCCCTTGTCTTTCTCTACATTTTTTCCTTTCAAATGTAAGACAGTGTGTAAAAAAGATGTCTATTTGAGAAATGCCCTGTAATTCACATGCTAGTATGAGTACCCCGGAATTCTGAGATGTGCAAATAATCACTGCTTCTCAACACCTTATCTTGTTCCCATTTTGGAAATACAAAGGTTTTCTTGATACCTATTTTTCCTTCTATATATTTCAGCAAATGAATTGCTGTATACCTGGTGTAGAATGAAAACCCATTGTAAGGTGCAGCTCATTCATTGGCTCTGGGTACCTAGGGTTCTTGATGAACCTACAAGCCCTAAATATCCAGACAACCAGAATAGTCCAGGAGATGTAACAGTATATTTCTTTAAAAAATCTGACATTGTAGGAAAAAGTTACAGAGTAAAATGTTGAGGAAAATGTATGTTTTTTTCACCTCATTTTCAATTTTTTTTATTTCAGCTGTTATTTTCTGTAGGAAAGCCATGTAGGATCTGCACAAATGACCCATTGCTGATTCAGAATTTTCTTCTACTTGTCAGAAAAGTTTAGCTTTCTGGGATTCAGCATTGGTTGTACACCCATTTGTGTCACTAACTGGAAGGAGGCTAAGGCACAAAAAATAGTAAAAATATGGTATATCCCAGTAAAATTGCCAAAATTGTGTTGAAAAATTGGGTTTTCTGATTTAAGTCTGCCTGTTCCTAAAAGCTGGGAAGCTGGTAATTTTAGCACCACAAACCCTTTATTGATTCCATTTTCAGAGGAAAAAACACACCTTCTTCTGCAGGCCTTTTTTCCCTTTTTTGTTTAAACAAAATTTTCGCTGTATTTTGGCTAATTTCTTGGTCTCTCTCCTTCAGGGGAACCCACAAAGTCTGGGTACGTCTAGAATCCATAGGATGTTGGAAAAAAAAGGATGCAAATTTGGCATAGGTAGCTTATGGGGACAAAAGGTTATGAGGGCCAAAGCGCGAACTGCCCCAAATAGCCAAATAAAGGCCTGGCACCTGAAGGGAAAAGGCCTGGCAGCGAAGGGGTTAATTCTCAAGGCAACACTGATAATGGAAGGCTCAGCATGAGCAATGGGAATCAGGCGTGGCTTACAAGAACATTTTTGTGCTTGTATGCCAGTAAGTGCTTTTCAGACTGTACACAACACACATGAATGCAGATATCAAAATCTTTGTCATCACTGTTATTGACAAATTACAGAAAATGTAGAGCAGAATCAAGCGTTTTTCCAGAATGTATCGATCGGAAGGAACAGACAAATTTGCGAACATCCATATGTGACAATGGTAATAAGTGATAAAGGTCAAAGCCAATGAAGACAAATGTTAAATGCCTCTGACTGAGCTCTCAGAGGGTTTATGAGGGCATATCTGATTTCCAATTTAAGGATACAGTCACTACCTAACTGCAAAACCAGTATTCTGGAACGTGAAACAACAGTGCTCTTTGGAGAAGGAGCCACCACAAATACTATTGTTGCACATCATTTCAAAAAGCTGAAACACAGCTCAAACACCCAGGTCCAAGGAACTGGAATATAGTGGTTTGGTCCAACACTCACAGGGTGAAACGTGCACTGTCAATAATTCGCTCCTGTTTCAGGACATGGAATGACTGAATAACAAAAGAAAAGAAACTGAGGGCCATATTTATACTTTTTGAAGCCGGCTAACGCCATTCCAACGCGCCATGTGGGCGCCTTATTTATGGAATGACGTTAGCCGGCGTATGGGAAAATGCGGGTTGTGCGTCAAAAAATGGTGCAAGTCAGGTCTGAGGCAAAAATCAGGCCTCACACCGGATTTGCGCCATTTTTTTTTTACGCACAATCCCCATTGACATGACTCCTGTCATAGCAAAGATAGGAGTCATGCCCCCTTGCCCAATGACCATGCCCAGGGGACTTGTGTCCCCTGGGCATGGTCATTGGGCAAAGTGGCAATTAGGGGTGCCCAAGGATGGGTCCCTCCATCCTTGGGTGTCCTCCTGGGGTGGGCAAGGGTGGCAGGGGGTGTCCCTGGGGGCAGGGGAGGGCACCTCTGGGCTCCTTCCGAGCCCACAGGTCCCTTAACGCCTGCCCTGACCCAGGCGTTAAAAAACGGCGACCATCAGGCTGTGCGCCATTTTTTAAGGCCCACCCCCTCCTGTGCGTCAAAATGACACCAGAGTATAAATAAGGCGCACAGGCCTTAAAGTCATTTTTTGGAAGGGTACGCCTACCTTGCATATAATTAATGCAAGGCAGGTTCCCCCTTCCAAAAAATGACGCACATGGTGGGATTTAGACGTCCGCGGGATCGGTCGTCAAAGTATAGATATGGGGCAGGGTTTGCACCGAATGTGCGTCAAAATTTTTGACACACATTCGGCGCAAGCAGAGTAAAAATATGCCCCTGAATATAAACATATCTGTGCAACTGGTGATGCATCCCATTTTCCATTTGTAACAAGATGTGTGGGGTCTGAAAATGTAAATTCCTTTGAAACAGGTGCGCAAGCTAACTTCATGGGTGTTTCCCTAAGTTGGTAACATTTAGGGGCTCATTTACAAGCCCCTTGTGCTGCCGTAGCCTCCTTTTTTATGTTACGGTGGTGCAAAAAAGTCCCCCACCCCAGGCTGTATTTGCAAACTGGCACACTGTCACCACTGTGCATGTTGTAATCCTTTGCACCACATTATTCCTGCTCCAGGTATAATGTAGGCAAGGGAGTCCCAACCCCCAAAAAATGGCGCAGTGAACTCCACAAGATTTAATTGCGCCACTCTAGCATCATTTTTGAACACCTGCCCTGGGCAGGTGTTAAACTGATACTAGGCTCTTTTCAATGGGCCTCTCCGAGCTTTGCTGGACTAGCATACATATTTTTGAAGCTAGTCCAGCAAAGCACCACAACTGCATCAAAAATGTTGATGTAATTGTGCTAGCGAGTGCCATGGTGCGCTGTATTATTAATAAAGCACTACCATGGTGTCATTAGGGGGGCTCAGGGTTACACAAGGAAACCGGAGCATTGAAGCTGATGTGCCAGTTCCTTGTAAAATGAGTCCCTAAGTGTGAAGTTGAGAAAGTCTGACCTTCAGTAAAGTAGGTGTTGCCCAGATTCACTTAGGCAAAATGCATCATCTCATGTTTGAATTGCCTCCAGCCACATGCCACATCCAAGAATGGTGAGTCATAAACTGTAGAAAATTGCCTGCTCAATATGACCATTTTTTTCTGCTACCACTTATGGGTGTACTCAGCCTCAAAATAACCAGGGAGCCATGATGTTGTTTATAGCTGCTTACTATCCATTCGCAACATATTGGAGGACAATAGGGCTTTCTGCGAGTGGGGAATGGATGGTGCATGGTCAAAAGGCAGCACCTTGCTTGCCTACCCTACTAGGAAGGTTTCAAAGGCTTCTTATTATCTCTTTAGGCCTTAAAAATAGGAGCAATATAGGGTCTGTTGAAATGATGCAATTTTACCATGGACAGTAGTTCTCCTAAGAGGGTTTTGTGGTGTGGTGGTTGAAGAGGGACTCTGAGACAAAAGTGCAATGCCTCTGTGATTTTAAAAATGCTGAAAGTTAATCTTTCCCTGAGGTTGGAGATCAGAAACCTTTTCTCTGCTGCTTTCTCAATGAATGTTGATAAGCTGCATTGTGCAGTGGGGAACAATGCAGTACCAACCATCTTAGCAATGCAGTACCAACCATGTGGTAAAAAGCAATGCATCACTCCACCATTTTTAGCCCACTACGCCATTGCCCCCTTCTAGAGTTTCCTCATTGTTACTAGAAGCTCGCATTTCATTTACAACTTTCGTCTTGTGATATGGAGGATAAGGGCAACCTCCCTCAGAGGTCTCACCATTGTCCTCCTGATTCACAGAGAGGAAGGTGAAGAGACACCAGGCAAGACACCAAGAAAGTTGTGTAACGCCGCGCCTCGTTGCGGCTTCTCTTTTTCTGCCCGCGGTCGGAATGCGCAGTCGAATTTTCTTGCCGTTTTGGCAATGCGTACCGGGAAGCGTGTTTTGCGCTCCCGGTCACGTCGCCCTTACCAACTGTAGGGCATTGTCTTCTCTCCTGTCAGTGGTGGTCTTCATTCTGGTCTTTTTTCTTGCTTTTTTCTTTTCTTTTTCCTTGCTTTCTGTGTACTGTAGTCCTTAATGTTCCTGCTGGTGTCCATGTCATGTTGCCGTCTTCCTGTTTTAATTTCTCAGCATGCTCTTTTTCTTGTATACTACATCCTTTTTTCCTATTTTTTTCTATGGGCTTTTCCCAAATCGAGATGGTGTCATTTTCATTTCCTGTGATGTCACTTCCTCTTTTTCAGTATATAAGCCACTCAGGGGGTCATTCTGACCGCCAGGGTCACCGACCACGGGAGCACCGCCAACAGGCTGGCGGTGCTCCGTCGAGCATTCTGACCGCGGCGGTTCAGCCGCGGTCAGAAACGGAAAGTCGGCGGTCTCCCGCCGACTTTCCGCTGCTCGGGAGAATCCTCCATGGCGGCGGAGCGCGCTCCGCCGCCATCGGGATTCTGACACCCCCTACCGCCATCCTGTTCCTGGCGGGTCTCCCGCCAGGAACAGGATGCAGTAGGGGGTGCCGGGGGGCCCCTGGGGGCCCCTACAGTGCCCATGCCCATGGCATGGGCACTGCAGGGCCCCCGTTAAGAGGGCCCCACTGTGTATTTCAGTGTCTGCAATGCAGACACTGAAATACGCGACGGGTGCAAACTGCACATACCCACTCCGCCGGCTCCATTCAGAGCCGGCTTCCTCGTGGGGAGGGGTTTCCCGCTGGGCTGGCGGGCGGCCTCCTGGCGGTCGCCCGCCAGCCCAGCGGGAAAGCCTGAATGGCCTCCGCGGTCTTTCGACCGTGGAGCGGCCATATGGCGGTTCCCGCCAGGCGGGCGGCGACCGGTTCCCGCCAGGCGGGCGGCGACCGCCGCCCGCCGGCCTCGGAATCAGGCCCTCAGTCTTGCTCTACCTTGCGTTGCAAACACTTCCCTTTGGTAGTGCTCTTCGCTCCTGTTCGTCGTTCCTGTTTTCGCTCTTGGAGAATTTTTGCCTTGTTTTTTCCTATTTTCAAGTCCTGTTTTTTCTTCTTTTTCAGGAGTTCCTGTTAGATGTTTTCCCCAGTTCTTGGGATTTTTCCTCTGGGACTCATTCTGGAGGGTATGGTCTGCTTTGGCATTCTCTGTCAAGCGGCACCATGGCTACTAGAAAGGGTCGCCCCTATCTGGGATTATCCAGAACCTGCAGAAGAGCGGGTGTTTTCTCCAATCCAGAGGTGAGAAACCGAGTGCAGTTTGTGACAGATTGCAACGCCAAAAGATTCCGCGTTGCGAGGCAGCCATGGAAGGACCACAGGGAGAGGCGGTAGAAAATGCTCAAGCCATGCTGCAGACAGTCCAACAACAAGCTCAAGAGTTACAGCAATTACGGGCTGAAAACACTGCACTACGACAAGTCCTGTCTTCCCGGACAATGGATATACCATCTGTATCTGCTGCTACTCCTCAATATTCAGGAGATCCTCTGAAGATAAAGGAGTTTATGGATGCCTTAAAGTTTTTTTTCCACTCCAATTTTCCTCCGATAAGGCTAAGGTGGGCTATCTGATTAGCGCCTTATCTGGTCCTGCACTTGCTTGGGCGACTCCTTTGGTCTTTGCGGAAGATCCAGTCCTAACTAATTATCCTGCTTTCCTGACTCTCTTCAAACAGATGTTTGAAAGGCCTAGGGTGGAAGCAGCTGCTGAGGAGGCCTTATGTGATATACAGCAGGGCAATCAGGACGTTCTGCAGTTTATAACTCGTTTCAAACAGCTGGCAACCGAAACCTCTTGGGTGGAACGCCCCTTTGTAACCTTGTTCCCCCGAAGCCTGCGAGAAGAAATTAAAGATGAACTTGTATATTCTACTCCAGCCTGTTCCTTAAAGGAATTGATGGATCAAGTCATGAACATTGAATATAGACTACGAGAGCGCAAGATGGAGAGACGAAGAAAGCGAGTTCCATACCAGTCTAATAATTCTCGTACCAGCAGTCGGCGAACGGACGATGTCCCATCCGAAGCCTCTCCATCCCCCACTGAAGAACCCATGTAGATTGATCTTGTCCGTGGTCTGTTAACTGAATCAGAAAGGGAGGATAGAAGGCAAAAGGGACTTTGTCTGTATTGAGGTAAAGCTGGCCATCTGATTCATAGTTGCCATGTTCGCCCCTCCAGACCTGCGGGAAAGGCCAACTCCCATCCCCTGTAAGGAGGAAGGAGAAGAGAGGAGCTGAAGTACCATCGATATGTTGCTCCAGAAAAAGTATGTCCACCCTGTTTATCCTCTTGGTGAAGTTACAAAGTTCACAGGATCAAGAAGAACATCTCCTAGCGCTCATAGATTGTGGAGCCAGTGGAATCTATTTGGATGAGACCTGGGCTATGAATAAAGGAATTCCACGTATTCCTAAAGAAACCCCTGAGCAGGTATACACGGTTGATGGCTCTCCTTCAACCTCAGGTCCTGAGGTGGCCTCAACTCCTACACTCTCTGACATTTGGGGGGCAACAAGAACATGTTGCCTTTGAACTTATAGCCTCACCGAATCACACCTTGATTTTAGGAATACCCTGGTTAACCTGGCACAACCCCTATATCAATTGGGAAACGAGAACTATATCTTTAACATCTTTGTTTTGTCAGCATAACTCTTATTCCACTAACTCCTATTGGTCGCCTAAAAGGTCCTGTCAGTCAACTAAGGATAATACTAACTCCATAAACATGATTCAGGGAGTTCCAGATTGTTATCAGGAATATATTGGGATTTTTCAGAAACCCAGTAATCACATTCTACCTCCTCATCGAATCTATGACTGTGCTATTCCATTGGTTCCCGCTGAAGTTGAACCTTTTGGTCGAATGTATTCATTGACAGTCCAAGAGAAGAATGTACTCAAGAAATACCTAGATGACAACTTACAGAACTGGTTAATTGCTCCTTCTACGTCTCATGCTGGGGCTCCTCTTTTCTTCGTCCTAAGAAGACGAAAGATCTGCGTCCATGTGTCGACTTTCGTGAACTCAATAAAATAACAATTAAGGATCATTATCCTTTACCCTTAATTCGGGATATATTGGATGCCATCCAAGGAGCCAAGATGTTCACCAAATTAGATTTAAAGGGTGCCTATCATCTTTTACGGATCAAAGAAGGAGATGAATGGAAAACAGCTTTCCGTACTCCTTTTGGACACTATGAGTATCGTATCATGTCTTTCGGATTGACCAATGCACCTTCTGTCTTCCAACGATTCATGGATTCAGTATTCTCTGACTCATTAAACCAATATGTAGTAATCTATCTGGATGATATCTTGATATATTCCCGTAATCCTGAGCAACATACGGAACATTCACTGCAGGTCTTGGAAAGACTTAAAAAGAACCAGTTATTTTGTAAACCAGAGAAGTGAGAATTTCATAAGACCGAAGTGAAGTATTTGGGATTCAGTATCAATCAACAAGGAATATCCTTGGACCCCGACAAGGTCAGCGCCATCCTAGATTGGCCTTCTCCATCGTCAATAAAAGAAACAGAGTGTTTCCTTGGGCTATTAAACTTCTATCACCAATTTATTCAGAACTTTACCTACCTACAAAGTTTCATTACCCAAACAATTAAAAAAGAGAATATGAAGAAGGGCTTCATATGGACCAAGAATGCTGAACGTGCTTTTCAAGAATTAAAGAAGTCCTTCACCTAAGCACCCATTTTGCGGCACCCTGACATTACCAAAAAATTTATAGTTGTGACAGATGCCTCTGACAGAGCCATAGGGGCAGTTCTGCTTCAGAAACAAGACAACAATGGATTAGAACATCCTATCTTTTATCTTCTCATATTTTATCAGAAGCAGAATGCAATTATTCAGTACTGGAATGAGAATTACTTGCTCTCAAAGTAGCATGTAAGGAATGGAGGCATTTCTTGATTGTTTCCAGAGAGCCTTTTGAAGCTAGGACGGACCACCGCAATTTACAATGTCTTCAGAGTTTCCAGTGTCACAACAGTCGTCAAGCAAGAAGGGCTTTCTTCCTTAGCCAGTATGATTTCGTGATTACTTACATACCTGGCTCCCAGAATTTAGTGGCAGATGCTTTATCCCATCAATATCCTGACGTCTCTAAGATCTCTTTTCCACACATTATTGAGTCTAGTAGAATCATAGGTGCTACTCAATCTTTTCAAGAACGTGTTAAATATGAGTACCAGTTTTTTTCTACTTCAGAATGGAATAGAGTGATACCCTTCTTGCGGAAGAAAGATGATTACTTTTAACATCAGCAGGCTCTTTTCTTACCTACTAAGAAAGTTCAGATGGAGGCATTACAAATGTGTCATGATTCCCCGATAGCAGGGCATCGAGGAATCAAGAAGACCCAGGAGCTGCTACAACGATCCTTATGGTGGCCTTCGCTTAAGAAAGATACAGAAACCTATGTTTAAGCATGTCCAGTATGTGCCCAGACCAAGACACCCCGAACTAAACCAGCAGGTTTATTAAGTCCTTTACCGGTTCCCTCAGCTCCTTGGTGTACCCTTTCCATGGATTTCATATGTTCCTTGCCATCCTCTTCTGTTAACCACGTAATTATGGTAACAGTTGATTCCTTCACCAAGATGGCACATTTCACAGCTTTGAAAAAGTTACCAACAGCCCCTGAAATGAGTTGCATATTCATGCAGGATATTTTTCACCTCCATGGTCTTCCGCAAGAGGTCATTTTGGATAGAGAGACACAATATGTATCACAATTCTGGAGAGCCTTTTGTGCCTTGTTAAACATTGAGGTCTCCTTGTCCTCTGGTTTCCATCCACAAACGAATGGTCAAACTGAACGAGTGAATCCGGAACTCCAACAATATCTGAGTAATGTACTGTAATGCCACTCAAAGTAATTGGTCGGAGTTTCTTGCCCATGCCGAGTTCTCCTATAATAACACAGTTCATAGTGCGACCAAGGCCACACCTTTATATTGCACCTATGGATTCATCCTAGGGCCATATCTACTGTTCCCTGTAAGTCCTCTTTTGTTCCTGCAGTCACTTCTTTTGCACGTCGGATCCGCCAAATCCAGAGCCTAATTCATACAACTCTCTTGGCTTCTAAACAAGCAATGAAATGGAAAGCAGATCGTTATCGACAAACTGCACCTTCGTATCAAGTAGGCCACAAGGAGTGGCTTTCCTCCAGATTTCTTCCCTCCCGATTTTCTGTCAAGAAATTCAAACCACGCTTTTATGGACCCTTTTCGATTTAGCAAATCTTGAATCCTGTTGTGCGACTGCGATTAACTCATTTTTGGAGTGTTCATCCAGTTTTTCATGTGTCCCAATTAAAGCCCTTTGTTCGTGATCCATACCACCGACAGTTCCAGCATCCTCCTCCTCTTTTTGTTGACGGCGAGCCTGAATATGAAGTCCAGGAAATGTGCGATTCCCGATTTTTTCGGCACAGACTACAATTTTTGGTTCACTGGAAAGGCTACTCTATCAGTGACTGCTCTTGGGAGGATGCCTCCTCCGTCCATGCTCCCCGCTTGGTTCGCCTGTTTTTTGCCCATCACCCTGACAAACCTGGGGCCTCGGGGAGGAGACCTACTGTAACTCATAAACTCATGAAGTTGGCAGTGAAAGAGATTAACCAGAGTCTGTTCCACCCATGTGGATTCAGCTGATAACTGGCAGATGCAAGTGATGTATTGCAGAATATCTTGATTATGCTGCTGAATGTCGCAAAGGGCTTCTTCAGCTGAAGTCTGTAAACTAAGTCTTTCAGTATTCATTTAAAGGCTGCGAGAAAGGATAGTGCATTCTGCAGCTATCTACGGGATTGCCCATGGTAATGCTGGGCCCCTATAGGGCACTGATCAGATACCCCACTTTGTCTCTATCCAGAGCAACCTGGCATAGAGGGAAGGCAAAGAAAACTGTCAAAGAGTCTGGAAATTATTTTAATTTGTTTGAATCTCCAGAAAAACAAAGGGATGTTGAAGAAATGGATAGCATATTGGATGCTCTAGCAGTATGCACTTGACGTCGGGTCAAGTTTTCAAATCATAGTTGCTGCACTTCTTGAGCTTTTTGTTGAACTGCGTGAATGAAAGATTGTGCAGGATCGACTGGCTCAGCCTGAGGTAATTGTAAAGATTTCCTGCTTCCATGATCCGAGCTGGACATTGGGAATTGCAATCTGTCAGGTTCCTCAGTTTGCAGCCTTGGACTGATGGGGAAATCCCAGAGTCAAGGTTCTGACTGTCTTTGTCTGTCAAAGGCTGGGGCGACCCTTTCTGGTAGCCACAATGCCGTTGACAATGGAACGTCTAAGTAAATAGTGCTTTCCACAAGAAGCCCCAAGAGGAAAAACCCCGAAGGGAAAAAACTTCTAATAGCGACGGGAAACTCCTGGGAGGCTGATGAGGACTGATACTGATGGTAGAAGACCAGGGCTATAGCAAGTCTGAAAGGCGCAGAAAAGGCTACTGGAAATGCCAGAACTAGGAGAATAGAAAGGTTCAGAAAGGAAGCAATAGGAGCAATAATCACCATCAGGAACAAGGAAACACCAGCTAGAGCGATGATATCCCATCAAGAGCAAGGAGACACCTGCAGGGGCAAAAATGACACCAGCAGGATCGAAGACACACCAGCAAGGGCGAGGAGTGCTTACGGAAAAACCCTTCCTCAGGAATTCTGGGAATAAGAAACTACAGAGAGCAATAATATAGCCCCGATGAAGAAGAATGCCTCCAGCCCACTCAACAAATGAGGCAAATAATGTCCCTCCAAACCCCCTTGCATGAATTTCCAGGCTTCAGGTACCTGTGAACGGTGTCCTACTGTTTAATGCAGGATTCTAGGAAGGCAGTCGAGTGAACTGTCGGTCATGTTGCGACCTGTTTCATGACAAATTGTTCTAACTATACCTCAGAAGGAAAGACTAGCAATATTCCTAACTGAAGAATGCTAACAAGAACATGGATAGCAGAAATAAGTGAATGACGTGCAGTGGGTAAAAAATACAGCAAAGACGGATCCTCAAACATTGAGATGCATGGAGGATCAGACCTCTCAGAAATATAGGAAACCAGTGCTGCCATCTCTTCCAGTGATCCAGGAAACAGAAGATCACAATCTTTTATTTGCAAGACATATTGAATAATATTACACTTTATGTTACTGAGAACTACGCTGTTTTGTTCTCCAATCTTTAGGGGCCTGGTTCACAACAGTAAACTTACACTTTTATGTAAACTTACACTTTCATTCACAAGCTACAATTTAATAATAACTTCATGACTGCTGAGTTTCCGCAGTTGTAAAGTTACTATTACATTTTAGTTTGTGAATACCAAAAAAGAGTAATCACACGAAAGTGCATGTTTACCTTTGTTAATTAGGCTTAATATCTCCAGGACCTTATAAATAAACAGCTTCCAAACTCCTTGCCCTTTTTCATATTTCAAAGAAATGTGGCCGCATTAAGTAAATGTGTCTCCTGCAATAAGTGTAACTCTTTCAGCAGAGGTCTTGTGTTTGTTACGAGTGTACTCTGAGGCACATGGGATCCACAGATTCCACTGGTCCAGGCAAATGAGCGGGGACTGTGAAAACTCACAGTTCCAGTCCTCAGTCTATGGGGGTTTGTGAAGACTCGTGGGTCTCGTTTGGCAAGTCATAACAAGAACCTCCTGTCAGCACTACACTGTTGGTGATACATTGATGTCAAGTGTCATTGCGCACAAAACTTGTGTTTTAACCCACCGTATGCTGTTGTATATGTGTTAGTGTGTCTGACCTTAATAAGTAAACGTACAAGGGGATGCAAATCGGTTGATGAACCTTTTGACTCGCAATTAAGATGATCCCATCATAACTCCAGCACATGCAGATCAATAATCAAAAGTCAATCAATAACATCAATAATCAGTGATAATCAATGATACTAATAATCAATGTGTTGCGTAGGCTCTCATTATTCTAATGAGACTACTGGATTTTGAGCGGCAGGATCGCCTGCGGTGTGGGAGATTGAGTCTGACCCACTACAGATGACACCTGTCGTCCCAATCTGGGTTTTGCTCCAGCTAACTAGCAGTGCCTCATCTTCACCCAAGGGCAGGGATGATTGGGCAGCTGAGAGCATGACATAGTTGATTTCTCAGGGAAACCTCGGTCACTCAGGTCTCATTCGTTTCTCTCATTTACATTAGTCTCACATACACAATGACAAACAGAGGCAGTATATGTTTCAACAATGTTTTAATGAAGCAACTGCATCTTAGATATCAAAGCATGGGCTGCAATAATTAAGACGATACAGCATGACAAGATTAAAATGGTGACAAGGAGAGTAAAGCATAGAAATAACGCTACCTTATTGTCACTAGAGTCAATAGACTAATTCCTACCTAGTCTTTAATATAGCACAACATGTTAAGCTCTAATTCTGGCCTTCAGGTTCCCCTGGGAAGACATCATCCCCCATACCGGACAAAGGCCTAAAGTCTGCATAAGCAGCTGTAGCAAAGCGTTTGGCAATGAGTATACAATCGTGGTTCTCTGGCTGGAATCTCCCTCTAACGTGTAAGGGAGAGGGAAGTGTTTTTATAATAAAACAACTGATGTTCTGAGAACATTTCCCTACGTAAGGATGTGTGTTTTTCTACAAATGTCAGAGATAAAATTCTGCCACGTTAATGGGCAACCTATCTTACCACAGCCTTGAAAGAAGCACAGAGTGAGCAAGAATGTCTTGTTTGAGAACTCAGGGCTGGCCTAGGCAAAAACAGCTAGATAGAGTAAAATAAAACAAGACCGCAAAAGTGGCTATTGTAAGAATAATAAAGTGAAGCTGAATAAAATATATCTAGGTTAAAGTGTAAAGCGGCAGGCCTAGTATACTAAAATAACGTGCATGGAGCTATAACTAAAATGCCTATACAACACTCTCCCCTTGTCGGTTGAAGGTGGTTCAAAGCCTAAATATATATATAAGCTTCCAAACTTAACCTAAGATATACATGTGAAAAATGTCAATAATGACATGTTAAAGGGACACATGAGCATATATAAAAGGACAATTTGAAATGTTAACATGTGGAATAAAAGGACCGAATTTCAAGAGTCAGAGTTATTTTCAGAATGTCCAATCAAGTCCGGGACAATGGAGGACAGGAAATCTTCCACTTCAGCAGGTGTTAAAGTTGAAAAGGAATCTCCGAGAAGGAACAAGGAGCAGTCGCGTCCCATAGCCTGAGCCTCAGCCAAGGCGGCATTCCGTGGTGTGGACAATAATGAGTTAAGAGCCGGATCCTCCAGGAAGGGCAACTCATAAGCATCTTCCCATAGCAAATGCACCGTCAACGCGCATGTCTGGTAATGAACCCTCAGCGAGAACATCAACAGTTCAGCTTCCAATGAAAGCAAATCCTAGGTAGAAAGACAAACTTCCAGTGCATGTTCGAAAGAGCACCAGAGGCACCGAAACACGGGCTGCACACAATGCAAAACCGGTACTTAAAAGAGACTGTGGCCCTCATTTGGACCTCAGCGATCTTTTTTCAGGACCGCCAAGGTACCGCCGGGCTGAAGACCGCCAGTGCAGGTGGTCTTCAGGCCAGCGTATTATGACTGCTGGCAGCCCTCTGCCCTTTTTCGGACGGAGAGCCGCCAGCAGCCATACTGGCAGTCGGCGGTGAAGTGGAGGCTGCTCCACCTCCACTGCCACGTCATCAGAACACCGCCCACCGAATCACGTCCCTGCATTCGGTGTGGTGGTGTTCTGGTGACAGGGTGCTGGCGGCGGAGCAGCTCCATGGATCCCGTTCCCTCCCGGAGGATCATCAGACAAGGTAAGGTGATCGTCCGTTAGGGGGTTGGGTGGGTGGGTGTTGTGTGTTGTGTGCGTGCATGGGGGTGTGCGTGTGAGTATGTAGAGGGGGGTGTGAGTGCATGTATGCATGCGGGGGTGTTCTGTGTATGGGAAATGTGTGCGCATATGTCTGTGTGTATGTGGGCATGTATGTGTGCGTGTATGTCAGCGTGTATGTGTAGGAGTTGTGTGATTGTGTGTGTAGGGGGTGGGGGTGTGTTTGTCAATGTTGGGGGAGGAGGGGGGTTGGTATAGTGGGGGTCCTGCCATCTTTGGGAGGTGGTAGGGGGGTTGTGGGTTTGTGGGGAGGTCTCTGGGGAGAGGGAGGGGGGTGAGGGAGACCCCTATCACTGCCAGGGAACGAATTCCCTGGCACTGATAGTGCCTACCGCCATGGATTGCGTGGCGGTACAGAACCCCACAAAATCCATGGCGGTATGCAGGGTCGTGATACCACCGGCTGTCTAGTAACGGCCGCCGGGCTGGAGATTGAAGTCTCCTGCCCAGCGGTCGTTACCACCCTGGTGGTCGGAGTGTAGAAGTGGCGATTTGGCATGGCGTTAACCGCCATGCTTGTAATGTCATTTTTTTTACCACTGGCCTGTTTGCGGTATTACCGCCACTTCTACGCCGACCACCAGGGTTGTAATGAGGGTCTGTATCTCTTCTGACGACCTTGCCACTTGATCTGAGTAGGTCTCGCGTGCAGATGTGAGAGCCACATGTTTTTGAAACAAACAAACCCTTGAGTCTGCTCAACTTGTCAAAATTCACATTAGAAGTAGCAATATGAGGCCAAATGTCAGCTACCTCTTTTATTCTAGTGGGAGGAAAAAGTACGTTCCAGCAGCATGTATCAATCTTAGAGACCGAAACAACATAAACTATTCCAGCTCGCATCCCACAATAGTCTTCACCATTGAGGAGAACATAGCTGCCGTATGAAAGCACCTGGAACACAGGTCTAATCAAGGGGAATGGAACACCCTTCAGATAACAAGCCAAGTTTGCAGCAGACACGTTACACATCCCATGCAAGGACAGCTGTTTACAAACCATTGAATGGCTGACAGAAGTCTTGCATTCACTACCACTAAGAAAGACTTCTTTCATGCCACTGAGACATTTGTACGAGAAGGGTAGCTCCCACACCTCATGGATGCAACTATCTACCAGCCTTTCATATCTGCCTAACAGAATGTGTTTTAAACAGGAGGTGAATTGAAGTGTGGAAATAGGCAGGTTAATGACCCCCTGTATTACCACTCAGCAGATGGTATTTCAGCCACAGTAAAAGGCAATGTTTCTAACTTTTCTATGTTTAGCATGACAAAAGTCACTTCTTTCTTAGCCATTAGTAGTTGTTGTTGTCGCGTTAAATTAAATGTGGAAAATATTTCCCTTGTGCTGACGTGCTGCCAGGGAATGCGACCTGCCTTCAATGTTTGAAGTGTCCAACCCAACTGCATAATGGATCTTAGTTGACTCTGTCCATGGTGTAAGGAAGACATATCTGTTTGTATGATATCTATAGCAGAAGAGATAATGTTATTTAAGATGTATATCCGGTCAGACAGGATATTAATCCCATTATCTACATCAGCTAATGCTTTCTGTAAGTTTTCTTGGTCAATTTGCCATAACCAGGTAGCAACTTCTTGCTCGGAAAGCTTCCAAATTTCATTATATACTTCATATAAGAAGGCACTTTCTGCGTTGTTTTCTGGGGCCTAAAAGGAAGTCCTGTAAGTTGGTGTTATTAGACAGGAGACTGAGGTGTTCTCTAACCGCATCTAGTGAGGACGTTTTTATACATTGCTGGCATAGTTTCTCTACACTGTATGTTGTTACTATACCTCCATGTTCGGACGATATATAGCGAGGGTCCGGCCTGCTTGTTCTAAAAACCCTCCATGGAGTTTATAAACAATTAATGACACCCATTGGTATCTATTGGCCACAATAACCACCCACCAGGATGTGACAGTGAAGCATTAAACGTTCCATTCTGGACCCATTCATCAAGCTGATCTTCAGTTGCATTTATATATTTTTGCCATTTATAAAATTTTGCAGGTGCAGGAATACTGGGCGTGTTTAATTCCTTAATCTTTGCTAAGCCTCACTAACTCGTTTGTTGTACAGTTTCATTTAAAAATATCATTTGAACAGGTATCAGCATGCTCTAAATAAAGCTTCCTTCCCCCGTATTTGCCAATGTCTAGTTCCCCACACACTTTTTAAGTCAATTGACTTTAGCCAATATTCATAGCCCTCTATATTCAACCAGAAAACAAAGGGATGTGAATAAATACATTTTGTATTTGTTAATAATATTTGTACATGTTGTGTCAGTGTCAATTTACAATAATATGACTCAGCATTTTTAACATCGTGCCCAGAAAAATATGTAAACTTTTCAGAATATGTTTTAGAACTCCCTTGTGGTGGAGTCGGATAATGTTCCAATTGTGTGTAATTAAAAACAGTCTTTGGGGTACTTGCTCTGTGGATGAAATGGTGCCCATAATAATTATAGCAAAACATATCACCATAATTCTCTTTAGATTGTTATACATCTTCTTTTTTCAAATACAGGGTAATACTGCAACTCAGTCATCAATGAATCAACTGTTTTCCCTTCCAAATCATCCAAAACAACTCTGGGTATTATTATATTGTTCATTGAAAGTTTAAACACATATGGTATTTGAATGACCTCTGTGGGGCCATATATATCAAATGTTACTTTATCCTAAACAATTCCATCAGGAATCAAGAATTTGTATGGCAGAAATGTTCACAAATGACAAGAACATTATGACAAACTCAATCTGAAGTAGAAAAGCCAGTACAATCAAGGAAAGCCACAGATAGTTCCAGGGAAAAATAAAGTAAGTTGCTTTAAGCCAGTTTATCAGCTTACATGTTTTTGACAGTTCAAGTGTCAAAAAGGGGACTGAGTCCGAAACGTTGCCGTTAATGTCGGCAAAGTATCCAGAAGAGGTTTGTGGAAAAACTGGAGCCGTATCTGTAGGTGGAGTGGGTGTTTCCCGTGGTGGCTCTGAGTAAATGACGCCATCTGTCTGTGCTGAAGTTGTGTCAAACCGATCAGTTATTTCTGTATTATTGGATGTTAGTGGAACCAATGCAAGATCATTTTCCACCCTCCCCAAGCTCGGAGAGGTGTCAGTGTGGCTGCTTACAACTTGTAAAGGAACTCCTTGACCAGTAGTGAGAGTGATTCGGGAACTACTGGCTGTTCCTTTTGGTCTGCTGTGCAGGATCGGCCACATGGTGTAGTTTAACATTGTTGATAGAGACAAAGGGGGTCATTTTGACCTCAGCGGTCTTTTCTCAAAACCGCTGAGGGACCGCCGTGCGGAAGACCGCCAGTGGTGGCGGTTTGCCGCTCGGCCTATTATGACCGTTGACACCTCTCCGTCCTTCTACGGACGGGAAGCCGCCAACAGCCATACTGGCGGGCGGCGGGGAAGTGGAGGTTGCTCCACCTCCACCGCCACGCCAACAGAACACCGCCCAGCGAATCACGTCCTGTGATTCGGCGTGGAGGTGTTCTGTTGGCGGTGTGGTGTCGGCGGAGCAGCCCCCATGGCTCCCGTCCCCTCCCGGAGGATCGTCGGACAAGGTTATTCGATCGTCCATGAGGGGAGGGGGGAGGGGTGTGGGGGGGTGTTGAGTGTTGTGTGCGTGCATGGGGGTGTACGTGTGTGTATGTAGAGGGGGTGTGTGAGTGTGTGTATGCTTGCAGGGGTGTTGTGTGTATGGGAATGAGTGCGTGTATGTCTGAATGTGGGTGTGCGTGTATGACTGTGTGTGTGGATGTTGACATGTATGTCGGTGTGTGTGCGTTTTTGTGTGTTGGTGGTGCCTGTGTACGTGTTGTGTGTGTATGTGTGATGTTATGTTGGGGGTCGGGGTGGGAAGGGGGGGCCTGCCACCTTTGGGGAGTGGCAAGGGGGGTGGGGGGGTAGGGGAGGGAGTCGGGGTGGGGGTGGGAGAGACCCCTATCAGTGCCAGGGAAGGAACTCCCTGGCACTAATAGTGCTTACCGCCATGGATTTCATGCGGTTCAAACCGCATGAAATCCATGGCGGTCAGCCGGGTCCAAATACCGCCGGCGGTATAGTGACGGCCGCCTGGCTGGAGACCCTGGTCTCCAGCCCGGCGGGCGGAACGGAGAACCGGCAGTTGACCATGGCGGTAACCGCCATGGTCATGATACACACGGTGAAGACCGCCAGCCTGTTGGCGGTCTTACCACTGCTTCTCCGCCGTCCGCCAGGGTCCTAATGACCCCCAAAGTGATTTTCTTTGGCACCTGCCAACGGCGGTATAATGACAGTTTTGGTACTGTGTATTCCCAAAACTGGGACTGGTGCACGAGAAGAACTATCTTGCATGGTACTATAATGACTGAATATTTAAGAGCCAATATTGCCCCTAATGGGCTATTGGTATCTAATATGCCCCGTATCTTCCTGCAAGACCTAACATTCAGGAAGGACTGGGCACAAATCCTGTGGAAGTGTACCAGGGACTGGTTAGTCCTCATCAGGAACACATCCAAACGGTTAGCTGAATCAATTACAGTCCAAATCAACTTTGTAGAGAACACCATTAAGACAACAGTTACCTTGGCAGCATTTAAAAGCCGTCTCATTGAAATTAATTCTGAACTCAATGAAACCAAAGAATTTTTAACCAAACAAAAGATCTCCAAACTACAGAAGGACATTAAGAAATTTGACAAAGAAAAGGTTTATCCTTACATCAAAGAGGACTTTTAGACTGATGCTCTATCTCGGTCCTCTGATGATTCCACTTCTTCTTACAAAAAAACAGGCAATTACAGCAGCAGCTCCTCCTCTGATGGATGGAGTACGGATGACAATATGCAACAACCCTATTTTAACTCTCCACAATATCCTGCCAACGAACCATTGATTTGGCAACCTCCATACCCTTTCTTCCAACCACGCCCAATTATGCCTTTCATGGCTTTTTTAAGCCACGGCCGGGGCAGAGGAAGAGGCAGGAGAGGAAGAGGCAGAAGAGTGCATTGGGACAAAGAAGAACCACAGATGGTCACCCGGAGTCAGGGCAGAAACCCATCACAGAGGACTTAGTGGTTAATTGATCTAACAGACATATTTCCCTTGATGAAACAAAAGCCCTCAATAGAGGCCTAGGCTTTGTCCCTACACCAGCTGAAGACATTTTTCGCTTGAATTGTGAACTTTCCCAATTTTTTATGAAAATACGTTTGCATTTCTTCTTTAAGGAAAAACCAGCAGACAAACAGACTGAGGATTCCGGTTTAAATAAACCATACTCTTTTGTTCCCTCACCTCAATCAATACCCTAAAGAGTAGTAGTGTACATACACAAAAGTGTCATAGTAAACATATCAGATCATAGTGTTATATTCCCCCAAGGGATGTCATCATTGAGCCCCGAAATATGCATCTTAAGTTTGAAGACCTACCGTTGTTCGATCCTAAAGAGGATTCTGGAGTCATGGTGTGAAAATTGCGGTGCTTGCAGTACCACCCACCACAGATCGTCCGGGCCATGTTTAGCTTCCAAAAAATGTACACTTAATTTGGTAGTTATGCGGGCACATCTAATATTGCTGCAGTGTTCATTAATCCTATTTTTAACTGGTCTGGTGGTCATACCCACGTAGCGAAGCTCACATGGGCAAGGGATCATGTAGATACAATTGCGTGCGTTGCAGTTGGTATGCCTGTTAAGGTGCCATGTACCTATTGGGTCCAAATCTAGTCTCTCCACACTTCTAGTCAGAGGGCAGACATTGCATGTGCCACATGGAAAGTGGCCAGTGACTGGCGGAAGGTTCCATAGGGTGGTTTGTAGAGACAGATCTGCTGCCTCCACGCCAGGACCATCAAGATCTAGAAATACATTTGAGTTCTGAACAGGCACTCATATGATGTACGACCCCCCAGGGATCTTCTAGGCAGTTTGTTAAGTCCTCTCTGGACTCCATACAGGTGGTTAAGCCAACTACGATCCGTATCTAAGACTCTGGCTGTTAATGATTGCTTTAAATCACAGTTTAATCGCTCCACAGCACTATTTCCCTTGGGATGAAATGGAGATGAGTACTGGAGTTGTCCCCCAACGAAGGCATGGCGTCCCTGAATGCCCTTGAGGCAAAAGCAGGGCCCTGGTCTGAGTGGAAGGCAGCAACTGCATATGTACTGATAGACTTGCAAATCTTTAATAACAGTCAGAGTGTAAGCTGAGCGTTGTGGCCACACCCATAGAGCAAGAGTCAACAGCGACTAAGATGTATTTGTATGCACTGTCCAGTGTTAGGGGACCACAATTGTCAAAGTACACACATTGTAAGGGTTTGTTGGAAATTAGGAGGGGTGTCTGCGGTGGGTGCTTAGCAGTGAAAACTTTAATTTGTTGGCAAATGTCACAACAAAGGACCTACTGCTTGGCCTCTTTGTATAGGCCTGGCCACCAAAAACAGGCTTGTAACAATGATATTGTAGCCGCCATACCAGCATGGACGGATGCTGCCCCCTCATACGCTGCTTTAATCAACTCTGGTCTTATATCTTTATTGGGAATTTCTTGAACCCCTACGCCTGGTATCTTAACCTCAGCATTTAGGTAGCCTCCCATGCGGTAGGAATACTTAGGAGGAAGTGCTTTTGGATAGGGAGTACCATCAGCAGTAGCTTTAACGGCAGCCCATATGTCTTCGTCCAGTTTGCAGCCAAGCAAGTTACTGCAGCAACAGTGGCCGTAGCGACTGCTGACTTTGCGGCTTCATCAGCCAGTGTATTCCCAGCAACGTGGATTCCAACACGCTGGTGTCCAAGTGTATCCACAACATGGACATTTGGTAGCATTTCCTTCAGATCCGCTACTTTCCCCACAGAAGTCTGTGTTTAATGGTGTTGCCTTTAGAATCCCTGAACCCATTCTGGTGCCAATAATGCAGGTATTCATTGAAGGACTGGACACAATAGTACAAATCACAAACAATCAGTGTTAACTGTGCAGGATCCGTATGTTCCAGTGCCATCACCAGAGCCTTTAGCTCTGCTAGGTGTGCAGTGCAATTCCCTAGGGTTTGCGTGAATGTATGTTAGGGACAGAATTTATTATCCTCCATGTAGCCACTTACGACTGCGCAAGCAGCGGAGTATTGATGCTTTGTGCCAATTGCAGGTTGTGCAGAGCCATCGGTGTACATGACTCTTTGATACTGATCAACAGGCAGTGTGTTTGCAGGAACTGGGTATTCTAATTCATATTGCAAAAAATTTTGAGTTTGTAATTTTGGGTCAAAAATGTAGTCTACATCACTGGCTGTCAAAGACGTGGCCCATTGTATCCAACGTGGATGTAATGCTTTAACATTTGGAATGCTGGCTTTAGTGACAGCCTCAAGTGCTGGGATAGGGGAGACGACAATAATGTGTTTTCCCTGATCTAGAGGTCTTTCTTTAATGACAGCCATCGTACAGCAGTGAGAATTTTCTCAGTGGGCGCAAAGCGTAGTTCTGTTGCTGAGTACAAGTGTGATTTATATGCAGTCGGGACGGTCTCACCCTCATTGAAAGTAACATAGGTGAAACCAATGGCACCAGCAATTACTCTGATGACCAAGTGTGTTTTATTGTCCCTTGTGTGTAGATGTTGTGCTGCAAGCATGTCTGTCTGCAGGTCTCTGAGAATGTGTGTGTGTTCGACTGTCCTAAATACTTGAAAAGTCAGGACTTATTAAGTCATATAAAGGTTTTATGCATGTTGCATAATCAAGAATGTAAGTTCTGCCAAAAGTTAGGAAACCCAATAGAGATTGGAGTTTTTTAATTGTGTTTGGAAGTTGTAATTGTGCACATTTTTCTAAGAATTGTGGCGCTAGGCTCTTTCCTTCACTCGATAGCTCATATCCCAGAAATAGGCCGCTAATGAAGGCTATTTTAGTTTTTTTTAAATTGAATTTGTAGCCAAATTCAGCAAATCCCACAACAATGCAGGCTATCCGTCTTAAATGTTGCAGCAATTCATCGTCCGTGAGGTAGGTATCTTCAACATAGGACAATGCTTCAGGGTCAATGTCGTGCAAAATTGCAGTCACACGAGCTGCGAACAGTCCTGGAATGTTCTTGTACCCCTGGGGTAAAAAACTGATTTTTTCTGGGAGTCTAGTGTGCTGAAACTTGCTAAGTCTTTACTCTCAGGTGCTATATTCTGGCAGAAGAAACCATTGGAAATGTCCAGTGTTGTTTTGTATTTTTTGCGCACTATGTTGTTCATCAGTGCTGTGCTATGTGAGTTTTGTATAGCATATGTGCGTGTATGACTGTTTAAATGTCTGTAGTCTAAGACCATTTGGTATGAATGGTCCTGGTTAGCTACTGGGAATAACAGGTTATTCATTGGGGAGATGCAGGGTTCAATCACGGCCTGGTACTCCAGTTGTGTGAGAAGTTCTCTCAGGGGTGCATTAGCATCATGTTTTATTGGATACTGGGGTTGAGGTTGGGGTTGATTTTCAATAGGAATTACATGGTATGGGTAATCTTTGCCCCATCCTACATCACTGCAATATAACTCGAATGCCTGCGACAATGCCCAATCAATGGCGTAGGATTCTGCGAGCTCTTCTGGAACAAGGGGCAAGAAAGAATGTTTGATAACATCTTCTCCATATGGGCAGGCACGGACAAATTCAGGTGGCCAATCTTGTGCGGCCAACAAAATATCATATATGTTCACTACGTGATCACAAAAGATTGCGTCTATTGTGAGTTCAATGTCTCCTTCTAACTGTAGCGTTACTTGTATACCCTATTAGGCATGGAGACACACATGTCTGCTGTTTCTACTTGTAGAAAGTCATTAGTTGCTTTCACCTCCAGTGCTCTGGAAGATTCCAGCGAACTATTGTGACCTCTGCCGCACTGTCTAGCAGCGCTAGTGCCCATGTCCTGTTCTTCAAGAGGACCCTCTTCTTGAGTGGCATGTCGAACTGCAACTGCTGGCACCTTTTTCTTTTTAAATTGGGGTTTTTGTTGGGGAGGTTATTGTTCCTTTCTAACAGAAACCTCAGATGAGCCTGTTCTTCGCTCTGACCGCCCACCTCTCTGCCTGCCCTTTTCCGATGAGTCCTGAAAGGAACGAGATTGGCGTGTATCAGTATATTGACATATGTCAGGCGTTTTTATATTATCTCTATTTCTGAGATTATTTCTATTCTGTGAGGTCTCCGTGTGCAGAGATTCTCCCCTTTCTTTTTTAGGTGTTTGTTGTTTTTTATCCCAGCATTTCTTATTACCCTCAGGAGCCTGCTTGGTAAAATCTTTATTAGATTTACCCTGAAATTGTGGTTTTGGTGGTCTGGCCCCCAGATTATCTCGACCAATACTAGAGTAAGTCTCTGTGATAATCTTTGGCAGCTCACATTCTTGATCCTGTTGAGGAACATCCCGGAGTCGCATGCGCACCGCTACTGCGACCGCTTCCCCTTTAAGGTTACTTAAAATGATTGAGTATACTGTGGCAAAGTTGTCCATTAATTGCATCCCCAAGTCTAGGGCCGGGACAGCCCCGTATTCATCTTGAATTTGTTTTAACACTTCTGGTAAGTTGGCAAGTGTTGGTGTACCGTGTGCGGTAGTATAGAGCACGGCAAATTCTGTGCTTCATGTATTACAGTTATCTGCTGTGGGAACCATCCCAAATGGTAAGCACTATGTTTATCCTGAGGTCCTGTATGGGGAAAAACTGCTTCCAGTGCATTTATTTTTTGAGTTAACCAAAACTGAATTTCTTCCCGTTTGGTGGGTATATTACCCATGATCGAATGTACAGTTGTAGGATTAATGCCTGGTGCTACTGCATGTGGTTGCGCTAGAGCAGCACGCGCTGGGTTTGTATTTAATGTTTGCATTACAAACTGCATTAAACGTCTGTAAATTGCCATCAGCTCAGTATATAAGTGACAGATTTCAGCTACTGCTAAGTTTGCTATTGCAGGGTGAGGTGTATAAGTGGCCAACAAAAGCCAGGTAGGACCATCATCACTTAGAGGACCTAACCTAACTGGTAAAATCATGTGGGGTAGGGTGCCATCAAGCCAATTATTGTGTTCTTGATATGCTAAAGGTATTTCTAAATATGTGTACGCTCTGTATTGTGCAGGTACGTTTGCATGTTTATAGTGATTAAATGTGTTCCCATAAATTGCTGGAAAAGTGATCCAAGAATAAAATTGTTCTGTTCTATATGCTGCATCTGCATCAATAACAAATGTGACTGGACTCCCTTTGGCCGTTTGGCCATTTGCCAATAAATATGCAGTAAGGGGAGGTCTCATATTGACTGCAGTTGCTACCTGTTGCGGATTCGTCATAATGAATGGTAAGTTTGTTTAGAGATAAGCACACCAAATGGGATCTATCCTTTTAGAGTTCAAGCTTGAACAATCTCCAGCATCAGGTAGGTGTTCCCTACTTAGCTGAGGAGGAAATCCTAAATACCACGGACCTCTCCGTATATAGTACTGAGGTGTTTTTTATATAGTGAGACAGAGATACTCAGGAGGACCCGAAAATTAGAGCCTGACCAAACGTTGGCAGCACCATGTCACGTAGGCTCTCATTCTAATGAGACTACTGGATTTTGAGTGGCAGGATCGTCTGTGGTGTGGGAGACTGAGTCTGACCCGCTACAGGTGACATTTGTCACCCCAATCTGGATTTTGCTCCGGCTAACTAGCAGTGCCTCATCTCCACCCAAGGGCAGGGATGATTGGGCAGCTGAGCACATGACATAGTTGATTTCTCAGGGAAACCTCGGTCACTCAGGTCTCATCCGTTTCTCTCATTTACATTAGTCTCACATACACAATGAAAAACAGAGGCAGTATATGTTTCAACAATGTTTTGATGAAGCGTCTGCATCTTAGATATCAAAGCATGGGCTGCAATAATTAAGACGATATAGCATGACAAGATTAAAATGGTGACAAGGAGAGTAAAGCATAGAAATAACGCTACCTTATTGTCACTAGAGTCAATAGACTAATTCCTACCTAGGCTTTAACAGAGCACAGTGTGTTCAGCTCTAATTCTGGCCTTCAGGTTCCCCTGGGAAGACATCATCCCCCATACCTGAGCAAAGGCCTGAAGTCTGCATAAGCAGCTGCAGTGAAGCGTTTGGCAATCAGCATAAAGTCGTGGTTCTCTGGCTGGAGTCTCCCTCAAACGTGTAAGGGAGAGGGAAGTGTTTTTATTATAAAACAACAGATGTTCTGAGAAAATGTCCCTACTTAAGGATGTGTGTTTTTCTACGAATGTCAGAGACAAAACTTGTACCACGTTCATTGGCAACCTATCTTACTACAGCCTTGATAGAAGCACAGCGTGAGCAAGAATGTCTTGTTTGAGAACTCAGTGCTGGCCTAGGCAAAAACAGGTAGATAGAGTAAAATAAAACAAGACCCCAAAAGTGGCTATTGTAAGAATAATAAAGTGAAGCTAAATAAAATATATCTAGGTTAAAGTTCACAGCGGCAGGCCTAGTATACTAAAATAACGTGCATGGAGCTATAACTAAAATGGCTACACAACAAATGAAGTCAGTAATTGTCGCACACCGTGACCTTTCAGCCATGAATAACCACACCTTTTTTAGTAAAAGTTAGAATGTTTATTTCCCTATATTAACAATGCTAAAGTCACGTAAAATAATCTCAAGATCACATGATACACATATAGAAACAACAGTGGCTGTCCAAAGCAACGGAAGACAAACAATCTAATCAAAGCTTGAACTACTACACATTCAAAGGTTACAGTGCAAATTAATAACAAGAACATTTGTACAAATTATATCACATACATTTAGATTCAGCAAAGAAATTCATCAAACGTTATTCCCTACTGACAGACCTTCATTAGTGAGAATCCTTAACTAACAACAGATTAGCATAGGCATGTTGGGCTTCATGCAAAACAATTTAGTAAACACAAATTTGGAAACCATCTAACTATGGCTCTATCAAAACAGTGTGGTTGGTACCTAGAAAGAAAAAAGCAAATAGGCATAACAAACACATGGGTACAATAATATCTCTCCTCAATAGGATCGGCAAGCTAAGTTAGTCTTCGTCATCAGGACATCAGTTCGGTCAGCAAGGCATCAGGATTCAGCATCAAAGTTCAGAAAACTCAAAGTCTTTAAGAAACTCGAAAGAATACAGATAACCCTCAAGAAGGATAGAGAGAATGGCGACCTCTCCTCTCAGTGCAGTCCTGTTAAGTTAAATTCCCTAAAACTATTTCCCAAGTTCCTATTGGTCAAGGGATCGCATGTTCATCCTTTGTCCAATAAAACTAAAACTTCAAATCTATGAATTCTACCACTACTCCGTTCACATGTCGCTGAATTGCTTTCTACTGCAATGTCCTCATCATTCGGCTCATCAGGTAACAATATTGTTGCAGCTTATACTCCAATCAGTGTCTCCATTGTCCCCCTCCTGAGAAAGTTAGTCTTACACACATTACAATCATAATGTTACATTCTAGCGAGAATAGCATCTTCTATCAGTCAGTTTTCATGAGAAAGACTTTTAGCTCTGAGCATATTTACACAATACAATGGAAAATCACAGTTTAACTCTCTAGGACAGCCATTTTCTTAAATGTTAAGAAATACAGCTGGACACGAGGCCGGGCAACGAGGCCAAGATCTCCGCTAAGTTAAGACCTACAATTAATAAAGCTAATGCATAATGCATAACTCTTTGTATGACATATTACTACATTACATTTCATATTAATAAACTGTTAATAAGTACAGTTCGTGAACATTAGCGGCCACTCATCATGATCACATTTTCAAATGTGTGCATTATTTTTCAGTGTTATTACATTTTCTACACAAATCCATTACTCATAATACAAGAACATTCATTAATCATTTTTAGTAAAACACCTGCGCTAGCAGATGTGACACGCTTTTGTATGGTTTTGGAGGTGTGGCCGTTCACCTCTTCATCAACGGAGCTCCAGGGTGACATGCTTTCATCTGAGCATAGCGATGGGATATTTACCCTTTACATTAATGGTGTTGAGTCTGTTGATCAGCTTTGCCAAACACTGGCTGGCATTGACAGATTAACTCTCCTAGTCTAGTGACTATGGGGGTCATTCTCAGACCGCCGGGGGCCAGGGTCGGCGGGAGCACCGCCGACAGACCGGCGGTGCCCCGCAGGGCATTCTGACCGCGGCGGTTCGGCCGCGGTCAGATGCGGGAAACCGGCAGTCTCCCGCCGGTTTCCCGCCGCCCTGCAGAATCCCCCATGGCGGCGGAGCGCGCTCCGCCGCCATGGGGATTCTGACACCCCCTACCGCCATCCTGTTCCTGGCGGGTCTCCCGCCAGGAACAGGATGGCGGTAGGGGGTGCCACGGGGCCCCTGGGGGCCCCACAAAGTATTTCAGTGTCTGCCATGCAGACACTGAAATACGCGACGGGTGCCACTGCACCCGTCGCACCCCTGCAACTCCGCCGGCTCCATTCGGAGCCGGCATCCTCGTTGCAGGGGCATTTCCGCTGGGCCGGCGGGCGCTCTTTTGGAGAGCGCCCGCCGGTCCAGCGGAAATGTAAGAATGGCCGCCGCGGTCTTTTGACCGCGGTGCGGTCATTTGTCGGCGGGACTTTGGCGGGCGGCCTCCGCCGCCCGCCATAGTCAGAATCAGGGCCTATATGTTTTAGCAACCTCCTCACTACTCATTATTTTTGCAACTTTCAACGCCCTGGAACTTTCTTAATTGCATGGAATCTTAGTGGAGACATTAGTGACCAATTTTCTTATAATAGTTCTTTTTATATTTATTTTACTTCTTGACATTGAATAAACTGTTGTGGCTCTTTTTCTACTAGGCAACATGCCTAGCCTTCTACTTCCTATCTTTTCACTTAACTACACCAGCAAAACCACTAATTCGGTAGTATGTTTGCTATAAAATGTTCCTGACATATGTCAAAGTTTTGATATGAGATGATGTCACTTCCCAGAGAAAAGTTGACTTTTGTTAGGGTTTGTTTAAGGAGTAAGGTGTTATCGAATTTAAACTTCCAACTGCCCCAGAAAATGCAGCAGGTTTAAACACATTTGCTTGTGCTACAAAACAACATGCTGTTACGTATGGTACAAAAGTGAACTCTGCCATGAATCGTTTTAAGTTTTTTCTCAGAAAAAAGACCCCCAGTGAATTAATTGAGGACTATGTTGCTGTTCTGAATACATTGACAGCAAACTGCAATTTCCAGAGCAATAATCATGAATAGATTTTTTGAAAACAAGAGATCAACAACAAAAAAACATACAGGAGAGGTTATGGGCAAACTTTGATCTCACCTTGAAGGAAGCAATTGAATTAGCAGAAAGTATTTAACAATCAGAGAGATGTACATACGAGATGCAAGGTGTGCAGGCTACAGAAATTAATAGTTTTAGTAGAAGAATTAGGCCCTCATTATGACATTGGCGGTAAGTACCGCTTACCACCTTGCTGACTGCCGGCAACATACCGCCGCAGCAGCAGATTACTGCCACCCATATTATGACCCACACACAGCAATCCGTCAGTATACAGCCACACACACAAGTCTGCCAGACCTAAGGTCAGTAATAAACTGTGGTAGTAAAACCCACACCGTTATGCCAACAGAACTACGCCCACAGCATTATGACCCATGAATCACCACGGCAGACATTCAATGGTACTAAACCATTGGTGGCAAAATACTGCTACTCTCAAAATACACACAACCTAACAAAACTACACCACATTGGACAATTCAAACTACACACACCTGACACACATACAAACACCACACCCACACCACTATAGAACACACACCAACATTACCCACAACCCTTTACCAATACAAACAAGTGCCACAAGACAGATATCAAGACCACAGACACACCACCATCACCTACACACCATCCACGCACCCTACATCACACACCCCAACACAGCACCCCACACACCCTCACCCACACCACTCATAATACACCCATGGCACCACAACGACACGCCAGGTTCTCTGAGGAAGAGCTAAGCGTCATGGTGGAGGAAATCATCATGGTTGAGCCACAGATATTCCGATCACAGGTGCAGCAGACATCCATTGCAAGGAAGATGGAGGCATGGCGGAGAATCGTGGACAGGGTCAAGGCCGTGGGACAGCACCCCAGAACAAGGGATGACATCAGGAAGAGGTGGAACGACCTACGGGGGAAAGTACATTCCCAGCAGCAGCAAGACACCAAATAGCTGTACAGAGGACTGGCGTGGGCCCCCACCTCCTCCCCCACAACTAACAACTTGGGAGGAACAAGTCTTGGCAATCATGAATCCTGAGGGCCTGGCAGGAGTAGGAGGAGGACTGGACTCTGGTGAGTCAAATCCCTATTACTAGTACCCCACCCCTACCTGCATGCCATCACAAACCCCCACCCTTACCCTCAATCCCATCACTTCACCACCTCCCACATACCCTACTATCACAACCCACTCATCCCGATACCAAGCCCTGCATGCAACACCAATGCATGGACACCCCTCACAGACCTGAATGGACACCCATCACTAAAGCATGCACAGTAGAGAGAATCACCTAGCCCACAAAATCACTACTCACACAAGGCAAAGCTGCCAGGGCAATAACAACCATACAGGGCAACACACCCATGCACAAGATGACACATATAGGATCAATAACACTGCATTTACATCCCCACAGGTCCCCCACCCAACGTCGCCGGAGAGGAGGTGCCAGCAACTTCCAGTACACCCTCAGAAGAGGCCCACAGTGATGGCAGCAGCTCTAGACGCCTGGATCTGGATGACCAACCTGGCCCATCAGGGATCTCCGGACAGTCGGTAACCCAGGCAGTCCCATACCACCACAGAGCCTCCCCCCTCAGGAAACACCAGCACAGTACCCAGCCAGCAGGCCCATACCTCTGTCCCCAGGACAGGTCAATCAGCAGTGTGTCCACCACTACAGGGACCCCAGGCCACCCCACAACCACAGGACGATCAGGGACCTGGGGTCAGTAGCAGTGGGCACATGGTTCATGGGACAGAGGCACAGGACAACAGGGAAGCTGGGAGGACTGATGTGTGACAGGAGGAGGACAGGCCCAGGGAACCGACTCTCCAGAAGGCACTCACCAACATCCTGGGAGCATACCACCATTCCCAGGAGACGATGGGCCAGATACTGGACAAGTTGCAGGAGACCCAGTGGCTGCAGGAGGGACAGTACCTGGGAATCAGGGAGGACTTGAAAGACATCAACACCACCCTGGTCTCCATGGCAGGGGTGCTGGCAGACATGGCCAACACCATGAGGGAGACAGTGGCACACCACCGGGACCCTGACACTAGCCAAACCAATGAACAGCCTTCCACCTCTGCTGTCGCTAGTAGACGGGAGGCCCACCACAGGAACAACAGGCCACCAGCACCCCACCCCCTGCAGAAGGAGAACCACCCAACAAACGGTCCCTGCGATCCAGGCAGAAGCCAGGGAACATTGTCAAGACCCCGCCAGGAAATAAGGCTCTCCTGAATGTCGCTCTTGTGTCCCACTCTGTCACCCTGTCCACCTTGAACTGCCATTGCTCCCCTTCCTATGCCCATCTTGGACAATGAATCTGTGATACAAATAGACTGGACTCTATCCTGGACATTTCTCCATCATCGCCCCAGCCCATTGCACACACCCCTCTAATCATTAGCACTTAAATTAACACCATTTGAATAAATACAAGTATGGAGTCTGTCAAATCATTTAACCATGTATTCGTTTAAGAGCTTTAAACACTGCAATATAACTGCACAGTAATGTATACATTGGAATGACCTGTAGTTGGCTGCAGTCAACACATCAGGAGCGATAGTGGGGCAGAAATATCTGAAAATAGAGATGCGAAAGGGTACAGTAAGTGGCCACAGGAGTGGGAAAATCAGCCTGCCAGTGACAATTTCAAATGCAAAACGGTCAATGTAAAGTGTAATTACAGTGTCTTACCTGTATGTCACTGGAAGTACTGTCGTATTATTGCACTTCTGTTGTCCTCATCCTCTGCCTCCTCATCTTCACTGTCCATAGGGTCTACTGCTGCCACACGCCCATCTCCAGCCTCATCCTCCTGCAGAAAAGGAACTGGCGAAGTAAGGCAAGGTTGTGCAACATACATCATGCCACGATGATCTGGCACACCTTCTTGGGTGAGTAGTACAGGGATCCACCTGTTAGATGGAGGCAATGAAACCTGGCCTTCAGGAGGCCGAACGCCCTTTCTATTATTCTTCTTGTTCGCCCATGTGCCTCATTGTAATGTTCCTCTGGCCTTGTCCTGGGATTCCTCACAGGGGTCAGTAGCCATGAGAGGTTGGGGTAACCAGAGTCACTTGAAAATATCGAGGGACTGTTAAACACACACTAACCCTTAGGTCCCACACCATACCCATCCACCAACAACCCCTGGGTGGGAACCAAGGCTCACCTATTAGCCACACCCGGTGCCTCTGGAGCTGAGCCATCACACATGGGATGCTGCTATTCCTCAGGATAAAGGCATCATGCACACACCCAGGATACTTTGAATTGACATGGGAGATGTATTGGTCCTCCAGGCACACTATCTGCACATTCATGGAGTGATAGCTCTTTCGATTTCTGAACACCTGTTCATTTCTCCAGGGGAGGGGGGACAAGTGCAATATGTGTACCATCAATAGCCCCAAACATTTTGGGGATATGTCCCATTGCATAGAAATCTGCCTTCACTGTGGCCAAATTCTCCACTTGGGGGAACACGATGTAGCTGCTCATGTGTTTAATCAGGGCAGACAATACTCTGGTCAGCACTTTTGAGAACATTGGCTGAGACATTCTTGCTGCCAAGCCCACTGTCATCTGGAAGGAGCCACTTGCCAGGAAATGGAGCACAGATAGGACTTGCACAAGAGGGGGGAATCCCAGTGGGCTGACGGATAGCAGATATCAGGTCAGGTTCCAAATTGGGCACACAGCTATGTGATTGTGGCTCTGTCCAGTCTATAGGTGAGGATAATGTGCCTTTCCCCCATTGTTGCCAGGTCCAACAGGGGCCTGTACAGGGGGGATGTCTCCATCTCCTATTCATCCGTAGCGGTTGCAATATAGGGGAAAACGGTGAGTAGCTGGTCAATATTCCATATTTCCAAACACTACACTGCATTGCATGTTGTGACTGTAACACAATATTGTTGTATAGGCCCAAATAGTGCCTATGTGTATTGTGACGGAGTTAGGTGTCATGACCTGCCTCCCCTGAAATGGCGTCCGCCTGTCCTGTATGGAGGGACAGGTGGAAATTAGGTAATTCCGCTGATGCTGTGCGCCATTGCGGGAAGCGGTCGAAAACCACCATGCAACTTGTTATTGGATCCCATTGGGCTCTATGGGTTACAGTGGCCAATGGTGATGTACGCCGGCAGTGACGGTACGCACTGACGCGGACGTGACCGTCATTTTCTATCTGTTCACCCACTTGCTACCTGACCTTCAACAGGAGAGGACCTACACTGCAAGTGCTGCTGTGACCAGTGTCTGGAACCGACCATGGCTTGTGTCACTGGGGAAAGGGCCCCTCCCTTCACCACTGCGGAGTTGGAGAGACTGGTGGATGCGGTCTTACCCCAGTACCGAATGCTGTATGGGCCTCCAGATCAACAGGTGAGTACACTGTGAGCACGATGAATGGGGCATGAATGCATGGAGTGCTGTGTGTGAGGGCCTTGTGTAGGTTGGGGTAAGGGCCCTGGGCAGCGTGCTGCATGCATGGTGGGCAATGTCTGTGCATAAGGGGATGTGAGGGCTATGGTGGGCCACGAGTGTAACAGGCAGGATGGTCCGGAGCTGGATCGGCGCTTGGGGGCATCATAGCAGCCACAAGGAGGTGAGTACAGTGCCCCAATATTCTACTTGCGCGTGGTGGGGTGCCACACGGGTGGGAGTGGGGCCTGTGGGTGCCCCTAGGCCAGGCCGGCCAGTGCAGGGTAGGGCCAATGTTGGGCAGGGTCTGATATCAACCTCCTCCAAACAAGCTAGTAGGCCTCCACTACTGGGCAGGGGTCTGTGGGTCTCAGGTATGCTGCAATTGGCATTAGGTATCCCTGTCTTTGGGCTGGTGACTATCATTGTGACTGGGAGTGCATTGCCTAGTGCGTAGGGCTGTTCCCTGTGTGTTAGTGTGTTGTGTACACCAACGGTGGTGTTGTTGCCGCCACCGACCAAGTGTATCCTTTGTCTCATCCCCCCCTTTTTGTTTTGTCACCCTGTCCTTATGTACATTAGCATCATCTGGCAGAGGAGCTGGGGCACCGACGATGGGGAGAGCTGCATCCCACAGGGTCCAAGAGGCTGAATCCATTGACGGTGAGGGCACCAGTGGGACAGAGGGTGAGGGAAGCACCATGGCGGAGCCTGGAGGGGACAGTTCTGACAGTGATACCTCCTCCGATGGAAGCTCGCTGGTGGTGGCAGACACCTCTGTGCCCACCCCAACTACAGGTGCAGCTGCCACCCCCGTACCAGCACTGCCCTCCCAGCAGCCCCTCAGCGTGTTTCCCATGCCCACTCACACAGGAGGGTGGGCATCTCCTTCGCCCCAGGCACCTCAGGCCCTGCCCCAGTTAACCCTGCTGCCCTGAGAGAGGAGGCTATTGACCTCCTGCGATCCATCTCTGTTGGGCAGTCAACCCTTGTGAATGCCATCCATGGGCTGGCAGCCCATTTTCTACAAACAAATGCATTCCTGGAGGGCATTCACTCTGGCATGGCGGCCCAACAGAGATCAATCCAGGCTCTGGCCTCCTCCCTGATGGCAGCTGTTGTCCCTGTTTCCAGCCTCCCGCCTCCCGCCTCCAACCTCCTCTGCCCAATCCCATTCCTCTCAACCCCAACCTATCCCAAGGACACAGGCAGACCAGCATGCACCCAGGACAACACACAGGAGTGGTTCAGGCAAACACAAGCACCACACATCATCACACAGGCACTCACACAAACACCATCCAGATGCAGACATACCAACATCCACTACCTCCGCTGCATCCCCCACCTCCTCGTCATCCACGTCCCTCTCAGTAGCGTCTCCACTCACACCTGCATGCACTACATCCTCATCCACTACCACCATCACGCCTATCACTACATGCCCCTCACTGGCAGTCACAACCCCCACTTCCGTGCACAAGTCCCCTGTGTCCTCTCTCACTGTGTCTGTGTCCCCTCCTCCCAAAGTACCCAAACGCAAGCACTCAGTCACCCAACAGCCATCCACCTCATAACAGCATCCAGACCATGCACCTGCACCCAGACATAGCAGACAGACACCTCCTATAACCACTTCCTCTTCCTTCACTCCCAAACCTTCACTCTCTTCCTGCCCCAATGTCCGTAAGAAGCTTTTCCTCTCCACCATTGACCTCTTCCCTACTCCTCCTCCCCCCGTCCTTCATGTCAGGTCAGGGTGAAGAAAACCCAGGCAAGTACCTCAGCCGCCCAGTCCAGGGGCACAGTAGTGTCAACAGCTACTGCAGGTGGGATCCCGGGCACCAGGTAGCAACACTGACAGGGTGCCTGCCCCAGGTGCATCAAGGAAGGTCAGGGAGGCACCACCAGCTGCGACTAGGAAGGGCAAGGAGGCACCACCAGCTGCAGGTGTGAAGGTCAAGGGGCAATCCCCGGCTGCTCACAGGAAGGGCAAGGGGCCTGCACCAGCAGGCAGGAAGGACAGGAGGCCTGGTGCTGGGACTCATTCGGAGCCCCCACCACCAACCATGGTGGTTCAGATGTCTGAGGCTGCAGGGGATGGGCTGGAGCCTCCCCCATCACTGCCAGCACTGCCACCAGCACCGCCACCAGCACCACTGCCAGCAGCAGCAGCCCCAGTGGGCAGGTGTCCGAGGCTGCAGGGGATGGGCTGGAGCCTCCCCCCACCACTGCCAGCACCACCACCAGCATCACCACCACCAGCAGCAGCCCAAGTGGGCAGCCGTCCGAGGCTGCAGGAGATGGGATGGAGCCTCCCCACACCAGTGCCAGCACTGCCACCAGCACCGCCACCAACACCACTGCCAGCATCAGCAGCCCAAGTGGGCAGCCATCCAAGGTTGCAGGGGATGGGCTGGAGCCTCCCCCACCACTGCCAGCCCCAATACCAGCCCTGCCACTGCCACCACTGAGCAACCGTCACTGCCGGCGGACAGTGTGTAGTCCTGCCTCCATGGGCTGTTGTGGGCTGTTGTGCATCCTGGCCCCTGCAAATTCAGTAGGTCTGACACCCAGGTGAGAGATTGTGAGAGATTGTGACCTTGCACTCCCCAAGACCTGCATCACAGGGAACAGTACCCCCTCCAGAACCAGTGGAAGAAGCCATCCACTCACCACATTCTTCCCAGGATGAAGCACACTGGGCACAATGCCCCCTCCAGAACCAGTGGAGAAGCCATCCACTCACCCCATCCTTCCCAGGATGAAGCACACTGGGTAAAATGCCCCCTCCAGAACCAGTGGAAGAAGCCATCCACCCACCACATCCTTCCCATGATGAAGCACACTGGGCTCAATGCCCCCTCCAGAACCAGTAGAGAAGCCATCTCTAGAGAGACTGTGGCTTTGCACTCCCCCAGGACCAAGCAGTGGGCAAACCACCCACTTGAGCGACTGTGGCTTTGCACTCCCTAGGACCAAGCAGTGGGCAAACCACCCACTAGAGAGACTGTGGCTTTGAACTCCCCAGGACCAAGCAGTGGGCAAACCACCCACTTGAGAGACTGTGGCTTTGCACTCCCCAGGACCAAGCAGTGGGCAAACCACCCACTTGAGAGGCATGTAGCCCCCCAGGACCAGTGTTGTTGTACCATCTTCCGGCTGAGGTGCCCCCCCATTCCCTGTCCCCCTGAGGTGCCTGTGTATTTCCGACCTGATGCCCCTGCAGTGTTCTCTCCGTGTTGTTGCAGGAGAGAGGTGGGGCTTTGGCCTATGTGTTGTGGTCCTGTGGACCACGGACATTGAGGACTGGGCAGTGTCCCCCCATTTGTAAATATGTATATGCGTTTGTAATTTAATGCACTTATTCATGTTCTTTAATCGTATTACACTCACTTTCTTCTAATCATTTTGTCCTTGTATTATTACTGAGGGGTAAGGGATGGATATGTAATGTTACTGCATCTGGTTGTGTGTATGGTGTTGGGGGTGGGGGTGTTGCGTGTGTGTGTCACTCTCTTTTTCCTCCCCCATCCCTTGTGTGCTAGGCGGCAGTACGCACCGTGGTCGTCTTCGCTGACGTTAGTGTTCATAATGCAGAAAAAGGTAGACGAGCATGGGAAATATGTGCAACTCGGGCTCCATGGTGTTGTTCGCTGTGTCTCCAGAGGTGAGTCCTTTGACTTCTGTGTTCTGTTTCCGTCGTGCTTTTGATGTCGTTGGTACCTCCCCAGAAAAGCTGGTGGATAGGCTGGTCATAATGCAGTGGGCTGTACATTGTCTTCCGCCTGGCTGTTGGCGGTTACTGCCATGGTGCTTGTTGCTACCGCCGTGGCAGTTGGTCTGTTAAAGTGGCTGTCTGTCTGATCGGTTTCCGCCATTATCATAATTCCATTTTGGTACCGCCGGCCTGTTGGCGGTATTACCGCCGCTTTATCACCGACCGCCAAGTCTATAATGAGGGCCTTAGTGTTTAAAAAAAACAAAAAAAGTGTTTTGGCATGCTATTGACGTGGCCTCACCAACAAAGAATTGCTCTACCTTTAATAGGTACTACAGTTAGTGCCTGAAGAAAAGTCATGGTAGCAGGCTGATTATGGGAGGTATCCTTACCATTGTTTCTGAAATTCCGGAAAAGAGGGAGATGAGTGATGCAGGATTAAATCCTAGTACTGTGTTGAGTGTGAGTACGGATGTAAAGACCAAGGCCCTCATTGCCGGCCACCAAGTTGAAACCGCCGTGCGGCCGCCAATGCAGCCGCACTCCCGCGGTGTCTATTTGGAGATCCCCGCCGGCTCAGCGGAGATCTCGGCCGCAACACGGGAGCCGGCTCCAAATGGAGCCGGCGGTGTTGCGGTGGTGCGACGGGTGCAGTTGCGCACGTCCTGCTTTTCACTGTCTGCTATGCAGACAGTGAAAAGCTCCATGGGGCTGTGGCAGTGGGCCCCGCGACTCCCCTTTCCGCCAGCCTTTTCATGGCAGTTCATTCCGCCATGAAAAGGCTGGTGGGAGGGATGCAAGCAGCGCTGGCCTTGGGGATTACAACCGCCGGGACCAATGTGGCGGGAAACCGCCGGACCAATGGGGAGGGAAAACGCCGGTCCCGGCGGTGTGACCGCGGCGCTTCCGCCGCGGTCGTAATCCCATGTGAAGCACTGCCAGTCTGTTGACCGCCAGGGTTGTAATGAGGGTCCAAATGTTTAAGAAGATGACAATTTTTGGTTGATGGAATTGAGGCTCTTTTCGTAGTGACTTCTTGTGAGAGAAGCCTTTGTCTACAAGCTCTGAACGAACAGAGATTTTGTTCCCACTGATATTCGTGCAGGAACATATCCTGGGCACAAGATTAAAATACTGAGCTACTTTTGGAGAAACAAGAATTTTAAAGGGTGGGAAACTCATCGAAAGATATATTTAGCTAAATAACAAGGAAAATAGGTACTAGAGTAATTCGTAGAGCTGACCCTCTCTTTTATGTCGTTGGTCCTGGGATTGGAGGTAAGGACTGTGAGAGAGTCATATGTGAAGAAACTGAAAGAGAGATTTTATCATGTTTTTTCGCATAGGTTAGGAAAATACACACATTTTAAGCATGAGATCATCTTGAAGTAAGGAGCTGTCTCTATGAGACATAGGTTGCAAAATGTCCCCTTATCATACAGAGGTCAATTAAAAAAAAAATCTGAATGATCTATGGGTCAAGGGCATCAATGAACCAATTGAATTGTTTTCTTGGGGTACCCAAAGTGCAAGTTTCCTCATAATAGTGGGAGATTTACAACTTTACAGTGATATACGCAGCATCAACGATACAATTTGGATTGATCAGCACACGCTTCCTAACAAGCATTACATGCTATTGACATTGGTCAGGGAGAATGTGTTTTTTTGCACTTGCCCTCAAGAGCTTCACAAAGTCGCACTCCAGGAAGAATCCAGACACCTAACAGCATTTTTGCCTCCTCAAGGTATGTACCTGTGCAAGTCCATGCCTTTTGGGTTTGCCAGCGCCTCATCTGTTTTACAGCACAACAAGAAAGAAACCCTTGAGAGGGTGGGGTGTGTTGGCCTTTCAAAAAAACATTCTAATTTTTATCAAGGACTGGGAAAAGAATGAGAATAACCTGGAGAGACTTCTCCAGGCGATTCCACATGAGGGGCTCAACTAAGGGTCTCATTATGAACATTGCAGTAAACACCACACAACCGGCAGTTGCGGTAACAACCGCCAACAGACGTGCGGTCCAAACCACCAAATAATAAACCAACTGAAGCACAGGCATCCTGAAAACCACTCACCGCCAGCAGAGGAGTGCCGACAACGATGGAAAGACCCTAACCGCCCATCAAATAATGAAGCACTAGACCACCGTAATTTCCGGGGCGGGAACCACCGCCATGGAAAGCCAGGCAGAAACGAACCAAATATAAGGAAACACTCATCGGAGGCTCACACAACACGCCGAAGCAGACATGGAGAGAGAGTTGCAGATCATGCCAGCCCTGCTCCTTGCCATATACCTCCACGACCGAGACCGCTGACGAAGACGACAACGGTAAGTACCGTAACCTACTAAACAAGGGAAGAAAGGGCACAGTTACAAACCCACCCACTACACCCACCCTGCAATGCTCCCACAACCCTTCACAGCAGCACAAGTCATACACCCCACAACAAGAGGTACTTACCTGACACAAGGCAAATCCAACCAGCCCAAAGTACATACATGTGCCCCACACCCAAAAACAATGAAATGAGAGACCACAGATCCAGAGTGTGCCTCAAACAACACAGGCCACACATTAACCTTTATTCTGCTCACTGAGCAACAGAAGTGCATAGAAGGCCAATGGCCAGTCCATAGTGCAAGAAATCCGATGGACCACAATGACTCCCACAAGTGCAACGGTACTCCACCTTATAGGGGCAACAATGGGGCATTCAGGCACCTCAGGGAACAAGGGCAGGGGTTGGTGGGGATGGGGATTTACGACTGGAGGGTCTTAGATTTCCTTTTGGAAGGTGGAGGGGGTTTTGGTTTGCCTTTGAAAGGTGGCGGAATGGGCTTGGAGCGGGGGGTGGCAGCTGGACCTGGTGCAGAACGGGGCTTTTTCCTCTCTGGGGAAGGGGCACGGGAATGGGAAGGGCTGAGAGGGGCGAGCTGTGACGTGGGAGGACTGGACAGGGCAAGGAGGAGAGCACGTTTACCCCAGTGGGTTGAAATAGATCAAAATGGGATAGGAAAAGTTTCTTAGGTGGAATTGGGGTGGACCTGGAGGAAGGCGTGGGAGCGGAGGTAGAGGGAGTGGTTGTGACAGGTGTAGGTGTGCGTGACGTGGGTACAGGTGACTGGACAGTATGCTGAGGTGTGGTGGATGTGTGATGGGTGGGTGTTTTGGTACGTTTGAGTGTCTTGGGGGAGGGGGGTGGACAAAGTGGGACAAGACCGGTTGCCAGTGTAAATGGATATTGTCTGGGTGTCTGCAAGTCTGGTGAGTGTGCTGCAAGTGTCAACCAAAGTCGTTGTGGTGAGTGCAGGTGTGGTGTCTGGGGTGCATGAATGGATGTGTGCTATTGTGGTGACTGCAGGAACAGGGCCAGCAACATTGAATGAGGGTGCAGTGCCTGTGGGTGTGCATGTACAGGGGACAGACAGGGAGGCGGAAGAGGTGGACACACTGGGAGAAGTGGATTTTGGTGTGTGTGCATGTGTATGTTGGCTGTGTGTATGCTTGTGGTGGGAGGTGTGGTGCTTGTGTTTTGAAGTGTGCTTCTTGTGTGTTGAGATGTGTGCCTGCGTGTCAGAATGTGTGCTTTGGACGGGTGAAGGGAGTGGGGTGCTGGAAGGGGTAGAGGTGGTTGGAGGGGGGAAGGAATGACCAGGGACACTGGCTGCCGTCCAAGAGGAGGCCAGAGCCTGAAACGATCTCTGTAGGCCAGACACAGCACCCTGAATGCCATCCAGATAGGCATTGGTCTGCTGCATCTCTGATGCTAACCCCTGGATGGCATTGACGATGGTTGTCTGCCCTACAGAGATGGTTCCCAGGAGGTCAATAGCCTCCTCCATGAGGGCAGCAGGGCTGACTGGGGCAGGGGAGGAGGTGCCCGGGGCGAAGGAGACGCCCACCCTTCTGGGTGAGCGGGCACGGGCAACTCGGTGGGGAGCAACTGGGAGGTCGGTGATGGTATGGGGGTGGCGGAAGGGTAGGGGTGGGGTCCGCCACCACCAGGGAGCTCCCATCGGAGGAGGTATCGGAGTCACTACCTCCAGTGGTAGTTGCCTCCCCGTGATACTCCCCTCGCCCTCCAACCCACTGGTCCCCTTGACGTTGGACGTCTCTACCTCCGAGGATCTGTGGGCTGCTGCCTCCCCACTCACCAGTGCCTCAGCTCCCTCGCCAGATGATGCAGATGTACACAGACAACACAAGAGACAGGGATGGGGAGACAAAACAGGAGAGACACTTGTAAATAGCTGAATGGAGGTACATTAGTTGTTCACACATACACTCACCCAGAAAACCTTCCACCAGGCAGCTCATGGCTATGCCCCTGACTAGTGGCCAGAACCCTGCTCTACAGTCATTCCCCAACTAACTTAAGGACCTGACGTACTGCAGACTTGACTCAAACACCCCTACTCTCCCCGGGGTCATTATATAGATGGACATCAGTTATAGTCCCTGCCACTACACAGCATAAATACGAATGCACACACACACATCTAAAAAGGGGCAAAAATTTGATATATGTACTCACCCCCTTGTGACTGCTGTGGCGCCTTCAAGCGCCCATCCAGGTCCCGGTACGCCACCGCCAGGATGCATTTCAAAAGTGGGGTCAGTACCTGATGGGCACCCCTTCCTCGTTGGGAGGACTTCCCCAACTGTGCCTCGCTGATCTTCCTCGCCTAGAGCTGCAGGTCCTCCCACCTCTTCCTGCAGTGGGTCCTCCGTCGGTTATAGACCCCCAGGGTCTGCACTTCCTTGGCGATGGCATTCCAAAGTCCCCTCTTCTGGTGGTGCTTACTTATCAGGGACACACAGAAAAGTAACAATGAGGTCAGACACTTGCCAATAATATACAGCTGGCTATACGTCCACTATGAGACAGACATTTCAAACAGCCCAACAGCACACACACATGCAGCATGTCAGGAACCCTGGACCATACAGTGTCACAGGTGCACACATGTATGCAGCCAACACCCACCACTACACACATCCATGCCCCCCAATACTCCTACTCACCTGTACCTCTGGCCGACAGTAGAGTTTGGCGTACAGGGGCAGGACCCCGTCCGCGAGCTTCTCCAATTCCTCTTTGGTGAAGGTCGAGGCCCTTTCCCCTGCAACACATGCCATTTCCATGACCAGAGGCAGAACACAGCAGTACACTCAGTGGAGTACCTGCATGCACGAAATCAGGGAGTCAAGTGAAGTTGGAGTGACAAGTTCGTGTATGCACTGCGGAGGTGTGCCTTCACCGCCGGCGGCGATCATGATACGCTAAGAATGCCCATTGACCACCATGTTAACCAATGAATTTGCACAAGGCGGTAAACACCACCTTACGCTGTTACGTCAACCGCTAGTGGTATGAGGTCACTTCCACCACAACACTTCTGGATAACAGGGGGCAGACATTTTGGCCTTAACTATACAGTAGTAAAACCCTCATCAGCACAATGCAGTCCCTATTGTCCCCTAAATACCCATAGGCATGTAACAATATACATTACCTCACCTGACCAGTCCTGATATATCATTGTGGCCATGTTGCTGTAATGTCACACACATTAAGCATTTGTTTCATCGACAATCATGCCAGCAGTGCTGAATGAAAAACAATGTGTGCAGATGTATGTGTGTTCCTCACATGTGTTTTCAACTCCTCCTAGGTACAGACCCTTGTGGCAAGGAAGGCCCCATCGGTGTACAGACCACATGTTGATTTGCGGGCCATGGTAGAGCGTCACATCATTATCAATTACAGACTCACTCGTGCAACTATTCATGAACGTTGTACATTACTGGATCCAGCACTAAGACCAGCAAATCGTAATCAGCATGCATCCCAACTGAAGTGCAGGCGCTCTTTGCATTCCATTTCCTGGCCACGGGCTCATTTCAAGTGGGCATAAGTGCAGGTTTTTCACAGCCAATGTTTAGCATTATACTGTCAAGATTCCTGAATGCATTTGTACGACACCTACAGTCTTTTGTGAGGTTTCCCCAAAGTGCTGACCTCCCTGCCATCAAGTCGGACTTCTATGCCTTTGCCAACATACCCCATGTGATAGGTGCCATCGATGGCACCCACATAGCTATCATCCCCCCAAAAGTCAGTGAACAGGAGTATAGAAACAGGAAGAACTTTCATTCCATGAACATTCAATTGGTGTGTACTGCAGACCTGTACATCTCACATGTGAATGCCATGTTCCCAGGTTCAGTCCATGATTCCTTTGTGCTGAGGAACAGTAGTGTGCCACACAAGATGGAACAACTACAAGAGGACAGAGGGTGGATCATAGGTAGCTGGTTCTGACACTTATTGCCACATAGCAGACAGCTAGGCTGTCTGCCTCTGAGGGTTGTCAATGACAGTCCTGTTATGCGCCTTTTTCTAGGTGATTCTGGCTATCCCAACTTGCGTTGGCTCCTGACACCAGTGAGGAATCCTGGAACAGATGCAGAGAGGAATTACCATGAGGCCCATGGACATACTAGGATGGTGATAGAGGGCACAATAGGTCTCCTGAAGGCTAGATTTCGTTGCCTACATATCTCTGGCGGTTCCCTGGCCTATGGTCCTGAAAAGGTGTGTAGAATAGTGGTGGCCTGGTGCATGCTGCACAACGTGGCTGTGAGAAATTCTATCCCCCTCTTGGACCAGACCAGCTTCCTCGGAAAGCGGATGAGAGTGATGGTGATGATGAGGAAGGGGAAGATGGAAATACCAGGAGCCAACTGATACAACTCTACTTCCAGTAACTTTGTGGGACAATTGAATGAGATTGCTGTCTGTGCATCATACTGTCAGTGTGCCTTGTCATCTAGGGGGTTGTTGGGTCAATACTCATTGTCACAGTGACCAGGTCTGCATAGCACACATTACAATATGTATAATAGTTCAACACATCGGTAGGCACAACAACATGTAATGCGTGTGGTGCATTTCATGCTACTCAGATAAAAATAAAGAGAGTTATCATACAGTTGCATCCATACTTCACTTTGTTTAAACTTAATGACAGAGGACATTGTAACAGGTGAAAAGGTGTTTTATTTTGTGCAGGGATTAAATTGCGCAGATTACAGTAATGGGAGTGGGCTACTGGTGGTTGTACAATATGGCAACATGGTCGCACCATTGTTGGCAGTAGTGGTTAGTCCATCAATGCTTACAAGAGATTGTTGTATTTTTCACACGGTTTGGTCGTTGATTCAGTGGGACACTTGGAGGACAGTTCTTTTCCCGGAGTCATTTCTTTGAGGGGGCCATGGTCTTGGCAGGTGTTCCTGTGCCATATCTGGGCCTGAGGTTCCGTTTGGGCACCCGGTGTTGGCCAGTACAGGTTGAGATGGATGTCTCCTGTGTGTCCTGTGAGAGTGGTATATGTGTAGTTGCTGCTGATGCTATTGTTGTCCGGTCTGTATCCTGGCCTGTAGTAGGGGCTTCCTGGTCTGTGTGGGCCTCAGGCTATGATGGGACAAGGTGCAGCAGAGCACCTGCTATGCTGGCCATTGTGGCATTGTGCAGTTTCCACTGCTCCCTGACCTCTTGGTGGTGTGCTAGCAGCATCCTTTGACTCTGCTCCAGGGTGGATAGTATCTGGGCCAATCTGTCCTGAGCATGGTGATATGCTCCCAGGACCTCAGAGATCACATCCTGGGCTGCAGCATCTATCCTGTGGCTTCCCCCCTGGGCCACTGATGCCCTCCCACTGGGCATAGCCCCCTGTGCCTGTGTCCTCTGCACAGGTCTGGCGGTACCACATGTACTGGGGCCATCGTCTTACTGCCTGTTGGTAGGGGGTGATTGTGGCCTCTGTACTTCCAGTCTCTGGCCTGGTTACACAGGTGTGGGGACTGTTGCCCTGTGCTGATGTTGTTGGCTGGGTGGTAGGGGTGTCAGTGGTATCTTGGGTGGGGCTGCTGGATGGTGACAGTCCAGGACTGTGTGAGGGGCCAGGGTGATCATCATTGTCCAGAGTTCCATCCCCAGTGTCCTGGTAGGTGCCTATGTCTCCCTGTGAGGCACTGCAACTCCTTGTCCTGTCTGTAAGGGTGGCATGAGTGGTGGTGCCTGTTTGGAGGAATGGACATGTCTGTTACATAGCATGATTGGATGGGGTGCACAGGACTGGGCGGTTTTGTGAAGGTTTCACACTTTGGGGCCATGCATGTTGTTTTCATGAGGTTACCATTGCTTTTTGCTTAGGATGTGGAGGAGCAATGTGGGTGCTGCAGGCCATTGTGATTCCTTGCAGGGGTGGGTGGCTGTGCGCAGGGAAAGGGATGTGGGCCTGTTAGTGGGTTTGTAGGCATGCAGGGTGACTGCATGTAGTGATTGTGACCTTGGTGGGGTTGTGGTCCTGGTGGTAGTTGGAGGGGTGAGGTGGTGCATGCATTCCAGGTGTGATGGATATGGGGTAAGTGTAGATTACTTATCCGAATCCATTCCTCCAGTGAGTCCAGTGAGTCCCTCAGGGTGCAGGATGGCCAGTACCTTTTCCTCCCAGTCAGTGTAGTTGAGTGGTGTTGGTGGAGGTCCTCCCCCAGTCTTCTGGACTGCAATTTGGTGCCTGGATGCCATGGACCTAACCTTCCCATGCAGGTCAGTCCATCTCTTGCGGAAGTCGTCCCTGGTGCATAGATGGTGTCCCATTGCATTCACCTTGTTCACTATTGTCTGGCATAGCTCCATCTTCCTGGCGATGGGTGTGTGCTGGCCCTGTGCTCCGAATAATTGTGGCTCAAACTTCAGGATCTCGTCCACCATGGTCCTTAGCTCTCTTTCTGTGAAGCGTGGGTGTTTGGTGGGTGCCATGGTGAGTGTTGTGAATGGTGTCTTTACTGGATCTAGGTCAGGGTGCTCTTGTGTGATTGGGTGTATGTATCGTGGATTGTGGCGTTCGGTGTCTGCTTTTGGAGTTCTCTGTATTGGGTGGCCTAATTTCATTGTAAATGATTGTGGGGTGTGTCTGTGAGGGTTTTATAGTGTTGTGGATGTGTGTCAGGTGTGTGGGTTTCAAACTTGCCAATGTATGCATTTCTTGCTGTTGGGTCCACTTGCCGCCTGTGGCGGTCTGTGCTGCCAATGGTCGTTCGGCTTCCACTGACCACCGCGCTGATTTGTGCTTCATTATTTGGAGGGCAGGGTGTTTGTGTGCTTGGCGGTGGCAGGGTGGGAGGTCCAGCATTTCCACCTTCAAGGTATTGACGGTGACTGGTGGCAGGGAGATTTTTGTCAGTTTCTGATTTTTTCATCATTATATGGCGGGTTTCTGTTCGACGCCAAAGGTGGTCTTCTGTTCGCTGTCGCCACGACGGTCGATGGTGTTTACCACCGTGTTCATAATGAGGGCCTAAGACAACAGAAATGTGAATTCTGGCTGTGAAAAGGGAGGGTGATGAAATGTAAAACGAGCCAAATGATGGCATTTCTGGATACCACTATTCCAGTAGTAAGGAGCAGTTGATGCTGTTTTTAAGACTCATGCAGTTTTATTTCAGGGCCTACTTTAGAGTTTGGAGGATGAGATACTCTGTTACAAACATGACAGAAATCATGTGCACTTTATCATAAGGGCATTATATCCTATGGCACTTGGAAAAAGGTGGACAGGATACCCATCATCATGTTTGTAACAGAGTACTTTCCCTCCAAACTCTAAATCAGGCCCTACATTTGCTGCTGAATATTCTGGTAAAGTTGGGCCTTAGGAATTATTGTTGAGGAGGAACATGACATTACGGGGGTGGCGGGGCAGAGAAACAAGAGTGTGCATTTTGTATCGAAAGAGAAAATTGTGAGTGCCCCCTGCCCCAAATGATTTGTGTTGGAGAAGCAATCCATTGTGGCTGCAGTAACTGTAGGCTGAGGGGGTGCTTTTACAACAGGATGACCAGACAGAGTAGCACATGGATCTAGGACAGCTTAGGGAGGCTGAAAGGCAGTAATTCGTTATTGAGAACAAATTATTTCCTGTAATTGGACTGCTGACCATTTTCTGATATTTTTATTCAGAACAATTTTTGTTTCCAGAAAAGACCACAACAGCCTGGTGAATATGCTTTCACTAATGGAGGCAGACACTTACAGCTAGATTTGCCAGACTGACAGCTAAACTGCAGGGGTTTCCACTTGTGAAATATATAAATTTCGATGGTGCACCACTTCAATAAATTTAAGAAAGTCCAATCCATCAATATAGTTTCATTGTTGTCTTCTCTTTATTCTTCTTGTCTTTCAAATTTAAAATTGAAGACACGTTCATAACAACATCAGCCAACCAGTTTCGTCTGCAAAACAGGACTTATTCAGGGCTGTAATACAACAAATGTACTGTAAGAAGATATGAATACTGATGAATGTTAAGAAAACAATAATTTTGCACTGTTGTATTTTTGACTTCTCATCTTCAAAAGCCCCTACAAGAAGAGAAAGCACCCATATTTCCTATATATATATATGAATGCACCATTCAGCAAAAAGAGAAGAGTGGCACATTACCCCCATAGCTATCGACATTCTGGTGTCACGACCTTGACACAGTGGGGAAACATGGTAACAGGTTCTTCAATGATAATCCCTCAATATTAATCTCTAATAAAACAGCTAGGCGTGTGAGATTTCCTATTCACAACAAACAATCTCCCTAAGGTAAACATCGGGATGGGAAGAGGGAGGAGCTCTTCCCTCCGTAGTCCTCCGCTTACTCTGGCCTTGTGCTTGGCTCAGGGTGGAATGCACTCGTTATATTTCTTCGATATGGAAACAGGCTGAGAGCTGATATTTATATTACAGAACAAATGTGCCATCTCTCTTAACACACTGTCAGTTACCTTCCCCACAGTCCTGTTCTTACTTGGTGCTCTGGAAAATGGCGACTAATAACCTCAGAGTGTACCGGGAGACTAACCCAAGCTTGGGAGCACTAGAACACCAGGATGAATAAAGTGAGAGAATCATGCAGAAGAAGGATGATCAAATGATGCCTAAAGCAACGAAACCACGCAGAAAAGGGGTGTTCTGAAATGACTGTATAGCAATGAACCCCTTCGCAGAAACAGCTCTTGTGGTATTACAGGGTATTCAGAAATGATCAGCAAATATAAAGAAACTAAAATGCACAGCAGGGAGGGAAGCAAATAACAAAGGTGCAGAAACCAGGGGAGTGAATTAACTGAAAACCAACAAGAACCACACAACCAACAAAGTTGTGAACCAATGCAGTTCTCCCACTGACACTTACACTGCCCCTGAAGAATCATGTAGGGCTTTGAATATGTAATCGGCTGACCTGTTCAGTCTCCTTAGCCACTGAGGGTTTTTACAATGCCTTTCAAAGGAAGTTGGCTTGCCTCCCTAAATGTGAATGATGACATGTTCACTTTTACCCAAGGCCTCTGCAATTATGCGATGGGGTGGACCATCTATGGTAACAGGGTTGACTAAATTATGTAGCAGGAAAAAGTAAATTATGCACCATAAAGTGGCACATTCTGTGATAGTAATACCTTATTATGATGTAATTTGTACACTCGTTAACATGGGATAAATATTTCACCTCATTAATATCTGTTAACACCCAAATGCAGCAATAAGCAACTGAAAAGTGACCAGACAACCTTTATAAAGGGCAGTCCACTGTGCAGCAACACATGTTGCTGCGTCTCTGGTAACTTTTGATCTCTTTGAGCTAGAAAAAACATTTATTTTGTTTTGTTAAAATTTGCAAATTATGATGGATTATGTAGCAAATGCAGCAAATTCATAATGGTGTAAAACGCCACTGCCGCAGAATCACATACTTCCAGTGGCCCTGTATATGCCTCATTTTCACAGAAGCATCACGAAAAAGTAATTCATTTGGAGCCTCTAAAAATGCAGAGCAAACACTAAAGCTGAGGATGAAGACCATGAAGGCCATTGTGCGAGGGTATAGTGAAGAAGGCATGGTAAGTCTGAGTGCAGTGCTACTGATACCATACGATATTTACTGCACTTTGTTCTGGATCATTATGGAATTAACATTGGGAATAAAGAATGTTTCTGCATCCATTCTCAGATGGTTTCCTATCCTGACAGATTTTCAGCCAGTTATTACGACATTTGGCCTGCTTTCATCAGGTGAAGTGCCCGGATGTTTTAGCGGGTCTTCCTGATGGGGCCGCTAACTAGTGTTACCTGCCATAATGTATTTAACAGTCAATAAGGATGAGAGATATTTTTCCTCAAAATGCATCAGAATAAATAAATCTGAATTGCCGATAGGAGGACCTGCACAAAGATGATAAGTGTTTGTACCATCCTCCAATGGCATCTGCTCGTGGTTGTTATGAACTTTTCAGAAATCAAGAAATAGAGATTGTTAATGCAAGGAGAGGTGGAATTTCACGCTTCATCCATAAACTAGGGCGAGGTTGGCAGAAGCATTGTTTTAAAAGTTTTCTGAGCTTCCCAACTTCACCCAGCTTTACCTGTAGCAAACACAACCTCACACACCCTCAGGTTAATACTGTGTCAGCCGAAGCATTAATCACCCACTGGGAGAAGATTTGAAACCCATGGGAAACATGAGAAATAAAGACCTTTGTCTTGATGCAAAGTAATCAAGGGAAGATCATGATACTTGTTATAGGTTGTGTTAAATTCGATGAAGGCTCCTGTCCACAAAATCTGTATTGCAATAAGATTTATTGGCAGCACAGCATCCTACCATCTTGCATCTCTCAGCTGCTTAAGAGGTTCTCTTTTTTCATTCTAAATAGTTGTCCAAGAACAGTGGAATACTCTTGAAGGAAAACGTAAATTCTGGGTAGTTCTCAAGTTTAGGCGGAGAACAGGTCCAGTAAGGAGCACCCAGCAACACCAGGAACACTCTAGATTAGCTCACCTCAAATGTCTGTTTTTCTAGCAAAGTTTGTAAGCATAGGATTGACACAGTGGCATCCACGTCAAGCTATAAAGAGATACACACCCACACACATATATATCATTTTATAATTTTAATAATAATATAAATCATATAAACACTGACTGTAACACATCTTCCTCCTTAAATTAAATAACTGCTTATGGTACAAAGTCTTTATATTTTCCAGGACCATATCTCATTTGATTAGTCTTTTTGACTCTTGATGCCACCGAATCATAAAAAGGAATCATTTCTTCATTAATCTCAAACTCAACATTTACCACTCTATCTTTCTGTTGAACCTCCTTCATACCATTTTGATCTGTCAATCCTGAGAAAATAACTCTCCTCCAAATCTTTTCTACCTTCCATCATCATCTCCTTGGTCTTCGCCACTTGTCTGACATTCCATACTTTCCCATACTGTGTGACCACATTATTTGTATTAACAATTATCACTTTCATTGCTTTGCAATTCTTTGGTGTACCTTTTCTCGAAATTCCTGGCAAATGGATTCTTACCCAATCACCCACCTCAAACCTGGGTTCTTTCACAATCCACTTGGAGACACAACATTTTTCCATCATATTTTGTTTCTCCTCCACTTTATGGGCCACACCCTCAAATCCACAACCTCACACTTCTTTACCCACTTCTCATTGAACCACCACAGACACAATTGAGATATGGGATCTCTTCCCTCCAACATTTTGAAGGAACTGACTTCTGTGACAGTATGAGGTGTTATCCGATATAAAAACACAATTTCTCCCTTAAGACGTTTTTCCACTCACAACCAAAATTCCTAGCATTCATTACCCAGTCCTTTAGTACACAGTTGAATCTCTCCACCTGTCCATTTCCTTGTGGTTCATACAAGGCTGTGGTGATATGTTGTATCTTACGCTGCTTGAGAAAATCTTCAATTTGTTTTTATTTCTGTTAGTCACCGATGTCCGTTATCAACACCTCAGGATAACCTTCTCTTGCAACAATCTCTTTGAGAACCTCAATACATATGCTCATGGTAATTTGCATTACAAATGTAGGGGCATATTTACAAGTCCCTAGCGCCACCAGAGCGCCACTTTCAGCGATTCTCTGGTGGCGCTGTACCCATTTCCACATTTACAAGATGGCGCTAAGCCACTTTGCATAGCTTAACGCTACCTTGTAAATGTGACTCCCCTAACACAGTTATCTGCGGCAGAGGGGTGTACTATAGATGTGGCCGTGGGCATTTCCATGCAACACCCATTGCTTTTGGTAGTTCCAATAATGCCAGCATTAGAGTGGGGCAACGAGGAGAAATTATTTTATTTCTCCTAATTTTTGCTTTTTCTATGTGCGCTGCACTGCGCAGCACACATAGAAAAAACAAAACACCAATAATGATTCTTTTTGTGCAGAAAAGCGTCCCTTCCTGCCCATAAACAGTCATCAAATTATGAAGATTTGCTACTTCTGTGTGTGTTGCATTCTCCAGCACACATAGAAGTAACAAATCACCATTATTGATTTTTTATGTGCAGGAACGAAGACCTTCCTGCACATAAACAATCATTCCCTGAAATGCAGGCACCCTTGCACTATGGTGCACCATGATGCAAGGGTGCCTGCAATGGAGCGAGGCAGCTAATTTTAGCACTAGTGCAGCTCGAAAGTACAGAAATGTTCTGTATCTTGTAGATACAGCACATTTCGGCCCTTTTCTGGTGGCACAGGGAGGTGCAGCAAGACACTTGCTGCACCTCCCTGCACCACAGGGGCTTGTAAATAAGACCCTTAAATCCCAAGCCACTTGGAAAGATAATCTAGGAGTACTAAAGCAAACCTAGTATCTTGTGGCAAAGAATAAAATGGTCCTGAAATATCTAAAGCAAAAAGAACAGAAGATGAACGGAATTCTGAACAATGCAAACAGTCATGCCCACTCACAGAGATCTGTGTTTAATCTATCATTTTTTTGCCCACCGCACAACTCCAGTTTGGACCAAGCTATGTGAAAATCAATCTTGACCCTGCTCCCAAGTGAACAGTCCAGCCAAACTGCTGGGCTAGGTCCTCCCTGGACCGAAAACAAGCATCCTAGCACCGGTTTCAGATTATCACCCATCATCAGCCAGGCTAGCTTGGATCCAGTGGTATAGTGAGCACGAGACTCATGTCTGGGCATACCCTTCCCACTTATGGTGACAAAAGCAAAAAGAACAGATGATGGACGGAATGCTGAACAATGCAAACATTCACCCCCAGTCACAGAGCTCTGGATTTAAGCCATTGTTTTTTTTACCTACCATGCCACCCAAGTTTGGACCAAGCCAAATGCAAATCAGTCTTGACCCTGCTCCCCATGGGAACAGTCCAGCTCGAACTGCCTGGCCTGGCCCTCCATGGACTGAAAAAAAACATCCACAATCTTTATTGTGACAATTTGAAAAAAAGGGGAGCTACCCCTTAGAAAAGGGTCCCAAATTAATTTTAGGCCATTTCAGCCCCCCTTGGGGTGGTGGCTACCAACCAGTATGGACATGGTTATGCCTCCATCCCAACTGAAGGGGGTAACAGTCTTTCAGCTCCCCCCGCACACTAAAACATCTTATCCCATGGCAAGCAAGAGGACATTTGACTTTTTGGGGTTTTGGTTTTACATTTGGGCCATGAGAGCTTGTCTAACTCTGAAAATCGTCCAACTTAGAATGGTGAGGGCTGCACTTTTTGGACTTTGGGATGCTGCCATCTAGAAAAATCTATGAGACCTAGACACATCTGAATACTAAAAATCTGGGTGAGTCCAGGATGATGTGCTTCAAATACACCCTGCACCATTTTCTTACCCACAATGCCCTGCAAACCTCCAACTTTGCTGGAAATTACACATTTTCCCACTTTTTATGATGGAACCTTCCAGAATCTGTAGGAATCCACAAAATTCCTACCACCACACATTGTTGCATCTACACAAATAAAAATTCTGCCCACTTGCCAGCATAAAAACGTTTTTTCCCAAGCTGCCCTTTTGGACCTACTTTGGTTCCCCCCTCATTTTCGACATGTTTTTGGCTCTACCCTGTCACAGGCATATGGCCCACCTACACAAGTGAGGTATCATTTTTACCGGAAGACTGAGGGGAAAGTTGGGTGGTAGGAAATTGTGCTGGTGCAATGATCCCACACAGAAATGTGGGAAAATGTGATTTTGTAGCTAAATTTTAGGTTTGGTGAGGATTCTGGGTAAGAAAACACTAGGGGATACACGCAAGTCACACCTCCCTGGACTCCCTCAGGGGTCTAGTTTTCAGAAGTGTATGGGTTTGGTAGGTTTCACTAGATGGCCGCTGAGCCCAGGACCAAAAACGCAGGTGCCCTCGCAAAAACAGTCAGTTTTGTATTTAATAATTTTGATGTGTCCACGTAGTGGTTTGGGGCATTTCCTGTCATGGGCACTAAGCCTACCAACATAAGTGAGGTACTATTTATATCAGGAGACTTGGGGGAATGCTGGGTGGAAGGAAATATGTGACTTCTCTCAGATTCCAGAACTTTCTATCTCCGAAATGTGAAGAAAAGGTGTTCTTTTTGTCAAATTTTGAGGTTTACAAAGCATTCTGGGTAACAGAACCTAGTGAGAGCCCTACAAGTCATTCCATTCTGAATTTCCCTAAGTGTCTAGTTTAAAAAATTGTTTAGGTTTGCTAGGTTTCCCCAGGTGCCGGCTGAGCTAGAGGCCAAAATCTACAGCTAGGCACTTTCCAAAAAACAGGTAAGTTTTCTTTGGGAAAATATGACGGATCCACATGTGTTTTGGGGCATTTCCTGTCGCGGGCACTAAGCCTACCTACACAAGTGAGGTACCATTTTCATCAGAAGCCTTTGTGGAATGGTGGGTGGAAGGAAATTTGTGGCTCCTCTCATATTCCATAACTTTCTATCACCGAAATGTGAGGAAAAAGTGTTTTTTTTGCCAAATGTTGAGGTTTGCAAAGGATTCTGGGTAACAGAACCTGGTGAGCGAGCCACAAGTCACCCCATCGGGGATTTCCCTAGGTGTCTGGTTTTGAAAAATGCACAGGTTTGGTAGGTTTACCTAGGTGCCAGCTGAGCTAGAGGCCAAAATCCACAGCTAGGCACTTTCCCAAAAAACAGATCAGGTTTCAATGAAAAAAATTTGAGGTGTCCGTGTTGCATTTCCTGGCACGGGCATTAGGCCTACCCACGCAAGTGAGGTCCCATTTTTACTTGAAGGCTTGGGGGAACACAGAATAGAAGAACAAGTGTTATTGCCCCTTGTATTTGTCTACAATTTTTTCTTCCAAATGTAAGACAGTGTGTAAAAAAGACGTCTATTTGAGAAATGACCTGAAATTCACATGCTAGTATGGGGACTCCGGAGTTCAGAGATGTGCAAATAACCACGTCTTCTCAACACATTATGGTGTGCCCATTTTGGAAAAAACTAAGGTTTCCTTGATACCTATTTTTCACTCTTTACATTTCACCAAATAAATTGCTGTATGTCAGGTATTCAATGAAAACCCATTGCAAAGTGCAGCTCCTTTATTGGTTATGGGTACCTAGGGTTCTTGGTGAACCTACAAGCCCTGTATATTCCAGCAACCAAAGTAGTCCAGCAGATATAACGGTATATTGCTTTTGAAAATCTGCGATAGCTGGAAAAAGTTAGAGAAGAAAACGTAGACAGAAATGGCTCTTTTATCACCTCAATTTCAATTTCTCTTTAATTTATCTATTACTTTCTTTGGAAAAACTTTGAAGGATGTACACAAATGACCCCTTTCAGAATTCAGAATGCTATCTACTTTTCAGAAATTGTTCAGCTGTTTGGGATCCAGCATTGGTTTCAGTTTCACACCCATTTCCGGCACTAACTGGAAGGAGGCAGAAAGCATAAAAAATAGTAAAATAAGGGTTTGTCCCAGAAGAATGCCAAAATTGTGTTGAAAAATGTGGTTTTCTGATGCAAGTCTGTCTGTTCATAACTGCTGGGAATATGGTGATTTTATCACCACAAACCATTTGTTGATGCCATTTTCAGGAAAAAACACAAGCTTTCTTCTGCAACCTTTTTTCCTGTGTTTTGCAAAAAATGAAATTTTTGCTGTATTTTGGCTAATTTGTTTGGCCTCCTCTAGGGGAACCCACAAACTTTGGGTATCTCTAGAATCTCGAGGATGTTGGAAACAAAGGATGCAAATTTGGCGTGGGTAGCTTATGTGGTCAAAACGTTATGAGGGCCTAAGTGCGAACCGCCACAAATAGCCAAAAAAAGGCCTGGCACCTGACGGGCTATAGGCCTGGCAGTGAAGGGGTTAAGACATTTTTTTTTGCCTACTATGCAACCTAGTTTTGGACCAAGCCCTATGCAAATCAGTTTTGACCCTGCTCCCCATGGAAACAGTCCAGCTGAAACTGCCAGTCCAGGCCCTCTCTGGACCGAAAACAAGCATCCTGGGACCGGTTTCAGAGTATCATCCCTCATCAGCCAGGCTAGCTTGAATCCAATTGCGCAGTGAGCATGGGATCCATGTCTGTGCATACCCTTTCCACTTAGGGCAACAAAAGCAAAAAGAACAGATGATGGGCGAAATGCTGAACAATGTAAACAGTCACCTCCAGTCACAGAGATCTGTGTTTAATCCATTGTTTTTTTGCCCGAGCCACAAGAAAATTATGCAAATCAGTCTTGACCCTGCTCCCCATGAGAACAGTCCAGCCCAAACAACTAGGCCAGGTCCTCCCTAGACCGGAAACAAGCATATGGCTGGGTCCAAATTCAAGGTAGCCTAGCTGATGAGGGGTGATACACAGAAACTGGTTCCAGGATGCTAGTTTTTGGTCCAGAGAGAAAGCACAGGCCTCATCCTAGTCACTCAATAATCTATGTCTCTCCCCTCAGTAGCCCCTAGTTTGACCATGTGTTGCTTTCTGCAGTTCCAGGAGGTGCAGGGCAGTAATACTATCCAACAATGCCTTAGTGGCTCTACCGAGCAGATGGGCTGCAGTCCTTGAGCTATCCAGATCGCTGCCTAACGCAGGTATAGTGCCCCATCCAAGCTATATCATAAAGTGCATAGGGGGCCGGCAATCCTGTTAGCCCTTCAAAACAATATGGAGTGTCTATACTTGGGGCATACGAGTTGAGTAGTACCAAAGATACACTCCCAATTTCCCCCACCACTCCTATATATCTATCATCATCTGCTTTTAGTTCAGTGTCCACACGCAGGGAGATGCTGGCATCCACCCACAGCAGCACATTGCACGCCAAAGATGTATAGTTCACATACCAGGGTCTTTAATCATAGGTTTTGGGGGCATGTATGTATAAAGGAATCACACTGTATGAGACTCTGTGTCACGGAGGCCACAGCTAGATCCATTCACGCCTTGCAATGAAGTTAGTCCCAGTTCTCCTCTAATAGTATGCAAAAAGAATTAAATTATGAGCACAGACACCGGTCATCTACAAGTCAACCAAAATGTAGAGCTCACGCAACTGTGGAAGGAGAGAAAGTAGGAGCCAGTAATGCTTCAATCCAGTGTTGTACAGACATGATCCCCACTTCATAAGCCAGGGTCACTCAGCGAGGGGGACAGCAGGCTGAGTTCACAACACCACAGATTCCAACTGGGGCAAGGATCAGCAGCATGGGGAGGGGGTGCGTAACACAATCACCCCCGCTCAAAATCTCTGTGCACGCCAACAGGCCCTAGGCACCTCTTACCCAAAGCACAGGGGCCCGACAGACCCGCTAGGTCACACACCATGATGCTCACCACAGTCAGGGCTGCCCTTCGTTTCCAGCTCTCGCTCCCCACTACAATGTCAGCCAAGCAGTCGCGGCCGTCTCCAGCACACTCTCATCGTCCATCTAGGGCTGCCTCGCTTCGGTCTAGATGCCTCTGTCTCTGCAGGCACCACCCAGCTCCGTGTGCGCTATGTCACACCACCTCATCAGAACCCCGGCAAATTCAGGGAGCAGCTCCAGACCCCAGCAGACTAACTCGCAGGGTGGGGGCCATAGTTATGGACACCCGGGAGCTCCTGAATGTAGCTGATGAGGCCGTGGGGGGTCCCATTAACGGCTGTCCTGTGGAACTCTCAGCAAGGACATCTGCTCAGTTGGCCATTTTGGCTACGCCTTCCTACTTCTTAAATTCTTGCAATAAGTTATCTTTGATTTCACATTCCATCTACGTTTTTTCATCAATCCCTTCAAATTAATTCTCCACCACATCCTTGATTGTGGCAATCATGTCCACATCACCCTTCACATCCTCCTCATTTCCATTGTTACACAGCAATCTGTAAAGGCAATATGCCCTGACATTATTCTTCCCTGGTACATATTCTATTCTAAAAGTATACTCTTGGAGCCTCGAGGTGAGTCTTTCAATCCAAGCAGTTGCATTCCATCCACCCATTGGACATAAAATATTTACCAGTGACTTATGATCGGTTCTCTAACGAAAGTGAGATCCATATGTAATTGCAAAAATGCTTGATCGCCCAAACACATCCTACCAACTCTTTTTCAATGACTGCGTATCTTTGCTTAGCCATTCAAGGTTCTTTATGCAAAAGCCACATTCCATTCATGTTTCCCACATCTTTGAGACAAAACTTCTCCCAGACCATGCAGACTGACATCCACTATAGTTATGCATTCCTTTCCCATGCAAAAAGGTTTGAACGTGGGAGCATCTACAATATCTCTTTATATCCTTTCAAATGTTTGTTGCTTCTTCTCTGTCCAGTTGAATACCACATCTTTCCATGTCGATGCACGCAGTGGTTCTATCTTGGTCGCAGAATCTCTAGTGAATTTACTATAATATTCACACATTCTTGCAAAAGAGAGCAGCTTTTCTTGGTGTCTGGTGGTGCTTTCACTATCCCATCCACTAGTGACTTTTTAGGCACCACTCCATCACCACTGTCTGTCCTAACTTCTCCACCAAACTACAATATAGTTTACAATTATTTTTCTTTAAAGTTAGACCATGCAGTTCCAATCTTTTGCACACTTCTTTGAGATGATTTACATGCTCATGTTGATCCCTTGAAAAGATGAGGATATCATCACACTTTACAAACTTGTCCATATCTTTAAAGATGTGGTACATTGCCCTTTGGAACACTGACACCACTGATGCTAAACCAAAAGGCATCCTTTTGAACTGGCATAACCACAACAGAGTAATAAAAGCAGTAAAGTGTTTGGAATCCTCCGTCAATTCTATTTGATGGTATGTGGATCTTAAATCAAGAGTGGTCCTTCCATGAAAAGGCTGGTGAGGAATGAGGTCGTAATCCGCAGGGCCGTGCTGCATGGATCCTGGATCCTTGCGGTGCTGTATGAAACTTGGTGGTCTGACTGCCTAGGGTATTTATGTGGTGGTCAGACCGCAGCATCAGCAGCGGTCCTGACCGCCACCATGAGGCTGGTCGGTCTGAAGACCACCAGCCAAGTAATGAGGCCCTTAATCTCAAAGAGTTGGTTCCTTTCCTTGATAGAATTATGTGAGACACCCATGTTCAGGAATTGACTTCCTCTATAATATCTTCTTTCTGAATTTCATCTAAAATTTTCTTTACTTCTTCTCCATCAGTAATGGGAACATTCCTCATTTTTTGTTTCACAGGAGTTTTTCCATCTTTCGTTTGCATTTTGTGGGAGCAGCCCGACAACTTTCCTAGCTTCTCTGTAAATAATTTTGTGAGCTGCAAAGCCACACTTTCTACTTCCATACGGTCAGCCACCAATGAAACTGTTTCTTTTCTACTGGGATTAAGAATGATGCCCAATTTCCATTGATCCCTCCATCCAAAGACATTCACATCTTTTCACCTACATACTGTTTGATTTGAGCCACTCTACATTTAAAATGCAAGTAGTTCATATCCTATAATCACAATGGTGGACCCATCACACCTCTCAGCTTTGATGTCACATTTATTTAACTGATATATGCCTAACACATTGGAAATTGTTTCACTGAAATAGTCTCTAGTGATCATAGTCCATGGAGAACCTGAATCAGCCATGAGCTCCAAATCAGCATTCAAAACGTTTACTACACACTTGGGTTGATTTTTTATTTCATTTTCCACTTCATTAGTTTTAAAACTTCAAATGATAATAGCACTCCTTTACTACCCATTTCCGTTTTGCCTTTTTACATTTCTTACCTTGCTCTCTACCTTCCCCAGTGTACAATACTTTTCCTCTAGGGTGTGCATTATTCTTTTTTGTATCTTTACATATAAGGGCAAAATGTCCTGCCCGGCCACATTTAATACATTCTTTCCCAATTGCAGGACACTGGGCAAATGAGGCAACATGACTAATACTGTCATAACTATAACATACAGTACTTTGTTCTCCCTTCTTATTAGAATTGTTTAACCATGCACCAGTCGCACTTCGTATACTTTCTTGAGACTGGTTAACAGTTCAAACATCTTCATTGTTACATTTGACTCCAAAGTCATCCACTTTTCTGACTGTTCCACAGCTTTTGCAGTAGCAATGGCATCTTGTAATATTGGGTCGCCCACAAACTATAATTGTTCCTATATTTTTGTACTTTTTTACATATAGTACAATCTGATCTCTGATCATTTCATCGGTCATGGGCCCAAAATTACATGTCATAGAAAGTGGTCTTAGAGCAGCGAGGAACACATCAAATGATTCTCCTTCCTTCTGTGATTTAATATAAAATTTGAACCTGTTTAATGCAATACTAGTGGTGGGCTTAAATCTCTGTTCCATTCTTAATAATGCTTCTTGGTATACATCAATATCCCCTCCACCTTCCACTTGTCATGTTTTCTCAAAACAACTTGGCCTTCAGACCCAAAACAATGTAAGAATATATTTTTCTTTCTCTCAGCATTCATACATTTGCCTTCTATAGCTTTCATACAAGTTATGAATTCTTCCTTCCACCTCATCCATGGTATTGCAGGTTCCCCTTTGTTTTGTAAAAACTTAACTAGGGGAATCTAACTGCATGTTTACACTGTACAGTAATATTAATTTTGAACAAATAACAAATTAAAAAAATAAAAGTGGTCACCTTTGTCCTAATGCTGATTGACCCTGCACTGTGTTTTATTAAAACATGAATAAAGTAGTTACCATTGTCTAGATGAGAGATATAATTTAGACATTTGCCCCATCTTAATTTCTGTAAATAACACACACAGTCCTATGTTGATGTTTATGACAATAGTAGTATTTTCCAGTGAATTAGTGTAAGGATACAGTACTAAAACCAGGCACTGGTAAGTAGTCTCCTCAACAGCCGAGAGGAACAAGTTCTTCATGAATAAGGGCAACCCACTGAGAACTGCTTATTTTCACCAAAATGAAGGTACGCCCACAGCATCAGCTATTTGTTAAATATAACATGTCATGCGTATGTCAATAGTTCCCCTGTAAAACACGTGTTGACATATGAATTCCTGTGCAAGTATAGTCTTGTTAGGAATCTCGCACTATGATAAAGCAGACTGGCCTGTTGAAAGTAGAAATTCCAGTGCGGGCATGGTCAGGAGCAAGGGTGAGCTGGCAATATTAAACAATGCAATGGAAATCCTGTGCTGCATGCATCAATGGGCAAACGAGCGGTCACAAAGCCTCAGGGAGTAAGAAAACTCCTTAAAATCTGGCGAAACATGTTACAAATTGCTAGCACGAACATCCCAGGTTCTCCCCGCAGAAAAGAAAAAAGTGAATGCCAAGAAACAATCCGTAAATCTTAGAGATAAACAGTGGCGAGGTTGAAAGCCTCAATCCAAAACTTTCCAGAAATGTTACCCTTCCTGTACTGCATGGTTAGTAGATGACAGGTACACTCCTGGCTCCTCATCTCCAAATTAGTTGAATTCAATGAACGGTTCAGTCCACAAAATATATATTTCAATAAGATTTAGTGGCTGCACAGCACCCTACCTCTGTCAGCTACTTCAGAGGTTCTCTTTTCTCGTTCTAAACAGTTGTCGCAGCACAGTGGAATATGCGTGAAGGTACCATCGGGGCGCTGAACTGTCAGAGAAAGGCAAGCACCACCAAAATTCAGTGTGGCAGTAAAAAATGTTTTAAGGGTCCAACAATCCATTTCAAGCGGCCATATGCCCACGGACACCTAAGTGCTCAGGATACCAACCAGAAATGCAAAAAAATCCATGGACACCACTAGCTGCAGTGATTTCCAAATCACTTGCAGAGCTTCTTCACAGAAAAAATATCACAGATGAAAGATAGACAAGCCAGTCACCATGGACAACTGTGCACAAATTTGTGTCAGAGAAGGTAAGGTGGAAAGTACACTGTAATCAGAGCAAAACCCCCATTAACATTCGAGTTGGTTCTTAAGAGCCCACCAGGACTTGTCACCCAGACAATGTGAAAAAGATTTTCATTACCATAAGAGGTCTGATGTATGACTGCCCACCACAACAAGGGACTTGGGGCCAGATGTAGATAGGTAAATTTTTGCAAATCGGAAATAGCGACTCCATGCGAATCGCTATTTCCGACTCGCAAAACCAAATGCAAGAAAGACTCGCAATACCAAATTGCGAGTTACAGAGGTGTTGCACCGCATTTTGCGACCTACGTTTTTAGGGAGGTCGCAATTTGCGAGAAGGGTGTCGCAAATTGCGACTGACTTGCAAATTGCCTGCAGGTCCAACAGAACAGTTGGGAAACCCACTTCCTGGCTCTTGGTGATGACATCAGAACCAGAAAGTCACCAAATAGAACTGGGAGGAGGGAGGACCACACCCATCTCAAACTGCTGAGCCACACCCAGGGGAGAGGAGCTGCAGAAACAATGGAGGAGACAGGCAGTGCTGGCAGAAGGAGAAAACTTACATTTTCAGACAAGGAGTTGGAGGTCCTTACAGAAGAGTGCTGCCTGTACCATGATGAACTCTTCAGAAAGGCAGCAATGAGTGTCCCTGACACTCAGAAGAAAAGATTATGGCAACAAATACAAGACAAAATAAATGCCATTGGGGTAAGCCACCGCACTCTAGAGGAAATCCGCAAATGGTGGTATGACCTGCGCTCCAGGACCAAGGAGAGGGTTGCGGAATGCATGAGGGAGATGAGGGGCACCGGAGGAGGCCCATCCACCGTACCACCACCCACAGCCTTGGAAAGCATGGTGGAGAAGACACTGGGCCAGAGGCCGTACTGTGCATGGGAGAATTGGACAGTTCAGTGCCTGGGACATCAAAAAGTGAGTACCATGAGATATGCTTTGACACCCACAAATGCAGTATACACACTATCCCAGTACACAGCAGCAGGCACCACCAGACTAGCTCCATTCCAGTCTAGCAACCTCTAGAATAGTACATTATGGGCAATGTAGTACAGTGGTTCAAATATAGGCAAATGTTTATTATGAGGCATAAAACAGATGTGCGAGACTGACAGTGTATCCCCTATGTCCCACAGGTCTCCCACAAGGCACCCCCAGCAGCGAACACATGCAGGGAGAGGTACATGGGCCAGACCCACAGCAGGAGCCTGCCAGTGACACAGCAGGGCCCAGCAGAACACCACCAGGGTCCATGGAAGATCCAACGCAGGACATGGAGGCAGCAGGAATAGCACCAGGGCCCAGCCCCACAGAGAGGCGCACAGAGTCAGCAGCTGAAGCAGTGCGCAGATGCCGGCGCAGAGTGCAGTCTGTGCCCTGGGATGATGTAGCAGATGTAGAGTTTACGGGACTGGAGGCATCACTGATTCAGGGTCAGCGCCTGCAAAACAGACAATTAAGGTCAATAAACAGAAACCTGAATAGACTGCAGACCACAATGACCCATGGGATGGCAAATGTGGACAGTCAGTTCCAACACATGAATCAACATCTGGGGAACTTGACACAGGCCATTGAACATTTGGTCACTGAACTTGTGGCAGACAGGGCACAGGCAAGGCGCAGGGAGCGCAACACTGCCGCCCGCTTTGACAGACTGGCAGCATCCATTGGGCACCTTGCTACTAATACCACATGCCTGTCAAGGTGTACAGTCAGCCTCCAGGCTGAACTTGGGCATTTCGCAGGGGATGTGGCACAGGGACTTAGCTGCATCAGCCATGCGGTAGACCTAATAGAGAGCAGGCAGGCTGCAAGGGGGCACAATGGATACCCCGCAGGACAGCGAGAAGGGGTCGACCATAAGCAGTGTGTCTGCCAGTGATTCCCGTGTGCTGCGGAGTAGCAGTGCACAGCGGGGGTCAGGGGACCCACCAGGAATGAGCCATGGTGGCCACAGTAGAAGGATGGTGTGAGCCACCAAACTGTACTCTGGATAAGGCACATGCATTTAATGTGTCTTAAATGACAATTGACAATTCAAGACTGTGGCATAGAGCACTATTCTGTATTTTTCATAGTTTAGAAATAAAAAGGTTTTGTTTGTTTCACTACATAACTGGGCTATATGTGTCTGACATTAGTATGTGTGGTCACGGTTGCCATGTACCTGCCAAAGTATTGGGTTGCAATGTGGTTCCGTCTCTGTCTGCCCTCATTTGCAATGCTTCTATCCCCAGGCTGTCGGTGCGGTAGCTCTTGCACCTCATCCTCCATGTCTGTGTCTTCAGGGGTGAGATGTAGCCCACGTCTGGCAGCAATGTTGTGTAGGATGGCACAGGCGGCAACTATCTTGCATGCTGTTTCTGGGGCATACTGGAGTGCATCTCCACTCTTGTGGAGGCATCTGAATCTTGCATTTAACAAGCCAAAGGTCCTCTCCACTACAGTTCTGGTCCTCCGATGTGCACTGTTATATCGCCTCTCGTTCTGATTGCCAGGTGTTAGGTATGGTGTGAGTATCCATGGTCTCAGGGCACATGCACTGTCACCTGTTTGACAAAAAAGGCAAATTTAGCAGGGATTCAATGGGTTACACAGTGCCCTGTTTGTATGGCTTCAGGGTGTAGTCAGCAATACCTAATAGATATCCGTCTCCAAACTCCCCACGTTCTAGGCGTTGGTGTATCCCACTGTGCCTGAATATGTATGAGTCATGTGTACTGCCTGGATATTTAGCTACGTTGTCAGTAATGACATTATGGGCGTGACATACAACCTGGATGTTTAGTGAGTGGGTGCATTTCCTATTGCGGAACACATATTCCAGATTTGCAGGAGGGCAAATTTGTACATGTGTCCTGTCCACACACCCTATTACATGGGGGAAGTTGGCAATTCTGTAGAAGTCCAACTTGGTGCTGTTAATTTCTGCCTCATTCCTGGGTAGGTATATATATCTGGACATGTGTGTGGGAATGGCATCTAGGAAACATCTGAAGAATTGTGAGAGTGCACTTTGGGATACCCCACCTGCCACAGCAATCACCCCCTGATAGCTACCCGAGGCCAAGATGTGCAGTGAGCATAGCACTTGCACATGTGTATGGATGGCGCTGCCGCGCATTGTCTGTCGTTCAAGCTGAGGATTCAGTAGTTCAATTAATTCTAAGATTGCAGCACTGCTCAGTCTATATTTGTCATATATCTCCTCCTCAGTTTGTTGAAATAGTGTCTGCCTGGCTCAGTATATCCTCTGCTGTCTCTGCCTCCTCCTCCTTTGCTGGGCGGCCTGGACTCTCCTCCTCCATGCTATCACGTACAGTTCAGCCATTTTGAGTCACCCAGATGCCTTCTGGGTCTCCTTTTATACTTTGGTTCTGGTTACCACCTGCTCTAAATCAGTGGTAATCTGGATGTGCAAAATTGACTTTTTGCGACTAGTCGCAATTTGTGACTGGCTTTTGCATATGGTTTGCGACTCGCAATTTGCGACTTCCTATTTGCGGGTTGCAAAATCAGGTCGCAATTTTTGCGAGTCGGTGCTGTGTCGCATCGCTATTTGCATTTCGGAAATGGGATTTTTGCATCCCATTTCGGATTTTGTGAGGTCGCAAATAGCGAATCGGGCCATTTGCAACTCGCAAAACTTTGCTACATCTGGCCCTTGGTTACATGAGGGATCACTACATGCAAATTCAACCATATCTATAATACCCTGTATTATCTGCTTTTGTGTTCAATACCCCGTTTCTCATTACTTTTGGTTAATTTTATGAGAGATGTGTCTATAATTCCAACCCAAGTAAAGAGTTATTTTAGAGGGGTCATGATACCAGTTGCAGATGTGCATGATGCCACAGTGCCATAAGTATCGCAGTATGATTAATCTTTGGATGCTTCTGTGCTCAAGAGGAGAAAACAGAAGCATACACACGAAAGTGAATTTTGTGTGTTAACCCCGGTGGCTCCTTAGGCTTATGGTCAAAAGTCTCTAGATTTAAGCTAGCGGCAGAAACCCTGAAACCTCAAGCTACTGAAAAATATTTCACCAATCCCCTATCAATTGGAGATATTGATACCTATGTCTTGGGTGGAAATAGGTGACACTCAGAGAATGTTTATTTTTCTGTGTCATTTGTTCTATGTTTACTCTCTTTAAATCTTTAAATTCTTTGTTTATTTACCTATATCACAAATGGCTTTTGCTTGGATTGGTGTATGGTTTACACAGTCACTCACAACATACAAGAAATTGTCTATACTGATCTCTAAGCATCCATCTCTCAGGAAAGTGCCCCTTAACATAATTTAGGCACTCTTTCTAATATCTCCAAGTGAGTGTACTATAACAAAAAACCTTAAAAGGATAGAGGGATAATATTGAACCAATCCTGACAGGTCCCAACCCTATTCCATCTGCTCAGTACAATGTTTAATGTTCAGTCCTGCCGTGGAGTAGAAAGAACAGGTGTTGGAACTAATACCACAGATTACAGGCAAATGGGATTCTTTCATGTAATCTCGTACTCCGTATTGACATATTTGCACCAACAAATAACAGCATGTCAAACCTCGAACTCTCACACATACAATTCCACAGGAAGCATATTACATAGTATTAGTCCTGGTTGCATGATATATTCCAGATTTGATTAATTTTTTTTAAACAGTGCAATACTGTGAGCTTGTGGGTGTTCTCTAGCCTTTTGTTGTGTGGTGGGATGGAAATAACGACTAGCTCGCTGCTATTCCCAAACTCTCAATTGTATGCAAAGTTTCTGATTGGACCTGATAATTTAAATTTGAACTCACATAATTATAGGTCATTTGGAAACTGATATTCTTACCTGGGCCTGCATATCATCATCACACTGAATACTCGTCAGGATGCTGGAGGCACTAGAGATTCCGAAGACAGAAGGAAAGTTGAACTGACAAGCGGGTGCCGAGCCTGATTTAGGACAATTTATCAGGATCATCCAAGTTAGAGTATGTAAAATTAAATTAATGAAACATATGTGCAAAAATGTATAATGAAAAGGTGAGCAAACATCCCGGCAAGTTATGAATCCTAAGTGTTCTCTTTCTAATTGATGATGATTTTTGCAAAACTTTGGAAACCTATACCTTACCTCTAGTTTGCCTTAACCTCCAGTTTGCAGGCATGACCAGTGTGGATGCTGAATATTGAAAAATAATATTATGGAACACTAATATCGTAGACAGAATTGTGAGGGACTAAATATCGAAAGGTAAGTAAGATTTTCTTAACTAACTCTACATCTATGTACCTTGACGATATATTTGTATATCATCAAGGTACATAGATATGAAGATAAGAACAGGGAATCTATACTGACCTATGTGTGGTTACCTTTTCAATATATTGACCTCAATATTAGTGTGCACCAATATTCCTGTACTCGATATTCTAGAGTACAATCGACACGGACAGATATATATATACACAAGTGTGGCAAATTGGTGGCAAGCACATCATAGCATGGAGGGACAAGTAATTAAGTAATTTACAAGTATTGGGGTGAAACGTGTGGGGGAAGCAGTAGATTAGAGGGAGATCAGAAAAACATGTCCACTCCTTTGGAGTTATAAATGCAAAATAAAAAGAGGGACTTCAACTAACCAATGGAAAGACATAGCTCAACCAATCAAAACAATCTGACACCGAAAGGCTCCTGGGCTGTACAATCATAAGAATAGGGAGGAAAGATAGTCAGTCACATGCAAAGGTCAACCCAAATTCCACTTTATATTTGTTGTAAACAATAGGAGAGTCCAGAAGAAAGCTAAAGGTGACAGAATTGAAAACCTACAACTGGCCACCCTTAGCGTTACATCATGCGGGGGCCCACACTGCAAGTTCCCATGATGCCCAGCAAAAGAAAATAAAGCCAAAAAGAGGACTACAAACACTTGGCGATGCCCCCGCATGCCTTCCTCAGTCTTAAACCTATCAAACAGGAATATTATACAAAGTAATTTCAGCTAACTTCATTTTTTTTACATAAGACAAAGTATATGAGCTTCTTTACCTGCAGTGTCTTATTTCAAAATGAGTAAGGAGTCAGGGATGACTCTAGACGAAGAGAGGAGGAGAGGAATTTGTTATTGTGTAGCCTCTGTAGCATTCCACTGTAAAACAAAACCACAATTCCAAATAACATTTGCTGAACAGTGGTTTAGGGCTATTAGTGACCCAAAAAGAGGTTTCACAAAATAATATAGTTGCAAGAGTAATAGGGTACATCCATATACAGTTTCTGTAAATTTGTGCAACACAGATGGTATATTTTGCTTCAACAACAAGGTATTGCTTAATTTTCACCCAGCTCTCTCTTTTTTCCAAGTGGCTTTCTACATCTACACAGCACTTTCTCTAAGTTAAGAAACATTCATTACAGGGATATTCAAACCCAGAGTTGGTCTCCTTGAAAAACCCGCAAATGAAGCCCGTGAAGGCATGTATCACAAAGAGAGGTCATGTCCACTCCCTAACTCAGTCCACCACCTACCTTGCTGAGACAGCCATTCTCATTGACGCCATTGAACAGATCCACTGTTTGCCACCCACTTCCCCACAAGTTTAAAAAAAAAGACAATGTGAGGAATTTGGTTGTTGGCTGACTGGGGTGTAAGACCTGGTCAAGCAGCAACCACAATTCTTGTCAGGGTAAGGCACAAGCAAACCCCAAATTAATATGTGCTCGTCCCCTAGTAGCTTGGCACAGAGCAGTCAAGCTTAACTTGGAGGCAATGTGTAAAGTATTTGTGCAACACTTCAAACAGTAATACAGTGAAAACACCACACAAAGAAGATTCCACACAATGTTAGAAAAACAGAACTTAATTTAATAAATTAAACACAACTAAAACAACACATATCCTATAGGTAGAACTTGAGTTATGAGTTTTAAAGAATAAACTGTAAAATAGCGCTTAGAAATCAAAAGTGCCAACTGGGGATATGGCTTAGTGCCGGACAAGGTCAAAAGTTCCGGCCGACCACAGTAGAGTGTGGGATGTCTACAGGGACTGAGTTGGACCCGTTAAACTAAAGTTTCTTAAATACAGGTGCAGAGTGATGTTTCAGTTCTGAACTATGCAGTAGAGGGGATAAATTGCTTTTTTTTCATGCAACAGTGGCTGATGTGATGAGGCTGATGTGTGGGTTCCTAATGCAGTGACATCAAGGATGCATTGGGCAGTTGTGGTGATGCACCGGTTCCGATGAGCACAGTGGCAGCAATGTGGAGTTTGGTGTTGTCATTGAGGATGCCATTGATGGGGATGCAAAGAACTTGTGCCCAAAAAAATAAACGCAATGTCAGTTCTGAAGGCAATGTGCTGGTTTCAAGATGTGAGTTACACAGGTGATGTGATCTCAGGTGTGCAAGTTCCGACCCATGCAGTAGAGGAAATGCATCGATTTTCTCCACGCACCAGCAGCAATTGGAGATTCTGCTCCCACACAGAGGGTGCATCAGTTCCATTGGAGCAAGCACCTCAGGCCCACTTCTAAGGGTCCAGGACTGATGTGGCACCACTTAGCATGACAAAGAGATGGTAGAGTCCAGGTGTAGGAGCAGGGTGGTTGGAAGTCTGTTATGTCCCTGCGACTTCAGATCTGGACCTTAGAGTCTCTCAGAGTTCTGGGTGGGAGAGATTCAGGCAAGAGGATAGCAGGCACAGGTCAGCACTGCACAGCAGGAGTCCAGTAAACAGTAATCCAGCAGAGTGCCAGGTTTTAAGCAGCACAGCAGTTCTTCTTCCAGGGCACAGTATCCACAGGTCCAGAAGTGAACTGAAGTAGTAGTGTCAGAAGTCCAGCACTTATGCCGAGGTGCACCTTCAAAGTAGAGGAGACTTCAAAGACATGCCTTTGAAATGCGCAGAGTCCTTCCTGCCCTGGCTCCAGACTCACTTCAGGGGGTTATGCAGCCCTTTGTGTGTGGACTGGAAACAGCATATATATTACAAAAAAGGGGGGACTGAGAAGCCATGAAATGGCAACCCTCAGCATCCAAGATTACAAGTAACTACACAAAAGAGGGTTAAACTTTTCTATTCTGATCTCTTCAATCTAAGACATCAGTTGCGGGGTCCTAGTATACCTCAAGATAGTGAAGGATCCGCTCCCAGGTAAATTAGAGGGAGCCTGGCATTTCTTGGATATTATAGTAGGATCCTCACCCACAGGTACCACCTGTGGCATGCTTCATCATTGGATCCTCCCTCGCCCACTACACCTAGTGTGAATGGGTGGGCTTGATGCACTTTGTAAGCTGAGCTTTTTTGCTAAGAATGAGGGATTTGGAGTGTGAATTAAAATTGCCTTCCCAAACCTATCTCCTTCATACTCTAAAGGTTCTTGGGCGAGATAAATACAGAGAGATGTTTCATGGGTATAGTGACCCATAGCATTAGTGGGTCAACATGTTTCAGGGTTTTTAGGGGTGACATATGTTTTTAAAAGGAAGGTTGAGGTCTGGCAAAATAAACCTTTTGCCAGGCCTTAACCTTTCTTTTTACATGTCAGTTTACACTGCACACACACAGGCTCTGCAATTGCAGGCCAATGGCAGACCTGAGACATTAAAGGACTACTTAAGTGGGTGGCACAATCAGTGCTGCAGGCCTGCTAGTAGCATTTGGTTTACAGGTCCTGGCACATATAGTGCACTTGACTTGGGAATTATAAGTACATTAAATACGCCAATTGGATATATGCCAATATCACCATGTATTAAGGAGAGAACACAAGCACTTTAGTACTGGTTAGCAGTGGTAAAGTGCACAGAGTCCTAAAGCCAACAAAAAAAAAGGGGAGGGAAAAGGCAACAAATCTGAGGATGACCCTTCAGAAAGGGCAATTTCTAAAACAGACCAAGCAGCTTTGGGCAGAGAAAACTGGGTGTTCACTGCCCCTGTTCTATCACCACCACTATCCACAGTTCTCTTTTTCGAAAGTTTTTCTAAGCTTTGATTTTTTCCCGACGTGACATCTATGTGGAGTGCAGCATTTCTCTTGAGAACGGGTTTGAGTGGGCCTAATTGAATGTAGAGAGCATTAGTTGCTGTGGTAATGCCTTCCAAATGCGGAACACTGAACTATGGTGCTAACCATGGCAACATTGTTTGTGTGAGGAGGGTGAGAACAATAATTATAAACAGAACAAGAGGCTGCTGAGCATCAGTACAGCCGTCATTAACTTTGATTGGGTAATGCAATATTGATTAGCATTCCCAGAATACCTGCTTCAGCAATCACTCGGTTAAATAGGCTGACGAAGCTCAGACGGTGTCTGTTTAAAGTCTACTTATTTCTGCATTTTTTTGTCTACCTTAATGTTGTTTTCAATCTCATGTTTTGCTGTCTGTTAAGTATCTGTGTCTCCTAGAGCTACATTTTGATATCTCAATTTTGTATACTTACCCAGAAATCTCAGATAGTCCTTGTGTGGAGTCACAGGATGTCACAAATTAAATACCTCAGAATGTTGACATAAAGCAGTTAATCCATGTGAGGTTGCACATCTGTGAAAAAGGATTCTACCAGTGGATGGGGTGATATACTCATGAAATATTTTTTAACCCCTTCACTGCCAGGCCTTTTGCTCCTCAAGTGCCAGGCCTTTTTTTGACGATTTGGGGCAGTTCGTGCGTAAGCCCTCATAACTTTTTGTCCACATAAAATACTGACGCCAAATTTGCATCTTTTTTTTTAATATCCTAGGAATTCTAGATGCATCCAGAGGTTGTGGGTTCCCTGGAGCAGACAAAGAAATTGGCCAAAATCCACAGAAAATTTCCTTTTTAAAAAAAAAAATGGAAAAAAGGCTGCAGAAGAAGGCTTGTGTTTTTTTCCCCTGAAAATGGCATCAACAAAGGGTTTGCGGTGCAAAAATCAACATCTTCCTAGCTTTCAGGAACAGGCAGACTTGAATCAGAAAACCACATTTTTCAACTCAATTTTGGCATTTTACTGGGACATACCCCATTTTTACAATTTTTTGTGCACATAACCACCTTCCAGTTAGTGACAGAAATGGGTGAGAACCCAATGCTGGTTCCTGAACAGCTAAACATTCCTAAAACGTAGACTAAATTGTGAATTCAGCAAGGGGTCATTTGCGTAGATCCTAGAAGGATTTCCTACAGAAAATAACATCTGAAATAAAAAAATATTGAAATTGAGTTGAAAAAACAGCCATTTTTTCCCATGTTTTACTTTGTAACTTTTTCCTGCGATGCCAGATTTTCAAAAGCAATATACCGTTATGTCTGCTAGACTCTTTTGGTTGTGGGGATATATGGGGCTGGTAGGTTCATCAAGAACTGTAGGTACCCAGAGCCAATAAAGGAGCTGCACCTAGCAAAGGGTTTTCATTGCATACCAGGTAAGCAGCAATTCATTTGGTGAAATATAAAAAGTGAAAAACAGGTATCCGGGAAACCTTTGTATTTCCAAAAAGAGCACAAGATAAGGTGTTGAGAAGCAGTGGTTATTTGCATATCTCTGAATTCCGGGGTCCCCATACTAGCATGTGAATTGCAGGGCATTTCTCAAAAAATAGATGTCATTTTTACACACTGTCTTACATTTGGAAGGAAAAAATGTAAAGAAAGACAAGGGGCAATAACGCTTGTTGTGCTATACTGTGTTCCCCGACGTCTACCGATAAAAATGGCACCTCACTTGTGTGGGTAGGCCTAATGCTTGCAACAGGAAACGCAACATGGACACATCACATTTTTACATTGAATTGGGACGTCTTTTTTTTAAAGTGCCTAGCTGTGGATTTTGGCCTCTAGCTCATCCGGCACCTAGAAAAGCCTTGCAAACCTGGAAATTTCTGAAAACTAGACACCTAGGGGATCCCAGGATGGGGTAACTTGTGGTGCTCTCACCAAGTTCTATTACCCAGAATCCTTTGTAAACCTCATAATTTCGCAAAAAAACACTTTTTCCTCACATTTCGGTGATAGAAAGTTCTGGTATCTGAGAAGAGCCACAAATTTTATTCCACCCAGTGTTTCCCCAGGTGTTATGATAAAAATGGTACCTCACTTGTGTTGGTAGGCCTAGTGCCCGCTACATGAAATGCCCCAAAACACTATGTGGACACATCAAAATTATCAAATACAAAACTACCTGTTTTTGAGGGGAGGGGCACCTGCGTTTTTGGTCCTGGGTTCAGCAGCCATCTAAGGAAACCTACCAAACCCAGACATTTCTGAAAACTAGACACCTGAGGGAGTCCAGGAAGGTGTGACTTGTGTGGATCCCCCAGTGTTTTCTTACCCAGAATCCTTAGCAAACCTCAAATTTAGCTAAAGAAATCTAATTTTTCCCACATTTTTGTGTGGGATCACCACACTGGGACAAATTTCCTACCACCCAACTTTGCCCTCAATCTCCCAGTAAAAATTATATCTCGCTTGTGTAGGTGGGCCGAGTGTCTGTGAGAGGGAAGAGCCAAAAACTGTCAAAAATGAGGAGGAACCAAAACAGGTCCAAAAGGGCAGTTTGAAAAAAACGTTTTTAGGCTGACAAGTGGGGCAGAATTTTTATCGGTATAGATGTGACAGTGCTGGGCGATAGAAATTTTGTGGGTTCCTGCAGATTCCGGAAGGTTCCAGCACAAAAATGTGGGAACAATGTGTGATTTCAAGCAAAGTTGGAGGTTTGCAGGGCATTGTGGGTAAGAAAATAGTGCAGGGTGCATGTGAAGCACACCACCCTGGACTCACCCAGATGTTTACTTTTCAAATATGTCTAGGTCTCATAGATTTTATTAGATGGCAGCGTCCCAAAATCCAAAAAATGCAGCCCTCACCAGTGGGACGATTTTGAGAGCTAGACAAGCTCTCATGGCCTAAATGTAAAACCAAAACACAAAATAATCAAATGTCCTCTTGCTTGCCATGAGATAAGATGTTTTAGTGTTCAGGGGGAGAGCTGAAAGACTGTTACCCCCTTCATTTGGGGGTGGGGGCATCACCATGCCCATACTGGTTGGTAGCCACAAGCCAACTATTTTTTTCAGTTTAATTCCCTGTCATCTAGTAGGCTTTTTTGCCCCCCCGGAGAGTGGATCGGGGGTAATTGCCCCATCTGCCCACTGGTGGGCAGAAAAATATGTCCCAATTTTTTTGTTCCTCAATTCCAAGCGGGCGTCAATGTTGTAGTGTGTTTCCCGCTGGGCCGGTTGCCAGAAATGTTGTTTCCATCTGCTGTCCCAGTGGGAAACTCGTAAGAGGGACCTTGGAAGGATGGCCGCATAGGCGGTCATTCTGACGCAGGACTTTGGTAGGCGGCTTCTGCAAGTTTACTTCTGTAAATAATACTTGTAATGTAAATATAAAAAGTGACTAATGAATACATGTAAGCTATTTAATTGAACACACGTGCACACTTGTAGACGTCTTTAGTTTTTGTAATATTTACATTCCATTAATGCATTTAAATGTTTCACACATGCTAATATTACTAAAACCCACAGTGAATATTCGTTATTGCACAATAATTTTAGGTGAAGGATAGAGTCTAAATTGTGCTACTCCACTGTGAACATCCACTTATGGCACCAGGAGTCATTTTCTTCTGCTTCTCACATCTTTTTTTGTTAACTTGTAAATTTCACGCTTTGAGAGATACTTTTTCACTTTTAAAAATTAGAATTGCAAGTCCTGAGACTATACAACATAACACATCTCTATATGTGTTCTGTGTTGTAATCACAGGGGATATGATTCTCTTGCTTCACTGTTCAAACCCTCTATTTGTGCATAGCAAAAATGTGATCTTCCACTTGTACTATTCACAGGGTATAAGAATGATACTTTTCCAGACCTCTGCACACACTGGAGAAAAAAATATATACTCTGTACCCATAAGTAACTGGCTGTCATTTACAGTCCCTGAATACATATCTTAAACATAAAAGTACATCCATATTTTTTTGACACAGACATAAATCTCTTTGTCTGCAGTGGTAAAGAACCCCTGAGAAAGGAAATGCCATTCAAGACATGATGAACACTGTGGGGGTTATTACAACTTTGGAGGAGGTGTTAATCCGTCCCAAAAGTGATGGTAAAGTGACGGATATACCACCAGCCGTATTACGAGTTCCATAGGATATAATGGACTCGTAATACGGCTGGTGGTATATCCGTCATTTTACCGTCACTTTTGGGACAGATTAACACCTCCTCCAAAGTTGTAATAACCCCCTGAGTCACTCCACAGGTAGAGCAAAGTTAACTTCACAGTGCACACACTCCCAAGAGCACCTTTGTAACAGCTTTTCTAACCATACAGCCTTTGTTAAGTGTGTTAAGGACAGTGTGAATGCTGATTAGTCTGAGGGGGTCATTCTGACCCTGGCGGTCATTGACCGCCAGGGCCAACTACCACGGAAGCACCGCCAACAGGCTGGCGGTGCTTCCTGGCCAATTCTGACCGCGGCGGTAAAGCCGCGGTCAGAAAAGGGAAACCGGCGGTTTCCCACCGGTTTTCCCCTGGCCAAAGGAATCCTCCATAGCGGCGCTGCAAGCAGCACCGCCATGGGGATTCTGACCCCCTTCCCGCCAGGAAGAGGCTGGCGGGAACGGGTGTTGTGGGGCCCCTGGGGGCCCATGCACTGCCCATGCCACTGGCAAGGGCAGTGCAGGGGCCCCCTAACAGGGCCCCATTAAGATTTTCAGTGTCTGCTTGGCAGACACTGAAAATAGCGACGGGTGCAACTGCACCCGTCGCACCCCAGCAAATCCGCCGGCTCCATTCGGAGCCGGCTTCAACTTTGCTGGGGCTTTGCCGCTGGGCCGGCGGGCGATCTTTTGAAGATCGCCCGCCGGCCCAGCGGGAAAGTTAGAATGCTCCCCGCGGTCAGTTGACCGCGGGCGGTGTTTGGGCGGTTTCCGCCCGGCGGGTGGCGCCCGCCGCCCACCGGGGTCGGAATGACCCCCTGAGTCTTGAATTCGTACCAGTTAATGCCCTCTGCAGCTGCTCTGGCATGTCTCCAGTGCAACTTCATTGCTGCTTGATTGCCGGGGCCCTGCATATAATGCACTGTTTGCATCAATATTAATATTATGTATTGAATAAATTAACACTGTGCATTTGCTTTTACATGTTATTAATAAAGCATATTAACATAAAACATGTAAAAGCATTGACCATTGATTTAACTTAAACACAGTTATATTAAGTATATTGTATGCTCATCTGTCTATATTACCAAACTTGTATAATATCTAAATGGTGTTCTTTATGCAGTAAGAAGACACAAATTTTAAAGTTACCCAAATGGTTTAATCTTTCTAAAAAATGATAAATAGGTAGTGGACATGTGCTAAAAGTAATCTGCACTTCATCTTCTTAACATTAGCAATAGTTCATTTGGTTGAAAATTGTGGTGCTGCTGAAATAATCAGATAATCATCCTCAAATCATCCTCAGATCATCAGGAACAATCTCATTTTGTGAAGTATTGAGAAAGCTGTTTTGAAATCATTCTTATGTTATCGGAAACAATACCACCCAGTAAAGTAATCGGATACTCATTTTCAAGTCATCCCCAAATCAACTGCCTCAAGTTTCTAATCAATGCTGGTGTTTTTAAAAGCCTGGTGATGTCTGATGATGAGAAAATGACTGCTGCATTAGTTGGATGATCATCCATTATCTCCTGGGGTGGCTTCTAAAGTAATCCAGCTTGAAATGGGTAGTGAAGGAAGAGGGGAGTCTTTCACAGTGCAACAGAGAGAAGAAATGGAGCTGGAGCGGAGCTGCTACTGTTTTTCTCCTCAATCACAGTGAAGTATATTCACCACTTTGGGAGGGAGGTAATTCCTACTAGTTATACTGCCCCACCTGCAGTGCAATAATGAATTTTTAATTACCATATAGCCCACAGGTAGAGAAATTAACACAGAGTTATATACCTGTCTTGAAGATATAGATGTAGGTGATATAGAGGACAAATTGTAAGTTAATATTACCAACTTTGATACAGGGTCATACCACCCAATCCATTCACCCATCCATCCTTCAGTCTATCCATCCTTCCACCCATCTGTCTGTCCATCCTTTCACCATTCTATCCACCCATTCATCCTTTTATTCATTATCTACCATTTTTCCATTTATTCTTACACTTTTCCATCCATCCTTACACACTCCCATCTATCCTTCCACCAAGCAACCTCTTAATTTCCCTCCCTCTGTCTGTCCAGTTTTCCCTTTGTCATCCCTCTTTCTCCATCCCTTTCTCCTTCCTTGCATTCAGATCCCATCAGTCAGTCTTGTGCCACTGTTATTTATGACCTTCTGTCTGCAGACAAAAGAGGACCACAAAGAGTACTCATGAGTTTACTGTGACTCATCTTAGCAGCCTTTCAAATCCAATGGCAATCCCTACTTTACCTGCTTGGGTGGAGTGTTCATCATGCCACTGGTGAAAGATCAAAGGCCCCAACTTACTAAAGCTTTGCACCAGATTTAACTCACATAAGTGACTCAAACATGATGCAAAGTGTTTAAGGTAGGATTTACTTTCCAAAGCAAATTAGGATTTGCTTTGAGAAGTTCCCCAACTGTAAGGCCCCATTGCAACTCATTAAAAGTAAAACAAACTAAAAAGGCCCTACTACAAAACTAGCAGATTTGTGCCTTCAGGTGGGATTCTGCCTGCTAAATTTGACACAGCCCAATTCACATGGGACAACTGGCCTCAATTATACCAGGTGAAAAAATGCACCCTTTATAACTGCCTTGCCTCCAAAGCAAATGCAACCGGCAGATGGTCATGCCAGCCCCACCTTGACCTCTTTCCCATAAGTAGGAGACCTTTCAATGTTTTCCGAAAAGCCCTGAGGGGTATGAAGCCTCCCAATGTCCTCTGCACCCCTCAGCCCTGCATTGCACCCAGTGTGTCCCCTCACTCACATTTACCACCTACGCAGAGCACATGTTAAATATGTGCAGATAGTTATTGCAATCCAGGAGAACCTTTGTTTTTAACCTGACAGTTCTGAGCCCACCTGCACACTGAACGGCACATAGCAATAGCATATCCCCAGCAGACAGGAAACGGGGCTGGCTCTCTCCTGTTTACCACTTAGATGATTCTGAAGTCAATGCAAACAAATTAGGTTCAAGGGGCAGGTCTACTTCTAACGTATTTCTAAGAAATATTTAGGGTGTGTTAAAGGATGATGAGGGCTTAGTGAAGGTTGACGTTGATCTCTCTCAGGAAATGATCCTCAGAGTTGTTATCAAGAATACTCTACTTTTGAACTGCTGCCCATAATGAATGTGCTGCTACAGGTGTGAAAAATCATTGAAAGGTCCCTCATCTAAGGTTTATGACCAGGATGCATATATTGGAAAGGCAGAAAATAGGTTATCAAAGAAAACAAGATACTAAAGACCTTGCAGGTTCACTCTATAGTGTATAAATCAGGAGGTTAGTCCACCATGTCAGCAGAAAAAGCATCCGCTGAAAGTCTGGCTAAACCTGTCAAAAATGAAAGCCCAATATTCAAAGGTTTTTCCAGGACATTTTTTAAGAATATTAGCATATTATGGGGGTCATTCAGACCCCGGCGGGCGGCGGGCGCCACCCGCCGGGCAAAAACCTCCAAAAGACCGCACCGCGGTCAAATGACCGCGGGGGTCATTACAACTTTCCCACTGGGCCGGTGGGCGATCTCCAAAAGATCACCCGCCGGCCCAGCGGGAAAGCCCCTGCAAAGAGGAAGCCGGCTCCGAAAGGAGCCGGCGGATTTGCAGGGGTGCGACGGGTGCAGTGGCACCCGTCGCGATTTTCAGTGTCTGCAAGGCAGACACTGAAAATCTTTGTGGGGCCCTGTTAGGGGGCCCCTGCACTGCCCATGCCAGTGGCATGGGCAGTGCAGGGGCCCCCAGGGGCCCCTCAACACCCGTTCCCGCCAGCCTCTTCCTGGCGGTGTCATGGAGGATTCCCTGGGCCAGGGGAAAACCGGTGGGAAACCGCTGGTTCCCCTTTTCTGACCGCGGCTTTACCGCCGTGGTCAGAATGGCCCGGGAAGCACCGCCAGCCTGTTGGCGGTGCTTTCTCTGCCCTCCACCCTGGCGGTTTGAAACCGCCAGGGTCGGAATGAGGGCCTATGTGTCTCTATGATTGCAGCCATACAAACAAACTTTTCCAGAGCACTTGCTAAACTAAGACATTATTTAAGGACCTACCAAGAAGTGAATGTAAGTTATCACAGGTCTCTACTGAATTTTCCACTTTTTACTAAGTCTGGCAGGGGTTGGCAGGCTCTTGTCTGGCTCTTCAGTATTTTTAAAAGTCCTGTACGGGAAAGACTTGTCTAGTATGGTGTTATCAAACACATGTTCTGGATCCCACCACTGCACACCAATGTAGGAAAGTGGATTATTGGTAGGTGGAGGTATGCACGTTCATCTGGTAACAGCACCACAATCACTAACAAGGTCCAATCAAATCTCAATAAATAATCCTTAGTCAACCCTTGGTAGCTTGGCAACGAGCAGACAGGCTTAACTTAGGAGACAGGCAAGTGTAAAGCATTTCATATCACCAAAACAGCAAATAAGTAAAATATACAATACAATAGAAATCCAACACCAACTTAGAAAAATAGAGAATATTTTTATCTTAACAATGACACTAAAATGGCAAAAATCCTATGTAGGGAACGAGAGATATGAATTTTCAAAGATTACATTAACAAAGGTGTATTGTAGAGCCAAAAACCATAAAGTGATAACCGTGGCAATGTGGTCGTGCTGGAATGGGACAAAGTCAAACTTTGAGGCCAACTGTGATGGAATGTGGGTCAGATATGCTAAGTGGTAGGCCCTGGTCAAGATTTTACCTTTGCACTTAGTCACTGTTTTGGAGCTTTTCTACTCTACATCAGGTGATCGGGTCCTTGAATTCGGAGTTCGCTTTGACCACAGTGGCCTGCTTCAGTGTGATGCCTCAGTAGGACTCTGGAGATCTTTTACTTCGGCATTGACGATGGGGAGGTTGGGAGCTTTCAGTGGGGCAAACCAATGCTGTCAGGCCGACTCATGGTTCGGCTACAGCAGATTGACTCTCGACATTGTGCCGGTCTTCCTTTGTAACTTTTCACCAAAACTTTGCAAAGAGAACCCAGACCTTAGGGGTAACTTCTATGTAACAAAAAGGTAGTTTTGCACTTTGGAAGTACTGTTAATTCCAAAATTGAATTTAGACATAGCTTTATTTTATAAGCAGACTGCAAGGCAAGTCTGGCTTTAATATGACAGCAGTGCATAGTTAAGTGCATTAAGTCCACTGGAGTCCCTAAACCTTCATGTCCTACCATATATGAGGGACTTATAGGTAGGTTGTCTTTGCCAATTAGAATTATACCAATAACCATATATCTTTAGAGTAGAGAGCACTGGCCCTGGGCCTAGTAATCAGAGTGCACGGCACTTTCAGAGTCAGTAACCACCAGCATCAGTCAAAAAAATTGAGGTGCTCAGGGAAAAAAGGATGACTTTTCAACAGCTAGTCTCCATCTTCTTCTGCAAAAAAGTACTTATCTTCGTTGAAAAAGTAGTTACACTCCTGACAGCGGAGTGGATGTTGTGCGGGAGTGTGTGGAACGGAAATTCATGGGCATAGATATCTATAGTGCAGAAGGTGCAATGGTATCGGTGTCCAGAGGTGATTGGTAGTAAAATTTGGCTACCCTTTTTTCCACCAAACAGAGATCACAAAGGACATTTTCCTCGTTTGCATTAAAACGATATGCACCTTTGCTACGATCCTACATTTACTGCACATCATTCTGATGTATTTTTTCAAGGCCAGGCAGCACAAAGTCTTAGCCCTTTTTTAAGGCTATTCAAATATTATGTATGCCTAACGTACACTGGAAAGGCATACCTTAAACACACAGAACGCACACACGAGTACATTGAAATAATATAGATTACACAACGTTTGTGCAGGCAATCATTATTATTTCCTGGCTTTATTCTATATAATGCCTGGAAAAAGTGTTTGTGGATCAATGCCTGCATATTCCTCGAGATTCGCGAAGTGCATGTCATAAGAAGCCATTTTACAAAAAACAGACACTTTTCCAGCAGAGGTTATGAATTACTAAATTGAATAACTTTTAACCACTGCTCAAAATGCAAAAAAGGCCTCAGGCCAGTTGTTTCTTCTATCAACTGAACAGTTCAAGCTATAATAAAAGCCATACAATTCTTCACCGTTTTTGTGAAGACAGTTTCTTTACAAGTACAATTTTAAAATTCTTAACAAGGTTAAACCTAGCAGGTGTGAATATTGTGTTCTCGTCGTCTGCCTACATTTCGAAAGCAGCTTTTGGCCTGTAAAAACAGTGTGGTTACAAAGTCAGGACTGAATTTATGATAATGAGGCTTGATAATGCTTCATATTAACCAAAGAAAAAATGAACTTCTTCAAGATCTGTGCAGGCCTCCAGACAGCAGGCCTATTAAAACCCATGAAAAATTAAAGAGCCAAAGACAGAATCAATTGGAAGGTGGTCTCAGGCGACATGGTCTGGCCGCCAGTGTGGCTCACCTCTTATTCCAGTGGCTTAGCCTCACTTTGAAACCGGGAGAACGGGTGGCGAGTTTCTCAGTTCCGTGTTAGACAGACCCTTTCATGAAAACTCCTCAAATATTTATCATTTCTTCCCTGCTTGTCTTGCAGTGCTTCCTTTTCTAAATATGAAGGAAGATTAATGGTAGACCCTGAAAAATCTGAGTAGATGACATGGTCTTAATTTTTAATATTGTGTTTTTTCAACGTGACAGTAAATTATTTTTGGCCTTGTGTCTAATTTCTAAACAGAGCCAACAGAGTTTAACTCTCGGGAAGTAAGCATCCAGTGTAGTTTTGATCCACATTACACAATTTCCTTTCCAGAAGATTCAGTAAAAAATTACCTTCAACAAAGTAAGACATTTTTATTTACCCTAGTTTTTGTTTGCATTGTACATCTAAAATGCATACATCTTGTGTGATTCAAAATTCAAAAGGTTTAGCTTTTCCCTTCCTTGCTGAAGGTAATAGTACTTGGTTAAATCGTGTATTTTAGATTATGAGTGAAGAAGAACCACCACTTTATGGCGCCATAACCACGTGATTATTAAAACAGGCAGCAGGTTTTGTATTTATTGTTAGAAACCACACACAACTGCTTTGAAAACCCTACATACCAGAAGTTGATATCAAAATACAAAAAAGATTGTCGTTTAGTGCGTTCCAGAATTATTGGAGATAATTATTAAGGATTATTTTCATCTAAAAACGGACACCTCCAAACTGGAGCTTTTTGTGCTAAAGGCTAATTTTGAGAGAGCCAAATAACAAAATCAAGGCATCTCAAGTCGAAAAGTACCTGTGATGAAGGTTACCCTGGAATGTTAAGACATAGCCAGATTAACAGCCAGACAAGCATGCTGTTGAATATTAAACAGATGCTGAAATTCCTATTGTAAGAAAAGGATAACTATTGGAGCTCAAAAGGGCATGGTTGATGTGATTGAACGTCTGAGAAACTGTTAACAAATAAGCAGCAAATTAATGCATTTGGCACAGATAGTTAGCACAAAAGGAAATGCATCAGGAATAATGCTACCAAAGTTCTGCCTGAACAAAATTAAAAAGCATTAATTCCTCAAAGAACTACAGAATGAATTTAATTCAAAACACAAAAAAATACTCTTTCTGGACCTAGATCAAGCTTTCAACCAAATTTGGTTTAAATCTGCTTAGAGGTTTAGGCTGTAGCTGTGTCTAAAGTTCCAATAGGAAAATGAATGGGGAAAATGTGTTGTTAGCCCCTTCATTTTTCTTAGCCCCACTTGATGCATCACCCCGAAATTTCCAATCACAAACTAGGAAAATATTAGCACTTTTTTCCAAAATATTAATTTAGCGGCCATACATTAAACAGTGCCAAATGTATGTATATATATATATATATATATATATATATATACATATACATATATACAAATATACCTTTGGCACACATTAGTGAAACTGTCCTCTTGTTGAAACTGACTGATATATATATATATATATATATATATATATATATATATATATATATATATATCAGTCAGTCAATCTACTAGTAGGGGCAAATATACCTTTGGCACACATTAGTGAAACTGTCCTCTTGTTGAAACTGACTGATATAAGTGATATATATATATATATATATATATATATATCAGTCAGTTTCAACAAGAGAACAGTTTCACTAATGTGTGCCAAAGGTATATTTGCCCCTACTAGTAGATTTGGGCCCAACCCTCTCATTTGTGTAATGTGTCCATCTAACATTAATAGGAGCAAAAGGCAGGAGTCATTTGGAATGCAGTAATGAGGTGTCACCAACCGCAATGGTTTAAGGCCTTGAATTTGAAGTTATAATGCTCCCTCTGCCTGCGTAAATGCTACCCTATTTGTAGGTAGTCCGATTACAAAATATTGGGCATGGGGTTATCAATCAATCAATCAATCAAAAAAAATTGTAGAGCGCGCTACTCACCCGTGACGGTCTCAAGGCGCTCGGGGGGAAGGGGGGGGGCAGGGAGGATCACTGATTGAACAACCATGTCTTGAGCTTTTTTCTGAAGACCAGGAGGTCCTTGGTTTTGCAAAGGTCGGTTGGGAGGGAGTTCCAGGTTTTGGGGTGAGGTAGGAGAAGGACCTGCCTCCTGTGGTGGTGCGGTGGATGCAGGGGACTGTGGCTAGGGCGAGGTCGGCTGATCGGAGGTTGCGTGTGGGAGTGTGGAAATTAACTCTTTCGTTGAGGTAGGTTGGGTTGGTGTTGTGGAGGGATTTGTGTGCATGGATGAGGATCTTGAATGTGATTCTCTTGTCTATGGGGAGACAGTGAAGGGATTTGAAGTGTGGTGGGATTCGTTCGTGGCGGGGGAGGCAAAGGACGAGGTGTGCGGCTGTGTTCTGGATTCTCTGGAGTTTACGTTTGAGTTTGAGTGTGGTGCCGGCGTAGAGGGCATTACCGTAGTCCAGTCTGCTGTTGATGAGTGCATGGGTGACTGTCTTTCTGGTTTCTGGGGGAATCCATTTGAAGGATTTTTTTAGAGTGCGGAGTGTGTGGAAGCAGGAGGAGGTTAGAGCATTGATTTGCTGTGTCATGGAGAGGGAGGGGTCAAGGATGATGCAAGGTTGCGTGAGTGGTTTGCGGGGGTGGGTGCGGGGCCTAGGGCGGTGGGCCACCAGGAGTCGTCCCATGTGGTTTTGTTGGGGCCGAAGATGATGATCTCGGTTTTGTTTGAGTTGAGCTTGAGGTGGTTAGTGGTCATCCAGTTGGCGGTGTCGAGGAGAGCGGCGTGTAGGTTGGTTTTGGCGGTGGTGGGGTTGTGGGTGAGGGACAGGATCAGTTGGGTGTCATCTGCATAGGAGAGGATAGTGATTCCGTGTGCTCGGAGGATGCTGGCTAGGGGGATCATGTAGATGTTGAAGAGTGTGGGGCTGAGGGAGGACCCTTGGGGGACTCCGCAGGTGATCTTGGTAGTGTTGGAGTGGAAGGGCGGAAGGCGGACTCTCTGGGTCCGGTTGGTGAGGAAGGAGGTGAGCCAGTGTAGGAGGCTGGACTGGCTTGTAGTGAGTACCTAGGGGTACTTACACCTTGCACCAGGCCCAGTTATCCCTTATTAGTGTATAGGGTGTCTAGCAGCATAGGCTGATAGATAATGGTAGCTTAGCAGAGCAGCTTAGGCTGAACTAGGAGACGAGTGAAGCTCCTACAGTACCACTAGTGTCATATGCACAATATCATAAGAAAACACAATACACAGATATACTAAAAATAAAGGTACTTTATTTTTATGACAATATGCCAAAAGTATCTCAGTGAGTACCCTCAGTATGAGGATAGCAAATATACACAAGATATATGTACACAATACCAAAATATGCAGTAATAGTATTAGAAAACAGTGCAAACAATGTATAGTTACAATAGGATGCAATGGGGACACATAGGGATAGGGGCAACACAAACCATATACTCCAAAAGTGGAATGCAAACCACGAATGGACCCCAAACCTATGTGACCTTGTAGAGGGTCGCTGGGACTATTAGAAAATAGTAAGGGTTAGAAAAATAGCCCACCCCAAGACCCTGAAAAGTGAGTGCAAAAGTGCACTAAAGTTCCCCAAAGGACATAGAAGTCGTGATAGGGGAATTCTGCAGGAAAGACACAAACCAACAATGCAACAACGATGGATTTCCAGTCGAGGGTACCTGTGGAACAAGGGGACCAAGTTCAAAAGTCACAAGCAAGTCGGAGATGGGCAGATGCCCAGGAAATGCCAGCTGTGGGTGCAAAGATGCTGCTACTGGACAGTAGAAGCTTAGGTTTCTGCAGGAACGACAAGGGCTAGAGACTTCCCCTTTGAAGGACGGATCCCTCACGACATGAAGAGTCATGCAGAAGTGTTTTCCCGCCGAAAGACTGCCAACAAGCCTTGCTAGCTGCAAATAGTACGGTTAGTGTTTTTGGATGCTGCTGTGGCCCAGGAGGGACCAGGATGTCGCCAATTGCGTCAGGGGACAGAGGGGGCGTCAAGCAAGACAAGGAGCCCTCTCAGCAGCAGGCAGCACCCACAGAAGTGCCAGAAATAGGCACTACGAGGATGTGTGAAATGGTGCTCACCCGAAGTCGTACAAAGGAGTCCCACGTTGCCGGAGAACAACTTAGGAGGTCGTGCAATGCAGGTTAGAGTGCCGTGGACCCAGGCTGGACTGTGCACAAAGGATTTCCACCGGAAGTGCACGGAGGCCGGAGTAGCTGCAAAAGTCGCGGTTCCCAGCAATGCAGTCTGGCGTGGGGAGGCAAGGACTTACCTCCACCAAACTTGGACTGAAGAGTCACTGGACTGTGGGAGTCACTTGGACAGAGTTGCTGGATTCAAGGGACCTCGCTCGTCATGCTGAGAGGAGACCCAGGGTACTGGTGATGCAGTTCTTTGGTGCCTGCGGTTGCAGGGGGACGATTTCGTCGACCCACAGGAGATTTCTTCGGAGCTTCTAGTGCAGAGAGGAGGCAGACTACCCCCACAGCATGCACCACCAGGAAAACAGTCGAGAAGGCGGCAGGATCAGCGTTACAGAGTTGCAGTAGTCGTCTTCGCTACTATGTTGCAGTTTTGCAGGCTTCCAGCGCGGTCAGCAGTCGATTCCTTGGCAGAAGGTGAAGAGAGAGATGCAGAGGAACTAAGATGAGCTCTTGCATTCGTTATCTAAAGAATCCCCAAAGACAGAGACCCTAAATAGCCAGAAAAGAGGGCTTGGCTACTTAGGAGAGAAGATAGGCTAGCAACACCTGAAGGAGCCTATCAGAAGGAGTCTCTGACGTCACCTGCTGGCACTGGCCCCTTAGAGCAGTCCAGTGTGCCAGCAGCACCTCTGTTTCCAAGATGGCAGAGGTCTGGAGCACACTGGAGGAGCTCTGGGCACCTCCCAGGGGAGGTACAGGTCAGGGGAGTGGTCGCTCCCCTTTCCTTTGTCCAGTTTCGCGCCAGAGCAGGGCTAAGGGGTCCCTGAACCGGTGTAGACTGGCTTATGCAGAAATGGGCACCATGTGTGCCCATGAAAGCATTTCCAGAGGCTGGGGAGGCTACTCCTCCCCTGCCTTCACACCATTTTCCAAAGGGAGAGGGTGTAACACCCTCTCTCAGAGGAAGTCCTTTGTTCTGCCATCCTGGGCCAGGCCTGGCTGGACCCCAGGAGGGCAGAAGCCTGTCTGAGGGGTTGGCAGCAGCTGCAGTGAAACCCCGGGAAAGACAGTTTGGCAGTACCAGGGTCTGTGCTACAGACCACTGGGATCATGGGATTGTGCCAACTATGCCAGGATGGCATAGAGGGGGCAATTCCATGATCATAGACATATTACATGGCCATATTCGGAGTTACAATTGTGAAGCTACATATAGGTAGTGACCTATATGTAGTGCACGCGTGTAATGGTGTCCCCGCACTCACAAAGTCCGGGGAATTGGCCCTGAACAATGTGGGGGCACCTTGGCAAGTGCCAGGGTGCCCTCACACTAAGTAACTTAGCACCCAACCTTTACTAGGTAAAGGTTAGACATATAGGTGACTTATAAGTTACTTAAGTGCAGTGTAAAATGGCTGTGAAATAACATGGATGTTATTTCACTCAGGCTGCAGTGGCAGGCCTGTGTAAGAATTGTCAGAGCTCCCTATGGGTGGCAAAAGAAATGCTGCAGCCCATAGGGATCTCCTCGAACCCCAATACCCTGGGTACCTCAGTACCATATACTAGGGAATTATAAGGGTGTTCCAGTAAGCCAATGTAAATTGGTATAATTGGTCACTAGCCTGTTAGTGACAATTTGAAAGAAATGAGAGAGCATAACCACTGAGGTTCTGGTTAGCAGAGCCTCAGTGAGACAGTTAGTCATAACACAGGTAACACATTCAGGCACACTTATGAGCACTGGGGCCCTGACTAGCAGGGTCCCAGTGAGACATACAACTAAAACAACATATATACAGTGAAAAATGGGGGTAACATGCCAGGCAAGATGGTACTTTCCTACAGCCAGTCTAAGGCTTTGTGGCGAATTCCTATGTTGTGGAGGCGTGTGTGGAGTGTGTGGTGGCAGACGGTGTCAAAGGCTGCAGAGAGGTCTAGGAGGATGAGTGCGACGGTCTCGCCTTTGTTGACTTTGGTCCTGATGTCGTCAGTGCATGCGATGAGGGTGGTTTCCGTGCTGTGGTTTTGGCGGAACCCGGATTGTGAGGGGTAAAGAGTGTTGTTTGCTTCGAGGAATTGGGATGGGCGGGTGTTGACTAATTTCTCTGCAACCATGGCGGGGAAAGGGAGGAGGAAGATGGGGCGGTAGTTGGAGAGGATCTCCGGGTCGGCTTGTTTTTTTTTAGGAGAGCGGTGATTTCCACGTGCTTCCAGGGGTCTGGGTAGGTGGCAGAGTCGAAAGAGGAGTTCATTATGTTGTAGAGTATGGGGGTGATGGTTGGGCTAGCTTTGTTGTAGATGCGGTGTGGGCAGGGATCGGAGGGAGAACCGGAGTGGATGGAGTTCATGGTTTTTTCGGTTTCTTCGTGTGTGGTGGGGGTCCAGGTGGAGAGTGTGGTGGGGGGGGTCATGAGTGGGTGTTGGGTTGGGTGAGTGAGGGGTGTGTGTGTGGTGGGTGTGTGTGGTATGAAGCTGTTGTGGATGTCCAGGATTTTGTGGAGGAGGTGGTTGGAAAGGGCGTCACATAGGGGCTGTGTGTGTGTGTGGGGTCTATGTTGCTGGCTTTGAATTTGGCAAGTTCATTGATGATGGTGAAGAGTTCTTTGCTGTTTTGAGAGTTGTTGTCAAGGCGTGTCTTGTAGTGATCTCTTTTGGCAGTGCGTATGAGTTGGTGATGGGTGCGAATGGTGGTTTTGAGGATGAGGAAGTTGGTTGTGGAAGGCTGTGGAAACTGATGTTTGTGCATCAACCAGGTCCCGTTTCTGCCAAGTTAACATGCTTTGTTGACAACTCAACAGTTTTACATGGTACCTGGGTAGTGAGTCCAAGGATATTTGAAGAGAACAGGCTTTTACTTTTGAAAGTTCCATAACAATATGGCTCACAGTCTGTACTGTGGATTTTCAAACATCAAGTTCATTGCTCATGATGCTGACCAAAGCTAATAGGTCCTCTGAGCACATAGTAACTGGAGCGTTATCATTACTTAGAGATGGACAGGTTTCTTGGTTGGGGCTAGCCAGAAAAGCAAAGTGATTGCTACATGGTAAGCTTGGAGAGCACATTTCGACTGACTAACTATGGGCCGGAGGAGGCTGGTTACCTTGAGATTTGGGCTGCTGGGAGGCATCTTGGCTGGTTGTCCGACTATATTGACTAAAATGTCTACGACAGAAACCAATTGATGATTAGACTTGGTGGTGCTTGTTTTGTGCACTTTCCCCTTGAAGAAATGCGTTGTCTTAGGTTTGGTGTCTGGTGGGCCATACCGTTTTAACCCTTTAGTTAAAATATCTTCAACCTCCTCTATCAGATCATCTATATCTTTTAAGGTACAGTTCTCTGCTGCAAGTCCTGTGGCCAACATAGGCTCCTTGGCAGCTCTAGGTGCAGATTCAACAGCCTTCCTTTTGCCCATTGTATACTACCCCAAGAAAATACTCACTGTGACCATTAAAACACTTCTTCACTGAAAACAGGGACCAAGGGGGGTGGCCCTGCCCTGTCTGTTCCTGTCACTGATGGGCACAGGAATAGCCTGTCCCTGGACGGGCTTTGCTCAGACATGGCCTGCGTGCATCCCGCGTATGGGGACTGAACCAAGAGCTCATGCACACTCAGAGGCCACGCCCCCTTCCCAGCAGCGTGCCTGCACTAGCACCTCCAGATGTACAGGATGTTGAAAGATAGAGTACCCTCCGTTCAGGATAGTTATTGGGGGCAAGAAACCCCCTTAGCAGCAAACAAAGTGTCTCAGGCAGCGGGACTGCAGTAAGTGCTTATATTGTGTTTCGTAGGCAATGCCCCCTTCCGAGCAGCGTGTCTGCACCAGCGCCTCCAGGTGAACAGGAAGTTGGGGGATGGAGTCCCTTCCGTTCAGGGTAGTTAGTGGGGGCCATAAAACCCCTTAGCAGCAACACATCACGTGTGGTATGAGCTTAGTTGTTTTATTAGGCATTATTCTTATATGGGCATCACCAAGGTATTCCCCTTCTCTTGACGCAAATGGTTTTGTAGGGGGCTGAGTTTAAATTAAATCTGAGAACCCTTGTGGGGTTAAGAGTGCTCATCTAAGCTTATTAACCAATTAACAAATTCCTTGTTGGGCAATACAATCTCAATATGGTCATACTGGTCATTCATTGTTCGGTGAGTCAGAACGAGAAGATCAGATATGACCAATGAATAACAGTGCTGGTAGTGCCTTATGCAATTTATGACTTTATTCTTTACTGAATCACTTCTGTCCTTAGTTCCCTCTAATATCTTACGAAGATTCATCATGTGCAACTTCCTCCCAGTGACTTTTTGGGTCTCGTGCAGGGGCGTTTTCTCTTTTAGGGGTCTAGAGTGTTACCCCCCCACTTTATGTCTTGCCCCCTGTTAGACTTTTCATCCTTGGTGTGGTCTCCTTTAACTTTTTGCCTCTGTTTCCAAGGTTGTTGATGTGTGCTGGACTCTGATTTTGCTGTTTTTGTTATTCTGGGCACTTTACCACTGCTAACCAGTGTTAAGGTGCAAGTGCTCCTTTACAAAATGTGTATGTAATTGGCGTATCCATGATTGGCATATTTGATTTACTAGGAAGTCCCTAGTAAAGTGCACTAGAGGTGCCCAGGGCCTGTAAACCAAATGCTACTAGTGGGCCTGCAGCACTGGTTGTGCCACCCACATAAGTAGCTCTGTAATCATGTCTCAGACCTGCCAATGCAGTGTTTGTGTGTGCAGTTTTAACTGTAAATTAGACTTGGCAAGTGTACCCATTTGCCAGGCCTGAACCTTCCCTTTTCTTACATGTAAGATACCCCTAAGGTAGGCCCTAGGTAGCCCCAAGGGCAGTGTGCAGTGTATGGTTAAAGTAGAACATATAGGCCCTCATTACGAGCCTGGCGGTCTGTGACCGCCAGGCTCGCGGTTGGCGGGAGCACCGCCGACAGCCTGGCGGTGCCCCTTAGGGCATTCTGACCGCGGCGCTTTGGCCGCGGTCAGTGCAGGAAAACCGGCGGTCTCCCGCCGGTTTTCCGCTGCCCGTCAGAATCCTCCAAGGCGGCGCAGCATGCTGCGCCGCCTTGGGGATTCTGACACCCCCTACCGCCATCCTGTTCCTGGCGGTTCGCCCGCCAGGAACAGGATGGCGGTAGGGGGTGTCGCGGGGCCCCTGGGGGCCCCTGCAGTGCCCATGCCAATGGCATGGGCACTGCAGGGGCCCCCGTAAGAGGGCCCCGCTTGTATTTCACTGTCTGCATAGCAGACAGTGAAATACGCGACGGGTGCAGTAGCACCCGTCGCACCTTCCCACTCCGCCGGCTCGATTCCGAGCCGGCGTCCTCGTGGGAAGGTTGTTTCCCGCTGGGCTGGCGGGCGGCCTTAAGGCGGCCGCCCGCCTGCCCAGCGGGAAACTCAGAATGCCGGCCGCGGTCTTCAGACCGCGGTGCGGTATTCCTGCGGCGCAACTTTGGCGGGCGGCCTCCGCCGCCCGTCAAAGTTGTAATGAGGGCCATAGTAATGTGTTTTATATGTCCTGACAGTGAAATATTGCTAAATTCGTTTTTCACTGTTGCAAGGCCAATCCCTCTCATAGATTAACATGGGGGCTACCTTTAAATCTGATTAAAGTGTAGATTCCCTTTGGGAGCGGATGGACATGTGGAGTTTGGGGTCTCTGAGCTCGCAATTTAAAAATACTTCTTTTAGCAAAGTTGATTTTGAGATTGTGTGTTTGAAAATGCCGCGTTTAGAAAGTGAGCATTTTCTTGCTTATACCATTTCTGTGACTGCCTGTTTGTGGATTCCCTGTCTGGGTCAGTTTGACAGTTGGGCTGGTTGCACCTCAGACTAGAGAGTGACACAAAGGGAGCTGGGGTGTAGTCTGCATTTCCTGATGAGCCATCTGTGCTAGGAAGGAGGGGAGGAGTGGTCACTCACACCTGAAAGGGCTGTGCCTGCCCTCACACAATGCAGTCTCCAACCCACTGGTGAGTGTCTGGGGCCTGGCCTGGGCAAGGCAGGATTTCACATTCAAGAGATACTTGGCTTTGAAGTAGGCCTACTTCAAAGGAGAAATTGGGTATTAGAAGGGCACCCAAAACCACAGACTTTAGAACACTTCTGGAAACCAAGAGGAACCTGGAGAAGAGCTGAAGAGCTGTGGAAGAAGAGCTGCCCTGCATATGACTGTGCTTTGAGGAGCTATCCTGCAGTTGCTGCTTCTGCCAGAGTAAGAGGGCAAAGACTGGACTTTAGAGTGCCCTCCATTTTGTGAAGATCTCCAAAGGCTTGATTTGGAGCTTGCCTCCTGTTGTTTGAAGTCTCAGGGACAGCAAAGACTTCTTTCTGCCAGCACCTGGAATCTCTGGAGAGACTCCTACTCTACCCTGTGGTGCCCATCCAGATCCTGGGACCCTGAAAGAAGAAGATGGCAGCCTAAGAGGAAGAAATCCATGCACAGAATGACGTGCGGGAAAAAGATGGACGCAACTCCGATCTCTGGCTGTAAAAACGACGTGCTGTCTGCTTCGTGGCTGATAGTCAATGCTCGCCTACAACGTGAATGAAGAATCGATGCACAGAGCTGGAGAAATGAAGCGCAGCATCACTGACGGAGGCTGGTGAGATGGCAACCCGCGCTGCATGTTTTTCAGATCATCGTGTGGCTGGATTTCCGATGCAAGCATCGCTGGGCGTGTAAAAACAACGCAAGGCCTGCCTGGACCCGAGAGTGCTGACCGGATCGACGCATCGCTCTCCTGCGGAGAGAAGAAACGACGCACCCGACCCGATGAAAGGAGACTCAAGGTCTCACTTGTGAGAGAAATCGACGCATTGCAAGCCCTTTTTGACACACACTCGCCTGTGCAGGGTTATTTTTGATGCACCCAAGGTACATTTTCACACTAACAGTGTTGGTGTGTGTTTAAAATTACATGAAGACTCTCTTTGCTTTTTAATTGATAACTTGTCTTGTGTATTGTGGATTTTTGTCGTTTTGGTCTTGTTTTGTTAAGATAAATATTTTCTATTTTTCTAAACCTGTGTTGTCTCATTTTGTAGTGTTCTCATTAAGTTACTGTGTTTGTTGGTACAAAGACTTTACACCTAGCACTCTGAAGTTAAACCTACTGCTCGTGCCAAGCTACCAAGGGGGTAAGCAGGGGTTAGCTGAGGGTGATTCTCTTTTACCCTGACTAGAGTGAGGGTCCTTGCTTGGACAGGGGGTAACCTGACTGCCAACCAAAGACCCCATTTCTAACACCCCTCATATGTCCCCCTTTTAAACCTGTAAATTGAAGATGTTTTAATTTCATCCACAGCAGTGCTTTTTCTAAACAGCTAGCCGATTCACTAAGTTACTCTCCATGAAGAGGGCAGGATGTGGGGGGTGAGACTTTAGTGATTAACAAAACAACACTACTACAGTACACACACTCACTCTTCAAAGTGCACGTCATGTTGGATGGTTGCCTTTCTGTATCCAGCCTGACATGCTCACTAGATGCAGTTTCCCTACCTGTGCAGTAAGAGAGCCGAGGAGAATTACAACTGCAGCCCCCTGTCTACAAATGAGCATTCTGTTCCCCTGCCTGAGCCAATCCTGGAGCTGCTCTAATGCTTTAATGGTAACATAAAAGCAAGTGAGCAGAGTTTGGATTGACTCAGGGGATTCTGGTAGGCCTCCAGTCCTGCACGAGGCAGTGTTGGGGGTCAGAGGCTGAAGTCAACAGACCATAGCCAATCACTGTATGGCTTTATTGTAAAGTCATGAAATGATTGGCCATTTCTGTTGCTTGCTCTCTTCCCTCTTTTTGTGCGCAATGCCTGGAATGACACTGCCCATGTGCCAGCGGTGGAATCAAGAGAGTTATTCCTGGCCTTCTGCCTTGCATTCACAAATGCCTGAATCTGAAAGGCAGGACTTGGATTGGAGTCTGTCACTGTAAATTAGAGGTAAAAATAATTAGGAGAATGCTGTGGTGTGGTAAATGTTGACTGTGCATGCCGAATTTTAATCCTTTTATGGTAGGTTTCTGGGTAATGGCACAGTAGAAGGCACAGGCAATATGCACGTTCACTGTGGCTGTAGAAAGTAGCAATTAATTTAAATATTGTTGCACAAAAAATCCATGCTTAAACATGATAAGTTGTTGCACCACGACGTCACAATCCTAATAACTAACTTATCAAACCCGTGGTGGCCAGACATTTTTAGAGTGGGTGACTGTTTTTGAATGACATGGTCATTTAGTGATAAAAAAAGAGTGTCGGAGGGACACTCAAAATGAGTTTGACATGGATATATTGCTTAAGCTGCATCTCTTCATATGGAGTCATACGCACCTAGTGTAACACTAACAGGCGTAAAGTTAACTATATTTTACTTTACCTCTATATTTTACTTTACATTGCCTCATCTACTTTGCACTGTCTCACTTTTATATGTGTTATTTACATCTGAAACAGTTTTTTTTTTTACATCAGATTACCACCCACTCAAAATGGGGTCACACCATTATGCATGGGAGGCAATAGGGTGTGAAAAAAATCTGTTTCTTTTGCAGTTTTAAATAACAAGAGCTCAACCCAATGGACATTTTTGTAGGCTGAGGACATTAAGGGATTTGCCTAGTGTCACAGTATGTTGAGCAGGTGCTGAGACTTGAACCTGATTCCCCAGCTCCAATGTCGGCAGTTCTGACCAATACGGCACATCCCCTCCCCTAATATGAACATGGCATACACACTGAAGTCAGATTGTGTAGTGTAGATACAGAGACACATTGTGTGTACGTATGCATTGGAAACCCAACCGTGAAATATTAGCCTGCACGATGTATTCATTTACTGTAGATTAAGCAATGTATTGTGGAGGCGTGACTGGAGCTTGCAAAGATATGCTGTTGCCACAAGTGGTATACTACACAATCCATGCAAAACACGGTCACATTTGCCCAGTTGGCCCTCCAGTCACTGATGTCTGTGTTTTTGTAGGGCTTTTCCTGACCTGGCTTGAGGGTATTAGAGCTCTTTATAACTGAACAAGGATGGCTTCATTACATGTTTTCCTTTTGACCAGAATCATAGGATGTAGAGCAAAGGCCATGATTCGAACCTGGTTCCCCAAGTGCCAAAGTAGGTAGTTCTGGGGATCTTGCATAATGTGGAGAATGCCATTGACACCAGCATCCTGTTCAATTAATGCTTTAAAAGCTGATTTCAAAGAGATTTGTTACATTTGAGGTGTTGTTTGTTTTCTTCCCCCTCAATGTATACTGTGCATTTGGGATTTGGTACATGTGTAAAGGAGATCATAGCAGCCGTTGGACTCTTTTTTCCATTGCAGTCAGCCTGTTACAGATGCCAAATTGCGAATGAACTGCTCACCAGCCAGGCATGCGTGGCGAACACTGTAGGAACTATTTGAGCAAGATTTCTATAGAGTTGTATAGTAAACCCTGAAAGAAACATTACTGTAGACATGTAGTGCTTAAAATCCACGTGAGAGAATGCATGAGTGGGTGTTAACCCCGCCTGGTGCAGTTGTGAAGTGGACATGCATGTTCACTCAGAGTGAATGCATGTCCACATCATGTTGTCTCCCCATGCCTGTCTGCAAAGCAATCCCGCAGTTCGCTTCTGACTGCCCTCATCACTGGAGATATCGAAGCTGCCCCGTACATCACATAATATTGCACAAAATAAAGTGTTGTTTGTGACTTTAAGATTTCGTGTTTCACAAATGTTTTTTGAAGTCTCTCCAACCCTATTGGTTACAGGCTCATCAGAGGAAAGCAAGTCTGGGATTTTCTTCACCGAATTTTACAGCCCTGTGTTTATGGTCCCCGTGTTCATGTTCTGACAAAGGGTTTGCATCCTGAATAAAACAGTGGTTTGCTAAAAGCTAGCACTCAAAATGCAAGCCATACAAACCATTTGTCAGGACTTAAGCATGGCTAACTTTGTTCAATAAGATGGTTTGATAGTGGTGGTAGTCATAATGGCAGAACTCGGGCCCATAGATGGAAACGGCCCGCTGACTTGTAGATTTTTATTTAACACTTCCTACTCAGTGATGAGGTCCTGGCTGCCAGATTGCAAGAGCTACCACAGATGGTGAGCTTGTCCCTAAACTAAGAAGGGTGCTGCTGGCAGGTCATGGTGGCTTTGCTGGTGCATTGCATGATCAAAAGCAGGCCAGCTGCATCATTTACAATGTTTGTAAATGATAAAGCTGGTTTTGATGATGTAGACCAACAAAGGGAGCTAATAGAGTTCCATCAGGATGGGGGTGATGTGATCATGTTTCTTCATCCCCTGGATAAAACGTCAAACAGCCTGCATGGTGTCCTTTATGGTTTAGGTCTTGTCTCATCATTGAGTCCAGTCAGACAAACCACACATAACTATAGTTTGTATTTTCTTGGACGATTTCATTTGTAAAGGTATTTAAATGAATAAAGAAATCTGTGAGGTACTGTGAATGGTTTTTTCAAGTTAGCTAGGATGTTTCTGGCTACAGAACGAAGTAGTTACATCATTATCAAACAGTGGCAGCCGGCAGCTTTAGGAAGGAGGGGGGCGGGCGGGAAGCACACACACACACACACACACACTCATTCTTTCACACACAGGCACGCACACATGCACGCACATCCATTAACATCACTCATACCATTCAAACATGCACGTACGCACCAAACATTCATTTTAAAACATCACACACACTCATTCCTTCACACACGCACGCGCGCACATCCATCCATTAACACTCACTTTTTCCCATCTTTTATGCCCACCACTTTCAAATGTCACCAGCCGCCACTGGTCTCCTGGGTTCTATATGAAAATTCCCGTCCTACATGCTAACTGTGGTTGGTGTCCTGGGTATAAATAGTTTGGATAATTTGAGCATTTTGTTTCAACCTTGTGCCCTTCTTATAGCCCCCCACTATTGTTTTTAAACACAATGAGATGAGTGAAGATGTTAAGAGATTACTTTGGTGTCTCCCCTCTAATCTCCCAGTTGTGATCGGCTAGTGGCAAAAGGGAGTTAGGTGATTGTTTTGTTTCCTTTCCCTGGTGAGCTTTATTATGTAAACTATGACTCATTGTTTGAGGTCGAGAGAACACATTCGAGCAGCATCAATTTTGCGGGGCGCAGCCTTACTATCCCCCTAGCGCTAGGTGTCAAATTAGGATCCCCCCTCCCTCCTCTGGTTGATATAACTCTGTGCAATATAGTTTGTTTGGCAGTATAGCAAGTGAGAGAGGTTTTGTGTGATTCTGAGAGCCTCGTTCGCTAAAGGAGAGGAAGGGGGTATCTTACGTACAGTTGATGGTTTTTGTACCTTCTTAAAAATATCAGCAACATTTTGAGTTGAAACAAGAAGTTCCGTTGTTTTCGCTTTATTTAAAATACATTGTACTTCCTATATAAGATTATCTATTTCTTCTATTGTACATTTCTCAGCAGCATGATGAACTGGTTGTTTGATGTTTGCTACCACCTGTGTGCTCTCCTGAGCTTTCCTCTTTCCCATTCTCTTCAAAACAGCATGCCAAACAACACAAAGGAAATGAAAATAGTTGTCTTTACCATTCTAGGAGGTTCTTTTCTAAAGCGACAGGATATGGGAAGCCATTCATGTCAAAATTACAGCTCCCCATATTGGACATCTCCTGAAATGCATAGCGTGCTGCAAAATGAATATGACACACACCAGAATGAATGTACTATGTGTCAAAATAATTATGATACCTGGCAGAATTAATATGCTACTTAGTGATTAATATGAATAACACACACACCAAATTGAAAAAGAAATATACTGAAATATATATAAATCATACTGAAAAGAATATGGCCCTCACTGTAAACAATAAAGCAATCACTGAAATGAATACAATATTCACCAAAAAGAATGGGGCATTTCTTGAAATGATTGACTTATGCCAAGAGAAATATGACATACATTGAAATTAATATGGCAGATGGAAAATAATATAATGTACTGGAATGAATATATTATACTCTGAAAAGAAAACAATGCACATTGAAGCTAATACAATGTACATTGAAATCAACACTAAACATGTTGCAATGAATTTGAATTGTGTTGAAATGAATATTACCGAGATGGCAATGAATATGAGACACATAGAAATGAATAGGAGATGATTGAAAATGAATATGGCTTGTGTTGAAATTAATGCAACCCCATTGAATTGAAGTTGACATGTCTTCAAATGAGTATGACCACAGCTGAAATTCACATGAGATTTGTTAAAATGAATATGGCGCGCCTTGAAATTAATATGACACATATTCAAACTAATATGATACATATTCAAATTAATATGATATATGTTTAAATTGATAAGTTGCATCTTAAAATTAATATGACAAGTGTTAATATGAATATGACATCCATTGAAATAAACTTAACATTGATTGAAAAGAATATAACACATGTTAAAATGAATATGACCTACGTTGAAATGAATATGACCTTCATTGAAATGAATTTGACATGTTTTAAAATTAATACGAGTAACGTTAAAATGATCATGACATTTATCACAATGAATATGGCTTGCATTGAAAGTGATATGATATACATTGACTTGATTACAATATATGTTGCAATGGATATGATTCATGTTAAAATTAAGATGTGTTAGTATGAATGAAGCATCCATTGAAAGAAATATGACACATGCTAAGATGAATATGACATGCATTGAAACAAATATGAGCTCCACCAAAACTAATTCAACATGTCTTAAACTGAATATGACCAATGCTGAAATTAAAATGAAACTTGTCAAAATGAATATGTTGTGCTTTGAAATTGATATGCTACACAGCAAAATAAATACTGCATATATTGAAATTAATATGACCTATATTGAAATGGATATGACCTGTGTTAAAATTATTATGACAAGTGTTAAGGTGAATATGACATCCATTGAAATGAATGACATTCATAGAAAGGAATATGACACATGTTAAGATGAATATGAGCCACTTTAAAATGAATATGACACCTGATGAAATTAATATGGCCCACATCAAAAGTTATATGACATTCTGTAACATGAATATCACACACTTTTAAATGAAAATGAAACTGTGAGATAAATGTAACATGCTTTGAAATGAATTAGGCAAATATTGAAATGAACACAAGCCATGTTTAAATGAATATGACTGCTGTTAAATTAACATGGCTTGCTCTGAACTTGTGTGGATTTGCTTTAAAATTAATATTACATATTAAAATTAATGTTAGATATTCTCAAAGGCTCGCATTATGATTTTGGCGGTTTGTGCACCATCATGGCGGCGGTGTGACCGCCATCTGCTTGGCAGTGAGACCACAGTATTACAATGCTGGCAGTCCCTTAGGAAAAGACTGCAGCAGTCCTGGCAGCACCACCAGGCAGCGCAGACCACCGCAGTGGCAAGGCAGGCCAAAAGGCAGACGGAGCCGGTCTTTTGGATGGCAACATTATGATGTTGCCTACTGCTAGTGTGACCGTGGCAGTCCAACCACCACATCCCAGCAGGTGGAAACGGAAAGCATAAAGGAAGCAACTCACCTGCAGGCAGTGTTACATGACCTGTGCCGCCATGGAGCCCATCACACACACGTCCTGCTGCAGATGCTGCTCATCGATGGACCCACACAGCACCCACATTGCAACACAATGGAAGGTCAATGGGATGCACAATAGGTTGTGAAACGAATATCCAAAGCTCACAATGCAAACAATACCTGCATAATAGTGATGGTGACATCAGGAGCATTCAAGGACACATTTCACTTTACATATGCCCCTAAAACAGCATTTGCATAGGAACTGACCCTTCATGTATCTCAGGGACAAACAATATTTGAGCCAAGTGATATTCCTACCTGCCAAATGTGTAAGTGCAAGTCAAGAAAGCACAGACAACGGCAACAGCATGGTCCAGACATCTAGATGATGTAGCTGTAAGGTACACACATCAAAGTGGACACATGGTCAGTCAAATCCAAAGGAAGCTACCACAATTTAACACCCTCCATGTGTGGACAAACAAAACTCTAGCTCCTGCACATGAGACGAAAGTACAATCTATATCAGGGGACAAATCTACACCATACATGCTGACATTGGCCAACACAAGATGAAATACTTACCCTAGCAAGGATAACACAATGCAATGACACCGCAATTGGATCAACACCCACATATCCATACAGTGAACATCTACCCTTCTCATGGGTGACCAACAATTCCCACAAAGTCAGATATTAAAAACAACAGCAAATGTGGTGGATGTGTCTGTGGGTGTTGTGGTGGTGCCTGGGGGTATGGTGAATGAGGTGTGTGGGGCTCTGGGTAGGGAGCTGTTGTAGGAGGCTGGCCTGGCTTGTAAGGGTACCTTAGGTACTTACACCTTATACCAGGTCCAGTTATCCCTTATTAGTGAAATGTAGAAGTGTTCTAGCAGCTTAGGCTGATAGAGGTAGCTGTAGCAGAGCATCTTAGGCTGAACTAGGAGACATGCAAAGCTCCTGCAATACCACTTATAGTTACACAGTACTTATACACTATAAAAGACAATACTCAGTGTTACCAAAAATAAAGGTACTTTATTTTAGTGACACAAGACCAAAATTATCTTAGAGGCAATACTCCTTCTGGAGGTAAGTATTATACACAATATATACACTAGACACCAAAATCAGGTAAGCAAATAGTCATAGGCTAGTGCAAACAATAAAAAATACCATAGAATGCAATAGGAAGAAATAGGCCTTGGGGCAACACAAACCATATACTAAGAAAGTGGAATGTGATCACGAATTCCCCATAGGCAAGTGTAGTGTGTAGAGGGGCACTGGGAGTGTAAGAAAACCACAAAGGTTGGTAAAATACCCCACCCCAGAGCCCAGGAAAGTAGGAGTAAAGTACTGCAAGTTTCCTTAGGACACACTAAAAGTCGTGAATAGAGTTATTGCAAGAACCAAGCAAAGCTGCAAGCAACAAATGGTGGATTCCTGGACCTGAAGACTTGTAAAGAGAGGAGAACAAGTCCAGAAGTCTCAGGAGATTCCAGGAAGGACAGGAGCCCCTGCCAACCTAGAAGATGGTGCAAAAGAGGATTCTCCGGTTGGAAGAAGTCTGCAGAATAGCACCAAAGAAGATGGCTGTGGGTTCCTGCATGATGCAAAGGATGTCCCACATGGAGATGTTGGATGTAGCGAGTTGTAGCACTAGATCAGTCCAACAAGCCTTGGTTCAAGCAATGTTGCGGATTGTGTCCAAATGGTGTTGCCTGGACCTAGGAGGGACATGGGGGCCTCAACTCAGACTGAGGAGGCAGAGGGGGCTCCCAACACTGGACGGAACCCACAGATGACCAGGCAGCACCCACAGAAGTCCCAGGACACGGGGACAAAGAAGGTGCAAATTCCGGTTGCTGCAGCACTACACAAGAAACTCCCACGCCCCCGGAGAACAACTCAGCGAGTTGAGCATCACAGGATAGAGTGCTGGGGACCTGTGCCAGGCTGTGCATGAAGGATTCTTGCAAATAGTGCACAGAGGCCTCAGGAGGTGAAGATGACGTGGTGCACAGGGGTACTGTGGCAAATGGGGAAGGCAAGCTCTTACTTCCTCCAAATTTGGACAGCTGGACCTTAGGACAGTCTGTGTCAAAGGGGTCCACCACCTGTGTTCCAAGGAGCACGCTCGTCATCAGGAGAGGAGTCCCAGAGAACCTGTTGTCGTCTTAGAAGGTTCCTGCTGGAGCAGGGAAGTGACTCTGTCACTCCACGGGAGATTTCTTTGGTCCTTCTGGTGCAGGGTGAAGACAGGGAGTCCCCAGAGTGTGCACACCATAGAAACTGTTGCAGTTGCTGGCTGGAGCTGAAGTTGTAGAGTCGCAGTAGCTTTTCTGGATACTTTGTTGGAGTTACAGCGGTTCCTGGAGCAGTCTGCAGTTGATCCGAGGTCAGAGGATGAAGCAGGAGTTGCAGAGGATTTCTGGTGGAAACGTGCAAGCCAAATCTGAAGAGGAACCCACAAGAGAGACCCTAAGTAGCCCTGAGAGTGGGATTGGCTACCTACCGAGGTATGCAGCTATCAGGAGGGGTCTCTGATGTCACCTGTTGGCACTGGCCACTCAGAGATCTCCAGAGTGACCCCACACCTCAGAAAACAAGATGGCTAACACAAGTGACACAATGCAGGAGCTCTGGGCACCACCCCTGGAGTGGTGATTAACAGGGGAGTGGTCACTTCCCTTCCCATTGTCCAGTTTTGCGCCAGAGCAGGGACAGGGGGTCCCTGAACCGGTGTAGACTGGCTTATGCAAGGAGGGCACCATCTGTGCCCTGTAAAGCATTTCCAGAGGCTCTGGAATGCTACCCCTCCCAAGCCTGTAACACCTATTTCCAAAGGAAGAGGGCGTAACACCCTCCTCCCAAAGGAAATGCTCTGTTCTGCCTTCCTGGGACTGGGTGACTCAGACCCCAGGAGGGCAAAACCCTGTCTGTGAGGTGGCAGCAGGTGTAGCTGCAGTGCAATCCTCAGAGAGCTGGTTTAGCAGTACTGGGGGTCCATGGTGGAGCCCACAGGATGCATGGGATTGGCCCCCAATACCACATTTGGAATGAGGGGACAATTCCATGATCCTAGACACCTTACATGGCCATATTTGGAGCTACCATTGTGAAGCTACATATAGGTATTGACCTATATGTAGTGCACCCGTGTAATTGCGTCCCCGCACTCACAAAGTCCCGGGAAATGGCCTTGAACTATGTGGGGGCAACTTTGCTAGTGCAAGGGTTCCCTCACATTTAGTAACTTTGCACCTAACCTTCAGCAAGTGAGGGTTAGACATATTGGTGACTTATAAGTTACTTAAGTGCAGTGAAAATGGCTGTGAAATAGTGTGTGCACTATTTCATACAGGCTGCTATGGCATGCCTATGCAAGAGTTTGCCTGAGCTCTCTATGGGTGGCAAAAGAAATGCGTCAGCCCATATGGATCTCCTGGAACCCCAATGCCCTGGGTACCTAGGTACCATATACTAGGCACTTATTAGGGGGTCCAGTGTGCCAATTGAAATTGGTAAATGAAGTCACTAGCCTACAGTGACAAATTTAAAAGCAGAGAGAGCATAAGCACTGAAGGTCTGGTTAGCAGAGCCTCAGTGACGCAGTCAAGCACTATACAGACACACACATTAGGCCATAAACTATGAGCACAAACTCACAGGATGTCTCAAATATTTTGAACATCCAGAAAGCAATCCTTATTGATGTCTCATAAAACATGCTCTTTATTAAAAAGAAAATAATGGGCTGAGGGATGTCCCATAACATACCCTTTGAACCTTCTACAGAGATGGCAGTTTTGTACATCATATGATCTCTTGTTTAAAAAACAGCTTAGGTGAACACTGCAGACTGCATATGTGAATATATAGTGAATTTAGCAAAAGCAAGCTTTATATTTACTTAAATGATCAATAAAAATGGGCATTGTAGGAAATTGGTTTACTGGTTGGGAGGTGAATCCCTACTCAAGCAGCAAGCACAATTCTTGTCAGAGGGGAACACAAGCAAATCCAAAATTAATATGTGCTTAACCTTTTGGTAGCTTGGCACAAAAACAGTCAGGCTTAACTTAGAGGAAATGTGTAAAGAATTTATGCAGTGCTTCTAACAGTAGTAAAGTGAAATCACCTCACAAGAAAAATCCCAAATCTGTTCAGAAAAATAAATTAAAATTTACTAAATTATTTGACACCAAATGGTAAAAATCCAATTAGTAGAACTGGAGCTATGCAACTTAAAAGATTTAAGTAAAAATAGTGCTTAAAAGCACAAAGTGCCAACAGTGGTTAGCTGGTCCACTGGACCAGGACAAAGTCACAAACTCAGACTGACCACAATGGAGCATAGGCCAGATACAGGGACCAAGTTAGGCCTACTGAACAAAGCAACTTAAGTCTGGTTTGCAGAGGTTTGCAAGATCACACTTTAAGGATATGTTGTACAATGGTAGTTCTGATGGGCTACGGACTGCGATGCGAGGTCCTGCGTTATGGATGTGTTGCACAGCAGTGATTTGGGGGAGGTGCCAGGCTGTGATGCGAGGTGCTGTGTGGGGAATGTGTCTTCGTGTGGTGGTTCAGAGGAGTTACAAGGCTGTGATGGGAGGCCCTGCATCGACAAGGTATTTCACACTGGCGGTTCCAAAGAGGTGAGGGGTGCTACATGGGGATGCCTTGCACAGCAGCGGTTCCAATGTGAGGCTGTGAAGAGGTGCATTTTACTGTGTTGGTTCTGCCCAAAAGACCAATGCCGGGCTGATAGAGCACCTTCAGGCCCACTTTTAAGGGCCTAGGCCTTGATTGATTTGACTTGGGGGCAAGACTTACACAGGCACAGTCCAGGTGCTGGGTGCAAAGTGGTGGGAGCCTTTTCTGTGTGAGTGCTGAATATTGATCAGGAGCCCTTGGAGTCACTCTTATGGTCCTGTGTTCAAGATGCAGATCCAGTCCTTTTCACTCAGACAGTAGGGCAGCAGAGTAGCAGTATTTCTTGCAGCAGAGCACCACAGCAGTCCTTCTTTTCAATCTTCTACAGATCCAGAAGTGTACTGAAAAGTTGGATCTGAGTGGTACCCACTTTGAAGTAGGAGAAACTTCGGGTGTCTTCTCCCTAAAGATGTGTCTTGAATTTCCTGCCTCTCCACTCTAGCCCCAGCATGTCTGGGGTCACAAAAGACTAGCGTGAAACCCTTTGTGATTGTGCTGAGGCAGAACCTTTGTGATATGCATGTGTGGTAGTTGACAGCTCTGCCCATCCTTTCAACACCTATTCCCTCTTTGTCTCACTGTCTGGGAGCGATACACAAAGATCAGCTGCCAGCTACACCAAGTCATGTGACACAGGTTACATTCTGTATCCACCAAATATCAATGACAAATAATTACCAACTTTTTAAAAGTGGCATTTTCAGAATTGTGACTTAAAATTGACTTTATCATTAAAGAGGGTTTTACATTACAGATCTTTAGACAACAAACCTGGCATTCCTACTGGCTCCCAATTGAATTAAGTACTAAGGGAAAGGGGGAGGCACAATGGTGTAATTTGAAGAAGAATAAATGTAGAATATCAAAGAAAAGTCCAAGGAAACTGTGGTTAAAGGAAGTGGGAGACCCTGGTGCTCCAGCCATAAAGGTGACCGATAGTCTGACACCGTCGCAAGATAACAGCAAGCATTAGTCACTATTTGCTGAGGAAAGTTCCTTAGATCCTGCAACCTCGATATTGGATCCCAGAGTTGGTCCTTTTGTTGCTATGACAAATTATATGTTCAGTGATTCCCAAATTCGTTGTCAACACAGTGAGAATTTTCTACCATCTGTTAGAGTTCCCACTCATGCATCTGTTGACACTTTATGGTAAGACTTTGTTGCACTATTTGACTCTGATCTAACTGTGAATGGTTCTTTTTTACTTTCTTGTTTTGCAGACATTGAAAATTTAAATATGATACAAAGTAAAGATATTTCTCTTGTATATTTAACTCATGTCCCAGAGCATTAATGACAAGTGTCAAGTTCTTTCCAAAATCGTTCCTTTTCTAATTTTACAAAATGGTGTTCTGTTGCAATGTAGAGGCATTGATGTAATTCCAGTTTTGGAGGAAAAGCATACAGCCAGTGGTCATTATGTTCATTCTAATCCGGCACTGTTTGATGAGTGCTTGCAACTTTGTATGGATTACCATCTAGCAATCTGAAAAGTTTGAAAGTTTCTGAATTGAATAGGGGGAGATTACTAAAATATTCTGGGTCAAATGTTCCTGCTTCCTTTATCCCCTCTGCAGGGGATTAGCAAATGAAGTGGAGTTGGTTGGCTGGAGCATTACATAGTACCTAGGTGTTGGTGCATGTTTCAAAACTTGGTCATTAGTAGTAAATTAAGAATGGTCTCTTAGAATGTGGCTGGAATAACAAATTCTTCTGAGAAACTTGATTTTTTAAGATGCTTAAATGCTGACTTAGGGCCTCCTTATGAGATTGGCAGTCTCAGGACTGCTATGTTGGCGGTGGCGGCAATACCGCCAACAGGCTGTTGGAGAAGACCGCCAAATTATGATCATGGTGGTATTCCCAACAGAATACAGCCAAAGTACAACCGGCACCACCATTCCAGTCAGACTGCAACAGACGACAGAAGGCACCTTCAGGCCAGCGGATACCCTGCTAACACTGGACACATTTTCTGCCACAGTCACACCACCATAGAAACCCAGGCGGAAACTAGTTGCATAAAAGGAGACACTGACCTTCAGGAAGCCATACTCGTCAGGAGCTGCCATGAAACCAGAACTACACGTCATCCTGCTGCTCTTGCTCCCACAAAGACAACAGAATCTTCGCCACTGACAGCAACTGTAAGTACACACACTTGCTTATAAGTGTTGTATTTTGTCAATTTATGTAATGTATGTACACTAACACAATATACCATCAGGAAGGGGGTGAGAGGGTGAGAACCACACACTACTACACACTGACATGCACACTTACATACAGCCACACACACACCAGCACATACACAGTACACACACTACGCCCAACACACATCTAAAAAACACACAGTTAGGAATGGAAACACAGCACAGGCCATTTACATACAATAACACACAACACCACAACATGTCACAACAACACCACAGCTATACCATCGTCAATATGTTGGTAAGCACTCACTATAGACACTATCCTGGGACACATCACACATGCAGCACAAACACCAACCAACAGGCAACAAACACACACAACAACACAACCATACAACTTACCAATAGAGATACAGATCACACACAGCACATCTTCTCTATCAGAACATGCACTAAATGCAAACGCACACTGCCAAAACACACCAAGCCACATAACACACCAACAAACACATGTCAACACAAACACCAATCAATAGCATGGCAACAAAATGTTTCGAATTGACACACACACTATCACTTTGGGAGATAAGTACAGCATACAACCTCACATACTGCCCAGACATTTCAGGTAGCACCAACACCACACACACACACACAAATACTGACACACAACCAATGTCAGCCAGGAACAACTCCATACTCGGAAAAGAAATGCATGACAAAGATTTAACCACTAAACCAACAACAGGTTGGTTTTAAATATATTAAAATGTATCTGTGTTTTTGAAACCCAAAGGCCATAGGACAGTCAAAATACAAAAGTCTGTAGGCACACAGTGCACATATGTGTGCATAGAATTTGACTCCTGACTGTCATGTAACCGCCACAGGTAGGGGCATCATGGGGCAGGCAGGCAGTTCAGGGATCATCCAGGGTGGTGGATGGGGGGGGTTGGACTTAGGTTTGGGAGGGGGGCCTTCGGGATGTGGCTTGGGTGGGGGGTTAAGTTTAGGATTAGGGGAGGGTTGGCTTTTTTTGGGAGGGGTAGCCTTCTTGGAAGGGGGAGGGACATGGGTACTTGCGGGGGAGCACGAGGGGCAGGGGAGGCCTTGGAGGTGAAAGGGACAGACTAAGGGAAGGAAGCAAAATGTTTAGGGGTCTCACGGGTGGAGAGGAGTGGGGAAAAAGGCAAACTCTGAAAGGAAGGCTTTTTTTGACACACGGGGACAGTCATAGCAAAAGGATTTGGGTTTAGAACGGAGAGGGAGAAGGAGTGGTTGCAAGAGATGTTGGTGTGGAAGTCCTGGTGGGTGTATGTGTCTTGGGATGAGGTGGCTAGAGGTGCTAGGGGATGCTGTGGTGGGTGGGTGACTGTCTGTTGGGGTGCTGACAGAAGGTATGGTGGATATACTGCATGTAGGAGTATCAGTGGTTGTGGTGTCTGCAGGTGTGGTGATTCGAGTGGATGTCTGAGAGACTGCCTTGTTGCTGTCTGTAGGTAGGATAGGTGTAGTGGCTGGATCTGTGAATGTTGGTGTGGTGTCTGCAGGTGTGTCAGGTATGCTGTGTGTGATGCTGGGATGGTGGGGGTATCAGGGCAGGTTGTGACTGTTGCTGTTGTACATCTGAATGTTGCTTGTGTGCATGCCAGTGGGGTGTCTTGTGGTGCTTATGTCTGTCTGAGTTACCCTTGGATGTTGAGGTGGATGCATGCCTGTTGTTTGTGTGCTTTGGCTGGGTCTGGGAAGAGGGGTTTGGAATTGGGAAGAGGAGGTGGAAAAGGGACAGTAGACAAAGGGTGACTGGCTGCTGTCAGTGTGGAGGCCAAAGCCTGAAAGGATCTCTGTAGGCCAGCCAGTGCACCATGAATGCCCTCCAGGAACGCATTATTCTGTTGGATTTAAGTTGCCAGTCCCTGGATGGTATTCACAATTGTCGACTGACTCACAGAGATGGACCTCAGGAGGTCAATAGCCTCCTCACTGAGGGCAGCAGGGCTAACAGGGGATGGGGCAGAGGTGTTTGCTGCAAAGGAGATGCCCATCCTCTTGAGTGAGCGGGCACAGCCAACTGGGTGGGGAGCTACAGGGAGGGCGGTGGTAGAATTGGGGGGGTGGACAGAGATGGTGCTGGGGTGGTCCCAGTTGGGTCTGCCCCCACCAGGGAGTGTCCACTGCAGAAGGATTCTGATGATGATGAACTGGATCATGTCTCCCCCGTGGCACTCTCCTCGACCTTCGGGCCACTTGGTCCCTCAGTGGTATCATGACTTGAGGTTCCATGGCCAGCAGCTTCCCCATCGTCTGTGCCCCATCTCCTTCACTTGCTGATGCTGATGCTGGAAAACAGAAAGAGAGGTAGGGTCATCATATTCTTTTCAAACACTTGCATCACATTGTACACATTGATCGCATTACAGCTACATGCACTGCAAGCACAGTTAAAACGAGGTTAGTGCCAACATCATGCCACAACTAGACACCTCCTACACTACTGCATTACAACAATGTCACACACCAGCTAACCCACCTATCACACACCGGCTATTCCATCATATCAGTAGAGCAATCACAATAACCATGAGTCCCTATTCACAGCAACATAGTCAACCAACAACCAAGCAATGAGAAATGGTGGTACCGTTAATTTCAACATATCACATACACAAAATCCACACATACGTACATTTTTAGTGGATGTCATGTACAAGGGAAGGAACCACATCATGTGCCAAACACCTGACAGCATGTTGTATATAAGCACAGAGTCCTCAACTTCACAACTGATGTTTGCAAACATGCAATAACTATGCCTGCCTTTTCAATAATTGGAGTATGATAGACTCTAAACACATCAGCAACACATGTCCCAACAGACATGTAGGAAAGGATGATACATACTTTGTGAAGCTACTCATCTAAGTAATTTTCTACCTGTAAATAAAAGTCATGTACACTTATAAGGGAAAACGTAGCCCACAGGATTTACCCACAGACAAGCCCAACATCTTAAATACAATGGACACCTGTCATGCGCATGAAGGCCACATACAGTTCAACTAATCATGATGAGTGGCAACATCATTAGCCCATTAATCAAGTGGCAACATCACTACCCATACTTCAGACATGAGTAATCTTACATCTGTATATTAACATTACAATGCCACAACACACTTCTGAGCTTAACATGATGAAGACATACACCTTGAGGCAAGTCAAATGAATGAATACACATACCATTCCAACAACATGTGAAGGTGAAATACAACACCTGCAACCAACACAGTTCAGTCAGTACAAACTATGAGATTCCATACCAAAAGGCCTACATAACATGTCCACAATAGCAAAATATGTTGAAGTTACATCACAATGTTGATATATTTCTGAACCTAACAATGCACATATGATGTTGGCAAAAACAGTTTAGATTGTATCAATTACCATGATATTGTGGCCTATTTAGCATGTCCACAACACAATGGAACAGGAAATTGCTGTGTAGCCACTTACCATCCAAAGAACACGTTCATGCTACTAATATTCTGAGCTCTCATCAATAATATGGGTTGCACTAGGAGTCTAGTTCTACCACCATGGTTTAGTACATACAGGATGTCCATTCTGAGGAACCATCACAGGTGTCAATGTTTAGTCCACACTTACCAATGGGGACACATCCTAAGAAATCTGAGTAAGTGCAGCAATTGTGGCATGTGAAATCTTAGATTGAAATCACAACCTCACAATAAATCGATACTCAGGAATAGTAGACATCTACTCCTAGAACAAACTCATTTAGTCATGCTTCATGCCAAAACAAGTATGGTGAACAATCAAGTTAGTGCAAGTAGCCAAACATACCTCACGCCTCAAACTCTTTTGCAAGTCACCCTCTGCAATAAGGCCATCTGTGAAGTGGAGTCAAGCATACAACATGCATACCTAGTACCAGGTTTTGGCAAGAAACATAGGACCAGACCACAAGTATGTGCTTAAAATGGTACATCTCTACAACTATTTGTCACCCCAACTTGATGTAAATGCTGTACTGTACATATGTGGATCACAGACTACCTACTATGTATCAGAGATGACAGTCTTTCTATGCACATGTGCCCTTAACCATCTATCCACACACAATAGCTCAATCCGTAATCCATGCACATTTCCTCACCTGCTCCTCTGGTGCACCACATAGCTGTCTATTCAAGGGTAGGACCTCTTCCACAAGCTTGGCCAGCTGTTCAAGAGAGAAGGCAGGGGCCCTATCACCTGCAGGACATGCCATGATTGCTCCCAGAGGCAGTACATAGCAGCTCAGGTTGTGGAGGTCTTGCTGGCAGCAGAGTCAGGAGTCAAGTGAGGGATTATGCAGAAAATGACAGTCACAGACACCACATACAGGACTGTCACTGCCGGCAGATGTTACCATTGGCCCAAGTCCACCAAAGGCAATAATGTGTTCAATGGCAATGTCCACCGTGTTTATAACCGCCTACCGCCATGACGACATCCGCAGGCAGAGTCAGGTCACTTCCTGATGTCCAGTACAGTAGGTCAGTCAGCTGCATTTTAGGGCTCAAATATGTATGATGTAGTAATGAAAGTTGCATCATTAACTGAAACCTAATATCTATGACAAAGTCTGAAGTGTAGGCTTACTGTTTACAAGTATTAATGTGCATGTAGTTAGTAGAGGAAGTGAAATGAGGTATTTTGGGTTATGTACATGAAAAGTGTTGTCACCATACAAATGACAATCTGAAGATGGAAAAGGTGCCATAAAATGTGTTACATGTCTACAGGGTTGATGTAACTTTCACTGTCAGTGTCATGTATCTCCATGTAGAGTACATGTGAGGGTTTAGGGGATGTGAATCTGGTACACTTCCATATTTTGGCTCGCTATGTGCTGAATACCACATACTCACTGTTTAATGTGACATGATTTAGATATATGTGTGATGTTGTTGTGATCTTACTTATGATGTGTGGATTGAGTCACACAGAGACATTCTGGTGTTCTCCCACATAGTTATCCTGGCTTGAAACGAGCAAGACAACCTCCAGTGTACAGTCCACTAGCAGACCTAAAGAACATGTATTCCAAGTATTTTGCCTGGATAGCCATACAATTATGGATCTCTGTCATCAGTTGGAGCCAGATTTGATGCCTGCCATTCGCAATCCCAAATAGCATACCTTCCATTGTTCAAGTCAAGTCAGTGCTGCACTTCCTGGCCACTGGGTCCTTTCAGAATACAGTGGCCCTAACTGCAGGGATGTCTCAGCCCATGTTCAGTCTGGTTTTGAAGGATGTACTACCTGCATTCTTAAACCACCCGGACAGCAACATCAGAATTATCTAATGTGAGGATTCGGCCCATGTGAAGGCTGCTTTCTATGCTTTTGGACACATTCCACATGTGACTGCAGCCATAGATGGCACCTGTTAGACCTGGCATCCTTGGTGTGGTCTCCCCAAACTTTTTGCCTCCACTTCCCAGGTTGTTGCTGTGTGCTGGACTATGTTTTTGCTGTTTTTGTTACTCAGGGCACTTTACCACTGCTGACCAGTGATAAGGTGCAAGTGCTCCCTATGTGAAATTGTATGTGTAATTGGCTTTTCCATGATTGGCATATTTGATTTACTTGTAAGTCCCTAGTAACATGTGCTAGAGGTGCCTGCGGCCTGTAAATCAAATGCTACTGTGGGTCTGCAGCACTGATTGTGCCACACAATTGACTAGCACTGTAAACATGGCTCAGACCTGCAACTGCAGTGTCTGTGTGTGCAGTTTTAAACTGCCAATTCAACCTGGCATGTGTACCCACTTGCCAGGCCCAAACCTTCCCTTTTTTATCTATTTAAGGCACCATAAAGGTAGGCCCTAGGTAGCACCATGGGCAGGGTGCAGTGTATGTTAAAGGTGGGACATATACTGATGTGTTTTACATGTCCTAACAGTGAAATACTGCCAAATGTGTTTTTCACTGTTGCAAGGCCTATTTCTCTCATAGGTTGACATGGGGGCTGCCTTCAAATATTCTTAAAGACAGTTTCCCTTTGAGAGCAGATGGAGATTTGGAGTTTGGGGTCTCTGAACTCACAATTTAAAAATACATCTTTTAGTGATGTTGGCTTTTAGATTGTTAGTTTGAAAATAATTTTTTTAGAAATTAGACATTTCCTTGCTTTAACCATTCTGTGACTCTACCTGTTTGTGGATTCCCTGTCTGGGTCAGGCTGACAGTTGGGCTGTTTGTGAATCTCCTGTAAACAGTGACATAAAAGGAGCTGGGGTGTAGTCTGCATATCCTGATAAGCCATCTGTGCTAGAGTGGGGGGAGGAGTGGTCACTTACACCTGTGCCTGTCCTCACACAATGCAGTCTCCAACCCCCTTCTGTGTGTCTGGGGCCTGGCCTGGCCAAGGCAGGATCCTGTAAACAACAGAGTCTTTTCTTTGAAGTTGGACAACTTAAAAGGCAGAAAGGGGTATAAGTAGTGGACCCAAAACCCCAGACCTTAGATTTGCTTCTGAAACTACGAGGAACCTCTGTCAAGGTGAAGATCCGAAGAGCTCAGGAGAAGTGCTGACCCTGCCTGTCAATATGCTTTGTTGTGCTATGCTACATTTGCTGCCTTTGCCTGTGAAAGGGGACAAAGACTCAACTTTGTGGTATGTTTCTGCTTGAGAATAATCTCCAAGGGCTTGGACTGAGCTTGTCTCTTATTTTTGAAGCCTCAGTGACAGCAAAGGTTTCACCGACCAGTCTCTGACTCTGCATGCTGCGGACTCTAGCTGATCAGAGGGTGCCATTCCAGTTCCTGGGCCTTTGAGAGTGAATTTCTGGTAAAATCCTGTGAAACTACACCGACAACACCGTGCGACTTCGTAAGGATGCCACTGCCAGGAACCTGTGACGCCGCCTGCACCTGAAGCGGTGGACCTCGTAGAAGTGCAAGGACCCACCAACATCACAGGCCCCACATCACTGATGCCACTGACATCCCAAGAACTCACAAGATTGGAGTATCATAGCACTGACGTTTGTGACACCCAACTCCTTCGCAGTGCCTGTGAACCTGTGACGTGAACATTACCCTGTGAGTTCGCCCTACAGCATCATGACTTCGCCGGGCTTTGACTTTGCCTGGAGGTGCCGGGGCACCGACTCCTCGCAACCGACGCCACCTCACATCCACTGCTCCGAAGCCAGGACCCGACGCCTCCACTCCTTTGCCTCGCTGCCCGAAACTGACACCGACACGGATCTAGCGACGCCTCACTCCCCGGCTCCGTGCACCGGCCAGTTTTTAACACTTTTGCAAAGGTAATCAGCAAAACCTGGGGATCAGTATGACCCTGTAAATGGTGATGTGGAGTCACATTGTGGGAAACGGCTCCGTCGCGGCGCTGCTTAACACAAATTACAGCATTGGTGCTTCTAGGCACTATTTTTGTGTTTGTAATTGCTAAAAACAGAGTGAGGGCCCTTGCTTGGACAGGGAGTAACCTGACTGCCAACCAAAGACCCCCATTTCTAACACTGGTGATCAGCGGTGAGGATTGGACTTGTATTTATACTTGACATACAGTGATTAGGTGTACACTACTGTTTTCAGGGCAGACCATTACGTAACCACATACCATGTTTTTGTGATTTAGTTTTTTTCATCTGCTTCCATTATTTTTGATTTTTGAACTTCTCCTTGGAAACTCTTTGTCCTTCCTTGGAACTCTGCACTTTTGACTTGCCATCATGCCTCAATCTGGAGATGCACCAGCTGGAGCTGTTTTTTGAGTTGGAGAAGCTGGAGAGTTATACAGTTGCTCAAATGAAACAGTTCAGTAAAGACTTTGCCTGTTCCATTAGGAGCTTCCCCAGGAAGGAGGAGCTGAGGGCCTGGGTGACAGCCAAGGAGGTTAGGGGTCACACAGAGGGAGGAGATTGAGTGAGAGGAGGTACAAGACAGCCATGAGGGCATAGTAGAGGTGCCTGTACTTCCTGGGGGAGGGTCTCCAGGGCAGGTAGCAGTGTGTCCTCTAAGGGTCTGACTCCTGAAGAGTTGCAAGAAAGACAGGCAGAGAGAGTGCACCTGTTTGAGTTAGAGAAGTTTAAGATGGAGAGGGAGATGGAAGAAAGGAGGATTGCCATTGAGGATAAAAAGATGTTCTTGGCTCATGAGCTTAGTGTGAAGGAACTAGATCAGAGGAGCCAGTCTAGTTGAGATGGTGACAGCAGTACCACATTGTGCCTGAGAGGAGGGTGCACATTCCCAAAGACCTAGTTAAGGATTACAAGAGGGAGGATGAAACATACTTGTTATTTAAGGGGTATGAGTCTGATCTCCACATGAACATGGTCCCTGAAGCACATTGGGGGGGGCAGGTCTGTGTGAGCACTTCGAGGTAGAAGGGAGGTACACCTTGGCATCCTTAGGGGATCCTCGGGGACTCACCTACACTATCATGAAGGAAGCCCTAATCATAAGATATGGTCTCACCCCTGAGCAGTGCAAGGACAAGTTAAGGTCCTACAAAAAGAAAGAATCCTAAACTTGGCTAAAATATGTTGACTATTCCTGCAGGTCACTAAATGGTTGGGTGAAAGGCATTAAGGTAACAACTTATGAGGGGCTTTACAACTTGATTGCTTGGGAGCACTTGTACAGTTTTTTTTTTTTTTCAGAGCTGCGCCAGTACCTGATTGGCAGCAAGCTGACTGACCCCTAGAAGCTTGCACAGGAAGCGGACCAACAGAAGAGCACCATGGTCCAAAAGAGGTATTGGGAGGCAACACCTAGGGTGTGCAGGTTCACTCTCAGAAGAATATGGAGTATAAGGTTAAACAGGGGGAGTTCTCTTAAAGGGCCCCAACCTAGTTCCCAGGGTAAGGATTCCCAGAAGCCAGTTGAAAAGAAGCCATGGTTTTCTAAAGGGAAACCTGCATGGGCGTGCCCAGCAAGTGTTATGCATGTGAACAGGTGGGTCATGTGAGGGGGGACCTCAAATGCCGCAAGTGGACACCGGCACCCGCTGGTGCTCAGTCACAGGGTTTGGCCAGTATAGCGTTTCGGGTGGAGTTAAAGATTACAAGAGGGAGGATGAAATATACTTGTTGTTTAAGGGGTATGAGTCAGGTGGATGGGAGCCAGCTGAGATGACCCTTGTCTCACTAGGGGACAGTGAGATGGTCCAGAGAACACTTGTGCCTGGGAACACTAAGAAGTACAGGCAGTGAGTGACCATTAGTGGACAGAGGGTGGAGGTTCTGAGAGACACAGGAGCCAGTATGACTACTGTGGGAAGTCACCTGGTGTCTGAAGAGCATATAGATCCCCATGTACTTCACCAAGTAGCTGCGGTAGACAACTTGGAGCGCCTGTGCAGAGTGGCACAGGTTCCCTTTGAATAGGATGGGAGGTCCCAGGTGCTTTGAGAGTAGCTATGAGTCCAACCATGCCTGTAGATTGTCTGCTTGGCAATGACCTAGAGGATTCCCCTTGGAAGGAGGTTGAACACAGTTCTTATTTGGAGATGTTGGGGCTGCCTGGGAGGGTGTGTGTGTCCACCTGGTCAATGGTGGCCTGTCCGAGTGATCAGGAGACCCTGGAGCCTGAAAGAGTGGCCCAGGTGTCTGCAAGAAGGAGGAAGGGCAAGGGGCATGGGAAAACCGCTCTAGAAGTTCCCACATCCGGGAGGAGGCTGAACCTGAGGGGGATGCCCCGAGCATACAGGGGAACAGGTGGCTGAACTGGGGGAGGTTCCTGAGCTGAGTCAGTGGCAGCAGGAAGGGCGACCCACCAGGGAAGCATTCTGTGAGGCACAGAAGGTATGCCTTAGTCTGGAGGGTTTGCGGCAGCAGGCTGCAGACCAGGAGTCTGACAACAACTCTGGATTACACTTGATCTACTGGGAGGATGGCCTCCTATATAGTGAGCCTAAGGTTGCTGAGCCTGGGTCAGCCCGTGTGCTGGTGGTACCCCAGTAATTCAGAGCCTTCCTACTGGGTCTGGCTCATGATGTGCCTTTAGCTGGACATACGGGGAGGACAAGACCTTTGAACAGCTTGTCACCCACTTTTACTGGCCCCAAATATGCAGGCACTCTGATGTGCGCTGTAGGTCTTGCCAAACTTGTCAGGCAAGTGTGAGGGGATATCTAAGGCCCCCATATAACCTTTTCCTGTAGTCAGCACCACCTTTGAAAGGGTTGGTATTGTCATTGTGGGGCCTCAGGATCCCAGGACAGCAATTGGCAACAGGTTTATCCTGGTCTAGGTGGATCATGCCATCTGGTACCCATAAGCCATTCCTTTGAGGTCAATCACCTCCCCTGTGGTGAGACGTGCTCTAATAGGGGGTTTTACCCGCATGGGGTTCCCCAAAGAAGTGGTCTCTGATAGGGGTACCAACTTCATATCTACCTATATGAAGTCTTTATGGAAGAAGTGTGGGGTAACCTGAAGTTTACCACTCCTTACCATCCCCAAGGAAATGATCTGGTTGAGAGATTGAACCACACCCTGAAAGACATGATCATGGGCCTGTCAGGGCCCTTGAGGCATAAGTGTGACTTACTCTTGTCATGCCTTCTGTTTGCCTACAGGGAAGTGCCACAAAAAAGTCTTGGATTTAGCCCTTTTGAGTTGTTGTAGGGCCACCCTGTCAGGGGTCCTTTGAGTCTGGTTAGGGAAGGCTTTGAGAAAGCCTCCAGTAAGCCCCCTGAGGATGCATTCAGTTACATGCTGGCTCAGGAAGCTCGGTCAGGAGAACCTAGAAGCTAGCCAGAAAGACATGAAACACTGGTATGACCAGAATGCCACTCCGGTGGAGTTTAATCCTGGGCAGAAAGTGTTGTTGATGGCCCCAGTGGAGTCTCGTGCTCTCCATGACAAGTGGACTGGGCCTTTTGAGGTGGTGGAGCGTCAGAGTAATGCCACCTAAGTGGTGGACGTGCTGACTCCTAGAAACCCTTTGAGGGTCCCACATGCCTCATTTTGGGAGTCCACAAGTAACTATGCACTTGGCAACAGATGATGAGGTGGAGGAAGAGAGTGAGGCTCTTTCTGACCTCCTGTCTGCCAAAGAGAAAGATGGATCAGTGAGGGTTTGAACCTCTCATCCTCACTGAACCTAGAGCAACAGAGGGAGTGTCACCAAGTGTTGGGGCAGTTTGCCTCATTGTCTCGTTGATCCCAGGGGTCATTCATTTGTGTACACATGGTGGGGACACTGGGGACAGTCTACCTGTGAAACAAAGTTTACAGGGTGACTGACAAGGTTAGGGCCAACATAAAGGATGAGGTATCCAAAATGTTAGACCTTGGGGTTACTGAGTTCTCCAGTAGCCCTTCGGCTATCCCAAAAGCTGCTGCTCCTGGTGCCACTTCAGAACTTAGATTCTGTGTGGATTACCGGGGACTCAATGCAGTCACTAAGACTGATGCGCACCCCATCCCCCGAACTGATGAGCTCATTGATCGGTTAGGGGCTGCCAAATCTCTCAGCACTTTTGACTTACTATCTGGGTATTGGCAGATGGCTATGCATGAGGGGGCTAGGGAGAGGCCTACATTTTGTACCCCAGATGGGCACTACCAGTTTAGGGTGATGGCCTTTGGGATAACAATTGCCCTTGCCACCTTTCAGAGGCTGGTTAACCAGGTGTTGGCTGGATTGGATATTTTCAGTGCAGCCTACCTGGATGAGATTGGTGTGTTAAGCTCCACTTGGGAGGAACACTTACAGCACCTCTGCAAAGTTTTAGAGGCCCTTCAAAAGGTAGGCCTCACTATTAAGGCTAGCAAGTACCAAGAAGGGCAGGGCTCTGTAGTGTACTTGGGGCATCAGGTAGGGAGTGGCCAGGAAGCACACCTACTACCCAAGATTGACACTATTTGGGCTTGGCAAGACCCAATCTGAGGTGAGAGCCTTTTTAGGCCTTACTGGTTTCTAAAAGAGATTTGTTAAGGGGTATAGCACCATTGTTGCTCCCTTAACAGAGTTAACCTCCAAGAAGCAACAAAAGAAAGTGATCTGGACTGAGTCTTGCCACACAGCTTATGATGCCCTGAAGGCAGCCATGTGCACGGCACCCATGCTGAAGGTACCTGACTTCTCTCAAGAATTTGGCCCTCATTACAACCCTGGCGGTCGGTGTTAAAGTAAGACTGCCAACAGGCCGGAGGTAAAAAAAATGGAATCACAACCATGGCGGAAACCGCCAACACAGACAGCCACTTTAACACTCCGACCGCCACGGCGGTACAAACAAACAGCATGGCGGTCACCGCCAACAGACAGGCCACCTTTTCCGGGGCGGAACCAATACGAACAAAAACACGGTGGAAGCAGGACTTGGAAGGGAAAACACTCACCTCTACACAACCCACGAGGAACCAGGACGCCATGGAGCCAGAACTCCAAAATCTCCCTGCGATGGTATTCCTGCTCCTCTTCCAGGAGCACGAACAACGGCAGCGATGACCACAGTGAGTACTGCACCTACAACACTGGGGAGGGGGGAGGGAAAAGAGAGTGACACACACACGCAACACGCAACACCCCCACCCCGCACCCTCACTCACAACAACATACACACTAATACATGCTGCAAAATTACATTTACACCCCCCAACCGCCGCTGGAAGAACGCAAGGACAAAATTAAATGAGTTGAACGATTGTAATCAATAAAAATCCATTAGTCAAAACTTTAAATACAGTATAAACAATTGTGTACACCAACTATACAAGTCTGGATAGTGCACCATTCATAGTCCATGGACCACTGGGCCCAAAATGCATGGGCGAGGCCCACACTCGATACCAGACTCCAAACGGAGAGAACACTGCTGGGGCATCAGATCGAAATGAAACAGGCACCTCAGCCGGATGAGTGCACAATGCCAGCTCCACGAGGAGGCTCCATGCCCATTGATGTATCTGGGGAGTGCAAAGCCACAGTCTCTCAAGTCTCTCCAGTGGGTGGTTTACCCACTGCTTTATCCTGGGGAGTGCAAAGCCGCAGTCTCTCAAGTCTCTCCAGTGGGTGGTTTGCGCACTGCTTTATCCTGGGGAGTGCAAAGCCACAGTCTCTCAAGTCTCTCCAGTGGGTGGTTTGCCCACTGCTTTATCCTGGGGAGTGCAAAGTCACAGTCTCTCAAGTCTCTCCAGTGGGTGGTTTGCCCACTGCTTTATCCTGGGGAGTGCAAAGCCACAGACTCTCAAGTCTCTCCAGTGGGTGGGTTGCCCACTGCTTTATCCTGGGGAGTGCAAAACCACAGTCTCTCAAGTGGATAACAGTCTCCACTGGTTCTGGAGGGGGCTTTGTGCCCAGAGTGCTTCATCCTGCCAAGGACTGAGGTAGTGGATGTGACACTCCACTGACGGTGGTGCAACATGCAAGCTGCCCAGGCTCCTGGAACTGACCACCAGCCTCGGACGACTGACCACTGGGGATGGCAGCCATGTCTGCAGTGGTGCCACTGGCTCAGGATGTGGCGGTGCTGGCGGCGGTGTCAGTCGCGGCGGTGCTTGTGGCTGCCTCAGTGGCATCGGTGCTGGCGGCGGTGTCAGTTGCGGCGGTGCTTGCGGCGGACTCTGTGGCATTGGTGCTGGCGGCGGCCTCTGTGGAACCTGTGCTGGCGGCGGCCTCTGTAGAATCAGTGCTGGTGGCGGTCTTTGTGGCGGTGGTGCTGGTTGCGGTCTTTGTGGCAGTGGTGCGGGTGGTGGGCTCACTGACTGCGGTGCTGGTGGCGGGCTCACTGACTGTGGTGCTGGTGGCGGGCTCAGTGACTGCAGTGCTGGTGGGGGGCTCAGTGACTGCGGTGCTGGTGGCGGTTTCTGTGGCGGCAGTGCAGGTGGCGGTGCAGGTGGCAGTCTTGTCCGCCGTGCAGGTTGGCGTCGACGTGGACCTGCCCTTGACTTTCTGGCCCTTCTCCAGCTTGGATGGTGGCGCAGCTGTCTTGCCACTTTCCACTTTTGTTTTGCCTGAGCCCGTGGTGGCAGGTGTTTTCGCCTTCTCCCTCCGGGATGTGGGCAACTTTTTTACTTTTGGAGGTGGCGGAATGTCCTTGCCGTCGCTCTGTGGGACACTGGCAGCCCTGTTGCTTGGCGTACTCCAAAATCCCGCTATTGCTGGCACCACTGTGCCCGGTGATGTGGTGCCTGAGATGCTGGGTTGGAACCTGGAAAGGCGGGTCCTAGGGGATGGACGGGGGTGATGAAGGGAAGAGGTCAACATTTGATAGGAAAAGCTTTTTAGACACGCTGGGACGGGTAGATGAAGGGGGTTTGAGAGTGGAGGAAGAGGTAGTGGATGTAGGAGGTGTACGTTTGCTGACTTTGGGTGATGCATGGGCTGGAGGCTGTTGTTAGGTGGTTGGCTGTTGGGTGGGTGTGTGGCTGTGTTTGTGTACTTTGGGAGGAGGGCTCACAGACACACTGGGAGAGGACACAGGGGATGTGTGAATGGTAGTGGGGGTGGTGAGTGCACGTGTGAGATGTGTGGTGATGGGCATGCTGGAGGTAGTGGCTGAAGATGTAGTGCATGCAGGTGTGAGTGGAGACAAGACAGGGAGGGAGGAGGGAGACGTGGAGGAGGGGGACACAGTGGAGGCAGTGGATATTGGTATGTGTGCATGGGTATGATGCTTGTGTGAGTGCCTGCAGGATGTGTGGTGCTTATGTTTGCCTAGCCACCCTTGTGTGTTGATGTGTTTGCATGCTGGTCTGATGGTGTGCTTGGGATAGGCTGAGGTACAGGGGGTGTGGTCTGGGTGGAGGAAGTTGGAGGGGGGAGGCTGGACACAGGGACAATGGCTGCCATCAGTGCTGAGGCCAGAGCCTGAAATGCTCGCTGTTGGGCTGCCTGGTCAGAATGAATGCCCTCCAGGTATGCATTTGTTTGTTGCAAATGCCTCTCTACACCATGGATGAAATTCACAATGGTAGACTGCCCAACAGTGAGGGATCTCAGGAGGTCAATAGCCTCCTCACTGAGGGCAGCACGGCTGACTGGGGCAGGGCCTGAGGTGCCTGGGGCGAAGGAGATGCCCACCCTCCAGGGTGAGCGGCCACAGGACACATGCTGAGGGGCTGCTGGGAGGGCGGTGCTGGTAGTGGGGGTGGCGGCTGTACCTGTTGATGTGGGGGCACAGAGGGGCCCGCCACCGCAAGGGAGCTCCCATCAGAAGAGGAGTCGCTGTTGCTGGTCTCTGCTTCTGTCCCCGCCGTGGAGCTCCCCTCGCCCTCCAGGGCCATGTGGGATGCAGCTCCCTCCTGCTCCGGTGGCACTGCTCCTCCGCCTGATGATGCTAATGCACACAAGAACAGGGAGACCACGGGGGAGACAGAAGAAAGACATGTTCAGTGCATGCAATACCGTTACCGTTGGCAGACACTACAGACACAGTAGCCCTCTGCACTACGCCATGCACTTAGAGTTCCCTAATTAATCCCGGGGACATGGGGTACAAGCCCTATGCCCGATTGCTGCACACATGGAAGACACAGGAGCCTGACTAGGTGTAGATGGCTCTTACCACTGGTGGGGTTGGGGTGCCACATTGCCTGCCTCATGAAGGGACCTTGCCTACAAAACTTGCACTGGCCTAGGGGGACCCACAGCCCACCTCCCCCACCCAGACACCTCGTAATGCGCGCAGAGTCAGATGGATGTGAATGTACTCACCCCCTTGTGGCTGCTTTGATGCTCTCAAGCGCCCATCCAACTCCGGATACGCCACCGACAGGATCCGTTACATCAGGGGGGTCATGGTGCGACGGGCACCCCTCCCACGTTGGAAGGCAATCCACAGCTGGGCCTCCGCCGTCTTCTTGCTCCAGCGGCGATTGTTCTCCCATCTTTTCCGGCAGTGGGTGCTCCGTCTGTGGTGGACCCCCAGGGTCCGGACGTCCTTGGCGATGACATGCCAAATATCCATCTTCTGGTGGGCGCTGACTTAGAGGAATAGTACAAGGGAAAAGGATAATCTTTAACCGTCCGGACTGTCACAGTCACTGACCCACGTTCCCACCCTTGCCCTGACGCACATACACTCACCGTCCGCTCATGCAGACCTCAGTCCCCCCCTTATCTTCCATCCACACCACTCCAAATAGGCATTGCCCATAAAGCATGCTCACAGTGTACTCACCTGTTTGTCTGGAGGACCGTAGAGTAGCGTGTACTGGGGGAGGACCCCATCCACTAACTTCTCCAACTCATCTGAAGTGAACGCAGGGGCCCTTTCCCCAGACTCATGAGCCATCGTCGCTTCCAGACTGAGGTCACAGCAGCACTTGCAGTGTAGGCCCTCTCCTGTCGAAGGTCAGGTATCAAGTGAGTGAACAGACAGAAAATGGCGGTGACGTCCGCGGCGTTGTGTACCGTCACCGCCGGCGTACATCGTCATTGGCTCCTGGGACCCATAGGGTCCAATGTTAACTAATGCAGGATTGCGTTGCGGTCTTCGACCGCCTACCGCGACGGTGTACAACGCCAGCGCAGTTACCTCATATCCCCTTGTCCCACATTACAGGTCAGGCAGCCGCCATTTCAGGGGGCCACATGGCATTAATTTTAAATGCGTCACACCTATCTACGCCTTGCATACACACAGTGACAGGCACATTGCGGATTGACAAATGTGTGCAATAAATTCTTTTTTAATACCTCAGTGTTGGCTGACTCTGTGCTCGCTGTTCTCGTCCGCTGGGGCAGGTGAGGAGATGGCGGCATCCTCCGGTGTACAGACCGCTGGAGGACCTGTCGACAATGGAAGACAGTCACATCATTATCACTTACAGACTTGATCGGGCCACAATCCAGGAACTGTGTGCCCAGTTGGAGCCAGACCTGATTTCAGCTATCCCCCATACCACAGGAATCCCCCCTCTAGTGCAGGTCCTGACAGTACTCCATTTCCTTGCAAGTGGGTCTTTTCAAACTACAGTGGCCATTGCATCAGTGATATCCCAGCCTATGTTCTCAAACGTGTTGTCCAGAGTGTTGTCTGCCCTGCTGAAACACATGGGCAGCTACATCGTTTTCCCTCAGGTGGAGGATTTGCCCACAGTGAAAGATGACTTCTATGCCCTGGGACATATCCCCAACATCATAGGTGCCATTGATGGGACACATGTGGCATTGGTACCCCCCTCAGGAGTGAACAGGTGTACAGAAACCGGAAGAGCTACCATTCGATGAATGTGCAGATGGTGTGTTTGGCCGACCAGTACGTCTCCCATGTGAATGCCAGGTTTCCAGGCTCAGTGCATGGTGCTTACATTTTGAGAAATAGCAGCATCCCTTATGTAATGGGGCAACTCCAGAGGCACCGTGTGTGGCTAATAGGTGAGGACAAGGACCCTATACCGTGTGAATTATTGTCTGGGTCTGGGGTTGTCCCTAAGGGTTAGTGTGTGTCTAACAGTTGTCCCTCGACATTTGCAAGTGACTCTGGGTACCCCAACCTGTCATGGCTACTGACCCCAGTGAGAAATCCCAGGACAAGGGCAGAGGAACGCTACAATGAGGCACATGGGCGAACTAGGAGAGTGATCGAAAGGACCTTCGGCCTCCTGAAGGCCAGATTCCGGTGCCTCCATATGATAGGTGGTTCTCTCTACTACTCACCAAAGAAGGTGTGCCAGATCATCGTGGCCTGCTGTATGTTGCACAACCTGGCTTTGCGACGGCCGGTGCCTTTTCTGCTGGAGGATGGTCCAGAGGGAGGTCTTGTGGCAGCTGTGGAGCCTGTGGACAGTGAAGAAGAGGAGGCAGAAGAAGAGGATATCAACAACTGAAACAAAGTTATCCAGCAATACTTACAGTGAGACACAGGTAAGAAGACATCGCTGCCTCCTACATCTCATACAATTGTGAGACCTATCTTATGTCTGTCACTTTCACCCAGTGTATGGACCCTGAATTGTCACTTTGCTTTTCCATTTCATAGATGTGGGTCTCACTGTGTGACCTTTGCTATATTACCTCATGGACTAGAGCTGTGTGACATAGATATGTTGACAATGGACATTGCTATTTTCATTAGTTATAGCAAATTCACATTAGTGAAAGCGCAGACTGACTCCAGATTGTTTTGTGATTCAAGGGTGTTTATTTAAGTGCAAAATAGTGGAGGGTGTTGTAAAATGGGCAGGGGTGATGGTGGAGGAATGTCCATGGCAGAGTCCAGTTATTTGTCTCGCAGGTGCATTGTCCAAAGGGGCATCGGAAGTGGAGCTAGGGCAGTTTAAGGATGGACAGAAGGATGACATTCAGGGTGGTCTCATTTCTTGGTGGGGTCTTGGCATTGTTCTCTGTCTTTGTCCTGGATCTCAGGGACCGTTTGCGGGGTGGTTCTCCATCTGCAGGGGGTGGGGTGCTGCTGTCGTGGTCCTGTGGCGGTGCCTCCTGTCCACTAGCGCCGGCGGAGGTGGTGGTCTGTTCATCATTGAGGCTAGTTTCAGGGGCCCCTTGTTGTGCCACAGTGTCCCCCTGGTGTTCACAAGGTCCTTCAGCACCCCTACAATGGTGACCAGGGTGGTGTTGATGGACTTGAGTTCCTCCCAGATCCCCAAATACTGTTCCTCCTGCAGCCGCTGGGTCTCCTGAAACTTGGCCAGTACCGTTGCCATTGTCTCCTGGGAATCATGGTACGCTCCCATGATGTTGGAGAGGGCCTTGTGGAGAGTGGGTTCCCTGGGCCTGTCCTCCCCCTGTCGCACAGCAGTCCTCCCAGTTCCCCGGTTTTCCTGTTCCTCTGTCCCCTGAACCGTGTGCCCACTGCCACTGCCCCCAGGTCCCTGATGTTCTTGGGTTGGTGGGTTTGCCTGGGTTCCCTGTAGTGGTGAACACACTGCTGCTTGACGTGTCCTGGGGACAGAGGTATGGGCCCCTCTGGGTGGGTGTTGTGCTGGTGTTTCCCGAGGGGGAGGATCTGTGGTGGCATGTGCCAGTGTGCAGGGAACCGACTGTCCCGAGGTCCCGGATGGGCCGGGCTGGTCATCTTGATCCAGTTGGACAGAGCTGCTGTCATCACTGTGGGCCTCTTCTGTGGAGGGTGTGGACATGTCTGGAACCTCCTGTCTGGTGACGTTGGGTAGGGGTCCTGCAGGGGTGTAAAGGCATGATTATTGCTTCTGTGTGTGCCATCGTGGTGGGTGACCCTGTACCCCAGTGCTTACATTCTTGTCAAGGACCTTGTGTGATATTTGGTTTGGGGATCTGTGTGGGTATCTGTAGTGGACATGCTTTGGTGATGGGTGTCCATGCTTTGTTGTTGCATGCAGGGCTTGGTATTGGGATGTGTGGGTTGTGATAGTGGGACATATGTGAGTTGTTTGAGTGATGGGGGTGAGGGTTGGGTATATGATAGCATGCAGGTAGGGTTGGGGATGTTATAGATAAGATTTGACTTACAAGAGTCCATTCCTCCTGCTACTCCTGCGAGGCCCTCAGGATGCAGTATAGCCAAGACCTGCTCCTCCCATGTTGTTAGTTGTGGGGGAGGAGGTGGGGGTCCGCCACCAGTCCTCTGAACTGCAATCTGGTGTCTTGAGACCACGGAACGCACCTTCCCCCGTAGGTCGTTCCACCTCTTCCTGATGTCATCCAGTGTTCTTGGGTGCTGTCCCACTGCGTTGACCCTGTCTACGATTCTGCGCCATAGCTCCATCTTCCTAGCTATGGAGGTGTGCTGCACCTGTGATCCAAACAGCTGTGGCTCTACCCGGACGATTTCCTCCACCATGACCCTGAGCTCCTCCTCAGAGAACCTGGGGTGTCTTTGCGGTGCCATGGTGTGGTGTGGGTGATGTGTGAGGTGGTGTGTGTTGTGATGTGTGAGGGGATGTGTTTGTGTGTGTTTTGTGAGGTGCGTGGATGTTGTGTGTGTGATGGTGTTGTGTGCCTGTGGATGCTAGTTTGTTGATGGTGGTGTGTTTCTCTGTGTTTCGTTCTCAATTTTTGTCGTAGGGGTTTGTGGGTGATGTGGGTGTGTGTTTTACATTGGATTGGGTGTGTGGAAGTGGTGTGTGTATCAGGTGTGTGTATTTCAAATTGTCCAATGTGGTTGTGTTTTGTATATGTGTGCATATTTTGAGCGCGGCAGTGTGTACCGCCAATTGATTACCGCGGTTGAAAGACCGCCACGTGGATTCATGGGTCGTGATAGTGTGGGCGTATTCATGTTGGCGTGATGGTGGAGGTTTTGTTATCGCCAGTTTATCACTGACCTTTGGTGTGGCGGACTTGTGTGTGTGTCTGGATTTTGGCGGATTACGGCCTGTGGGTCGTAATAGCTGTAGAGGATTTCCGCTGCCGCAGTTGTGTGTTGGCGGTCTTCTGCATGGCAGTAAGTGGGATTTATCACCAATGTTGTAATGAGGGCCTTTGTCTTGCAGACACCATGCTTCAGAGCAGGGTATGGGAACAGTGTTGTCACAGCTAAATGAAGAGGGCCTAGATCAACCCGTACACTTCAACAGTAGGAGGTTACTTCTCCGTGAACGTAGGTGGAGTGCAATTAAGCATGAAGCGATTGCTGTGGTCTGGGAGCTGAAGAAGCTAAGACCCTATTTGTATGGAACTCACTTCCGGGTTCAGACCGACCACAGGCCCCTCAAATGGTTAATTCAGATGAGAGGTGAGAATCTAAAACTATTGAGGTGGTCCATTTCCTTACAGGGGATGGGCGTTACGGTGGAACGAGGCCCTGGAACACAACACACCCATGAGGTTGGGTAGTTCTCCCCACTTTCATGTGGGAGGGGACGTGTTAGACATGGCATCCTTGGTGTGGTCTCCCCTAACTTTTTGCCTCTGCTTCCCAGGTTGTTGCGTGTGCTGGACTCTGTTTTTGCTGTTTTTGTTACACTGGGCACTTTACCACTGTTGACCAGTGCTAAAGTGCAAGTGATCCATTTGTGAAATTGTGATATTTGATTTACTAGTAAGTCCCTAGTAAAGTGCAGTAGAGGTGCCTGGGGCCTGTAAATCAAATGCTACTAGTGGGCCTGCAGCACTGGTTGTGCCACCCACATTAGTAGCCCTGTAATCATGTCTCAGACCTGCCACGGCAGTGTCTGTGTGTGCAGTTTTAAACTGCCAAATCGACTTGCCAAGTGTACCCACTTGCCAGGCCTAAACCCTCCCTTTTCTTACATGTAAGACACCCCTAAGGTAGGCTCTAGGTAGCCCCTTGGGCAGGGTGCAGTGTATGTTTAAGGTAGAACATATGCTAATGTGTTTTATATGTCCTAACAGTGAAGTACTGCTAAATTCAGTTTTTACTGTTGCAAGGCCTGTCCCTCTCAAAGGTTAAAATGGGGGCTGTTTTTAAATATGATTAAAGTGTAGATTCCCTTTGGTAGCAGATAGACATGTGGAGTTTGGGTTCCCTGAGCTCACAATTTAAAAATACATCTTTTAGTAAAGTTGGTTTTAAGATTGTGTGTTTGAAAATGCTACTTTTAGAAAGTGAGCATTTCTTGCTTAAATAATTCTGTGACTCTGCCTGTTTGTTGATTCCCTGTCTGGGTCAATTTGACAGTTGGGCTGTTTGCACCTCTCTCTAGACAGTGACACAAAGGGAGCTGGGGTGTAAACTGCATATCCTGATGAGACATCTGTGCTAGGAGGGAGGGGAGGACTGTTCACTCACACCTGAAAGGGCTGTGCCTGCCCTCACACAATGCCGTCTCCAACCCCCTGGTGTGTGTCTGGGGCCTGGCCTGGGCAAGGCAGGATTTCACAAACAAGAGTGACTTTTCTTTGAAGTAAGCTTACTTCAAAGGGCAAAATGGGAATAAGAAGAGTACCCAAAACCACAGACTTTAGATCACTTCTGGAAACCAAGAGGAACCTCTGCCTGTAGAAGAGCTGAAGAGCTGAGGAAGAAGAGCTGCCCTGCCTGTGACTGTGCTTTGTGGAGCAATCCTGCAGATGCTGCTTCTGCCTGTGCAAGAGGACAAAGACTGGACTTTTTGTGCCTTCCTGCTTGTGAAGAACTCTCCAAGGGCTTGAAACTGAGCTTGCTTCCTGTTGTTGAAGTGTCAGGGACAACAAAGACTTCTCTCTGCCAGCACCTGGAGCCTCTGCTGAGACTTCTGCCCTGCCAAGTGGTGCCTTATCCAGTTCCTGGGGCCCTGTCAGGTGAAGCTGGTGGACCAAGGTTGGAATCCACCAACAGAACGGGGAAATTTCAGACCCAACCTCCAAGAGGGGCTAAAGAAATGACACGCCGCCGGCTCCGCGGCTGAAATTGATGCAGCATTTGCAGCGTGGCTGGGAAAGCGACGTACGCGGCTGGAGAAACGACGCATCACTGACGGAGGCTGCAATGCCGCAACATCGCTGGGAGCGGAAAAACAACGCAAGCCTGCCCGGACCCGATGTGCTTTCTCTAGATCTACGCATTTCTCTCCTGTGGGGCAAGAAATGACACACGCCGATGAGACCGGAGAAGGAGAAACGACGGATGACCTCACTTGTGGGTGAGAAATTGACGCACCACTTACCTTTTTCGACCCACACTCGCCCGCGCGGGTTTTTTTGACACGACCCAGGTACATTTTCACGCTAACAGCATTAGCGTTGTGTTTGAAGAACATGAAGACTCTTTTAGATTTTTGATTAATACCTTGACTTGTGTATGGTGGACATTGGTTGTTTTGGTCTTGTTTTGTTTAGATAAATTGTAGGAAAGTACCATCTTGCCTGGCATGTTACCCCGACTTTTACTTGTATGTATGTTTGTTTTTGCCTGTGTCACTGGGATCCTGTTAGCCAGGACCCCAATGCTCATAAAGTGTGCCCTGTCTGTGTTCCCTGTGTGGTGCCTAACTGAATCACTGAGGCTCTGCTAACCAGAGCCTCAGTGTTTATGCTCTCTCTGCTTTTAAAATTGTCACTGCAGGCTAGTGACTAATTTTACCAATTCTGATTGGCACACTGGAACACCCTTACAATTCCCTAGTATATGGTACCTATGTACCCAGGGTATTGGGGTTTCATGAGATCCCTATGGGCTGCAGCATTTCTTTTGCCACCCCTGGGGAGCTCAGACAATTCTTACACAGGATTGCCACTGCAGCCTGAGTGAAATAACGTCCACGTTATTTCACAGCCATTTTACACTGCACTTAAGTAACTTATAAGTCACCTATATGTCTAACCCTCACTTAGTGAAGGTTAGGTGCAAAGTTACTTAGTGTGAGGGCACCCTGGCACTAGCCAAGGTGCCCCCACATTGTCCAGGGCAAATTCCCTGGACTTTGTGAGTGTGGGGACACCATTACACGTGTGAACTACATATAGGTCAATACCTATGTGTAGCTTCACAATGGTAACTCCGAACATGGCCATGTAACATGTCTAGGATCATGGAATTGTCCCCCCAATACCATCCTGGTATTGGGGGGACAATTCCATGCATCCCCGGGGCTCCAGCATGGACCCCGGGTACTGCCAAACTAGCTCTCTAGGGTTTTCTCTGCAGCTACCGCTGCTGTCAACCCTCAGACAGGTTTCTGCTCTCCTGGGGTTTGGGCAGCCCAGTCCCAGCAAGGCAGAACAAAGGATTTCCTCTGAGAGAGGGTGTTACACCCTCTCCCTTTGGAAATAGGTGTGAAGGGCTGGGGAGGAGTAGCCTCCCCCAGCCTCTGGAAATGCTTTGAAGGGCACAGATGGTGCCCTCCTTACATAAGCCAGTCTACACCGATTCAGGGAGCTCCCAGCCCCTGCTCTGGATCGAAACTGGACAAAGAAAAGGGGAGTGACCACTCCCCTGTCAATCACCACCCCAGGGGTGGTGCCCAGAGCTCCTCCAGAGTGTCCCAGACCTCTGCCATCTTGAATGCAGAGGTGTGAGGGCACAATGGAGAACTCTGAGTGGCGAGTGCCAGCAGGTGATGTCAGAGACCCCTCCTGATAGGCTCTTACCTGGTTAGGTAGCCAATCCTCCTCTGAGGGCTATTTAGGGTCTCTCCTGTGGGTTCCTCTCCAGATAACAAATGCAAGAGCTCACCAGAGTTCCTCTGCACTTCTCTCTTGGACTTCTGCCAAGGATCGACCGCTGACTACTTCAGAACGCCTGCAAAACCACAGAAAAATAGCAAGAAGACTACCAGCAACATTGTAGCACCTAATCCTGCCGGCTTTCTCGATTGTTTCCTGGTGGTGCATGCTCTGAGGGCTGTCTGCCTTCACACTGCACTGGAAGCCAAGAAGAAATCTACTGCAGGCACCAAACTTCTGCATCACCAGTCCTCTGGGTCCCCTCTCATCTTGACGAGCGTGGTCCTTGGAACACAGGAGCTGGATCCAAGTGACCCCGACAGTCCAGTGGTCCTTCTGTCCAAATTTGGTGGAGGTAAGTCCTTGCCTCCCCACGCCAGACAGTAATCCTCTGTACAGCATGAACTGCAGCTGCTAGGGCTTCTGTGCACTTTTCCAAGGAATGCAACTCGCTGAGTTGACCTCCGACTTCGTGGGACCCTCTTTTGTTGTGCTGAGATGACCGCCATGCTCAGATCTTCTGAATGCCTGTTCAGGTGCTTTTGCGGGTGCTGCTTGCTTCTGCGTGGGCTCTCTGTGTTGCTGAGTGCCCCCTCTGTCTCCTCCTCCAAGGGGTAACCTCCTGGTCCTTCCTGGGCCCTGGCAGCATCAAAAACATTTAATCGCAACTCTTGCAGCTAGCAGGGTTTGTTTGTGGTCTTTCTGCATGGAAACAACTGTGCGTCCTCCAGCACGCCGTGGGACATCTTCTCACCAAAGGAGAAGTTCCTGGCACCTTCTGTTGTTGCAGAATCTTTGGCTTCTTTCACCCAGAGGCAGCCCTGTTGCACCTTCATCCAGAGATTAGTGTGCTCCTGCCCCCTCTGGACACTTGCTTGGCTCTTGGACTTGGTGCTCTTCCTTTGCAGGTCCTCAGGTCCAGGAATCCATCTTCAGTGCTTCGCAGTCAGTTGTTGCCTTTGCAGAATCTCCTATCTCGACTTTACTGTCTTTCTGGGGTAGTAGGGTAACTTTACTCCTACTTTTCAGGGTCTTGGGGTGGGGTATCTTGGACACCCTTGGTGTTTTCTTACACTCCCAGAGACCCTCTACACACTACACTAGGCCTGGGGTCCATTTGTGGTTCGCATTCTACTTTTGGAGTATATGGTTTGTGTTGCTCCTAGGCCTATTTTCTCCTATTGCATTCTACTGTGTTCTACAGTGTTTGTACTACTTTTCTAAGTGTTTTACTTACCTGATTTTGGTTTGTGTGTATATCTTGTGTATTTCACTTACCTCCTAATGGAGTAAATCCTCTGAGATACTTTTGCCATATTGTCACTAAAATAAAGTACCTTTATTTTTAGTAACTCTGAGTATTGTGTTTCTTGTGATATAGTACTATATGATATACGTGGTATAGTAGGAGCTTTGCATGTCTCCTAGTTCAGCCTAAGCTGCTCTGCTATAGCTACCTCTATCAGCCTAAGCTGCTAGAACACTACTAATCTACTAATAAGGGATAACTGGACCTGGCACAAGGTGTAAGTACCATCAGGTACCCACTATAAGCCAGGCCAGCCTCCTACATAAATAGTTTCTATTTTTCTAAACCTGCGTTGTGTCATTTTGAAGTGTTTTCATTAAGTTACTGTGTATTGATATAAATACTTTACACCTAGCACTCTGAAATCAAGCCTGCCTGCTCGTGCCAAGCTACCAAGGGGGTGAGTGGGGGTTAGCTAAGGGTGATTCTCTTTTACCCTGACTAGAGCGAGGGTCCTTGCTTGGACAGGAAGAAACCTGACTGCCAACCAAAGACCCCAATTCTAACATTGGTGATTAGAGGTTGGGATTGGACTTGTAATTGTACTTGACATACAGGGATAAAGTGTGCACTACTGTTTTGAGTTCAGACCACCTCGTGACCACATACTACTTGTCTTGTGATTTTTCTTTTTGTTCTCTGATGTCCTCCTGGATATATTTTTGATATTTTGGGAGTCTAGTTTTTGGTTGTGGAGCCTTGGCAGAACAGAAGTCAACTTCTGGCACTTATTCATCTATAAAAAGGAGGAGCTAAAAGTATTCTGCAGGGAAAGGGGACTGGCTGTAAATAAGAAGTCCAGAAGGGAGGATCTTAAGTCAGCCCTGTTTCAGTATGAGTTGAAACACTATCAGGCAACACCACCAGAAGAGTCTGAGGTAGAGGACTCCTCTGAGGAGGAGGGCAGTCACCCACAGGAGAGAATAGAAAGAGATGAAGGCTCCTAGCTCAAATCCGGAAGCTGGAAGAGCTTGATGCAGAGCTTGAGAGGGCTGAGGAGAAGCGAGCCTTAGCCGTGGAAAAAGAAAGGTTGGCAGCTCAAGAGCTCAGCTGTGAAGAGCTGAAGCTGGAAGCCATGAGGGCTGAGTCCAGTTCAGATGGTGGCAGCAAAAATCTTGTTTCCAGTACTGCTGAAGAAGTGCACATGCCCAGAGATGTGGTGCCCGACTTGAAGGCGGGAGTTAACACACACCAGGAGGTTCAGGGGTAAGAGGTAGCTCCAGTGATGCACAGGGTCCCTGAGGTGGATTGGGGAACTGGCATGGGGAGTCATATTCCTACTGGTGGGAGGGACACTCTACTGACTCTAGCTGAGAGTGACATGGAGAGGCGTCTCCCCCAGGTAGAAGTCCTGGTTATGGAGTGTGAAGACATCCCAGAAGAGTGTGGGTTGAGTGTCAGGGACAGTCAGGTACTGTCTCAGCAGTCTCAGGAGGGTAATGTGGGGTACTTTTTCAAGGCTGAGTCACTGGATGGTTGGGTAAAGGGTAGTTTGGTAAATTCATGTAATGGGCTGTGTGATGTAATTGCTGGAGAGCACATGTCTAGACCTTCTTTTCCAGAGCTACGCCAACACCAGGTGGAGTGTGAGTTCTCTGACTCCAGGGAACTTCCACTGGAGGCAAACCTCTGGGTGAGTACCAGAGAGTCTGAAGAGGCATTGGTGAGTGCTCCTGAGGGGAGTGGTCTAGGCATTTCACAACCAGGTGAGGTAGTGAAGGGTTGCAGTGTCCCAGGTAGGTCCCAGTGTAGTGGGATGGGTGAGGGACCCAATGTCCAGTCTCAGGGGAGCGGGAATGGGGATGAGCTGAGGCCCAGGGTGTCCGAGATCCAGTCCCAGGTTCTGGAGGGATCCATGAGGGAACACCAGGAGGGGAGCCTAGCCTGTACCATAGGGCCATCTGCTGAGAAAGACCCCACAGTGTCAGGAGAACTTGGGGGGGACGGCTGTAGCCAGCGTCCCACCAGTTCTGGTATCTACCAGTACCACTCCTAGTGAGGGGGTGCAGAAGTCCAGACAGAGGGTTGAAAGGGGGTTGCCGACCCCAGTGGAGAACCTGGAGGATCAGGGGTTAGCTCTGAGGTCAGAGCCCCCCAGGAATGATCTTGGTGAGACCATTTCTGTATTGGGGGGAATCCAGACTCTGCCAGATGGGCAGGGGTCAGGAGACCAGCACCAGCCAGACTCTTGTGTGGCCCTTGGGGATGGTATATCACTTGTGGGGGAGGTAAGTGTTCCCCCCAGGAAGTCCTGGTGTGCCAGGCAATGGTTCAACTGCAGGGTGGTGACTCTCAGTTCAATGATCAGGGTCAGGGGGTAAACTCTGACCTGGTGGGGGGTACGTGTCCCCCCCAGGAAGTCCTGGGTTGCCAGGCAGTGGTCCAGTCTGAGGGTACAGACTCTGGGCTGGAGGATCAGGTGCAGGGGGTAAACCCTGACATGAAGGGGGGTTGGGCGGTTTGCCCTATCACCCCGTGGTGTGATTTCTAGAGGTACTCTCCCTGGAGGGGTGGGGGTGCAGAACCCTGAGAGTAGGGGCAGGGGAGGGAGAGACTCACCCCTGACCCCAGTTCTATCTAAGGGTACAGACCCTGGATTGGAAGGCCAGGTTCAGGGTGCCCCCCCTGACCTTGAGGGAGGGGCTACTGCTAACAATGCCCCCACCATGTTGTCTTCTTGGGGGGCCACTACTAGTTGGGGGGTGTAGGATCCCAGAAGGGAGGGCAGGGGGAGGGAAGCCTCACCCCTGGCCCTGGTCCAACCTGAATGTACAGACCCCATGTTGGAAGACCAGTTGCAGTTTAACATCCCTGCACTGGTGGAAGAATTGTGCAGGACTGCTTCTACAAACACCCTGACAATTTTGGACTCTGGGGGTGCCGCTCTTGGAGGGAGGGTACAGAGCCCCAAAGGGGAGGACCGGAGTCAGGCTGTCATCCCTGGCCTGGTGCAAGGGAGAGTGGTCAAAGGATGCCTGGCACCTGGGGCTACCGCCCCCCACTCTCCACAGTCACAGTGGTTGGAGAGCCTTGAGATGCCTGGGACCTGGCTCTAATCCCTGTCAGATATCAGTGGCCACTGTGGCTCATTTGTCCTGATGAGCAGAGTTGCTCCTGGGGGGGGGGGGGAAACAAGAGTCACACCCCGGTTGTGGAGTGGGCAACACCACTATGTTGGCCCTGGTGGTACTATCTGCCTCATTGGATACATCCGTGAACAAAGTAAAGTTAGGTGCTGCACAGATGGTATCTGCAGATGAGGAGAAGAGTTCCCCATGGGTTAGCTAAGTGGGCCTTGAGAGTATGGACAGAGGGATCCAACTGGAGTCAGGAAGGCGTAGAACTGGAACATGCCCCTGCTACTGTGGGCCTGGGTCCTTGTTCTATCGCCCTAATCAGGGAAGTCTGTCAAGGTATTGATTGGTCTCCCACGGCTTTAGGCAGGTAGGGGATTGTGTTGGCATTTTCAATTTTCAATTTTTTGCAGGGTCATCCCCAGTCTTTTTGCTTCCTGCCTTCTATATTTTCTGGCCTGCTGCTATTGGCTTTTGAACTCTGAGCACTTTACCACTGCTAACCAGTGCTAAAGTGCATATGCTCTCTGTGTAACCCTCATTGCCACCCTCATTAGTAGCCGTGTAATCATGTCTCAGACCTGCCACAGCAGTGTCTGTGTGTGCAGTTTTAAACTGCCAATGCGACTTGGCAAGTGTACGCACTTGCCAGGCCTAAACCTTCCCTTTTCTTACATGTAGGACACCCCTAAGGTAGGCCCTAGGTAGCCCCATGGGCAGGGTGCAGTGTATGTTTAAGGGAGGACATATACTAATGTGTTTTATAATGTGTTTTATATGTCCTAACAGTGAAATCCTGCTAAATTCAGTTTTCACTGTTGCAAGGCTTATCCCTCTCCTAGGTTAACATGGGAGCTGCCTTTAAATATGATTAAAGTGTAGATTCCCTATGGGAGTGGATAGACATGTGGCGTTTGGAGTCCCTGAGCTCACAATTTAAAAATACATATTTTAGTGAAGTTGGTTTTAAGATTGTGTGTTTGAAAATGCCCTTTTAGAAAGTGAGCATTTTCTTGCTTAACCCATTCTGTGACTATGCCTGTTTGTGGATTCCCTGTCTGGGTCAGTTTGGCAGTTGGGCTGTTTGCACCTCTCTCTAGACAGTGACACAAAAGGAGCTGGGGTGTAGACTGCATATCCTGATGAGACATCTGTGCTAGGAGGGAGGGAAGGGGTGGTCACTCACACCTGAAATGGCTGTGCCTGCCCTCATACAATGCAGCCTCCAACACACTGGTGTGTGCCTGGGGCCTGGTCTGGGCAAGGCAGGATTTCACAAACAAGAGAGACTTTTCTTTGAAGTAAGCCTACATCAAAGGGCAAAATGGGTATAAGAAGAGCACCCAAAACCACAGACTTTAGATCACTTCTGGAAACCAAGAGGAACCTCTGCCTGGAGAAGAGCTGAGGAAGAAGAGCTGCTCTGCCTGTGACTGTGCTTTGTGCAGCTATCCTGCAGTTGCTGCTTCTGCCTGTGCAAGAGGACAAAGACTGGACTTTGTGTGCCTTCCTGCTTGTGAAGAACTCTCCAAGGGCTTGAAACTGAGCTTGCCTCCTGTTGTTGAAGTGTCAGGGACAACAAAGACTTCTCTCTGCCAGCACCTGGAGCCTCTGCTGAGACTTTTGCCCTGCCAAGTGGTGCCTTATCCAGTTCCTGGGGCCCTGTCAGGTGAAGCTGGTGGACCAAAGTTGGAAATCCACGCACAGATCGCCATGCAGGGAAATTTCCGACGCAACCTTCGAGAGTGGCTAAAGAAACGACGAGCCGCCGGCTCAGTGGCTGAAATCAATGAAGCCCTTGCAGCGCGGCTGGGAAATCTACACACGCAGCTGGAGAAACGATGCTCAGCATCCCTGACGGAGGCTGCAACAGCGCAACATCGCTGGGTGCGGAAAAACAACGCAAGCCTGCCCAGACCTGAGGTGCTTTGTCCGAAACTACGTATCTCTCTCCTGCGGGGAAAGAAATGACACACACCGATCTTACTGGAGAAGGAGAAACGACGCACGACCTCACTTGCGGGTGAGAAATCGACGCACCACTTACCTTTTTCGACACATACTCGCCCGTGTGGGTTGTTTTGACATGACCCAGGTACATTTTCACGCTAATAACGTTACTGTTGTGTCTAAAAGAACATAAAGACTCTTTTTGCTTTTTGATTCATAACTTGAATTGTGTATGGTGGATTTTGGTTGTTTTGGTCTTGTTTTGTTTAGATTAATATTTTCTAATTTTCTAAACCTGTGTATTGTCCTTTTGTAGAGTTTTCATTAAGTTACTGTGTGTGTTGGTACAAATACTTTACAACTAGCACTCTAAAGTTAAGCCTGCCTGCTTGTGACGAGCTACCAAGGGAGTGAGAGGGGGTTAGCAGCGGTTAGCTGAGGTTGATTCTCTTTTACCCTGACTAGAGTGAGGGTCCTTTCTTGGACAGGGGGTAACCTGACTGCCAACCAAAGACCCCATTCCTAACAATTGTATATGGTCGATACATCCGACTTACACGGGATCTGTGTTTGAGTGGTATTAATTCTAGAGTGAACAAGCAAATGAGTGAATTAAAACAGAAATGAAATAAAGTTAACAGTGAAGGGTTCAGTCATGGTAGATGAAATCATCATGGTGGCTACTACACCATTTGGAAACACAAGTCCAGTGCCCTAGCACCACACAAAATGGAGTTAAGTATCAGAACAGTCAACAGTGTGTATCACTGACACACAAGGGGAAACAATCAGGAGAGGTTCACTTCCTGGCAGTTGGTTTAGTCTTGGCATCTGATGCTCCTGGATGTCTGGGTGGACGTCCACGTTTGTGATTGGGGGATTCTTCTGCTAAGGAGGGTGGGGTGTCTGAGGCATTCCCTTCCCCTGGCAGGGCCTCAATTCCACTAGCAGCCACAGATGTTGAGGGGCCTGATGCCTCAAGTCTAGTGGAAGAGGTCTGATGTTGGGTGCCAAAGCTACTTGGGGTAGTGTTGATATCCCTCAGCAACCCATCAATGGAAGCCAGGATGGCATTTTGTGCCTACCACTGATGCATGGATTCCTGGCGGTTGTCCCTCTGCAGCTGTCTGATCTCCCCCATCATGGTCAGTATCTGGCCCATCATGTTTTGGGAATTTTGGTATGCTCCCAAGACTTGGGAGATGGCCTCCTGGTCAGTTTTGTCCCTTGGAGCCCCCATCCCAGAGATCACATCATCCCTCCCACGCACCCTACCCCACCTACCTGTGCCCCTGGCACAGTGTGCCCTCTTCCACTGGTTGCAGGACCATCATTGTCAGGGGTGACATGAGGAGACTCAGGTACCTGTACTGGGGGGCACTAATTGGAAGAGACTTTCCTTGGACACAGGTTTGGGGGTGAATAGTTGCCTGTGATGTAGTTGTAACGCAGCTGGGAGGAGTTGTTGTGGGCAGGGTGAAGCTGACAGTTGTTGACTGACTAGGTGCCCTGATGGGCCAGCTTTGTCCTCAGTGTCCAGACATCCAGGGCTGTTTTGTTCACTGATGCCTTCATCTAGAGGGGTAGTGTCTGTCTCTGGTATCCTCTCCATGTAGGATATGACAAGGTTACCTGTAAGGGAAGTGGAACACACAATTGGTGTAAGTGATGCAACAAGTGATATTTAAATTAAACTACTAAACATGGTATGTGAGATACAGACACTGTCATTACATGATCCTGTGACATGACAATGACAGCTGCTACTTAATCTGGGCTGTGCAATGTGTGACACAGAGATTTGTTATTGCATACAGCATTCTCCATGCTCTTGGAGTATGTTGGTATTGAAATGGCTGCAAATGCCATTATATCTTGTCTGAATGAAGACATGACAATATACATTTCTCTCCTAGTAAGGTGTACGGCATCATTGAGCCAACTAGAAGCTGAACAAAGCACAATGGTGTGAGAGCTGGCACACAAAACTGGTGTTACAATTTGCCCTGTGGCTTTTCCTGGATGTACTACAAGTGCATCTAGTTTTCTGTTTGGGTCCCCCCCAGGTGAGTATATGACATTATTAGGGATGCTTTCTCTGAATCCAGTTTGGTTATTGGTCACAGCTGTAGATGTGATTTGCTTGTAAAGGTACTCGTAGTGGGCCATTGCATAGCTGTCATTGTCATGAACTGTTAAACGGTGGACCACTCAGGTTGTTTTACTTTGATTGTTAGTTTCACATGCAAAACATTTCAAATTTAGTGCACAAGTCTGGTTTTGTTAATGTTGGAACAGTGCCTTCTGGGAGTTGTAGTGCTGTCAGTTTCCAGGACTTCACATGCCCTTCCCAAACACTGTGGCCCAGGGTGAGCTGCCTTGACATGTGGCATGGCAGTGAGGGGCATTTGGAGATTAGGACGGGGGGTGGTGGTTGGTTTGGTCATTGGGGTGGGGAAAGGTGATGAATGAGCATGCAAGGCAAAACCGTTTAGTGAGATGAATGTTGTTGTTACTTACCCAACTCCACTCCCCTAAGTAATCCTGTCAGACCCTCAGGACGCAGGATGTCCAAGACCTTCTCCTCCCATGATGTGAATTGTGGTGGAGGAGGTGGGGGCCCACTGCCTGTCTTGAGAACTGCTAGCTGGTGCCTGGATGCCCTGGAATGAACCTTCCCCCTGAGGTCGTTCCACCTCTTCCTGATGCCCTTTCTTATGTGTGGGTAACTGCTTACTGCATTCACCCTGTTCACTATCCTTTGCCACAACTCAATTTTCCTGGATAGTGATGTTTGCTGGACCTGTGCTCTGAATAGATATGGCTCTGCCCTGACAGTTTCGTCCACCATGACCCTCAACGCATCAACAGTGAAATGTGGAAGTTTTTTGGGGAAATGATATTGGTGGTAAAGATGGTGAGGTAGTGAATAAAAGGATGACATAATTTTGTGCTAAGGCATGGGTGCTGTGATGTGAGTGGGTGACAGTTGTTGTGTAGTGTGTGGTTTTGTAAATTGTGTGTTGTGTATGTTGTGCAAATGTGGGATGTGTGCTGAGTGTAATTTGTAAGGGTGCTTATTGTTTGTTTAGCTTGTTATTTTTTTTTGCTACTTTCTGGCTGTGAGTGGTGTTCTGGTTGCAAAGGATTGTGGGTTGTGTAGGGGTATGCTTTATAGCGCAGTGTGTAGGTATGTCGGTGTGTGAATGTGTGTCAGGTGTAGGGTATTCAAACTATCCAATGTGCTGTGGTGCTCTGACTGATATGAGTTCAAACCACCGTAGTTCGCACCACCAATGGTTTTCCTCCACAGAAGAACCGCTCTTGTGATTTGTGGATCGTAATTAGATCAGTTGATTTTCATCAGGCTGGCGGTGCTGGTGGGCTAACCGCTTTTTTTCCATCCATCAGTGTCCTGGCGGTTTTGGGAAATTGGCTGTTTTTTGGCAGTCTGAGTTGTGTATCTCTTAATATGGCGGTCTGATGACCACCAACATGGCTGTCATTGTGGCTGTTGCAGCTGTGACGGTCTTACCGTCAGACTGCTCAAGTTGTAATGAGGCCCTCAATCTGCATCCAGGAAACCTGGGGTATCTCAAACCTTTCACGTGAGGGTTACATTGTTTTAAATTGTAATTACTTGCCTTCTAAGAAAGGTCATGGAAAAGAAGGAATTGCTTTTTTATTGGGCAACAAGCTAAAATGGGGATACAAACATTTTTAGGACTCTTCTACTCTCTTTCAGGTTCTAAAGGTTGCTTTTTTTGTAGAGGGAGGTAGAAGATTTTCATTGCTAGGGTTAAATGTAGAAATTCCCCAGGATAAATGATGTAACAATATACTCCTTGATGTGTTTACTTATATATCAATGATTGAGAAGAATGAAGGGGAATTTGAAGTTTTGTTAGCTGGAGACTTCAATTGCAAAGTGTCTAATCACTCTAATAATCTATTTTACGACAATGAGAAGGAAACTGCCTTTGCTGTTTCCACCCAAATTTAAGAACGGATACAAGAGGGCTCACACTTCTAAACCATTTCAGAAAGAATGGCTATATGATTTTAAATGGTAGATTAAATTCAGGATCGCCAGCCCAGTTAACTCATAAATCCTTGCTGGGATGTTCTATCATGGATTACATTATTGCTTCTCATGCGACAATTACGCCGCAGCTCTGGAAATCTTAGACTTTTCATTTAGTGATCATAGATTACTTGCTCTCTCTTTAAATGTAAGACTTTCCTCCGTAGGGTCATGGAAGTTTGATGGTTTCCGTACTAATTTTAATAAGAGCACAGGCAGAAAACATTGGCCATTTTCCAGAACAGGCAATCTAAAAAGATGCTTAGAGAGGGTTATTCTAAACTTAGATCTTTGGAACTGGGATATCCTTAACATTTTTTCAATTTTCCTGGTCAGATTGTAAAGAATAATTGTTGGGTGCACTCTAAGCAGTTTTATAAAATAATGTGTTTCCTAGTACTCCTCCTGAATAAGGAGATTAATAGACTAATTTGGTTCCAGTTTATTTCATTCTCAAAGGAAAGGGGTAGACTTGAATTATCATTAAAGTGTTCAAGGCTGCTACTGAAGGTAGCCCTAAGAAAGCAGAACGCTGAGCATAGGTGGATCGACCGGAAGAAGCGGCCTGCATGCAAAGTTCTCACAAAGTTTGGATGAATATTGCAGGCTGTTGCAGTGCCAAAATAATCTCCTATTACTGAGGTCCTTTGGAGAGGTTATATTCACTCTCCCTATGCAGAAAACTCAGATTCTTCCTTTGCCATTAAATATGTCATGTCTGACTATAAAGGGGAAGTTGACAGGTATGCCCCCCCAGTAGCCAAGACTGAATTATCAATCAAAACATTGCGATCCTCCAGTGCCATGGTTCTTCATGAGGTTCCAATTTCAGTGATTAAGCAAGAAGCCTCTCTTTGGGCAAAGATTCTGCAGCCTTTATGTGAATACTGTTATGTAAAAGGTACCGTTCCCTTCTTGTGGGTCGGATGTGTTATCACCACTTTACATAGAAAGGGTGACAGAAACTCTCCTGCTAACTATTGCTAAATTGCCCTGCTGGCTGCAGTTGGTAAGGTTTTTACTAAAAGCCTGTTAGAACACCTTATGACTTGGGTAGAGAACTGTATGATCATTCCCCTGGAACAAACCTGTTTAGGACAGGTCATAGTATGCTGCAGCTCTACAGCTAATATATGAAAAATACATAATGATTAGGGGTGCATCAGTTGATGACGCTTTTAAAGACTTCTCCACGGCCTTTGACAAGGTTGAACGCCCAATTCTGTGGAAGAAGCTTTCCAAGCTATGCTTTCCAGCTAATCTGCTGCATTTGGTTATAATTCTGCACTCCTCAATCTGGTGTAAAGTACTGATAGGTGGCGATCTGGGTTTATCTGTGGAACTTCAAACAAAAAACACTTTGAAGTAGGTGTGTTTACTGACACCTTTACTACTCTAATTGTATATTCACGATCTTCCTAATGTTTTAAGGAAGCATTATGGTTTTGCACCTTGTATTGGAGGGCACCCTTTGATATGTCTACTTTATGCAGACAATATTGCAATTCTAGATTTGAACCCAAAAGGCTTAAATATTTTTCTGGTGACCCTCCAATGTTATGCTGATGTGCATTACTTGAAGATCAATATCTCAAAATCCCAAGTATTATATTTTCTTCAGAAAATAAGTATGTACAAAGATAAGATGTTCAAGGTTTTTGGGTTCTCAGAAGTTAGAGCAATTTACATTTTACTACTTATTGTGGAAAATCATATCCAGATCCTTAGTGATTCTGAGCACATATCCAGTAATGTGAGTAAGGCCTTGTCCCAAGCTAGTGTGTTAGGTGCCTTCTATAAGGCAGTAGGTAGATGGTACTTTTCCCACCTCCTTGTAGTTTATCAGACTAAGATCCTTGATACGTTATTATATGCAGAAGGTTGGGTAATTTTTTGGATAAAACCGAAGGGCAAATTTTGAGATGCTTGACTTCTTGTAACACTTTGGCATCAATTGCCGCTCTAATGTTATAGTTTGGGATCAAAAGCTTCTTTGTACAATGCCTTGGAGTGGTGATTTGATGAGCTTATTGTCTGGCACAAAGTGATGTTTCTTCACTAAGGCACCTTATTTATAGTTATGATGAGAGAGAAACCATTGTATTTTTAGAAATTTAAAGTATGCTTTAGAATATTTAGGGATAGATTTTAACTCAATACTTTCTTTATCGTCTGCCCGATTGAAAACTTACTTAAAGTAAGTATCTATATACAAAAGCTAATATTTGGACTTAAACCTTTCTAGCCAAAATAGGAGATATGATGTTCTGTTTAATTCCGCTATTATAAAAAACGCAGCCCTACTTAGCGTGGAATCTGTCTCATGGGGTTAGCACTTTTGCATTTTACTAAGATTGGATATGCTTCTGTTAAAGGTTTTAACTTCAAAATGGCACATCACCTCAAATGTTTGTGACTTTTGCCAAAAAGATATTCAAGATTTAAAACATGTACTATTTGTTTGTTCATATTTGCTGCTATTGCATAGAAAGTGGTTGAAACCTCTTGAAACTTAACACACGAACATCAGTAGAGGCTCTCCAATTGCTATATAATCATCCTAATGAAATGTTTTGCATTGAAGTTTTTAACTTCTTTAAAGAGTTTTTATATTTATATTGATCTTTTTAAATTATCTTCTTATGTTTTTTTAGCGGTGCACTTTGTAATAATTTCTAAATTCTATTTCTTTGTTATGCTTTTGTTTGTTTTGTTGTCTGTTTTTTCTTTGTGTTTTAATGTGGACCTCTTAGGAGTTCCAAATCGTGAAATAAACTTTGACCTTGAAATAAACTTTGATGCTGCACCTGCCCTATGAGCTGTTTAGGGCCTACCCTAGGGGTGACATGTACATGAAAAAGTAAGATTTTGGACTGGCAAACATTTATCTTACCAGACCGACATGGTAGTTTAAAACTGCATACACAGGCTTCAATTGATGGCCTGAAACATGTTGTGTTCCAAGGACTACCTAGGTGGGTGGCACAATCACTGCTTCGGGCCCACTAGTAGCATTTAAATTAGAGTCCCTGGGTACAGTTAGTACCACTTTACTAAAGAGTTACAAGCAAATTAGATGAGCCAATTAGGTGGAAGCCAATGTTAAAATGTTTTAGAGCGAGAGCACAACCACTTTAGCACTGGTAGCAGTAGTAAAGTGCACCGAGACCTAAAGCCAGGCTATCCAAAGTCAGCAAACCCAGAAGGATTGAAGGCAAAATGTTGAGGGGAAAACTAAACCAAGGATATCAGGTCCAACAGGCATCATATGGATAGTGAGTGGTACATGCATCTAGTCCTAGAGCCTTGCTGCTCAGAAAATAGGTTTATGAGCCAAACAGCATATTTCCAACAGTGTCCTGTCTTCCGTTGGATTCCAATAGTGTGTTCACTGACCAAAAATAATTCCCCTCATAACACATGGGCATACCCTTCCCACCCGAGGGGAAGACTGTGTATGTTCCAGCTTTTATAAAGGACTTGTGTATGACAGCATGCATATTCACCGTGCCTTGCTTACCCAGTGTGTGCCAACCACTTGGACTGGGAGCGGTGTAGTCTCTGTTCGAACTTTGGTGCTTCCAAACTGGACCTATTTCTATTTTGTTGAACCTAGCACATACAAATAAAGCTGTTGCTTACTCAATAAGAATGACAGTTGCAGTGTTAAGTTTGAAAGATTTACTTAACCCCTTCACTGTGAGGCCTCCGCTCCCTCAGTGCTAAGCCTTTTTGGCTATTTGGCTATTTAGGCCCCCATAACTTTTTGTCCACATAAGGTGTCCATGCCAAATTTCCGTCCTTTTTTTCCAAAATCATGGGGATTTTAAAGGTGCTCAGAGTTTGCGGATTCTCCTGGAGGAGACCAAGAAAATGAGCAAAATATAGCTAAATGTTGAGTTTTTTGGGAAAAATGTGGAAAAAAGTGCTGCAGATGAAAGTGTCTGTTTTTTTTCCTGCAGAAGCCATTAACAAAGGGTTTGTGGTCACCATCTTTTCAGCTTTTAGGAACAGGTATACGTGAATCAGAAAAACACATTTGTTAACACAGTTTTGGCATTTAACAGGGACATAGCCCATCTTTCCGATTCTTTGTGTTGTCATCCTCCTTCCAGTTAGTGGCAGAAATGGGTGTGAAACCAGTGGTGGATCTTGGGAAACTATACATTCAAGAAGAGCAGACAAAATTCTGAATTCACCAAGGGGTCATTTCTGTAGCTCCTTTAAGGTTTTTCTATAGAAAGCAATAGTTGAAATAAGAACATATTGAAATTGAGTTGCAAATAAACCACCATTTGTGTGTACATTTTCACCTTTAACTTTTTCTAACTATGGCAGATTTTTAAATGCAGTATACTGTTACATCTCTAACACCCTTCTCGCTGCAGGGATATATAGGGTTTGTAGGTTCACCAAGAATGCCCGGTATCCAGAGCCAATAACTGAAGTGCACCTTCCTATGGTTTTTCATTGTGTACCGGGTCTGCAGCAATTTATATGGTAAAATATAAATAGTGGAAAGTAGGTATCAATGTATTTCCAAATGGGCACAAGATATGGAGTTTAGAAGCAGGGGTTATTTGCACATCTTGGAATTTGTGGGTACCCATTGTAGCATGTTAATTAGAGGGTATTTCTAAAAATCATTTCTTTCTTACACATTGTCATACATATGGAAGGTGCACATTCATGGAAATACAATTGGCAATAACACTTGTTCTACTTTTCTGAATTCCTTTAAGTCTTCCAATGAAAATGGTACTCCACTTGTGTGGGTAGGCCTGGTGTTTGCGACAGACAACGGCCGAAAACACAATGTGAATACATCACATTTTTCCATGCAAAACTGACTAGTTTTTTGCAAAGTGGGTAGCTGTTGTTTTTGGGTACAACCTAAGCTGGCACCTAGGGAAACCTAGCAAACCTGTACATTGTAAAAAAAACAGACACATAGGGGAATCCAGATAGGGATGTGTGGCTCTCACCAGGTTGTTTTACCCAGAATCCCATGCATACCTCAAACCTTGACTAAAAAACACATTTTTCTCAAATGTCTCTGATGGAAAGTTCTGGAATCTGCACAGATCCACAATCTTCCTTCCACTCAGCATTCTCATATGTCTTCTGATGAAAATGGCACCTCACTTGTGTGGGTAGACCTAGTGGCCACACAAAATTGACATGTCTTTTGCAAAGTGTGTGGCTGTGGTTTTTAGGCCCTAACTCAGCCAGCATCTAGGGAAACCTAGAACATGTGTAATTTTTTTTAAACTAGCCAACTAGTGAAATCCAAGGAGGAGTGACTTATGTGACTCTGACCACAATTTTTTACCCAGAATCTCTTGTATACCTCCAAATTTGTAACAAAAAACAAAATGTCAATTTCTGTGATAAAAAGTTCTGGAATCTGAGGGGAGCCACACAGTGTTCCCCTCAGTCTCCCGATAAAAATGATACCTCATTTGTGTGGGTGAGCCAAGTTCCAGGGAAGGGTCAAAAACATGTATACTTTGAGGGGGAACCAAAGAGGGTCCAAAAGGGCAATTTTTTAAAATACATTTTTAGACTGACTTTGCTTTGGGCACCCACACAAGTGAGGCATCACTTTTATTGGGAGACTGGGGGGACACTGGGAGGTAGGATATTTGTGGTTTATTTCCGTTTCCAGAAGAACATTGCACAGAAATGCAAGCAAAGTATGTGATTTTAATTACAGTTTGGGGTTTGCAGGGCACAGTGGGTAAGAAAATGGTGTGGGATGGTTGTGAAGCACACCACCCTGGACTTCGCCAGATGTCTAGGTTTCAGAACTGTCTGGGTCTGGTAGGTTTTTTCAGGTGGCAGCCTACTCAAGCCCAAAAAGTGCAGCTGTTCACCATTGCAGGTGGGTGGGATGATAATGAGAGTTAGCCAAACTTTCCTGGCCTAATTTGAAAAAACAACAGCCAACAAAATTAAATATCCTCTTGCTTGTCTTTGAGGTGAAATGCTTTGGTCCACAGAGGAGCAGAAAGACTGCTTCCCCATTGTTGAGAGAGAGGGGAATGGCTATGCCCATGCTGGGCAGCCCCCACCCCTACGAAAAACAGTAATACTTGGTACCTAGTGGGCTTTCTGCCCCACTGGGGGGAAGATGGGATAATTGTCCCTATCTGCCCCCCGGGAGGGTAGAAAGACTGTTTCCCTTTTTGGGGTCTGGGGCATGGACATGCTTATATTGGGCAGGCCCCACTGATATAAATAAAAGAAGGAATCCCTGGTGTCCAGTAGGCGTCCTACCCCTTTGGGGGGCAGATAAGGGCAATTGGCTCCATCCGGCCCCCAGCAGGGCAGGAAGACTGTTTCCCTGTTTTGGAGGGCATTCCCAGGCCCATTCTTTGCAGCCCCCACTGATACAAAAAAGGTAATTCTTGGTGTCCAGTGTGCTTTCTCCCTCTCCCCCTGCAGGGACAGATGGGGTAATTGTTACTATTTGTGTCTGGAGTTGGAGGAATTGGCATGCCCATTATGGTGTCTAGTAGGCTTTCTGCCCCCCTACGGGGGGAGATCAGGGGTAATAACCCCCATCTGTCCCCCGGGAGGTAGAAATACTGTTTGTGTCTGGGGAGATGTGGGGGCATTGGCATGTCCATTTTGGGCAGCCCCCACACCTATATGTTAAAAGAAAACAAGCCCCTGGGTCTAGTGGGTTTTCTGCCTCCCAGGGGTGCAGAAAGACTGATTATGGCACAAAATGAAGGGGGAGCAAAAGTCTTTACCAAAGGGGCCACTTTCCCTTCCCTAGTGTCTAGCGGGTGAATCCCTGCTTAGGCATCACCCTTCTATGGTAATCCCCAGGCAGGGATCCACTACGGAAAGGTACCATTGGAAGTTGAGATTACCCCTTTTCCATTGATACCTCTCCCGTCTGTGTTGGTGCTCAGGGTGTGATAGTCCCATGAGTACCTAGGCATTGAAGTGAAATGAGCACATCAGCTCATATCAGTTTTGTTTTCAGTGAAATGACGTCAGCACGCAGTGTGCGCTGCTTGTCATTTCTCTGAAACCTAAAATAGCCTTAGAAGCTGGGAAAGCTGTTTCCTAGGTCCTGAGGCTATTTTGACAAAAGCCAAATCCCTCTGCTGTAAACAGCAGAGGGATTTGGGGCTCGTGTGATGAGGATGGAATGGTTCCGTCCTCCGCACATGAGTGTTGGTGTGCATGACGGAACCATTCTGTCATGCACATCAAAGGGGTTAAAGAATATAACAGCAAAATACATAAGCTATACATTAATCAGTTTATCATACAGGCACATAAATCATAAGCACAAAAAACTCAGTAAAGTTCTGCAGAAAATCCAGCATAGGTACAACTTTTAAAAGTAGAAAAGTTGACCTCCTAAGCCAGAGGAAAACAGATTCAGTATACAAGAACAGGGTTCCCATGATATGCACTAATGGGGAAAGAGCAAGAAGAACCATTTTAAGACTAAATACATTTGGAGATTCTCTTATAATGCTATCAGGGGTGGCTCCTCCGCAGTGGTGGAGGGGCGTCACCCAGCTGGCTGAGCCAGCAAATGAAAAACAAAATGATAGCTTGCTATCATTTTATTTTTCTTAATTTTTCATTGGGTGGCTCACCCAGCAGCGTGTACAAGGAGGGGCGGGGCTGGGACATAGGAGGTAGGAGGGGGGAGGAGGGAATAGCACACTAAGGCCCATTTTTATACTTTTTTAACGCCGCATTTGCGTCGTTTTTTTATGCAAAATAGGCGCAGACTAACACAATACAATTGTATTTTGTATGTTTGTGCCGCTTTTGCGTCAAAAAACAATGTAAATGCGGCGCTACAAAAGTATAAATGTGGGCCTAAGTGCGCATGTGTGTTTGGCCGTCTGTCTGAGGCCAGCCAAACACACATGCGCACTTAGGTTTCTCCAACCCAGCCGGGCTGGAGAAACAGCACAGACCCAAGGGAAGTGTCTGAGCGGCAATCCAAGCTGCTCAGACCAATCCTGATGCTGCTTTCATGCTACGTGCTGGTGTCTCATGAATGCTGGGACACCAGAAGAGGAGGAGCGACCAACGAGGCAGCATGAGGGAGCAGGAGGCAGCGAGGAGAACCACTAAGTGGGTTTTCTTTTTTTCTGTTTCCCCGTCTTCACCCCCGCTGACCCCTTGACATATGCGGCAGCTGCCGCTGAATACTATTACTTTAGATTCAGATGTTCTGAGTCTAGTCAGGTAACATGAGTTGATACATAGAATGCAAAACAGCCTGGGACAGCCAGGTTATCCTTGACGAGGTGCATTGCGTTCAGCTTGACTTGGAAATCCTCAGTCTTTCAGTGTAAACTCACAATTCTTAATTATAGGAAGCAAAATAACAGCAGCAGTGATCATGTGTCGTATTAGGATGTCACATTCAAAATGGAAAGAATGAAATTGTCTCATGTTAGTATTGGCATGCTTTCTAATACATTAAGCACTACAGTTCAAAACGGATTCCACACATGCACACACACCGTCTCAGTAACTGGAATTTGACAAGCACTTAGACTACAGTAAGTCCGAATATCATGAGTCCCTCCTATTGCTATTCCAGCAGTGTACTATGCATGTTTATGAAACAGATAATCCAGGCTCTGATGTGCATTAGGCATGAGAATGTTAATGCAAGTGGTTTTCGGAGCTCTCTTAACTAAGCAGTCAAGTGTCCCCTGGGAAATTTTTCAACATGGAGTTGCATTGCTATCTCATCCATTATGCAAATTGAATATGAAGACCCATCTCTCTCGATTGTATAGGGCATCCATAACACGAACGTGTGGCTGCGGAAAGCGCTCGCTGAATGTAAACCTGCTACTCTCTGCCCTTAAAACAATACAATTTCAGGAGTGTAGTAACTCCTTCTCAGCGGGAAGGCAGAGGGGAGCTGATTGAGTTTGCGGCAGGATAATTAGGAAGTCATCCCAGATGGGCAGGACGTTTACTCGCACTTATGGCCAAGATGACGAGGTTAGAGGCCAAAGGCAACGCGGAGGGCCTCCGACCCAGCCAATTAAGGCACCAGCTGCCAGACTGTTTTTTTGCCGTGGCGCAAGGAATTTGTTCTTGTAATACAGACAAGAGCTGTTTTTCATGTCTGTTCGCCAGACAGACTGTTAAATAGGATGTTTCTACTGTAAATCCAATTAAAATATGACTTGTACCTTACATATCTCGGTTTTCAGAGTACCCCGTGTTCAGGGCTCACCCCTGACCTGGCTCTTCCAGGTAGTGCAGACAAAACTCAGATAAATATCGCAGCCTCTGAATAGGAAGCGGCTACAATACAGGACATGTCTTCTCCCTGCTTCAGTCCAGGATTACCAATCTGAGAGCTGTAGTCAGCAGACAAGGGATAGTCAGCAGAGAAAGTGAATATTTTATTCACAAAATGAGCTTGGTGAGGGAAAGTTGAAGCCTTCACCAAGCTGTATCTGTGCTTTGGGTTTCATATCCACCCTGACCCAATTACCCAAATCCAATCTGTTCGTTTTCAGAAGAGCCCCACAAACCCGCCAAGAGACTAACAAGCAGCAGGTGCAAAAACAATGTGACTCAATTTCCCTAAAGCCTTTAGTTACCAAAATCAGCATTCCTGTGCATACAGGTAGGGTACAACAAATTCAAAGATAGCCCAACAGAGGTAGACTGAGCCTGAACAGCCCAATGTGTTTCCCTCATTCTGGTGTGATTGCATTCACAGGTACAAACCACTGTCATCTCAAAACTCTCCCAGTAGTGTGCAAGCACTGGGGAACACTTATACAAGGCAGAATAAGAGGTAACAACAGTCTATAAACTCACATAAGTCAGATTGGGGGGATTCGAGTTTTACTGAGTCATTTTATCATTTCTTTTATAACCACGTTTTTTTTTTATTTCTGGCAGTTCAGTCTTTTCGCCATTCTTGAATTCAAATTAAAACATATAGGATCCCACTGTTCCACAAATAATGTTCATTCACTAGGAATTCCTTGCCTCTTCATCTCGGACTTGATGGAGACTCAAAAATATCAACCAATCACTATGCTTTGATATGGGAGAAAAGGGGTGCAAACCATGACCAATAAGAAAGTAAGTTCTAGAAATAGTGAATGCCTACACAAGTATCCCTTCTTCTCTCACAGGGAGTGCTCAAAAGTAGCCAAAATCAACCATTAGCAAAACTTTAAATAAAATGAAATACAGTAAAAATAATATATCACTGATGAGAAACAATATTTGTGTTTGAAAAAACTAAATGTTTAAAGGTTTATTCAAGAGATTTAGGGTTGATTTGGTGGATGGCAAATGGGACACTCCATCACAAATTTGACGGATATCCGGTCTTCTCTATTTTAAATACCTTGGACCTTAATGCAGAAGGGATCTCCGTCACATTTGTGATGAAACATCCCATCCACCAATCTCCAATTTAGGACCTTACTGTACATTGAATATATGTAAACTATGAAATGTTTGAAAATCACTTTTGGCCTACAGGTGGCGAGAGGCTCATTTGTAGATGTCCATAGCATAGGACAATGGTGGTAGATATCCCTAATAGTGCATACGTAGTACAGCATAATGCACATGTCCCAACAGTACTATCAATTTAATAGCTGCGATTAGTAGGTAGGTGCAACAGAAATCCCTCCATGTTGGAATACTTGCTTCTTGCAGTTAATATTATTGTTTTTGAGTATTTGAGTAGCAAATACCCAAAACCCAATGCTGCAAACCAAAGGAAACTAATCACTTCTTGGTGTTACATGTCTTCAAAAAAGAGGGGGACTGGTCAGAGGATTCACAATAAAGGTGCCAATCAGACAACTAGTAGAAAAGTGAGCTTTAATAACATTTCTATAGGTAATGTATGCAGAGCAGGAATGAGTCCCTAGTGGAGGCTGTTCCATAAGTAGAAGACCCTTGAGAGAAGTGGGCTATAGTTGGATCATAATACTCTGTTTTGATAGCAAAGCAATTTCTGGCATGAAACCATTAATTCATTTACAGGATAAACATAAAGGGGGTCATTCCAACCCTGGCGGTCGGTGTTAAAGGGGCGGCCAACCCGCCAACAGGCAGGCGGTCAAAAAAATTGAATTCTGACCTGGCGGAAACCGCCAACATAGACCGCCACTTTAAAACTCCGACCGCCACGGCGGGACAAACAAACAGCGCGGCGGTCACCGCCAACAGATAGGCGGGAGACAATGTACCGCCCACCCTATCACAACTCACCAATCCGCCACCTTTTCCGGGGCGGGAGCCTCGCCGATAAAAACACGGCGGAAACAGACTACGAACGGGAAAACACTCACCTCTACACACTCCACGAGGTATCTGGACAGCATGGAACCAGAACTACACATCCTACCAGCTATTGTCTACCTGCTCCTCTACCAGGAGCACGAACGCCGGCGAAGAAGACAACGGTGAGTACTGCACCTACGACACAGGGGAGGGGGGAGGAGAAAAGATTACGGGCACACACATACGCGACACACCCACCCTCACCCACAACTACCTACACATCAATGCAGAGCAAAACTCAGAGTGACACCCCCCAAACCCCCCGGAAGAATGCCAAGACAAAATAAAATGATCATGAAATTCAAATATATTGTAAGGCTAAGTAAAAAAAAAATTCCAACATCTATTACTATATACACATATGTAAATTGTCCTGTCCAAATTGGGTTTCAGTCATTGTACGTGGGCCAATGGGCCTCAACACATGGGCAAAGCCCACACAGGAGACCCGAATCCATTGGAGAGAACACTTCAGGGGCATCAGAGAGAAAAACTACAGGCACCTCAGGGGGAAGGGAAGGGGAGGCACCTCAGCCACATGAGTCCACGACGCCAGATCCACGAGGGGCCTCCATGCCCACTGTCCCATCGTGGGGAGTGCAAAGCCACAGTCTCACAAGTCTCGACAGTGGGTGGCTTGCCCACTGTTACATCCTGGGGAGTGCAAAGCCACAGTCTCACAAGTCTCTACAGTGGGTGGCTTGCCCACTGTGCCATCCTGGGGAGTGCAAAGCCACAGTCTCACAAGTCTCTACAGTGGGTGGCTTGCCCACTGTTACATCCTGGGGAGTGCAAAGCCACAGTCTCTCAAGTGGATTACAGACTCCACTGGTACTGGAGGAGGCATGGTGCCCAGAGTGCATCGTGCAGCCCTGCCCGACACAGATCCGGGCCTGCCCCTTCTGCCAATGGGCCAGCGGTGCTTGACTTGAAGGGCCCAGCGGAGCAGTGCTTGAGATGAAGGGCCCAGCGGAGCGGTGCTTGAGATGAAGGGCCCAGCGGAGCGGTGCTTGAGATGAAGGGCCCAGCGGAGCGGTGCTTGAGATGAAGGGCCCAGCGGAGCGGTGCTTGAGATGAAGGGCCCAGCGGAGCAGTGCAGAGATGAAGGGCCCAGCGGAGCGGTGCTTGAGATGAAGGGCCCAGCGGAGCAGTGCAGAGATGAAGGGCCCAGCGGAGCGGTGCTTGAGATGAAGGGCCCAGCGGAGCGGTGCTTGAGATGGCGGTGCCCAGCGGAGCGGTGCTTGAGATGAAGGGCCCAGCGGAGCGGTGCTTGAGATGAAGGGCCCAGCGGAGCGGTGCAGAGATGAAGGGCCCAGCGGAGCGGTGCTTGAGATGAAGGGCCCAGCGGAGCGGTGCTTGAGATGAAGGGCCCAGCGGAGCGGTGCTTGAGACGGCGGTGCCCAGCGGAGCGGTGCTTGAGATGAAGGGCCCAGCGGAGCGGTGCAGAGATGAAGGGCCCAGTGGAGCGGTGCTTGAGATGAAGGTCCCAGCGGAGCGGTGCTTGAGATGAAGGGCCCAGCGGAGCGGTGCTTGTCTTGAAGGGCCCTGTTCAGCGGTTCTTGAGACGGCGGTGCCCTGTTCAGCGGTGCTTGTCTTGAAGGGCCCTGTTCAGCGGTGCTTGTCTTGAAGGGCCCTGTTCAGCGGTTCTTGAGACAGCGGTGCCCTGTTCAGCGGTGCTTGTCTTGAAGGGCCCTGTTCAGCGGTTCTTGAGACGGCGGTGCCCTGTTCAGCGGTGCTTGTCTTGAAGGGCCCTGTTCAGCGGTGCTTGTCTTGAAGGGCCCTGTTCAGCGGTACTTGTCTTGAAGGGCCCTGTTCAGCGGTTCTTGACATGTGTCTCCAGGGCACCATATCCAGCCAATATATGGAGTTCACTCGCCATCTGACTTCTTGTAGGAGAGTCAAGTGTCGTGAGGTGGATGGCTGTTGGGTGGGTGGCTGTCTGCGTTTGTGTGGTTTGGAAGAGGGGGTGACAGACACACTGGGAGAGGACACAGGGGACGTGTAAATGGCAGTGGGGGTGGTGACTGCACGTGTGCGGAGTGTTCTGGTGGGTGTGCTGGTGATGGACGTAGTGGCTGATGATGTTGTGCATGCAAGTGTGAGTGGAGACGTCACAGGGAGGGAGGAGGGAGACGAGGAGGAGGGGGACACAGAGGAGACAGTGGCTGTTGGTATGTCTGCATGTGGCTGTTGCTTGTGTGAATGCTTGTGTGATGTGTGGTGCTTATGTCTGGATTAGCTGCCCTTGGGTGTTGAGGTGTGTGCAGGCTGGTCTGTAGGTGTGTCTGGGATAGGCAGAGGAATAGGGGAGTGGGACTGGGTGGAGGAAGTTGGAGGAGGGAGGCAGGAGACAGGGACAATGGCTGCCGTCAGTGCTGAGGCCAGAGCGTTGAACGATCGCTGATGGGCAGCCTGACCCGAATGAATGCCCTCCAGGTATGCATTGCTCCGGTGCACCTCCCTTTCTACCCCCTGGATGGCATTCAAAAGGGTAGACTGCCCAACAATGAGCGTCCTGAGGAGGTCAATGACCTCCTCACTGAGGGCAGCAGGGGTAACTGGGGCAGGGCCTGAGGTGCCTGGGGCGAAGGAGATGCCCGCCTTGGTGTGCGAGCGGGCACGGGGCGAACGCTGAGGGGCTGCTTGGAGGGCGGAGCTGGTGCGCTGGGTGGCGGCTGTACCTGTTGTTGCGGTGGGCACGGATGTTGCTGCCACCACAAGGGAGCTCCCTTCCGAGGACGTGTCTGTGTCGCTGATGTCTCCACGTGTCCCCGTTGTGGAGCTCCCCTCGCCCTCCGTCTCACTGGTGAACTCAGAGTCGGTTGCATGGCCCTCCAGGGCCATGTGAGATGCAGCTCCCTCGTGCTCCGATGCCACTTCTCCTCCGCCTGATGATGCTAATGCACACATGAACAGGAAGAGCAGCAAAAAAGGGGGGGGGGAAATAAAGACATGTTGAGTGCATGCATTGGCAACACAGTTGGCGGAGAGGACAGACACAGAAGCCCCCTGCACTATGCCGCGCACTTGGGGTACACTACTCAATCATTGGGACTTGGCCTACAAGCCTATGGATGACAACTGCACACATAGGTGACACAGGGCCATGGATAGCTGTACTTGGCACCCTACAGAGGTGGGGGGCGGGGGCACAGGGCCATGCCTTACGGAGGGGCCTAGCCTACAGAAATCGCCCTGGCCTAGGGATACCCACAGCCCTCCTCCCCCACCCAGACACCTCCACTGCGCGCTAAGATAGCAGAATGTGCTGGTACTCACCCCCTTGTGTCTGCTGTGATGTCCTCATGCGCCCATCCAAATCTGGGTAGGCCACCGCCAGGATCCGAGACATCAGGGGGGTCAATTGACGAGTGGCACCCCTCCTACGTTGGGAAGCCATCCCCAGCAGAGCCTCCACGGTCTTCCTGCTCCCGCGGCGGATGTCCTCCCACCTCTTGCGGCAGTGGGTGCCCCGTCTGTTGTGGACCCCCAGGGTCCGGACGTCCTTGGCGATGGCACGCCAAATGTCGATTTTCTGATGGGCGCTGACCTATGTGACATGTACAGGGGGAGAAATAACATTATTATAATTTTCTGCATGCTCGATGTGAGTGGCCCCCCATCCCCACCCTTGCCATGTGGCACATGCTCTCATCCGTCGTTTGATGCATGCCTCAATCGCTCCCCTCCCCACCATCTTTCATCCACCCGACTCAACACAGGCATTGCCCCCAAAGCATGCTCCCAGTGTACTTACCTGTTGGTCTGGAGGACCGTAGAGTAGCGCATACTGGGGGAGGACCCCATCCACGAGTTTCTCCAATTCTTCAGAAGTGAAGGCAGGGGCCCTTTCCCCAGTCGCAGCAGCTATTGTATCTTCCAGACCGAGGTCACAGCAGCACTTGCAGTATAGGTCCTCTCCTGTGGATGATCAGGTCTCGAGTGAATAAGCAGATAGAAAATGGCGGTCACGTCCGCGGCGGTGTGTACCGCGGCGGTGCGTCCCGCGACCGCCGGCGCACTTGGTCATTGGCTCCTGAAACGCATAGGGTTCAATGTTAACCAATGCGGCTTTGCGCCACAGTGTTCGACCGCCTACCGCCACTGTGTGCCACGCCAGCGCATTGACCTCACATCCCATTGTCGCACTTCACAGGTCAGGCAGCCGCCATTTCAAGGGCCCACATGGCTTAATTTCTACTGCGTCACACATGCCTAGGCCTTGCATCGACACTCATACAAGCCATTCAATGCATAGAGAATCGTGTACTGTGCAAGCTGTGGGAACGTACCTGTGGGTTGATTGACTCTGTGCTCGCTGTTGTCCTTCCTAGGCACCGTCCGCTGGGACTTGCGAGGAGATGGAGGAATGTTCCCGTGTACAGACCGCTGGTGGACCTGTCGACAATGGAGGAACGACATGTCATTCTGACATACAGGCTTGACCGAGCCACTATACAGGAACTGTGTGCCCAGCTGGAGCCAGACCTGATGTCACCCATCCGCCAACCCACAGGGATCCCCCCTCTAGTGCAGGTGCTGTCAGTACTCCATTTTTTGGCAAGTGGGTCATTTCAAACAACAGTGGCCATTTCATCAGGGATGTCTCAGCCTATGTTTTCCAAGGTGTTGTCCAGAGTGTTGTCTGCCCTGCTCAAACACATGCGGAGATACATCGTTTTCCCTGAGGTGGGGGATTTGCCTACAGTGAAGGGTGATTTCTATGCCCTTGGACATATACACAACATCATTGGTGCCATTGATGGGACACATGTGGCTTTGGTACCCCCCAGTGAAAGTGAACAGGTGTACAGGAACAGAAAAAGTTATCATTCCATGAATGTCCAGGTGGTCTGTTTGGCTGACCAGTACATCTCCCATGTAAATGCCAAGTTCCCTGGGTCAGTGCATGACGCGTACATCATGCGAAATAGCAGCATCCCTTATGTGATGGAACAACTACAGAGACACCGTGTGTGGCTAATTGGTGACTCAGGTTACCCCAACCTGTCGTGGTTACTAACCCCAGTGAGGAATCCCAGGAAAAGGGCAGAGGAACGGTACAATGAGGCACATGGGCGTACTAGGAGGATGATCGAGCGGACCTTCGGCCTCCTGAAGACCAGGTTTAGGTGCCTGCATATGACAGGTGGATCCCTAATGTACTCACCAAAGAAGGTGTGCCAGATCATCGTGGCCTGCTGTATGCTTCACAACCAGGCTTTGCGACGCCAGGTGCCTTTTCTGCAGGAGGATGGTCCAGATGGTGGTGTTGTAGCAGCTGTGGAGCCTGCGGAGAGTGAAGAGGAGGAAGACGAAGAGGACGACACAGACAACATGGACACAGTGATACAGTATTTTCAATAACACACAGGTAAGAATCAACACCGGCATTTTACATTTACTTACAGTCTCGTGCCTCTCTACTGTCTGTCCTTTTCACCCAGTGTATGCTAACAGAGTTGTGACTTTCCCTTCCAATTTCAGAGATGTGGGCCCCACTGCGTGACCTCTGCTTTGTTTGCCCATGGACTACAGCTGTGTGACAGTGGTATGTTGTCATCACAATGTAACTGGTCATTTTGGCACGTTTATGTCTAATACATATTTTCAAAAATACAGGCAGACTCCAGATTATTGTGTGCAATAAGTGTGTTTATTAAAGTGCTCAATTTTGGGACATGGTTGAAAATCGTCCAGATTCTCAGTCTCACAGGTGCATTGTCCATATGCCTGTGGAAGGTGGAGCAGGGGCAGATAAGGTTGGACAGGGTGACAATGTGGGACAGTGGGATGATATCAGGGGGTATCCTTTCCTGGCGGGGGTCTTGGCATCCTACTCTGTCTTCTTCCTAGATCTCAGGCCCCGCTTGCGGGGTGGTTCTTCTTCTGCAGGAGGTGGGGTTCTGGTGGCCGGTTGTTCCTGTGTCGGGGCCTCCTGTCCACTAGCGCCGGCAGAGGTGGTAGCCTGTTCCTGGTCCATGCTAGTGACAGGGGCCCTTTGTGGTGCCACATGGTCCCGCAATGTGGTGACAATCTGGTTGAGAGCCACAACGATGGTGCCCATTGCGGAACTAATGTTTCTCAGTTCTTCCCTGAACCCCATAAACTGTTCCTCCTGCAGTACCTGGATCTCCTGGAACCTGGCCAGGACCGTCGCCATCGTCTCCTGGGAGTGGTGGTATGCTCCCATGATGGAGGTGAGGGCCTCGTGGAGAGTGGGTTCCCTGGGCCTGTCCCCCCCCTGTCGCACAGCAGCCCTCCCAGTTCCCCTGTTTCCCTGGGCCTCTGTCCCCTGGACCGTGTGCCCACTACCACTGCCCCCAGGTCCCTGTTGTTGTTGGGGTGGTGGGTTAACCTGGGTGCCCTGTAGTGGTGGACACACCGCTGATTGACGTGTCCTGGAGATAGAGGCATGGGCCCGCTGGGTGCGTGCTGTGCTGGTGTTCCCAGAGGGGGGTAGGTCTGCTGTAGCCTGTGGCTGTCTGAGGGGAACCGACTGTCCCGAGGTCCCCGATGGGCCGGGCTGGTCATCTGGGTCCAGGGAGACAGAGCTGCTGTCATCACTGGGGGTGGGATGGACATTTCTGGACCCTCCTGGGCGGTGTGGTGGCGTTCGGGTCCTGCAGGGGTATAAGAGTATGGTTATTGCTTCTGTGTGTGCCATAGCGTGCAATGGGTGGGTGCCCGTGTACCCCAGTGCTGGCATTCCTTTGTGGGGGCTGTTGTGACGGCGGTTTGTGGGGGAGATGGGTATGTGCAGTGGGCATGCTTAGGTGATGGCTGTCGATGGTTTGTGGTGGCATGCAGGGTTTGGTGTTGGGATGGGTGGGTTGTGATGGTGAGACATTAGCAATGAGGATGTGTGATGGTGGTGGGGGGGGAGGGTGGGGATATGAGTTGGCATGCTGGTCGGGTGGGGGGGGTGAAGTAGTGAAGATGAGACTTACCAGAGTCCATTCCTCCGCCTACTCCTGTGAGGCCCTCAGGATGCAGGATGTTCAAGACCTGCTCCTCCCATGTTGTAAATTCTGGGGGAGGAGGTGGGGGTCCGCCGCCAGTCCCCTGCACTGCGATGTTGTGCCTGGATACCATGGAACGCACCTTCCCCCGTAGGTTGTTCCACCGCTTCCTGATGTCGTCCCGATTTCGTGGATGCTGTCCCACAGCGTTGACCCTGTCCACTATTCTTTGCCATAGCTCCATCTTCCTGGCAATGGTGGTGTGCCCCGAACTATTTCCTCCACCATGACCCTGAGTTCTGCGTCTGAGAACCTGGGGTGTCTTTGGGGTGCCATGGGGTGGTGTGGATGAGGTGTGGGGTGGTGTTTGCGGTGATGAGTGTGGTGAGTGTAGTGGTGTGTGGTGTTTTGTGCGTGGTTGTTGTGTGGGTGATGGTGTAGTGTGCCTCTGTGTGATGGTGTTCTCTATTCTGTGCTGTCTCTCTCTGGGCTTCATCTCTGATTTGTGGTCGTAGTGGTTTGTGGGTGATGTGGGTGTGTGTTTTATAGTTAATTGGGTGTGTGGGAGTGTTGTGTGTATGTGTCTCAGGTGTGTGTATTTCAAATTGTCCAATGTGGCTGTGTTTTCGAGCTGTATGTGTATTTTGAGAGCGGCGGTGTGTACCGCCAATGGAATACCGCGGTTGAAAGACCGCCGCGTGGATTCGTGGGTTGTAATGGCATGGGCGTATTTCTGTTGGCGTGACGGTGGAGGTTTGGTCTTCGCCAGTTTAACGCTGGCCGTTGGTGTGGCGGACTTTTGTGGATGTCGGGTTTTTGGCGGTTTGCCTCTTGAGGGTCAGAATGACCGTGGCGGTTTACCGCGACTGCGGCGGTGTTGTGGCGGCCTTCTGACCGGCGGTAAGCGCCTTTTACCGCCGAGGTCAGAATGACCCCCAAAGTCTTGAAAATAGTTGCCTACGGTACAAAAAGCAATAGTTATAATAATCTAAAACTGGAGCTTGGATAATGTTGGAAACACCAAAAACTAAGAGGATGCTGCATTCTGGGCCAGTTGCAGTTGTGCAGTTGGCATTGTTGAGAGATCTCCATGAATTGTATGCCAAAAATCCACTTTGGAAATGATCAAAGTGCCAATAGCCTAATGACTCTAATGAGAGTTGATGGGATCTCATAATTTAAAAATGGTAAACCTAGTTACTTCCCTGTTTTGAGTAGGAGTGGGCATCACTTGTGTAATTCACTGAGCATAATCATGCAGAATTACCTAAGAAATCCACAAGATTATGCAAAATTACAGAAGAAGAGTAATTCTACATTTAGTGCCATTGCTTAACCCAAAAATGCTCCATCACTTACAAAATTGACTCAATTATGTGTTCTGCTCTAAGAAAAAGTTATGAATGCAACAGAACATGAATACATGAATATCGAGAGCTCGCTAAATGTGGTCTTGGTGGTAGGATTTTGCCGAACTTACTCTAGGTATTTACCACTATTTGTTAGTGCAGATGCACCCTTGCATCCAAAATGGATGCAAGAAATAGAACTAAATGCAGCAGAAAATAAATAGCAAGTGCAAGGCGCTGCTCGTGCTCGCTAAATGTGCTCCTGTGGTAGGATTTTTTTCACCCAAATTACTGTTAGTTATGTGAGCAAGAGTAATTGTGTTATTATTGGTAATCCTGCATCAAAGATTAATGCAGAATTTCCTAAAGTAATCTGATTACTCTTGCATACCTGAAATTTCGGCCAGGCCTAATTTTGAGCACATAGGGGGTCATTCTGACCCTGGCGGTCATGGACCGCCAGGGCCAACGACCGCGGAAGCACCGCCAACAGGCTGGCGCTGCTTCTGGGGCCATTCTGACCGCGGCGGTACAGCCGCGGTCAGAAAAGGGAAACCGGCGGTTTCCCGCCGGTTTCCCGCGGCCCCAGGGAATCCTCCACGGCGGCGCTGCAAGCAGCGCCGCCATGGGGATTCCGACCCCCTTCCCGCCATCCTGTTTCTGGCGGTTTTCACCGCCAGAAACAGGATGGCGGGAACGGGTGTTGTGGGGCCCCTGGGGGCCCCTGCAGTACCCATGCCACTGGCATGGGCACTGCAGGGGCCCCCTAACAGGGCCCCATTAAGATTTTCAGTGTCTGCTTGGCAGACACAAAAAATCGCGACGGGTGCAACTGCACCCGTCGCACACCAGCAACTCCGCCGGCTCCATTCGGAGCCGGCTTCCTCGTTGCTGGGGCTTTCCCGCTGGGCGGGTGGGCGGCCTTTTGTCGGTCGCCCGCCAGCCCAGCGGAAAAGTCAGAATGACCGCCGCGGTCTTTTGACCGCGGTACGGTCTTCTGGCGGTTCCCGCCAGGCGGTCGGCTGCCGCCACCCGCGGGGGTCAGAATGACCCCCATAGACTGATGTCTGATTACCATCAGCAATAGACATTTGGACATTTGTAATACATTTCTAGGCTATTTCCTAGCCAATTACTAGCCAGTTCTTAAATTATGCCTCTGGGGTATCATTTGATTCCTTTATTAGATTTCTTATTAATTGTTACAAAATTGTCTAACCCTCTGCCCACCTAAATGTAACTCTGGAAATGTAGATGTGTTTCAAAGCAATGCAACATGTCAGGGATGGACGTAACTGGTGTAATTCTCTCTAGCATAATTACTTGGCCTGAGGGATGCATTTCACGTTAAGAAAATAGCAGTAAATACTACAGGACATGAACAGCAGTAGGCAACAGACGCTGACTGTCTCTTAGTTGTTCCTGTGCTCCTATGGTAGGATTTCTGTCCCAAATTACCCTTAATTACTCAAGCTGGCATAATTGCATAATTTTTGTAATTTCACATCACAGGAGTAATGCCTAATTATTAATGAAATTACTCAATTTAGTCCGGTGTAATTAAAATTTTGGCCAGGCCTAGTCAGAAAGCTTCAAACACATTCCTTCAAAGTCAGACTTTCCAGATGGCGTACTCTGCTTATGACTCACAGGAAAAGAAGTGTGCACTAATTGCGAGACATTTTGCTTCAGTGGTAGTGGGCTGCTGCCTGTTCAGCTTGGCCATGTCATATCGAGCAGGTCTACTGCAGATCTAACAAGCACTGGCAAAACCAATATGTATTGCCTATGGGAGAGCTATTGGCTTTGACAATTTCCTTTAGACATGTTGTACAGCAGTGCGGCTGCTGTGCAGTGTTGTACAGGCTCTCATCATACTAATGAGACTGCTGCATTCGGGTGGCAGCACCACCAGGTTGTGGGGAGCTGAGTCCTATTCAACACCGTGTGACAGCTGTCGACCTAACCTTTCTAGGCAGCTAGCAGTACTTGACCAGCACCTGAAAGTGGCAGTGAGTTGTGGCAGCCGTGCGCATGACATTCTGATTTCTCAGGGAAATAATTATGCAACAGATCTCAGCCTTTTCTCTTAGTTACATTTGTCTCACACATGCAAAGACAAACAGAAGCAGAAATTGGTTCAATGTGTTTTATTGAATCAACGTTGTTCTAGATAAAATAATGTACTGCAATAAGATGATAAAACACAATGATAGCAATGCAGTGACAAGAAAGTGAAACATAAGAAAAGTCACACATTGTGCCAGCATGTTATGGGTTAAAATCCCTACCTACGCTACTAAGGTACTACTAGAGCACAGCAGTGCTAGCCCGAATCCGCCCTTCAAGTTCCCTAGGAAGACACTATCCCTCATACCTGGATATGGTAGTAGCGAAGAGGGCTGTTGGTCTACTGAGAGTCCTGCCTCACATGTAGGCGGAAAAGACATTGAGCCTCAGCAGACAGCTGTAGTAAGGCAACAGCATGGAGGAGCAATGTTCTGGCTGGAACTCTCCCTCTATGTATAGGGGGGAGAGGGGTGTTTTATAATAAAACAGCTGGTGTTCTGAGAAAACTGTCCTAACGTAAGAACACATATGTTTCCTGTTAAGTGACAAAGATTGTGGTGTTTCTACTTTATACTGACAACAGTATCAAGTACAGCCTTGAGCAGGGTACAGAACGAGAATGTCATACCAAAAAGAATGAAAACAGTTTCTAGTCTAAAAGTGTATGAGGTAAAGGAAAATAAAACATCACTGCAGAGTGAAGCTTCTGCACAAAAATTAAAATGAATTATTACTAGGCCAAAGGGCACAAGTGCAGGCCTATTGCTAAAGTAATGTGCCCATAAAAGCTCACTAAAATAACCTCACAACAGCAACATGGCTGAAAGTTTTAAAAAAAAGTGCTATGATGTGGATAGTACTGACCGCAAGGACAAGTAATCCATTTTGTTAGTATGGATTTATTCTCTGCCTTTACAAAAAAAGTTTAATTATCTTATGTCTGAACTGAAGTCACTCTTTTGTCGATGCATGAAGACAGCTCCGAAAAGGTGACACAGACCAGTGAGCACTGTGCTCTTTGTATCTCTATAGCATTGTGGCACTTTTTGGAGTGACTTCTGGGGTTTTTTCCGGCGGGACAAGAGGGGACAACCAACAAAAAGGGAAGATGGACGGAACAGGCAACAACAGAGGGGTGGGTGGGGGGATGAGAAAGCAACAATGTGATGGGGAAGCTACAGGTAAAAGGGAAAAAAGTACCTCTGAAAGCAGCAAGTATTGGAAGGACAATGAAATTGTGAGGAAATGTTCCTAAGAACATACATTTCAGTGGGGTAAAGCAACCAGTGGTGTTAAACGAGGAGGTTTTGTCATCTAGGAGCCGCTGGAAGAAGTTGTTGTGAAGATTTCTATATTCATATTTTGCCACTTTTTTGGAAGTTGAAAATTTCCATCGCAACAACGCTGCATGATGGAGCCAACGAGGGCTCAATGAGGCAGGATATCCCTTTCAAGAGAAGCAGCTGAACAGAATTTTCTGTAGCAGAGAAAAACAAAACAGCAGCTACTGCAAAGTCTCAGGCACATCAGTGGGCATGTGGATCCCAGTCTCAAGTCACAAGTTTCAGATTTTGGCAGAAGCCACATCTTTAGCACAACCTCTACTGGATTGGGTGGAGACAACTGGGGCACAGGACTCACTCCAGGTGGAGGCCAGGTGTGGGTTTAAGGTCTCTGGAGCTTGCTCTTTGCCTTTACCTCACACAGGAGGTGAGCCATTTAGCCTTTGGATTCACTCTAGTAGTCCCAGGATTAAGGAGCAAGGCAGGCCTTAAGCAGTAGGGCAGTCCTCTAAAGGTACCAGGTAAACTTCAAGCAGCAAGACTGTCCGTGGTCGCAGCAGGACAGTCTTCTGCGGTACAAAGCAGGCCTCAAGCAGCTGGGAAGTTCTGTGAAGTATGAGGCAGACCATCTGGGGTCCTGGGAGTCCTCAGCAGAGCTAGTAGTGTACTGAAGAGAATCTTAGGCGGTCCTATATTTATGCCTGGTGCCAGCTCTTGAAGTGGGAGAAACTTCAATACTACTCTTACATCTGTTTCTGGAAATGTCCTTCCTTCCCTTTCTCGTTGTTCTTAATATGGTAATAAGACTTCATATTTAGTGCAGCAACACCATTGTGTGTGGGAAACTGAGATAAATCCACACCCTCTGGAAGCTGTCGGCCTAACTCCTGGCTAGCCCGCAGTACCTTACCCACACCAATAAGGGTAGTAGTGATTTGTGGCAATCTAAACCTGCACTCTGATTCCGCAGGGAAGTTATGGTGAACAGATCACACCCCTTTCGTTCAGTTACCCAAACACTCACAAATGCCAAGGCAAGACAAGATTTCAATATATTTATTGAAGCAAATGCATCCTAGTATATAGAGCATGGGTTTTGATGATAAGGTAGATGAAACATAATACAGCAATCATTACAATGAGTATGTAAAAGATAAAGAACCCCACCATTGTATATGGTTCTAGAAAATACTAGTGGTAGTAACCCAGCTGCAGGTCCTGGGCTAAGAGAAGAACCTCGACCCCATACCTGATTTGGATAACAGGGGGCCTCCTGTTGTCTGACTGAGAGTCCTCTTGGCAGCTGAAGGGTCAGTGTCAGAATCAGCAAAGCTGGCTGCAGTGTAATGAAAGTCCCCAGACAGTCATGACAGGAATGCCTTCTGTACACCTTAGGCCATTGTGATGCTTATATAATAAACCATACATAATTTGTGGAAGTAGGCCTGATGTCATGATATCTCTAGAAGGTAGGAACTGTCTCCTAAGATGACAATCCAGGCTGGCATATCATGTACCGAATTTAATAGCCTTGGAAAAGTCACAGAATGCGTGTTGTGCTAAAAGGCTAATAGAATTGTGTAATATGTACTCTGTCTTCCTAGAAGGAGACAGGTAAATAAATGACAAAGAATTAAATATCTGTGTGTGCTTAAACTTAAAGGCGGACGCTGTGAAACTAACTAAAACCTGGGTGTCCATCCCAGCACTAAACAGCCACTACAACATCCCCTGTATAAGCTCCAAGTGGTCTCTGGTGACAATAGGCTGCTGTCAAGTTAATTTCTGAGTGTGCTGGAAGCAGCCCTTTGAAATGTAAGTTAAGCAGGGAACAGATCCGCCTCACCTATCCTGGAAGGATGGCCCATCCTTTCAACCCCTATTCCCCATTTGTTTCACTGTCTGTGGCCCAGAACACAGGCTGCAGGCTCCAAAGGTTACGACAAGAAAATTCAAAATTCCTAAAAGTGGCATTTCAGAATTGTGACTTAAAATCAAACTTTCCTATTAAAGAGAACTTTAGGTTACAATGAATTTAAAAACAAAAATGACATTTCTACATGTTCCCAATCAAGCGTTAATGAGTATTATATATAATAAGGTAACCCAATGTTATCCTTTAGGTGAAGAAGTCCCCACGGTAGTGAAAATGAATTTGTAGTTTTTCACTTTCATGGCATGTAAAACTTTTAAAAGCGTGTTCTAACAATGCACTCTGCCCTCTGGGCTGTTCAGGACATACCCTAGGGGTGACATATGTGTATTAAAAAGAGAGGTTCAGACCTGGCAAATGTTTTATTTGCCAGGTTGAATTGGCAGTGTAAAACTGCACACAGACTGCAGCAGTGGGGCTGGGACATGTTACAAATGCTATTTAAATGAGTGGCACAACAAGTGCTGCAGGCCCAATAAAAGCATTTAACTTACAGGCCCTAAGAACACGTAGTGCCACTTTTCCAGGGACTCCACTGAAATATGCCTCACAAAGTTCAAAGGTCTAAGGCTTCCTCTCCATTATTATTCCCTAGTCCTACAGTGTCAACCTTATCAGACTCACCATCTCACTTTACGAGTCCAGACCCCACTGACGAGTAAGTCTTCCTGGACTCAAAGAGACCTTTATTGTGAACAGAGAAAGCTCTTCTCCCTTTTCTCCAGCAGTTAGGAATGCACAAGCTCACATACATCCCAGCACACACACAGAAGTATCAAATGTTGCCGAGCACTACACTTAGCCACCATGTACGCCAACAGTGTGTTAAGTATACAGCATCAGAACTTTATATGAGTGGGCCGGTATGATACAGAGAAAAGTCCCTGTTGTGCAATTGATTCTTATTAAACGTAAACTTGTATGCAGCTACCATTGTGCTTAACTCATGGCAAGGGCAATAGCTCTCTACCACTATGATGGGAGCTCTTGTTGCACCCCTCCTATCTAACAAGACTGCATTACCATGAGTCAGGCCTAAGTCATAGCACATGCACACATGCATGGTCCATGTTTACACATGACCAAATTCAGTACCAGAGATCCAGATATCCATGCACCAGCGGTACTCGGGCAGGGTTGCACATCCATCACCATGCAGTGGACTTTTCAACCTAAAAAAACCAGTATAATGGGGAACAAGCAAACTGGAAATATTCAAGGGTGACAGCTCCTTTTTCCTCTTCCTAACGCAAGTAATTTGTTATAAAACAAATTCTTGTATAAGTCTTGGAATGGTCTGAAGGAAAGTAGAAAAACCGACTGGGAATAGTCAACGGTGACAGATAATTTTTTTCTTTCCCTCAGGACGACCTGGAACCATACAAGGATATAGAGCATGGATACTCAAAGTACGGCCCGCATGCCTCTGACCTTTACATGTGGCCCCTTGGGCAACAGGAGCACTGGGCAGCTGTTTGCTAGACTCCGCACTAACAATAAAAATATTAAATAGAAACACAATCATTTATTTCAATCTTATTTGGTGTTAAAGAAAGGAAGTAACTAGGGACTCCTGCACTTAACTTTAGAAACACCTTCATTTTTAAAGACATCTTGTAGCACAAGTATAAAACTAAGACAGTCTCTTCAAAATTAAAAATATGTATTTAGTTAACATGTAGAACCTTTTCGCCTTAGTACAATTTATTTTATCAGTGCATTGAGATGTATTCATTTAAAAGTGATAGTTTTCAAACATCAATTTGGAAACATAAATTATTTCCCTTACCCTGAGATCACCACCAATAGTAAATTAAAGAGGCAAGTCACTTGGTATGTGCACTTTATTGGTGGCCTGGGTTCCTATCATACATGAACAACATTATAGTTTAATAAATCAAACATAGAAGCAGGTTTTGTGCAGCACACACCATGAATCATGTATTCCGAGGTCATCTTAAATGTGATAATGCAGAAAAACGAGGGAAAGTGAGACTAAACAATTGCCTAGGATCACACAAATTGGAAAAGTGGGTAAGCCGGGATTCATTCCAGGTTCTGGTTTCCCATTGTTTTTTTCAGCCACTAGATGTATATCATTTGCTTCTCCTACACCTACCTTGTCACCAATCCCCCCAGCCACACCACCCGACTGCCACTGCCCTAACATCAATGCGGCCCCCAGGCATGTCACAAACCAAATATTTTGGCCCCTGGGCAAATGTTTGCGAGTATCCATGATATAGAGTGTATCATACTTAAACTATAATTATCTACAAGACCGAAATATTATGACCCAATACTTTTGACGATTGAAATAACAAGATCCACTAAAAATACAAATAAATTAAAAATGATATCATATTCTGAATTTTTTATCCCCCAGTTGATACTACCTTATATTGATTAATCCGCATGCAGATAGTAAAAATATAAAAGTAAAAATAAATAAAAATAAAAATGAAATACTACTGGAAAAGAAAAAAGTAAAAAGTAGATCCACAGTTCCAAAATCAGTGCAAATGACTAAAGTGCAAATGACTAAGGGAATACTTTCAGATTCTATCTATAGGTCACAGTTTTGGGTTAAATTCTGTTCGTCATTGTGCCTTTACTTTCTCCGTGGGGAAGCAGCTCAGTATGACATGCAAGGCCCGATGTGTCTGCCAGGCGAGCAGTTCAGAGGTAACCAGAAATTTATGAGAATATGTTCGAAGTTAGGAATCTGTGCACAGACATGAAGTATAAGACTATATTTCATTTCAATCTTGGGGGAGTACAGACACAAAACAGATTAAGTTGCAACGTTGCCAGAAGTGTATCCTACTAAATATTTTAATTTGACAAATTTTCTGAACACTTCCGTCAGTACAATTTTTTAATATTCCTCCTCAGACAGAACCGACAATAAGCAAGTACGCCACATGTTCGATATATAGGTAATTCCTATAGAAACCTAAAAGAGACACTGTAGGAGGCTGGCCTGGCTTGTAGTGGGTACCAGAGGTACTTACACCTTGTGCCAGGTCCAGTTATCCCTTATTAGTGTGGAAGAGGTGTTTCTAGCAGCTTAGGCTGATAGAAGGTAGCTATGGCAAAGCAGCTTAGGCTGAACTAGGAGACATGTAAATCTTCTACTATACCACTGGTGTCATATGCACAATATCATAAGAAAACACAATACACAGATATACTAAAAATAAAGGTACTTTATTTTTATGACAATATGCCAAAAGTATCTCCGTGGCTACCCTTAGTATGAGGATAAGTTATATACACAAGATATATGTACACAAACCAAAATTATGCAGGTAATAGCAAAGGAAGTAATGCAAGCAATGTACAGTTACAGTAGATTGCAATAGGAGCACATAGGTATAGGGGCAACACAAACCATATACTCCAAAAGTGAAATGCGAACCACGAATGTACCACAATCCTATGTGAGCTTGTAGAGGGTCGCTGGGACTGTAAGAAAACAGTGAGGGTTAGAAAAATAGCCCACCCCAAGACCCTGAATGGTAGGTGTAAAGTGCACCTACAACCCCCAGAGAGCACAGAAGTCGTGATAGGGGGATTCTGCAAGGAGAACAAACACCAGCAATGCAACAACAGTGGATTTCCGGGCCTGAGTACCTGTAAGACAAGGGGACCAAGTCCAAGAGATGCGACAGTGTCGAGAGTGGGCAGGAGCCCAGGAAATGTCAGCTGAGGGTGCAAGGAAGCTGCCACTGGTTGGAAGAAGCTTGGTGTTCTGCAAGAACGAAAAGGACTAGGAACTTTCCCTTTGGAGGAAAGATGTCCCACGTCGTGAAGAAGCTTGCAGAGGTGTTCCAACGCAGAAAGACCGCAAACAAGCCTTGCTAGCTACAAGGGTTGCGGTTAGGGTTTTTGGATGCTGCTGTGGCCCAGGAAGGACCAGGATGTCACCACTTGGATGAGGTGACAGAGGGGATGCCCAGCAATTCAAGGAGCCCTCACAGAAGCAGGCAGCACCCGCAGAAGTACCTGAACAGGCACTTAGAAGAAAAGTGAACTGGAGTCCACCCGAAGTCACAAAAGGGAATCCCACAAAGCCAGAGGACAACTCAGAAGGTTGTGCACTAGAGGTTAGAGTGTCGGGGACCCAGGCTTGGCTGTGCATGAAGGAAATCCTGGAAGAGTGTACAGGAGCCGGAGCAGCTGCAAATCATGCAGTCTAGCGTAGGGAGGCAAGGACTTACCTCCACCAAAGTTGGACTAAAGAGTCACTGGACTGTGGGAGTCACTTGGACAGAGTTGCTGAATTCCAGGGACCATGATCGTCGTGCTGAGAGGGGACCCAGAGGACCGGTGATGCAGTCTTTTGTTGCCTGCGGTTGCAGGGGGAAGATTCCATCCACCCACAGGACATTTCTTCAGAGCTCCTGGTGCAGAAAGGAGGCAGCCTACCCCCAGAGCATGCACCACCTGGAAACAGTTGAGAAAGCCGGCAGGATGAAGCAATACAAGTTTGCTAGTAGTCGTCTTGCTACTTTGTTGCGGTTTTGCAGGCATCCTGAGCAGTCAGCGGTCGATCCTTTGGCAGAAGGTGAAGAGGGAGATGCAAAGGAACTCCGGTGAGCTCTTGCATTCATTGTCTGGTGAAATCCCCAAAGCAGAGACCCTAAATAGCCAGAAAAGGAGGTTTGGTTACCTAGGAAGGAGGATTGGCTACCAAGAGAGGTAAGAGCCTATCAGAAGGAGCCTCTGACATCACCTGCTGGCACTGGCCACTCAGAGCAGTCCAGTGTGCCACAAACACCTCTGTTTCCAAGATGGCAGAGGTCTGGGACACCCTGGAGGAGCTCTGGGCACCTCCCCTGGGAGGTGCAGGTCAGGGGAGTGGTCACTCCCCTTTCCTTTGTCCAGTTTCGTGCCAGAGCAGGGCTGGGGGATCCCTGAACCGGTGTAGACTGGCTTATGCAGAGATGGGCACCATCTGTGCCCAGCAAAGCATTTCCAGAGGCTGGGAGAGGCTACTCCTCCCCAGCCTTCACACCTTTTTCCAAAGGGAGAGGGTGTTACACCCTCTCTCAGAGGAAGTCCTTTGTTCTGCCTTCCTGGGCCAGGGCTGCCTGGACCTCAGGAGGGCAGAAACCTGTCTGAGGGGTTGGCAGCAGCAGCAGCGGCAGTGGAGACCCCGGAAAGGCAGTTTGGCAGTACCCGGGTTCTGTGCTAGAGACCCGGGGGATCATGGAATTGTCCCCCAATGCCAGGATGGCATTGGGGCGACAATTCCAAGATCTTAGACATGTTACGTGGCCATGTTCTGAGTTACCATTGTGACGCTGTACATAGGTAGTGACCTATGTACAGTGCACGCTTGTAATGGTGTCCCCGCACTCACAAAGCTCGGGGAATTTGCCCTGAACGATGTGGGGGCACCTTGGCTAATGCCAGGGTGCCCTCACACTAAGTAACTTTGCACCCAACCTTCACCAGGTGAAGGTTAGACATATAGGTGACTTATAAGTTACTTAAGTGCAGTGGTAAATGGCTGTGAAATAACATGGACGTTATTTCACTCAGGCTGCATTGGCAGGCCTGTGTAAGAATTGTCAGAGCTCCCTATGGGTGGCAAAAGAAATGCTGCAGCCCATAGGGATCTCCTGGAACTCCAATACCCTGAGTACCTCAGTACCATATACTAGGGAATTATATGGATGTACCAGTATGCCAATGTAAATTGGTGAAATTGGTCACTAGCCTGTTAGTGACAAATTTGGAAAGCAGAGAGAGCATAACCACTGAGGTTCTGGTTAGCAGAGCCTCAGTGAGACAGTTAGTCATCACACAGGGAACATATACAGGGCACATACTTATGAGCACTGGGGCCCTGCCTGGCAGTTTCCCAGTGACATATAGACTAAAGCAACATATATACAGTGAAATATGGGGGTAACATGCCAGGCAAGATGGTACTTTCCTACAGACACTTGATTGGCTCCTCCTCTTCACTAATTACCCACATACAATATGATTGAAGCACAGATCTAGGTTGCACATAGAATGTTGATTATGTGTGTGAGACTTGGTAAACACAGCATTTAGGCTTGCAGTAAAACAACCCTGGTCATTACATAAAGGTTTGCCAGGAAGATCAGAGAGTACACCAGCGAAGATGAATGGCAAAGGCAACATATTTATATGGAGAACAGCGTCTATTCCCTCCAGATCCAAATTTGACTTCTAAATGCTGGGCTGAGAACGAATCAACAAAGACAGACAGCTGCAACTAGGTTATTCCTCTGTAAGTTATTTGAACAAATGGCATGAATCTTCTTATAACATATTTCCCTCGGAATCCTTTGTGTGTGCAGGACCCAGGGAAATCATCCTGCTAGCAGTCGCATAAGGAGTGATTCAGATTTGGAAAACAAAATGTGATTTGAGGTTTAAAGACCAATTTTGTGGAGCCAAACAGATCAATTTCACCTGGATTTAATTTTTTTTTTCTTGTGTGGCCTTTATGCTCTGTCCGTGCTTTATCTTGCTTTTATAAATTGTTACGTAAAGGCGAGAGGGAGATTGCCGAATTGAGTGTACATATGCAGCTCAAATAACATGGCAGAACTGTGACAAGGTTTGTAAATACGTGGTGAATACGGAATACTGCTGGCACTGTGGTTTCAATCCTGAAATCTTTTAAAGCAAACATACTTGACCCTACTGCGTGGTAATCAAAAGGCTCCTTGACAAGATTTTCAAAACTCAAAACTAAGCTTACTCTGAAACATGTAATCGTCTCTTTAGGACTCCTAGCCTGTTTATATGCGCCAGCTCTAGACATCTGGAATCGACGCTTGAGTGATATACTACTTACTATAGGCATAAAACACATTCTGGCAATTGGAACAACTACAATATCATCTTGCATCAAACAGTGCAGAAAACAGCAAACACAATAGCGATTATAACACCAAATCCTCCAATCTACCATGGTCAAAAGTAGGGGTCAGATTATGGGTTTGGAGGTCCATGGACCGCCATGGCTGCGGGGGCTGTTGGACCGCTGTTGGGTTGATAGTAGGACCACCATATTATGATGCATGCGGTTCCATTGACCAAAGACTGCTGCGGTCCTGCGGGCACTGCCAGGCAGTGCAGACTGCTGTGGTGGCGAGATAGGCCAATGAGGTGATCGGAGCCAGTGTTTCCGCTGGGCAGATTATGATGTTGCCTTCTGCCAGCATGACTGTGGAAGTCCAACCACCACATCCCATCTAGTGGAAACGGAGGCAGAAAAGGCAAAAATGTATCTGCAGGCAGCATCTCTGTTCCTATGCTGCCATGGAGCCGATCACACACATCTTGCTGCTGCTGCTCATAGATGAAGGCCAAAATACACTCCGGCGTGGACTCAACCGATGGTAAGGTCACACTCCTACCCATGTCCAGAAACTCCACAACAGGAACGTATGAACAGCAAAAAGGTAGAAATGTAATGGCAGGACAAATGTGTACCCATAAAACAACAATATCAATTTATTGAATGCAAATGATTTAGATCAAAGGCCATTGGCCGGTCCATGCACAGTACTGTGCTCCTGCTTGACTCCAGTCACTGCCAGGGAACCTCCACAGGAAGGGGCATCAAGTGGGCATGCAGGCACCTCAGGGATCATTCTTGGGTGGGGTGAGGTCAGATTTGGGATGGTTGGGTTTGTGAGGGCTGGAATTTTTCTCAGGAGGGGTGGAATTCTCGTTAGGAGGGGATTCTTCTTTGGGGTGGGAGAGGTATGTGAGCTTGCAGGGAGGGGGCAGTTGTCACATGGGGAGGACTTGGATGTGGAAGGGATGGGTTGGGATGTGGGTGGGATCCTCTTGGGTTAGGGAAGGGGTAGAGGTCACAGGGGAAAGAGCAAGGTCAAAAAGGAAACTTTCCTGGGAAAACGGGTAGGGCCTTCAGACGGGACTGGGGTTCTGGAGGTTGAGGGAGTGGTTGCATTGCCTGCTGGTGTGTGCTTGTCTGAGGCATGCTTGGGTCTGGGTGGTGTTTGTTGAGTGTGTGAGTGTGGCCGTTTGTGTTTCCTGGGGGCTGTGAGGTGGAGGTGCTGGGTAAAGTGGGAGTGGTTGCTGTGTTTGTGGGTGGTGGGGTGGTGTCTGGGGTTATGGTAGATGTTGTGTCTGTGTTTGTGTTTGTGGGTGCTGGGGTACTGTCAGGGGTATAGTGGATGTGGTGTCTGTGTGAGATTGGGGTGGTGTCTGTGGGTATTGGGTATGTGGTGACTGTGTCTGTGTGTTGGGGTGGTGTCTGGAATTTTGGTGTCTGTGGTGTGTGGGTCTGCAGGTATTAACGTGGTGTCTAGGGTGTTAAGGTGGAGTCTGGGGGCATGTCCGGTGTGGTGGGTATGTCATTGGATGATTTGATGGTGTCCATGGGTATGGTGATTGTGGTCTATGGGCCAGTGGGGGTGGTGTCTGAGGGAATGGTGGCTGTGTGAGTGAATGTTGAATGCTGGTGTGCTGGTGTGTCTTGTGGTGTTTTTGTTTATGTGTGATGCTTGTGTGCGTTGTGGTGGGTGTGTGCAGATGTCCCTGTGTGTTTGAGACGTGCGGGAAATAGGTATTTTGGATTAAGAAGAGGTAGGTGGTGGGGGAGGATTTAATGGGGGTGCATGGCTGCCATCAGTGGAGAGACCAGAGCCTGAAAAGATCTCTGTAGGTCAGCCATGGCACTATGAAGGCCTTCCTGGTATGTAACCATCTGCTAGAGTTGGCTGCCTTGCAACTAGATGGCATTCAGAATGGCAGTCTGACCCACAGAGAAACTCATCAAGAGGTCAATAGCCTCCTCAATCAAGGGAACAGAGATAACAGGGGTAGGGGTGAGGTGTCTGAGGTGAAGGAGACGCCCGCCTTCTTGGGAGAGTGGGCATGGCCAACTGGATGGGGAGCAATAGGGAGGGTGGATATGGAACGGGGGTGGTGGACAAGGGTGGAATAGGAGAAGGTCTTGATGGGTCCGCCACCACTAGTGAGTGGCCACTGGAGGAATAATCAGATGAGGCTTATCCTGTGTCCTCCGTGGCACTCCCCTCACCCTCCGGGCCACTGAGTCTCTCCATGTCAGTTGTCTCATGACTGGAGGTACCGTGGCCAGCTGCTTCCCCACTTGGTTCCACCCGGTCTCCTCTGTTTGCCTGGGATGATGCTGAAATTACAAAGACAAATTAGGTCACTACGTGTTCCAGAACACACTTGAGCAACAGCTGTGATTGGCAACCATTACCATGATGAACAAGATCCTCCAGCCACGATGGAACAGAAAAGTGGCACCAACATTTGCCACACCATACGCATTCATGCTACATGAACTTTCAGCAGTTGGCCGCAGTAAATTCAGAATCACAGACAACTCCAATTGCATGGTTGAAGTTGTGCAATTACAGTACCCATTGGACAAGTAAGAGACCTCATCACTTTCAGTGGATTGCATCATGTAGCATCTCTCAGTTAGCTGTAGTCGTACAATAGTAGGGCAATGCCAAGCTCAGTTACACAGATCTCACATACCTAATGCCAGTTCATGAAGAAATGATGGGCCACAAATGTCCAGCCATGTTGCTGACAGAAGTACAGTAGCCTGAACGAGGTGACATGGAAACACCCTTGTCATACGGGAAACAAATCAACATTGGTCACTTCACTAAGTGTACATTGTCTAAATGGATTCATGGGGGTTGTACTAATGTTGCTCAGATAGAAAACACATCTTGAAAGCAAATGTACACTGGAGATGAGTTGGGCAAAATGTTTGAAGGAAATGTTGACAAAATCAAGCCAACAATTAATCAGCTTGCCCGAGGGATAACATCTCTCTTGATTGGTGCTCTTAGCAATACCATACTCTGCATCAGTGGAAGTTAATAGTTATATGAATGTTGCAGAGACCCAGGGATTCTCACATACTTGCAGAAGGCACCTAACATGTTGCCCAATGTGAAGCAATGTCACTGGTTCTTTTTGTCATACAAACAGATTCCCTTGGATGAATGGTTGTACACAATCACATATGATTCCCACATAATTGCATGTCAATGCATGATGCATGAATTTAGCTAACAAACCTTCCCCATTTCACCTGTGTAAAACACGTTGCCACATGAATCTACATTTGTAGTATCGAAATGCACATTGTGTGTCAAAACGGTAGTCCTACCTGTTGTGTCCTTCACTGCTGCAGTTGTACCTTAAACTTTCATGTAGCAATGTGTGAGGGTAAGTGTGAGCCACCAATCAATGGTGACACACTCCTGTCTGTGACACCACATGACCTGTAGCCCCATCACATATGTCCAATGCCATGCACACATATGTGAGGGAAGTCAGACATCATCCCATGAAGACAGGTAAACCATGCATGAAACAGCAGTGAAAATGATTTTACAAAATGGAAGGAACACATGCTAACATGTAGGCACAGGGAATGATGGCAACAGTGATCTCATAAAATTCATGTTAATGGACATTCACAACCTACCAAGGGAGAGTATTGCTCTATGACTGCACCCAACGAGCAATGTATGCTCTGTCACATGTTTCTTGGCCACTTTCATATGACAGACAGTAGTGAGGCACCAGCATTCGTGACACACTGAAGACAAGTGGCCTGTGGGGGCAGATGCCAATATATTCACTTGAGCAGGCACCTGACTGAGGACAGTGAACTATTATTTCATGTTGTTTGGGTTGTCACACCGAAGAGTAGTGGAATGTTGTGTACAAATTACACCCACAACAACAAACATGACCTGATTGATCCCTGTACTTAGCCATGTGTTGGCCCTCAAGAGTAAGTTGGTTGTGGACTGTACTCTGTTGTGTCCTAGTCACTGGGCTACTAGGCAAGGCACATCAGCATGCACCAACTACAATACCTACACAAACAGTTACTCATCTTGTGTGTCACACATGGCCCATTCCCAATCTTCAGGGGTGATGGCACAACCTAACACATCAACATGGCAATGTTACAGGCAGGGATATGCCCTGGACTCATTCCCTCATAGCTGCTGTGCTCCCCTCAACTGCACATCAAGCTCCAGGTAGTCCACCACCACAATGTGGGCCATTAGGAGGTCAGGCTCTAACATGCACCCTGCCCAGGTTGGGAGGACAGCCCCAGCTGGACCTCAGCGATCTTTTGGGCCCAGCATCACAGGTCCTCCCCCCTTTTTGACAGTGGACGCTCTGTCAGCTATGGGCCCCCAGGGGGTTGTACGACGGAAAAATGATTTCCTAAACAACTAGTGCCTTAACAACGAGGTCGGAACACCGACCTCGTTGCTACTACTAATGATTTTACCACAAATGCCTTAACAACGATTTTCGTTGTAAAGGCATTCCTGATAAAAGCATTACCCCCAACCCCACCCCAAAACCTAAAACCCCCTGACCCCCACCCCCTCCCCAAAACCAAAAACGCCCCACCCCCCAACCCCACCCCAAAACCTAAAACCCCCTGACAGCCCACCCCCTCCCCAAAACCAAAAACGCCCCGCCCCCCAACCCCGCCCCAAAACCTAAAATCCCCTGACCCCCCACCCCCTCCCCAAAACCAAAAACGCCCCACCCCCCCAACCCCACCCCAAATCCTAAAACCCCCTAACCCCCCACCCCCTCCCCAAAACCCAAAACGCCCCACCCCCCCAACCCCACCCCAAAACCTAAAACCCCCTGACCCCCCACCCCTCCCCAAAACCAAAAACGCCCCACCCCCAACCCCACCCCAAAACCTAAAACCCCCTGACCCCCACCCCCTCCCCAAAACCAAAAACGCCCCACCCCCCCAACCCCACCCCAAAACCTAAAACCCCCCACCCCCTCCCCAAAACCAAAAACGCCCCACCCCCCAACCCCACCCCAAAACCTAAAACCCCCTGACCCCCCACCCCCTCCCCAAAACCAAAAACGCCCCACCCACCAACCCCGCCCCAAAACCTAAAACCCCCCACCCCCTCCCCAAAACCAAAAACGCCCCACCCCCCCAACCCGCCCCAAAACCTAAAACCCCTTGACCCCCCACCCCCTCCCCAAAACCAGACACACCCCACCCCCCCAACCCCGCTCCAAAACCTAAAACCCCCTGACCACAACCCTCTCCCCAAAACCGAAAAACGCCCCACCCCCAACCCGCCCCAAAACCTAAAACCCCCTGGCCCCCCACCCCTCCCCAAAACCAAAAACACCCCACCCCCAACCCCACCCCAAAACCTAAAACCCCCTGACCCCCACCCCCTCCCCAAAACCAAAAATGCCCCACCCCCCAACCCCAACCCCACCCCAAAACCTAAAAACCCCTGATCCCCCACCCCCTCCTCTAAACCAAAAACGACCCACCCCCCCAACCCCACCCCAAAACCTAAAACCCACTCACCCCCACCTCCTCCCCAAAACCTAAAACCCCCCACTTACCTTAGTCGACCCCTTGTCACCTGCGTCCTCCTCCTTCGCCAACTCCCTTCTTTGTAACTTAACCACGCATGTTCGTAGTTCAGAACATACGTAGTTAAGGCACAAAATAACGGAGTCGTTGTTAAAAAAAGCGTTGTTGCGCTTTCGTTAACCACGACTTCGTTAAAAAGACTTCATTGAAATGGATGTTTCCCCCCCAGGGTTCGCACCTTCCGGGCGATGGCTCTCCAAATCCCCTTCTTCTGATGGGCGTTGACCTGTATGGATGCAAGAGAGAAATCAAGAGGTTACAAACACACATTTTGTTTCCAAAATGGTTATGTCACACACATGTCGGATACACCAAGCACAACATTTTTAAATTGTCACCACACCACAAGTCTAAAGCACCCATGCTGATGAGTACAGGGACATGACTACACACTTTTGGATTCATCTGCAGACTAACCCACTACTCTGGTCATGCCCTACAGTGACTAAGCAAGACTACTGAAATCAGATAGCCCAAGCTGGAGCAAAATGTACTGTGATGTGAGCCACAATGACACACAACCCACCATTGTGGCCTTGTGAAGGGTGAATGCCATGGGCCTGACTGGACAGACACATTTACACTTGCCAACATGAAATCACTGCATACAGTCCCTACAGGCAACTACCATGGTACAGACTTCACCTTAATATTTGAGTGACAATGAAAGGCCTGCCATGATGGGCATGGAAAGTCTCTTCCCTGTGCATGTGTGGAAAAGCGGCCTACCCAATATAGACTCATGCTGTTGTGTAGCCATTTTAGTTATAGCTCCATGCACATTATTTTAGCACAATAGGCCTGCCACTGTGCACTTTTACCTAGATATATTTTATTTAGCTTTGTTTATTACTTTAACAATAGCCAAATTTGTGGTCTTGTTTTATTTCTCTCTATCTAGATGTTCTTTGCTTAGGCCTGTACTACGTTCTTAAACAAGACATTGTTGTTCACACTGTGCTTCTTTCAAGGCTGCAGTGAGCTAGCTTGCCGGTAAAACGTGGTAACGCTTTGTCTCTGGCATTCATAGAAATTTACACATCCTTAGGTAGGGACATTTTCTCAGAACATCAGCTGTTTTATTATAAAAACACTTCCCTGTTACATACACGTTAGAGGGAGATTCCAGCCAGATGACCACAACTGTATGCTGATTGTGGAAAGCTTTGCTACAGCTGCTTAGGCAGGATTCAGCCTTGGCTCAGATATGGGGGATGATGTCTTCCCAGGGGAACCTGAAGGGCAGAACTAGAGTTTAACATGCTGTGCTCTAATGTAGCCTAAGTAGGAATTAGTCTATTGACTTTAGTGACAAAATGGTAGCATTATTTCTATGCTTTACTGTTCTTGTCACAATTCTAATCCTGTCATGCTGGTTATTGCAGTACATGCTTTATTGTCAACAATGCAGTTGCTTCATTAAAACCTTATTGAAACATACACTGCTTCTGTACGTCATTGTTTATTTGAGACTAATGTAAGTGAGAGAAACGGATGAGATCCCAGTGACCACGATTTCCCTGAGGAATCAATGTTGTCATGCGCTCGGCTGCCCAAGCACCCCTGCTCTTGTGCAGAGATGAGTCACTGCTAGTTAGCCAGAGCAAAACCCGGATTGGGGGCGACAGGTGTCACCTGTAGTGGGTTAGACTCAGTATCTCACACCGCAGGCGATTCTTCTGTTCAAATCCAGTAGTCTTATTAGAATAATGAGAGCCTACGTGACAATGCCACTTCAGGATGGGTTTGTGTGGTATGTACTTGTACCACAGAACACGCTTTTGACCATATGTGGTAAACGTACAGAGATAGCATCCAACAAACAAAGGTTTCGTTTGTTCGAATTTTTGGCATGTAAGCAAGCTACTGAGTCACATGGCCTCCGTAGAATCTACAAACTAAATGCGTTGTGGGTTTGGTACTTGTGCAATAGGCCTGTACTGGACAAATATGACTAATGTAAAGATGACAGCAAAGCTGTGGGTGTAAGGGAACTGTCATTAGCCAATGACACAAATTGGCAATGATGCAAAATGCTAGTTCAGGGATTTGCCTCAGTACCCATTGCTAACCTAGTCAATGGACTAAGGCATTCAGGCCAAGTCATGCCACTAGAGCCTCATATTTACCGCATGCCAGGACTGAAAGATTACAGGGAGGGAGCACAGTGTCACAGTTCTATATCCACATTAACTCTAGGTCCGATACTGGGAGATACATTTGACAGCCCCTGGTCTCTGCAGGCTGAGCATACAGAACCTACATGACACTCACATTTCCTTCACATCCATGCATGACAGTACATCATTTGGCCATCATCAATGTGGCTTGTGTGGCACGTTTAACGGCACAGTGAGTCATGAAATGCCTCTCATACAACAGTCTGGAAAGGCCAAAAGTGGGCTGAATGATCTGTGGCACAATAGACACTGCTTACAAGATCCTCAACTGACTCAAACAAGATGCATACACAGCTCATGCTGTCAAACACATACATGTTCTTGATATTTACAACCATTGTATCCTAAGAAATGTAATGGCATGGCTGTACAGTCTCCTTGCCTGGATATATGAATTTAACACAAAGAGGATCTAAGCCTCAAAACACATCACACAACACAATGTGAATGTTCAATACATATAGTACTTTTCTCGAAAACCTGTACCATGTACATTTCATTTATGCTACATAAACTGTGACAAAAGGCACACAAGAAGCCTAACTAGCACACAGGGGCATATTGTAGTGTGTGAGGAGGGAAAGGATGGTGTTGAGTCTATTGTGCCTATCTGATTCTTATCTGCTCCTCCTGTGAGCAATAGAGCTGACCATATGGGGGAAGGAACTCGTTCACGAGCTCCTCCAGCTCCTCTGGAGAGAAGACAGGGGTCCGTTCACCTGCTTGGCAATGCATAATTGCTCCTAGAGGCGAGACACAGCAGCTGAAGGGATGGAGGTGTTGATGGCAACAGTGCCAGGAGTCAAGTACTGATTTTGCAAAATGCAGCAAACACGTACACCACGTATGCAGTCATCACTGCGGATGGGCACCGCCATTGGCCCATGACTACCACTGGCAACAATGTGAGCCTATGGTTGTCTCCGCGTGGTTGGTACCGTCCACTGTTCGAATGACTTCTGCCGGCAGCCGCAGGCGGTTGCTAATGTCCACTGGAGTAGGTCAGGCATCCGCCATTTTAGCAGTTGGAAATAAAACGTTTGGCCCTGTTAAATGCGTCACAACACCGATATATGTGTAGGATCATCACAAACATCCTAAAGCAGTCTTGTTGTTTAGGATGTACTACAAAATCACCAGTGTAGTATGTTGTTGGTCACAGATGGCATATGACGGCGTAACAGTTAATAATCCCACTCAAAACTAAGCAGTACTGAGGAAAGAGATGGAATCGGGGTGGGGTGTGTGAGATGTACCATTTCCTACTCCATCCAAAATAAAATTGATGATTTACTTTTTGCACTACAGACTAAGCAACACTGGGGAAAGATTTGGACTGTGGGATGTGTACATTTACTAATCCAACTCCAAAGTAAGCTATACTTGGGAAAATGTTGAACTCTGAAGGGGTAAAATCTACTAATGCCACTCCAAACTTAATAATACTTGGGAAAGAGTTAGACTCTGATGAGGAGGCGGAAGAGGATTTTTTTCTTACATCAAACTAAACAAACTTGTGGTAATTGTTGTCTAAGGGATGATATTTATTATTCTCAGTTTAAACTAAGTAACGTTTGGGAAAGAGTTGGTCTCTGGGACATCTAGATTTGCTAATCTAACTCCAAAGTAGGCTCAGTGGTGAAAATGCTGAACTTTGGAGGGGTAAAAGTTACTATTCCCTCTCCAAATTAAACAATATGGGTCATATTCTTCGACTCAAGATGGGTGAGATATGCTATAGCTACTCCAAACAAATCAGAATTGGGGATAGTGTTTAACTCTGGAGGGTGACATTTACTATTTCTAAAACTAAGTAACATTGAGGAATCCATTGGACTATGGAGGGGAAGGAGGAGCTGGGTGGTGTGATTTACTATTGTCAATCCAATGAAAAGAATATTGAGGACAGCTTTAGACTCTGGGTAAGATTTATTATTTCCACCCCAAACCAAGCAAAATTGAGGAAAGTGTTGGAATCTGAGGTGTGTAGTTTTACTATTCCAACTCCAAACTAAGCACATGAGAAACTGTTGAACTCTGCAAGGGTCAGATTTACTGTTACCATTCCAAACTCAGCAATACTGTAGAATGTGTTGGATTCGGAGAGGCCATATGAACTATTCCCCTTCAAAATAAGCAACATTTGGGAAAGTGTTAGATTCTGGAGAGTCAAATTTGCTATTCCCACTCCAAACTAATCAAAATTGAGGAAATCATTGGCCTCCAAGTTGGTCAGTTTTTTATATTCCCATTCCAAACCAAGGAACACTGGGGAAGGTATTGAATTATTCAAATCTAGGAGTTTAAGGGTGACATTTATTATTCCCTCTCCACACTAAGCATCATTATGAAGCACATGTGACTTGGGTGGGGTTGGATTTAGATTTGCTATTTCCCTACAAACAAAGCAAAATTGAGAAAAGGGTTGGACTCTGGAGGAGTTACAGTAACTTTTCCCACACAAAACTGTGAAACATTGGTGGAAGCGTTAACCTCTTCACCTTGCAGTTCTACTACTCAAACTCTACAGTAACTTGCATAGAGGAAAGGCTTTTGCTCTAGGGGGCTCAAATCTACTTTCCCCACTCCAAACAAAGTAATGTTGGAAAATATGTTGAATGGGGGTCAGAGGGGTTTCAGATGTTCTATTCCAAATCAAAACTAAGCAGAATTGGTGAAATCATTAGACTTGGGGATTAGATTTACTATTCCCACTGAAAAGTAAGCAACATTGGTAAAAGTGTTGGACTTCTAAGGGTTCAGATGGAGTATTTCCACTCCAAAGTCCAAACTGACATCTTTTGGGAAAGTTACACTGGAAGGGAGGGAAAGGGTCACAATAACTCCCACTCCCTAGCCCAAAACCCAAAATTAACCTGAAAACCCTATACAGCTAGCCACCACTAGACCCTAAATTTAGCCTTACCATTATTTGCATCATTTGTAATCAATACATATATATGTTTATATATAGATAATATTTACATATGTATGTGATTTAAAACATACTGTTATAAATTAACAAAACCACTGAAATTCAACAGTTATAGTTAGCACTTGTCCTTAAGTAACTATATCGCACCCTCAAAATTCACAAAATTTACATGAATGATGTATTTTTAAGTGTTGCAGTGATGTGATCAATAGTGTCATAGACTAGGTCATGAGTCATGTAATATGTGAGATCACTAGTAGTGCATGGAAAGGGCACAACTTATAGTCAGGGCATGGGTTGAGATAACTAAACTGTTGAGTTTTATTGGCTTTGTTAATTTGAAACAATATGTTTTAACTCACATTGTCTTCTAATTATAATAGATTTAACCTTCTTTTTTCAGTGAATTTTGAGGGTTTGTTTAAATACCTAACTATAGCTGTCACTTTAACCTGTTGTTTTTTTGTTGTTTGTTTAAAGGAAAGTGATATTTTACTACCATACATAATCACAACCCCATGCCATGCACGGCTGAAAGATAATAAAATAATTGTACAACCCACATTCTCTAAAATTGTATCTCTTTTCTAAAAATAATATAGCCACACCTACTGAGATTTTATAAGATTGCCAAAGAAATGGTCTGTTTTTTTATTCAACTGTAGAACAGGTACAATTTGTTAATGAAAACTAGCAAAGCACGTTTGAACCTGCAGCTCTGTCACCTCTGTCACCTAAACATAAGACTATTGTAATACAATCGGGGAATAAGGTATTCCCAGAACAGTGCCTCCATTTTTGCTGCAAAATTAAAACCACACAAAAAAGTATAATTAAAGAAATCTGTTTATAACCAAAAGAAATTTCAAGAGGCTTCTATTTCTGCCAGAAAATTACTTAAAATCCTAACACTTAATGCCATAATGTTTATCATTAAAGTCTTATTCTTAGTTTCCAAAATTTAGAAAATCTATGTGGAAAAAAAACCTGTACATTCTTCTCTCCTATATGATCCATTCTCCCTGAAGAGGCTACACTAGAAGTAAAATGCGATACGTTTTGCCCTATCATTCCAGAAGAACTTACTTAGGCCCTCATTATGACATTGGTGGTAAATCCCGCATATCACCACAGTGACAGCCGCCAACATACCGCTGTGGTGGTGAATATCCAAACCCCATATTATGACATACACACATCAATCCGACAGAATACAGCCTCATACAAAAATTCACCAGCCCAAAGTTCAGTGCTAAAGTGGCGGTACCAACACCCATACAGTTTTGCCAACAAAACAACGCCTACCACATCATGACCCGCGAATCACCACGGCGGACATTCAACAGCGGTAAACCATTGGCGGTACATACCGTTACGCTAAGAATGGACACCTAGATACAAAACAACACTACATTGGCCAATACTAAAAACACACACCTGACACTTTTACACATAACCACACCCACCCACCCACACCACAATAAAATATACACCCACATTACCCACAACCCTTTACGAACAACATTTACTGCCAGGAGATTGACACGAACAGCAGAGAGACAACTAGACACACACACCACATACACTCATACATCCCTCACCCACCCCATATCGTACACCCCACCACATTACTAAACACACTTTCACCAACACACAACACCCATGTCCCCACAAAAGCACCCCTGTTTCACTGGTGAGGAGTTAAGGGTCATGGTGGAAGAAATTGTCAGGGTACAGCCACAGCTGTTTGGAGAACAGGTTCAGCAAATATACATTTCCAGGAAGATGGAGCTATGGCGGAGAATCGTGGACTGATTGAACACCGTGGGACAGCACCCAAGAACAAGCGACGACATCAGGAAGAGGTGGAACGACCTATGGGGGAAGGTGCGTTCTGTGGCAGTAAGGCACCAACTCGCCATACAGAGGGCTGGCAGCGGACTCTCACCTACTCCCCCATAGCTTATAGCATGGGAGGAGCAAGTCTTGGCATTACTGCATCCTGAGGGACTCGCTGGAGTAGACGGAGGACTGGACACTGGTAAGTCAATATTTACTACTTATCAGCCCCCATACATTCATGCCATCACACCCCCTCACCCTCACCCCATCACTCCACTTCATCCCACACACTGCACCTATACATATGACTAACCACAATGCCAAATCCTGCATGCCATCCCAACGCATGGACAGCTCTCCCAGCCATGCATGGACACCAATCACTAAAGCATGCACATCATAGGGAAACTAACAATCAGGCAATCCCACCAGAGAGGAGGTGCTACAACTATCTAGTCCCCCAACAGAAGATGCCCCCAGTGATGACAGTAACTCTGGACTTCAGGATTTGGACTAACAACCAGGCCTATCAGGGACCACTGGACAGTCGGTCACCCCAGCACACTCACAGTCCACAGCAGAGCCTCCCCCATCAGTATCCAACACCACAGCACCCACCCAGCCTACCCATACCTCTGTCCCTAGGACACGTCAATCAGCAGTGTGCCCAGGTGCACAGGAACCCCAGTCCACATCTCCCACCCAAGACAATCATGGACCTGGGGTCGGTTGTAGTGGGAACACCATTCAGGGGACAGAGGCACATGGCAACAGGGACACTGGGAGGACCGCTGTGCGCCAGGGGGAGGACAGGCCCAGGGAACTGACTCTCCAGGAGGCACTCACCAAGATCCTAACAACATTTCCAGGACACGATGGGCCAGATCCTTCACACAGTGCAAGAGAAAAGGCAGCTGCAGGAGGAACAGTATCAGGGGATCAGAGAGGACTCGCAGGCCATCAACACTACCTTGATCTCTATAGCAGGGATGCTGGCAGACATGGCCAACATCATAAGGGAAGGAACAACACACCAGTGGGCCCCTACCACTAGCCAGTCCATTGACCAGCCCTCCACTTCTGCTGCAGCTAGTGGGCAGGTGGCCCCGCCACAGGACCCACAGGCCGCCAGCACCCGTCCTCCTGCAGAAGGTGAACCACCCCACAAACGTTCCCTGCCACCCAGACAGAAGCCAGAGACACTTGCCAAGTACACCGCCTGGAAATGAGACTCTCCTGATTGTCCCCCTTGTGTCCCTCACTGCCACCTTATCCACTTTGAACTGCCTTTGCTCCCCTTCCTATGGCCCCTTGGACACTGGACCTGTGCTACAAACAGACTGGAATAATACCCTGTACTTTCCTCCATCATCACCCCATTCCATTGCACTTTCCCCTCAATTTCACAGCACTACAATAAACACCCCTGAACACAACTTGACTACTAGTATTTTATGTGTTGAAAATGTGCATATATGGAAACAGTCACATTTAGTGCAAATGATCTGAATACTGAGAGCATACAAATAATGACCTGTAGCAGTCTGTACTCATCACATCAGTACACAGTTGTTATCTCACCAACATCTGTAAAATGACAAGCCATAGGTGACAGTAAGTTGAGATGCAATGGAAGTTAATACCATCATGCTAGAGCCACCCAGAATACGTTAATATTCAGAGAAATGGTCAGTTGCACTGTCTCGCCTGTGTATCATTGGAAGTATTGACATATAACTGATGTTCGGCTGTCCTCATCCTCTGCCCCCTCATCCTCACTGTCAGGGTCCACTGCTGCCACAGGGGCATCCCCGTCTCCTCCTTCTGCAGAAAAGGTACATGCCGTCTGAGGGCCAGGTTGTGCAACATGCAGCATGCCACTACTATCTGGCAGACCTTTCCGGGTGAGTAGCACAGAGGTCCACCTGTCAGATGGTGGCACCTGAACTTGGCCTTCAGGAGCCCGAAGGTCCTCTCAATGATCCTTCTGGTTCGCCCATGTGCCGCATTATAACGTTCCTCAGCCCTTTTCCTGGCATTCCTCACAGGTGTCAGCATCCACAATAGGTTTGGGTAGCCAGAGTTACCTGCAAGTTTTGAGGAACAACATTTAGCCTCATACAATGCTATGGGGATGACACCTGCAGACATACACTAAAATACAGTGGGTGGCGACCATGGCTTACCTATTAGCCAAACCCTGTGTCTCTGTAGTTGGTCCATCACATTTGGGATGCGGCTATTCCTCAGGACAAAGACTCCCAGTGACGTGGGAGATGCACTGGTCCACCAGGTACACCATTTGCACATTCAATGAGTGGAAACTCTTACGATTCCCGAACACCTGTTCATTCTGTCAGGGGACTAACACAACATGTGTACCGTCAATCGCCCCAATAATATTGGGGATATGTCCCATTGACTAGAATCCAGCCTTCACAGTGGCCAGATCTTCCAGCTGGGGGAAAGCTATGTAGCTGCACATGTTTTTCACCAAGGCAGACAAAACTCACCCACTCGGATGAGGGATATCAGATATCAGAACAGGCTCCAATTGGGCACACTGCTCTGAGACTGTGGCCCTGTCCAGTTTATAGGTGAGTATAATGTGCCCGTCTTCCAGTGTAGCCAAGTCCAAAGGGGTCTGTACCTGGGGGTTTGTCTCCTCCTCCTATTCATCCACAGTGGTAGGTATCTAAGAGTGAGTAGGCTATCACAGTTTGAACAATGGAACCACAGCCTCAGTGTACATAGTGCATTTATGTGATGGGTCAGTGGGAATGGCAAGGTATGTGTTAATCTAGGCTGTGACGGAGTTAAGGTTGATATGACTGTTGTCCTCCACCATGAAATGGCAACCGCCTGTCCTGTATGTAGGGACAGGTGGACGGAGGTGACTCCGCCTCCGTTGGGCGTCATTACCGAAGGCGGTCTTGCATTGCGGTGCAATTCCTCATTTGATAATATGGGGCTCTATGGAGTACAGTGGCCAATGGGGATCAGCGCCGGTGGTGATGGTGTACACCGCCGCGGACGTAACCGCCATTTTCTATCTGATTCCTCGTTTGTTTCCTGACCTTCAACAAGAGAACACCTACACTGCGTGTGCTGCTGTGACCTGTGTCTGGAACCTACCTTGGCCCATGTGACAGGGTAAAAGGCCCCTGCCTTCAATGCAGAGGAGTTGGAGCGATTGGTGGATGGGGTCCTACCCCAGTACAGACTGCTGTATGGGCCTCCGGACCAACAGGTGAATACACCTTGGACAAGATGCATGTGGGAAGGTTACATGAAAATGTGTGTGCAAGCATTGTGTCATCGGGGAGGATGTTTTGTGATGGTGTACATGGTGTGCACCGGGCGATGTGTGTGCCAATGGAGTTATAAACGGGACTGGTGGGCCATATGTGTGACGGGCTGGATTGTATGTGTAATGGTGTCCTCCTGTCTGTATTATCTCTGCAGGTCAGCGCCCATCAAAAGAAGGGATTATGGCATGCCATCGTGAAGGACGTTTGGACCCTGGGGGTCTATGGCAGGCGGAGCACCCACTGTCGGAAATGGTGGGAGGACCGGAGATGCTGGGCATGGAAGACCGCTGAGGCACAGCTGGGATGGCTTCACAACGAGGAAGGGGTGCCCGTTGGAACTTGACCACCCTGAAGGCCTGCCTACTGGCAGTGGGCTACCCAGAGCTGGATGGGTGCTTGAGGGCATCACAGCAGCCACAAGGGTGTGAGTCCAGTGTGCATTACTACCATGATTGGCAGGTGGCATTGGATCTGGGTGGTGGGTGAGAGTTAGCGCGTGCCCCTTAATGCCAAGTCAGACATTGCAGTGTGATCCAGCTCAAGGGTAATGGGTGTATGGCAAATGCAGGTTAGCATTCCATGTCAGTCAGGGCTTCGTGGGTACCAGGAGGGGTGCAGTTGGTGGTGTGTGGCCCTCATCTTGCCGTGGCATATAGCCAAATCACTGGCAGTGCAATGCATAGTACTCAATCCTGATCCCTGTGTGTAATGGTCCTGTGTATGCCAACTGTGATGCATGTAAGTGACCCAGTGTTTCCTTTCTCTATCCCCCCTTTTTTCTTCTGTTCTCCTGTCCATGTGTGCATTAGCATCATCTGGTGGAGGAGCAGGGGCACCCGCAACAAAGGGAATTGCATCCCACAGGACCCTGGAGGTAGAGTCCACTGAAGCCAAGGGAACCAGTGGGACGGAGAGCGTGGGGAGCACCATGGTGGAGACAGGAGGCGACAACACAGACTCAGGTACCTCCTCCAAAGGAAGCTCCCTGGTGGTGGCAGACACCTCTGTGACCGCCCCAGCTGCAGGAACAGACGCCACCCTCTATACCAGCACTGCCCTCCCAGAAACTCCTCAGTGAGTTGCCCGTGCCCACTCACCCAGGAGGGTGGGCATCTCCTTTGCCCCAGGCACCTCAGGCCCTGCCCCAGTGAGCCCTGCTGCCCTGAGTGAGGAGGCTATTGACCTCCTGAGATCCATCTCTGTAGGGCAGTCAACCATTGTGAATGCCATCCAGGAGCTGGCGTCCCAGATGCAGCAATGCAATGTAATCCTGGAGAGCATCCACAGTGGATTGGTGGCCCAATAGAGGTCGATTCAGGCTCTGGTCTCCTCTCTGATGGCAGCCTTTGTACATATTCCTACTATCCCCCCTCCAACTACCACATCCCAGTCCCACTCTCCTTAACCGCAACCCATCCCCTGCAAACATACAGATGAGCATGCCACACTCCAGGGACTGCTGTACAAGGTGCCCCCTCCAGATGCAGTGTGTATGTTCCCCACCTGAGAGACTGTGACCTTGCACTCCCCAGCACAGAGATATGGGCATGGAGCCCCCTCCAAAACCTGTGGGCAAGTCACCCACTCCAGAGACTGTGGCCTTGCACTCCCCAACACAGAGATAAGGGCATGGAGCCCCCTCCAGAGCCAGTGGGAAAGTCACCCACTCCAGAGACTGTTGCCTTGCACTCCCCAGCACAGAGAATTGGGCATGGAGCCCCCTCCAGGACCAGTGGGCAAGTCACCTACTCCAGAGACTGTGGCCTTGCAATGCCCAGCAGAGAGAAATGGGCATGGAGCCCCCTCCAGAACCAGTGGGAAAGTCCCCCACTCCAGAGACTGTGGCCTTGCACTCGCGAGCAGAGAGAAATGGGCATGGAGCCCCCTCCAGAACCAGTGGGCTTGTTCCTGTATTTGGCTGAAGTGCACCCCGCCCTCCATCCCCCTGGTGTGCCTGCCCACTTGCAAACTGATGCCCCTGCAGAGTTCTATCCGGATGAAGTCAGGATTCGAGTTGGGCCTTGGACTGTGCCCTGTGGCCCTGTGGGCCCTTAGTACTTTGGACTGGGCATTGGCCCTTTATGTACATTTGCACATATCTGTTTTTCATTCAATTGGTTCTTTTGGTAGCTGTTCACAATTAATACATTCTCATTGCTGCACTGTTGTTGTCCTTGTATTATTCTGCCATGTGTCGTGTGCCATTGTTTTTCGTCTGCAGCTGGTTGTGTGTATGGTGTGTGTTGGTCAGGTGTGTGTGTGTCATTCTCCTTTTCCTCCATCCCTCCCTTGTGTGCTAGGCAGCTGTACTCACCATCGTCGTCTTCGTCGGCATTGGTGTTCCAGGTGGAGCATGACGTAGATGAGCATCGGGAAGTCTTGCAGTTTCGGTTCCATGGTGGTGTTGTTCTTCTCTGTGTCTCCAGTGGTGAGTCTTTGGTCTTCTGTCTCCTGTTTCCACCAGGCTTTTGATGGCGCTGGTACTGCCGTGGAAATTGTGAGTGTTTCCTGGGTCATGATATGGTGGGCGGAACTTTATCTTCCGCCTGGCTGTTGACGGCTACCACCGTGGTCAGTAGTGTTAACGCCCTGGTGGTTGGTGTGGTACATTGGTTGTCTATGGGAGTTATCACCACCATGGTCATAATTTGATGGTAATTATTGCCAGCTTGTTGGCGGTATTACCGCCACTTTATCACTCACCGCCAATGTCATAATGAGGGCCTTAGTTGCTTAACACCACAACATCAGGCTTCCCAGATGCTGTCCTGTTTTTGTTTCTACATCCTAATATTAAATTAATTTCTCTAACTCTTGCAGATATTGTAAATGTTCCTTTGGAATGGAAGAAAGAAGTAATAATATAAAAATTCCTCTTCTGAAAAAACAGAATGCAGACAAAGAACCAGTAGATAATTACAGAGCTTCAAAATGTATGTATGTTTCAACCTGTGGAGGATCTGTGGATCTAACAGACCAAAATATATGATCTCAATGGCTGTTACCACATCAACAACAATGTACAGCAAACATTTTAGGACTTGGGAACAAATGTGACAGATATCCCATCCACTATATTTCGATTTGATTATATCCTTTGTACATCATAATACAGCAGATGTGATATTCGTCACACTTGTGACAGAGTAACCTATCCTCCAAAATCTAAATCAGTTCTCACTTCCTTGACCTAAGAAAGGTTTTAAAATATATAGGGGGAAAGGGGAGGGGTACACTGTCCCGCTAGACCTTGCGAGTGGGTCCCAGAGGGACCACTCCTAGACCAAAAAAGACTTGTTTTCAGTTTTTGTGTAGGGGTCCAGTACCATGAAAGCAACTTGCACCAAAATTGTAAATAAAATCAAATTATGCAGGTGTGTTTCTTTAAATTTCTTAAACCACATTACATAAATATGCATTTAAATATTTCTTGTAAGAATTAATAAAAAATGCATGAGTCCAGAGCTAATTGAAACTGACAATTCAAAAAGTAACATGTTAAATAGTACCTTATCTTTGATTCTGTTTTCAACAGGGTTGATGCTTTGTCATCAAATAGCAGCAGTAACGGATGGACTTGGTTGATTGGGTTCATGACAGAAAGGGAGTGGAAAATAAATTGTAAATTTCAACCTTACATCACTTCTAATCTGGCAACTCAGCTGTGGAGGTTTCCCCTCTTCAGTTTTGTCAGCGGGAAGGCACATCATGATTGTCCCAGCAGAAAAACTGCCCTTATTCCCTCTGACAGCCATTTTTACCTATGGTGCTGTCAACAGGGAAGGAAAATTCTGACAGAGAGAGAGAGTCACTCCAACAGACTTTTGTCTATCGACCCATCATCATCTAAATAGAGCGGGCAGACCACCTAGTAGGGGAAAGGAGAAACCAATGGAAAAGTGATGGCAAGACCAGGTCTGCCAAGATCTAAATCAGGCCCTTAGTCTCCAACATTCTGAAGTTCTATCATCCTAAGCAGTTGTCCTATTTTTTTTAGTAGAAACTGTGCAACATTATGAGATGGATTTTTTTTTCCTTCTGTCCTCAACTCCAAACCTCAAAGTGCAATATGCCAAGGTATCAGAATGGCACCAGAAAACCATAACTGAGACTGGTGGATTCAAACATAGAAGGGCCCTGACAGACAAATAGAACCATAAATCTTATTTCATACTTTTCCTAAACTTGGAAGAGATTTTATGATTTTTGGAATTCAAAAAAGTTTCAAGGACTACTTCAATTGATATTGTTTTTATTTTTTCATGGGGATAATATTCTCAGAAAAAACAATTTTGGGGATGATTTACTGATTCCTTGAAAGAATGACATTTTCTACTATTTTCAGACTGGTAATATATTTGGAAAAGTTTGATAATATCCACAAACTGGAATGCTTGTTGCTGTGCTACATTTTCAAGGAATACCTGCCCCCCTGGGATAGACATTCAGTGCTCAGTCAATAGATTTATCACATGAAAATATTTGTTAGTAAATCTTTTCAGGATTGTAAAACCATCGTTTTGGTGTACAACAGTGCTTTATGAGACACACAAGGGGAACATGGTGGCCAGTTAAGCACCCCGGCCACAAGCTCTCCTCCTCTCTGTGGTGACATACAGCCTGGGCATTTAGTTTGCCCAGCTTACCTGCAGGGATTCTCTGGGATTTCTTTGGCAGTGGCGAGGGCGGATTGGCATCGGGGGGATGGGCTCCCCAACAACAGAATTGGTGAAGCCTTCATTTGCGAGGGCAGGAACCTCGCTACTTCTGCTGTGGTGAACTCAGGCAACTCAGCTGTTTTGACGTGACAGGAACGCTTCTGCCACAATAGGCTTCGTGGGTATTTTGGGTGTCAGTACATGCTGCCTGCGACATTCAGGAAACTCTCCCACTCAGTTCCTCACTGGTTGCTCTACTTTTCCAGCAAAGGAAACACAGGCCATGCTGGAATTTACCTGCATGACCCAAAATGTTTACCGGGGCCCAGGTCCAGGACAAGACAGCAAGGGTAAAGGTTAGAGAAACCGCCAACAACTAGGCCTGCCTTATGTAAAATATTGTATGACCCTGGCCTTTCAACTTCCCAAAATCAGCTTTTAACTGGCCCTGGTGTGAGGAGCAGATGTGCATGAAAAGGTAGGAACTCAAATCTGTTATTATTGTGACATGAGGAAGGGAATTTCTATCAAAGTAGGCAGGCTATTTCAACAACACATAAGAGCAGGGAAGAAGCAGGGGCCACGGTGGGACCACCTACTGAGAAACTAAGAATTACTCCCTCGCTTATATCTTTTTTTAAGATACAAAAGACCCAAGAGCACCCTAAGCAGTCTATCCCGCAGGTTATGTCAACCCCTGTTAAATATGGATTCTACATTGTTGCTCCCATCAAACGACTTGGAAGAAACATCATTTATAGATCAGGTTCAAGGGCAGACTCAGAGGACTACCATCCCAGAAGAGGCGGTAGCTGCTTGAGCATTAACACACGAGGTAGACAGTATACAGTATTCTACAAGCCACGAGAATACTGAAACTCTACTATGCTGGCTGATGGAGGAGATGGGAAACAAATTTGCAATATCTGAGTCTAATCAAGCTTGAATTCAGGGAGTCTTGGTAATCTATATACAAAAATAACTTGTTTAACAGAAAGGTTAGGGGCAATGGAGGCTTCTTTGTGAGCATTACAGGTTGACTTTGAAACCAATAATAACAAAATTGAGGCATTAAAGTGAAGTGAAAAAGAACTGCGAGGAAAATTGGAGTCTCTGGAAAATAACTGCAGGTGGAATAACCTAAGATTCTTGAATATTCCAGAACTGGCGGAAGGAGGTAAAATTAAGAAGTTTGCTATAACCCTAATTGAAAAACATATCCCCTCAGTAGCCAATTTAGACCTAGAGATACAGAGTACACCTTGAAACCTTTAGGAAAAATTCTAATAGAGATAGACCTAGAAAAATTATTGGTAATTTTGGCTTGTATTCAGTAAAAGAGCAGATCCTCTTGGATGCCCTTAAAGTAAAAAGCTTCATGAATGAGGGTTGGTCTTTTAGCATAAGATCGAATATCTCCAGGGCAACCTAAAACTGGCAGTAGGAATTAGGGAAGTTTATTCAGGAACATAAATCATTAGGAGCCACCCCCAATTGAAGTTTCCCGCCACCTTGAGAATAATGTGGAGGAAACAAAATGCGTAATATAAGGGATCCTAAAAAGGTCGAGAGATAGATAGATCATATCAAAATGAGTAACTAAGGGCCAGATGTAGCAAAGCGTTTGCGACTCGCAAATGGCGAAAACGCCGTTTGCGAGTCGCAAAAACCTCACCGGAATGCAGAAATGCATTTTGAGAGTCGGATGCGACTCGCAAAATGCATTTCCGACTCACAAATAGGAAGGGGTGTTCCCTTCCTATTTGCGACTCGCAATGCTATGCAATTCGAATCGCAGTTACCATCCACTTGAAGTGGATGGTAACCCAGTCGCAAACAGGAAGGGGTCCCCATGGGACCCCTTCCCCTTTGTGACTGGACATAAAAATATTTTTTCAGAGCAGGCAGTGGTCCAAGGGACCACTACCTGCCCTGAAAAAATCAGAAACAAAAGGTTTCGTTTATTTTTTCTAAGTGCAGCTCGTTTTCCTTTAAGGAAAACGGGCTACACTTTGAAAAAAAAAAACTGCTTTATTTAAAAGCAGTCACGGACATGGTGGTCTGCTGTCTCCAGCAGGCCACCATCCCCGTGAGTGCCCAGACTCGCTATGGGGTCGCAAATTGCGACCCACCTCATTAATATTCATGAGGTGAGTCTTTGTGACCCAATAGCGAGTCGCAGAAGGTGTCTGAGACATCTTTCTGCATTTGGTTTTGCGAGTTGCAATTTGCGAGTCGCTATGACTCGCTAATTGCAAGTCGCAAAACTATACTTACCTACATCTGGCCCTAATTTCTTTGATGGGCGCAAGGGTAGGATGAACAACCCAGTTTGGTTAAAGGGAGGGTTCCCCTGGGTGGGTTGGGGAGTGGTAGATTAGGGGGAAGAAGAGCACAAAATTGGATAAACAGGCTAAGTTTTCACAGGGTGGGAAGCATCTGGGAAACAATTAAAGAAAAAAGAGTCAAGTTTGATTATGATCACAGTTTTCTTATGGACAGTATCAGGAAGAGGAACAGGATGAAAGGGCCTGGGACTGTATTTTAGGTAAACAAATACTCTGCTGGAATGTAAACGTCTTAGGGTAGCCAGCAGGAGAAGGAGAATTCTATCATTTTTTAGGCTTTCAGATAGTGAGGTCATCCTACTACAAGAAACACATTTAAGACAGGAGGAGTGGGGACAAATCCTCAGGGAGGAAAGATGGATTAATCATTTTTCCTGTACAAATCCAAACTCCAATGTGAAAGGGGTGGCAATCATAGGAAAGATATTGATTCAAAGTCATCGGGTGGATGTACCAGTGGATCGTAGTTGTAGGTGGTTGATTGCAAACATTAGACTATATGGGGTTGAGTATGTTTTTGTGTCCTACTATGGTCCAAACACTGATGACTCACACCCGCTTATGGAGCTCTATAATCATTTAGCTGAGAGCAGGAATTTGATAATAATATTAATGCCCTGCTAAATCCTGCTATATACAGATCCACCTCCAGACCAACAGCTAGTACAACCAAAATGAGAGTGTTTCTGCATCATATAACGAGGAATATGGGTTTGATAGGTTCTTATTGAAGTAAGGTAGGGCAAGCTAAGGAGTTCACCTTTCGAAACAAAAAATATGGGCACGCCTCTAGGGTAAATTTCTTTTTGTCAGATGTTAGGATTTGAAATATGCTACTAAAGGTCACCCTTCAGCCGACCCACCTTTCAGACCACTCGGCAGTACAAGCTGAACTTCTTCTTGTTGGCCCGCCTGCATGGACTAAATGGACCTTTGATAGGTCACATTTAGGAGAAAATAGATTTTAAAGTTCCTAAAATGAGACACAAAGGAATTTTTCGAGCTAAATATGTACCATCTGTGACACGTATAAGGACTTTATTCGTGGGAGATTGATTAGTTATGCAGCATTTAGAAGAGAGAGATATAAAAATAGAGTGAAGAAACTAAAGGGAAAGATTGGTGAACTACAAGCTCTTCTCGACGTTTGTAATGACCTCACATGACAAGTGGTCCTGCAGAATCAGTTCCGGGAAGCTAAGAGGTCTCTTTGAGAATTTTTAGAGGAAATAGTGAAGAAAAAATGGGACGCTAGTAAATTGTCACATTATGAGTATGGTGAGGGATGTGGGAGGTTACTTGCGTGGAAGGTTAGGACAGAGAGCGCCAGAAATCTGATTAAGGAAATAGTGATTAAAGAGGCTAGTGAGCGCTGTGTAGAGGACTCTAGAAATTGAGAGGGTTTTTGTAAATTTCTTTCGTGATTACTATAGGGATGACACACTTGCTTCTGAAGAGGAACTTGATAAATGGCTGAGGGAGGATGACCTTCCCATGCTAGATCAAGACACAAAGCAATACCTCAATCAGCAGATTAAGATAGCAGAAGTAGAGAAGTTAATTTGTGGGTTGAAGAAGGGGAAGGTGCCGGGTCCGGATGGTATACCTGCTGAGCTATATATGGTCCTGAAAGAGGAGCTTACTCCAGTCTTACCCCACCTGATAAATTCCTTGTTCAGATAAGCTTCTGGCTCATGGAACTAGACTATTATAACTTTAGTTTTAAAACCACAGAAAGATCAAAGGAGATGTGAGTCATATAGACCTATTTCACTGCCTAAAAATTATTATAAAATCTTTGCGCAACTATTGCCTACGAGGTTGGATAAAGTGATTGGTAGGCTGGTTCATGACAGTCAGAAAGGTGTCATGAGAGATAGGCATTTAGGGGAAATGATTCATGACCTGGTATCCGTAATTGATGTTGCAACAACTACACACTCTCCACTGTCTACAATGACTATTTATGCTACTAACATATTTGACAGAGTGAGTTGGCCTTTTCTACAGGCAAAAATTAAGCAGAATAATTTAGGAGACAATTTTCTTAAAACTATTATAGCAATCTACAAATATCCTATGGCAAGGATTCTAATTATTGGCATTTCTGAATAGGAAGAGGTACATGAAAGGGGGTATCCACGTCCCCCTCTCTTGTTAATCTGTACATTGAAACACTTGCTAGGAGGATTAGGCAAGATCAGAGGATACTACCTTTTCAGTATCATGGTGGAGTTAAGAAGGAAGCTCTTTACGCAGATGATTTACTGATTTACATGCAAGATTTTCAAAGGTCTTCTCCAGCAATTCTAGAAATTGGAAATGACTTTGGGAAAGTCTCTGATTATTTAGTTAACAATGATAAGTCAGAATTGATGACTTGGAATGGGCCACAGGATAATCCCCTAGAAAAAGAGGAAATCTGAAACCTAGGAGTCAGGGTGCTGAAGAGCTTAGGGGATTTGGCCCAGGCAAACTATACAAGACTCATGACAGAAACGAAGAGGCTCCTTCATCAATGGTTACACCTTCCGCTTACCATTCTAGGGAAAACCAACTTAATAAAACTATGATCCTGCCTAAATGTACTTTTATTTTTAATGCTTTGCCCCTATAATTTAAGACTGAGTGGGTCCAAAAACATCAGGGGGAAATATCTAGCATTCTCTAGGCACCCAAGAATCCAAGAATTGCTTGGAAAAATTACAAGAACTCCAGTTGTATTGCTGAGCCTTCTGATTGAAAAATATTAGACTATTACTATCCAAGGACTACACATCCCTCCGACTGCGGGCATTAACAGAAGATTTCCGGGAGCAAGGCTCCTACTTCCGCTTTAAATTCGGCCACCCAAAGTACTTTAAAAATTGTAGGTTGAAAGTGCTAATTGTGGCATGTAGGGTATGGTTTCTATTGAGGGGAAAGCTAGGAATCCCATGTTACAGTGAGATGGCACCGATTTTGAACTCTCCCGGTACTTCGGTATGCCTTCAGGACGCACTGGCTATTTTGTTAATGGATGTGGGTTTCACATGTTGGAGTCACGGGGGTTCTGTGATTCATTGAACTCCTTAGACAGCTGGACCAGCAACAGATTATCTAGGGTTAAATGTTTACAAATTAAAAGCTGCCTACAAAGAGAATCTAAGATGGGGCTCAGCACGGAATGGGAAAATGATATAATAGATAAACGGGAGCAAAGAAGGAGGTATGAAGATGGCACTGGTCAAGCAGAAGATGTCTTTCTTCCATTGCCTGAGGATGTCTGGGAAATGACCTGCCTTTTTCCAGTTTCTCGCACTTTTGACAAGTATCAATGCACACACTTTGGCCTGTTGTGAAGTCTGCACCCCTCAGAAGGAACCATTTGTTTACTGTGTACATGGCCTACTGGATCTTGAGAAAACTGGTGAAATTAGGAGCTCTGCGGAAGAGCTCTTGCTCGAAGTGAGCTTTGAAAGGTGCATACAATGTAAATCTCTTGTGGCAGTGTCCGGATATCCAGACCTTCTGGTGCGATGTGGGTAAGACTGCTTCAATCATAATGAAAAGAGAAATAGAGGTAAGCCTATCAGTTGTTACATTTGGACTGCACGAGGGGGACTGGGTGAGTCCAGATGGTGAGGTAGGGAAGCTTGAGGTGCAACTTATTTTCTATTTGGTGTTAATAGCACGTAGGGGAGATCTACACTAATGGGTGATCTAAGTCTCCCCCTACTCATACAGGTTGGTTATTTTCGGTAAAAAGAATTGCTAGCCTAGATTGTAATAGTGGTTCAGAGAAACACCGTAAAATGAGAGAACCTTTCTTCTCCTTCTATTCTGTTAGCTCCCCTGTTCCTAGCCTAGGGGATAGTTAATCTGCTCCGACAAATGAATGTATGACAGTCCTATGATCAAGAAACGAGGCTCAACAAGGAGGAAGTAAGGGCAGGTATTGATCTTGCCTTTTTCCCTCCCTATTTGTAAGTGGAGGTCATTTACAAGAGGCTCATCCCATGGTAGGGTTTAGGCCGGAGCTCAGACATAAGCTTGATACCAACTGACTTTTGTTTTAAATGAGGACAAAATTAAAAAAACACTGCTTTATGATTGCAATAAAATAATTTTCATAAAGTGAATTTGCTTGCTCGAATATGTGCATCAAGCCCAGAACAGTTTGTTGTGCAGTGACCTAGGGCCATTTGTATGAAAACTGGAGATTGCGAATCGCAAATAGGGATTTTTAAGAAATCTCTATTTCCGAGTTGCAATTGGCCATGTAACAAAATTGTGATTCGGAACTAGCGATTTCTTAAAAATCGCTATTTGTGGTTTGCGAGGCCCATTTACCGAATCGCAATTTGCATTATTGCAAATTGCGATTTTTTTTTGGCGTTTCGGTAAAAAATCGCAAATTGCGAGAAACTTCGAGAATGCACACCTGGAGGAGCCTGATGACATCACCAGCAGGAAATGAGTCATCCCAGGCAGTTTCAGGTGCCACACCCAAACCAGCATCCTGAGAGAGAGCAGCCTAGCCACACAGAGCAGCACTCAGAAGGAGAAAGAACACCTGAGCCAGGATGGACACCCCAGGCCAAGCACAGGAGAAGGCTGAAAGGAAGCACAAGCTGAAATTTAGTGAACAGGAGCTTGAGGTTCTAACTGAGGAGGTGGTGAGGAGCCATGACCGCCTGTTTGGAAAAAGCTCACTCCAGGTGCCTGAGAGTGAAAAGAGGAGATTATGGCTGGATAAACAGTCCAAAATCTGCACCATTGGAGTGGCACAGCGCTCCATGGAAGAGATCAAAAAAAGGTGGTACGACCTGCGCTCCTGTGCAAAGGAGAGGGTGGCAAGGAGACTTGCGGAGGCCAGGGGTACAGGTGGCGGACCACCAACAGAGGCACCATCAACACCATTGGAGGACCTAGTGGAGTCCACACTCCTCCCTGAAGCTGTGACTGGGGTCACAGACATCGACACCTCCGGCACACCGAGTACCAGCCAAGGTAGGCGCAATATTGTATATGTATATGCACAAAAGCCCCTTAGGAATTAGCATGTAATGTGAAACAGTGTGTGAAGTAGTCTAGTCCACATCTTAGAAGCAGCACAACAATGCTTTATGGGAGTGGCAGTCCACAAACTAGTACTGAAAGTAGCACAACAATGTAATTAAGTATAGTGACACCCAAAGTAACACAACACACACAACACCGTGTAGAACAGAACCTGTACCTTTATTGCCATTGTCTGACGGGTAATGTAACATACAGAACTGACATGCTGCATATTGTTGTTGCAGGTGGGCCAGGCCCAGCAGCCACACCATCTACATGTGTAGGAGAGACAGACACCCATCAGCCCTCAGATTCCAACACCAGTGGGTCCCTCCACATGTCGACTGTCTGACGCAGGCCCAGGGCACTGCCACTGCCAGAGCTCAGCAACGACTCTAATGAGCAGCAGGAAGGGCCAAGCACGCCATCAGCACCAGACAGGCTCAGCCAGATTCCGGAGGGCAGGGGTCAGCCAACCACAGGACCACGCAGGATTGCGACGGAGTCCCGGGCACAACATCATGAGGCAGGTGAGGGTCCCTCCTTATTCGGGGGCCTTGAAGCTGCTATGTTGCAGCAGCAGCGTCTGCAAAGTAAGCGGATCCTTAGTTTAGACTGAAACCTGCGCAAACACAACCGCAACATGATGGGCCTGCATCGCCAACTGGACGCACTCAATTGCAATATTGTACAGCTGATTGAGGGACAGGTGCAGGCTTCGCAGGACGCCAGGGCCCTTACAAGTGCTGTCCGTGACCTCTGCCAGGAGATGTGCCATGAGAGGGTGAGCCGGTGCAGACAGGAGCACAGATTCCAGACAATGTTTGGCAGCAACTGCATGTCCTCTAACAGGATGGCAAATTCTACTGCATTGATCGCCCGTTGCGCAGTGGCTGCGCAAGTGGAGGCTGCACATAGCAGCAGGGATGTTGTCCAGGTACTTGTTCAGATCACAAATGTGATAGAACACATAATGGGACAAAGATCAGCCACTCCAAGTGAGGTAGCACTGGGGGATACTGAGGACAGTTCCAGCCTACCAGCAGCAGACACCAGACGGCGCAGTGCCAGGCACAGCACTGCCACTGAAGGTGACAATAGAGGTGCCAGTGACGTAACTGGGCACCCAAGTGGTGTGCATGGGAGAAAAAAATGACTCTTGCTGCCATTAGACTGCTATTGCCACTTTGAGGAAATAGTGCATTACTCTGGTCATTAGTTGTTTTGTGTTTGTCACATCACCTGTTTCATTTATAACTCACTCATACATTACCTGACATAAGGTAATAAATTTATATCACTACAGGTACAGTTGTCAGTGGATTTGTGTCGTTCATACTCACGTCTGAAATGGTTGTGTGTGATGTCGGCACGCCTCTGCCTTCCCTCTGCTGCACTGGTCCTGTCTGCTGGCTGTAGAGGTGGTATGGGATTGTCATCCTCATCTGATTCAGTGTCACTGATTTCTACAGGTATTCCCCTGGTTGTAGCTATATTGTGCAAGATTGCACAAGTAGCCACTATTCTACATGTTGTCTCTGGACTGTACTGTAGTGCCCCTCCACTTTTGTGGAGGCACCGGAAGCGACTCTTCAGCAGTCCAAATGTGCGCCCTACCACGTTGCGGGTTGCCCTGTGTGCTGCATTGTATCTCCGTTCAGCTGGTGTTGTAGGATTGAGTTAGGGCGTCATCATGTAGGTGCGCACTGCGTAGGCACTGTCTCCTGGAAGGAACAGAGGGTATAATGAGTAAGTGAGCCATCTGACGTCACAAAGGCATCAATGCGCCAGTGTACAGAGGGACAATACCTAGTAGATATATTTCACCAAACTCCCCAGCTAGCAATCTTGTGTGAATGCCGCTGTGGCGAAAGATGTATGAATAATGTGTGCTCCCTTGGTAACTGGCCACGAGATCAGTTATGATATAGGAGGCATTGCATATCACCTGAATATTCATGGAATGTTGGTATTTACGGTTTCGGTACACATACTTTGTGGCTGATGGTGGACAGAGTGCCACATGTGTGCCATCCATGGCACCTAAGACGTAGGGGAATTGTGCTATCTGGTAAAACTCTATTTTTGTCTGCTGTATTTCCTGTGGTGTGTGGGGGAATCTGATGTACTGTTATAGTTTGCTCAGCATGGCGTTGATGAAAGAAGTAAAAAATCTGGAGAGGGTACTCTGTGAGACCTCTCCAGCTGCTGCTATAACCCCTTGATAGCTCCCTGAGTCGAGTAGGTGTAGGAGCATAATACCTGCACATGGGTGGGTATGCTATGACTCCTATGTGTTGTGCGCTGCAGTATGGGTTGTAGCTCAGCTATCAGGTCAAGTATCATGGCTGAGTTCAACCTATACCTCTCATATATTTCCTCCTCTGTCAGGTCAAAAAGTGTATTGCGCACTCTAAAAATGCGCTCCTGTCTCCTCCTCCCTCTCCTCAAACCTGCCATGATCCTCATCCTCCTCGCCATGACGTAGAGAACAGCCATTGTTGGGAAGAGTCTGAGGCATTCTGGGCCTCTTTATATAGTTTGAACCTGGTTACCACCTGGTTTCAGTTCATGGTATTTTGCATGTGCAAAATGCCATTCTGCGAAAAATCGCAATTTGCGATTTTTTGATGCATCTCTTTGTGATTTGGATTTTGCGAATCGCATTTTGCGCCTCGCAATTTCCTACTGGAAATACCGAATCGCAAAATGTGACTCGCAAAACCAGCTCGCAACGCAAAAAATCGAAAAAATCACGATTTCTTATTTTTGGTCTGTGAATGCCTTTTATGCATCGAAGACCATGTTTTTGCACTCGCAAACGGACAATTTTTGCGATTCGCACCGTTTGCAAGTGCAAAAACTTTTCATACATCTGGCCCCTAATGTTCAAAATATCATGCAATGTGCTAGATAGCGGCCACAATACAGTACTGTTTCTGTGACTGAAATGCATGTAACAGCAATTGAAGGAGGCAGATGAGCCCCCCCAGACCCTCACCATAGCAGGAAAAGTGTTTGCCATATCTCCAAATCAAATAAAACTTTAAAAGACCTATGGTCAGCTGGGGTTGCCATAGGTAACTTTGCATCAACACACTTCAACTTTAAAAGTAACACTGGTGCATTAAACTTACAAATACCTGATGCTGAGTGCTCAGCAAAAACACAGTCCAGAGACGTGCAGAGGTTTAACAAAGCCTGCCGTAGATTCACATTGTTGCAGTGATTTTAATGAGCCGAAAGGGTAATAAAGACATATGTTTTAATGCAGTACTTCTGTCTTGAAAATTAGTCATGATATCAAGAGCTTTGTGTTACTGTGCCTCTGGTACCAACCTTACAACTATATTGTCTGAGTTTAATCTTGATACTTAGACCACACCTCACACTGGAAAGTCAAGGAGGCTAGGGAATTTCTACTTATTTGTGCTGTGGTAGCATCCCAATAATGTAGGCATTTAGGAGGAGCATGCAGTAGCAACTTTGAAACTTCTATGTACTCCATAAACTCATCCCAATCTGAAGACAAAGTTTAGTATAGAGCCTGAAATTTCTGGGCGGACTATAACATAAAGATTAACAATGATTTGCAGTAAAGGCTGTGGCCATGGTCATAGCAAAATGCATGAAATGGGTATGAGCCAAAGGAAAGACCAATGCCTTTGTAGAAAAACAAGGAAACCCAGTATTCCGGTGAGGATATGGGAGCCTTTGTGAAATATCGAGAAACATGCATTATATTACAAATTAATGTTAATTATATTACTTTGAGGTAGAATTATTATAATTTTGCAAATGCCCCTAATTGAGCACTAACATATAGGCTCAAGATACTTTTGCATGTACAAAACAAACAATAAAATCTGGATTCCAACATCCAGGTGGTTCCACAGTGAGTACTGATAAAGACCATCTAGAAAAAGGGTGAACAGATATTGCTCTTTTTTTAAAATATATTTGTTGATTTTTTTTTAAAGAAGAAGGCTATACACAGGTACAAGCATATCTTCATTAGGTTTTACTTGTATTTTGTAGACACATTTAGTAGGTAGTCCCAATATGGATACTACAATCACATGTTAATACGACATGGTCTTTACTGGAAATACAATCATCTTATAACTGAGTACCATTGATCACAATATGAACAAGAACAATTAGTATATAGCTAAAACAAACTGTTTAATCTCTCACACATCCCCTAATTCCGTACTGTACATCCCTCCTATAAAGTCATATAAAAGACACTTAAAGTATCCAAACTTTGGTCTGAAAACTGAGTGCTTGTTGGTTGATGGCACAAGTGGAAATTGATTTATTGCAATAGCGGCCTTCACTTCACTTAGTTCCTGCCTCAGTAATAGCACAAAGTTGTGAGCTCTACAGGGGCTAAATATCTATTGATCACATTCACACTCATTGTTTCAGGCTCTTGGTAAAGAGTTTTATAATACTTTTCAAATTCACCATTAATGGATGATTGGGATATTGGATATTGGGAGTCTCCAAAGAGCCCTGTTTGTGTACGAATCACTCCTATGATAACAGTTGGGTGCTCAGACCACAAAAGCCAAGCCAATAAATTCCTGGTTATCTCACCCAAATCGTGGTGTCTCTTTGTGTATTCCTTGTAGTTGAACGCGGCTAATTGCTAATACAGTTCCTGCAGCCTTCGAAGGTGGTATTTATCCTGCACCCACTCCTTCTCGGCGTCACGTAAAATATTCTCTGTGTGAGTGAGGGTCCATTTAAACCATATTGTGTGGACATGCATGCCCCCTAATCGCCACCTTAACTGCATCCCACTCGATACCCTCATGTGTGGCACTACCAGCATTGTCTGTGAAGTAGTTGCTAGTGTGTTCCCCCACTACTGTGTGCGATAAGCAGTGTTCGTAAGTGCTAGTGGTTGTAAGCGCCAGGTCGGGATCAATGGGAGCCTCCTACCCCATTGAAAGGTTACTAATAATGGGCAATGATCACAGAATGTCCTGGTGAGATATTCTGCTCCCTTACAATTGAATACTAATGAACAAGTACAAAATATGAGATCTATCCCGGTATGGAGCTTGTGTATATAAGAGAAAAGAGAATATTCATATTCTACTGGGTGTAGTGTGCACCATAACGCAGTGATTTGGAGATTAAGTGCCCACTGCCTCAGATGTCGTGTGCCGGGGGGGTCTATCCAGCACCAAATTCAAGACACAATCAAAGTCCCCACACCAAAATGAGGGAGAAAGAGAGGTACGGAGAAAAGCAGGTGATGTGGAATTAAAAAAAAGTGGTTGGCACTCATTCGGGGCATATAATAACGCTAATGTTAGTGACTCTCCATCTATTTTCCCCATAGCCATTACACATCGGCCATTTGGATACACCAACTTGTATTCTACGATAAATGGTACTCCAGGGGCCACCCAGAGCAATACCCCTCAAGCATAAGCAGAGTAAGTTTGTGGCTATCATTGTACCACACCAGCGTTTGGTCAATCTAATGAGTTCCTCTGTGGTCAGATAAATCTCCTGAAGGCATGCAAACTGGACCTGCTGTTTGAATAAATAGGTGTATATCTTGTATCCTTTAGCATAGTTACCCATCCCCCAGATATTCCATGTCATGATGGCATAATCTCTGGGTGCGATATGTTACGTGTAGGACATGTCTCCTGTGTCGTTCCAAATGTATTGGAGGGAGTGCATAAGCTCTACTGTGTTAAGAAACATGGTAAGTAAACAATAAAACAGAACATTTTTGAAATACCCCAACAAACCCTGAACCATGGCCCGACCTTCAGTCCATCACGGCCACTTAGTGCCTGTAATGATGTGGCAAATTCTATAAAGTCCATCCAGAGTGGAGGGCGCTCCAGACTCAGTAGTCAGTAGGGAGAACCCAAGGCTCCCTGCCACATTATTAATGTAATAATGAAGCCCTAACACAGGGCACGATCTGCAAAGGTCTATGCTGAACCATTTAATCACTCCCTCATATCAGGCCTAGATAACTAAATCATGTTGGAAATAGTCCCACTGTAACCCGCAGGTTGATTGGAACAAGTCCACCATCATGGAAGTAACCTGAGGGCCGTCTCTCAGTTCAGGTGGCAGTATATTTGATGTTGGCAGGTCCATTTGCTGTCCATCTTCATTGTCATAGGCAACACTCCCCGCTTGGAGAGGGATGATTGCTCCACTGCAGCTAGCGCTTCTGCTCTACTCAGTGCTGCTTGTGCTTTAGTCATTTTACCGTGGGTGCCTCCTGTGGTTCTAGTAGGATGTCTACGGTGTGTTGGGCTTTCCATCATCTGGAGTCTGTGGTCATGAGAGTTTCTGGAGATCATGTCTAGATTCCACAAATGTCAATACGTCTTGAGGAGTCACGAAGAACAGGAATTTAGTGCCAGATATGATTTGTAGTTTCGCTAAGAACAGCAATGCACACTTGATGTTCAGGTCCTGAAGATGCTGCTTCACTTCCTGGAAGGTGTTTTTTTGGCAACATAATTCCATAGTGTAGTCTGGGTAAATGCTGACATCACTATTCACAATCCGCCATGGACCTTTGGCACAAGGTACTTGTAGTACATTATCTCTATCTCTAAAATTGAAAAGTGGTGCCTCTGCAGGGCACAGAGCCACTCCCGGCATCAGTGGTCGACCTGAGATTGTATGGGCTCCTTCCACCTAAAAGAACTTGGAAGTCTTCTCACTCAATACTACTTCTGTCAGCCAGTTCTCAATGAATAGGTCCATACTCGTGCCCTCTACCCCCTAAGGGATGCCCACTACCCTGATGTTATTACACCGGGAGTGGCCTTCGGAGACACTTGCTCTCACCTGTAGGTTTTCCACCTCCTTACGCAGGTCCTCGATTTGCTGTTGCTGCCCTTTCACAGTGGGTTGTAATGAGGCAAATCCCTTTTCCTTTTCTTGTACCTTGTCCTTTAGTTTTTCATGTTCCTCCATAAAAAGCCCAATGTCTATGATCAGGGAGTCTAGTTTGGGCTCAACTACAGATTTAATGCCAGTGAGAGCCACCAGAAGTTCTGAACATTTTTTAGAATGTTTCTGAAGAAAGAGCTCTACTGTCGGTAGTGTCACATCAGCAGAAGCGGGTGTAAGAGCGCTGTCAGCACCTTTTTCTATTTTAGCTTTAGACATTGTGGGGGATTATAGATCTGAACCTGTATTATTGTGCAGAGCATTCAAATACTGTGGAGAGATTGCAGTTCGGATGTTGACACAGGTTGAGTGGCAGAAACACCCACGTCTTCGTCTAGCTGTCTGCTCCAGCTGCCATCTTGAACACACCCCCTATCACTAATATGCTGTTAAGTCATCCTGCATCTATTATTAGATCTGAACACAATCTTTTGTGTTTATTTTTTATATTTAATATTTAAAAAAAATCAATGAACAATGGAAAATTAGCTGTCAAAAATCTCATAATAAACTGAAGACAAAGTCATCTAATATTACAAGTAATATCTAAATAACAATAACTTAAAGGCAACCAATGTTAAAAAATAATCAGAAAAGATTACAAAGAAAGAGATGGAGGGGAAAAAAGCAACCAATGTCCATGTCTATCTAGACATTTATAAGATGGAAAGTTATGTATAAAACTCCCAGGAATTAAGGGAAAGATAATACAAAAAACAAAGAAAGCCAAGACAGGACTTCATAACAAGTCAGAATTTCATGGAGGATCAGTAACTTCATTGTCTCCAGTTGTACAATTGTCTTATTTTCAGCAGATTTCAATAACATTTTGTCAAAGGTAATCATAAGAGAGTATTATTTTTAAAATCATTTTATTTTATGTTTGTTTAAATATACAACTCCTATAATAGTAAGAGAGTATTTTTAATGGACATTTCAAATAAAGTGCAGTTTTAGTTATGTGTAAAGCAAATGCCATCCCACCAAGAAATAGTGACATGTGTTATTTAAAACACATAGAGCTGGGTCTGGTGGCTCAGTGGGCTAATGCATCCACTCCCAGCGTCTGTGCTTGACCTGATGCCTTCAGGCTAAAATCCTAGTGGGTACACTCAGCCTTTCATCCTTTTTAGGTTGATGAAATGAGTGCAATTAGGGTTGAGCAACCTGAATACCTTTTTTTCCAGTGGTGTGATTCCCCAACAATTGAACATGCACAAATACACCTGTGGTAAGGAGTGCCACATAAAAAATATATTCTTATTTAAAATAATTTAAAAATGTATTTACCCCTGAGAGGAACAAGCTTCCGGGCATCATCTAAACTGCCATATTAAATGTCATGTAATGAAAAGTGAACACTTGTTTTAAAAGTAGAGTTTTTCCTATCCTAACCCTTTTTTTACAGAGAGTCAACCAAAGACCATATGGGTAGATTATCAGGATAACACGCAAAAGACCAAATAAAGCAGGGAAAAGAGATATCAAATGTGTTTATAACTGGGATATGATATTGATCATAATAAACAAATAGAGCTTGAGTAATATTAGCCACACAAGAAACTGAACTATTTCTGACCGAATTATATTGCACACTTGAGAAAAAAGAGATATCCCAAAATAATTTTTTTCCATTCAATTTCAACTTTACTCTTGTGGCCATCCAGGTTTGATACAACCAAAGATGATTAAATAAAGAAAGCTTCATGGAATTATGCATATTTTCTAGATCAATTAAATTATGTATATGAGTATGTGCCTAATATGTCCAAGAGTTTTGTAAGATAGCATTATGACCTAAGGTTATTATATTTGTCATACACCAGTGTAAAATAATAGTATTAATAAACAGTTACCTATAAAATACCTTTCTCAAACCATTGTTTTACAGAAGGTGTTGTTCCTCTAAAGTATACTATGTTTATATTCTTATATTATACCAAATGGGTTTTCCAAAACAAATGTATGAAATAATCTACATCCATGTTTAAGGGTGGGCAGAGACAGAGAGGTAGAATTTAGTAACTAATATACAATTATTAAAAAGAGAAAGGACTATCAGGGCCTTTTATCCAAGCAGCCAAATGAAATTCATGCAAATCATTAAACCAAACCTAAAATTCTTTAAGTGAAAAAGGGGAATGATATGAAGAGAAATTTTGAAAAGTAATCCCTTTATCGTGTTTACCTGATTTGATTCTACATATAGAAATTCTAGGTTTTTAATTATTCCTTGAATAAAAAATAATAGAGGACCTTATTATTTTAGCAAAATGTAGTCATTGCCAACAACAAAAATGAAGCAGGGACAATTGTTTAACCAGGGAATATATATATTGTTTTCTAAAACGATTATAAATTGTACTTTGTGATGTCTTTTAAGGATCTAAAAAACCATATACCTAATGATTTCATTTTTATATTACGCCATAATAAATCATACCAGTTGAACATATTCTAAAAAGCATTTGCATTAAAGAGAAATGTTTCTGATTCACTTAAGTTTAGAACAAGAGACCTGAGAAAAATCATCAACCTCTTGCAAAGAAGTTGACAATGCGTATTTAGTTTTGTTTTGTTAATATATAAAAGGGTGTCATCTGCATACAGAGAGTAATAAATTTTGTCTTTACTCACATGAAAACCCTTAATTATAGCATTATTTAGGATCTTATCTAAAATGGGCTCATGATATTGGATAGGGCTTGGTGGCCCAAAATGGCAGCTGCAGTTTATAATCCTACATAATCCTCCCCTAACAGAACTGCTCCCCACGGCTGATGCCAGGAGACTACTCTGCCTCCTGCCAGGGTGATTAAAAAGGAGGAGGCACTGGGGCTCCTGGATAGTTGAGCAGGACAAGACCTCATGGGCAGCAATGGACCTACTGGGCAAACCGACAAGGTAGGCAAGCCAAATCCTGGAAGCCGGGCTAATGCGGTGGGGGTGGCTAGAGCTGCCAGCATAGCCAGAGAAGACCCCACAGGAAATTCAAGCAGTGGAACAGAGCTGGAAGAATGCAGTAGCTGGAGGGAGGTGAATGCTTTGTTCCGTGACCATGCCTTCCTTTGCACTGCGCATACTGGAACAAACCACATAGAATCTATGCTAGAAAGAGCACCCTCGTCTGGGAGATAAATCTTTTCATGAGCCACCTGCCTTGCCACACCCTCTGGCATCCCTCTCCCCTGCTGGGAGAGGCACATGGATGAGAGCAGTGCCTCAGCCTCCTAGATCAACAAGCTTGCTCCTTCCACTCTCCCCTGTGGAATTTTACACCAGGCAGTTGCACAGTCACTTATATATCATTGTGGAACCCCTCACCCACCTCTCTCCCTTTTTCCCCTTAATGCTAATACCATAGGAAAGGACAGGGCAAAAGGCTCTGCCCACAAAATAGACAAATATGCAAAACTGGTGTCCACATGGAGAAAGGGAGTGGGGGAACACCAACTTGCCCTGAAAACCATGGTGGACCAAGCAACCTCACCTGCTGCGATTTTACAGTCTATTAAGGACTCTCACAAAGACATGAAGGAAAAAATTGGGGGAAGGGGTTGGATTGAGTATAGAACTAAAGAAGCAGACCCTTACATTTCCTCAGTGGATGATTAGTTGCACACCATTGTACAGAAGCTGAAATGACTGCAGGCACTAATAGGTCAGCTGCAAAAGTGCATAGACAACGCTGAGGGATGATCAATCTGAGACTGGTGAGCATTCCTGAGCGGTTGGAAGGGCTCCACTCCATGTTATTCCTGACAGATTGGTTCAGATCCAGTTTCACCTAGGCAGATCTGTTGACCTGTATTTTTAGAGAGGGCTCACAGGGCACTCACTCCCTGGTCCCCACCAAGCACCCACCACTGACCATGAAACACAGAGTGCTCAACTACATAGACAGATCTTTAACCTCCTCAATATTGAGGGTACAAGCAATCTACACACAGTCACGACAAAACGATTATGTGGTCCTATTATTGATAAAATATTTTTCCTCCACAAAGTTTTATCAAATTTTTTGACAGCGGAAAGGGTAGCGTTAAGAACTGTAACTAGGACTTCAAAACAGGACCCAAAAATGGTTGAGGCAGAACCAAAAGCTCTTGAGCTTAGACCAAACTGCCTCAAAGTCACCATCTGCGAACTTGTTGCAATTATATGCTGCATGCAATAAGAGTCCTAGATTCCTAGATATATGTTATTTAGCTCCCTTCATACCCCCAGAGATGCTGATTTGCTTTAGAGTGTTTGCTTCATCATGAGTGCAACCCGTACTTCCTGTTTGAGAAGTATAGGGATGGGGAGTTGGGAAAGGAAGTTATTTTGAGGTTAGCATGATGCAAAGCATGAACACATAGAGAGTATTCAAGGGCTTACAGAATCTACCCTCCCCGAACTCCCACATTAGAGGATCCAGCTTAACATTGTTCTTGTGGGATTTAAATGCACTGAATAATACATTTAAATGGGAGTGGTCATGTGCTATGTGAATTAGCTTCCCTCTAAAGTTCACCTTCTTCAATAAACCCATTTGCAAGGGGAAAACTGTACTTCCCTTGGCCAATATGGTCTACAATGCTGGATTTATGCATGGATCATGCCAGATGGCACTCTAGATTCCTCTCTGACTGTGCAGGTTCCTTGGGACACAGTGGCGTTTGAAAACTGCAAGACTCTGAAGGAGTGGAATTCTCCTTTTACTGCTATGCACAAAAATGACACTCAAGACAAGACCACTGTTTTGTCCCTGCAGTAGACCTGGAGATGTTTGGCGCTTCTATACTACCCTCTCTTTGTCAGATCATTCACCCCTGGAGATTACACTTGTTTGCCCTTCCATGCAGGGCGGGAAACAATGGCAACTCACTCCTGGTGGCTGTATGACGAGGAATTTCAAGACTTCTTCAGGGACAGTATAGAAGACTCTCTAAAATGAAACTCTGACCAGGAGTTTTCAAGTACATACTAAGGGAATCTTGGAAAATGGTACTGAGGGGCCTCATTATCTGCCATCTCAACGGCCAGAGTGAAGAGGAGGAGCAGGAATACTAATACTTAGAGCAGCACAGAACACACTTTGAGCAGTTAGAAATGTAGTCTCCATGCAAAGAAGTTGAACGGCTGCTAAAGGTTGCTAAGAAATTAGACATCGCATATCCAGGTGGAGCATCATGGGAAGGTGAGCCCTGGTCAAAATGATGGTCCTCCCTCAGTAGATATACACACTGCACAATCATCCCTAAAAGGTCCCCCAGCCTGTTTTTACGCTATTCAAGCCCTTTTGAAAAACTACACAGAGGGGAACAGCCCTTCCACAGTGCCACACAAGATGTGCAAGAGATTTGACAGGAGAGTAGGAGTGGTGGAAATGGGGTTATACTATTGAGGCACCAGCTGCTTCCTATCAATGGCTGTATATTTGGAGACAGATCAGACCTGGCGATTAGGCAAGAAATTGACTCTTTAGGTGGTGATAGGATGTGGTTGTTACTCTTCAGATGTTGGCGGCTATTCCCTTGGAATGCTGGCACTAAGCACTGAACTGATTAGACTGGGAGAGGAATCCAACAAGGCAGGCATCCTTGTGGAGGAACTTCATGATTCCTGAGGTCTCTTGGCTCCAAGGATTCGGACCTGGGACAGGAAAGGAATCCCAAATTACATCTGGACCTTTGACCATATGTTATCTTATGAGCAACTAACTGAGGAATATGGACTGCACATATCTAATTTCTTCTTTTACCTACAATTGTTGAATGCGTTAGATGTATACAAGGTGAGACTTACTGTTTGCCCATAATTTTACCCATTAGAATCCAAAATTACTATGGCACTCATAACTGAGAAGAGAATCTCATGGACTTATAAAGTGTAATTGTGAAAGACTCATAAAGTCTTTCACATTTCCAATGTATTCATATAGCCACCCATCCATCCATACATTCACCTATGTGCCCTTTCAACCATCCTTTTAACCTTCTATTAATTTTTCTGTGCATGTTTACCCATCCACACAGGCTTTAACCCATGAGCACCCTTTTAAACATTTACCCTTCACTCACCCAGGCATCCTTTCACCCAAATATCCTTTCATCCATTCTTTCATCCATCCATGCATCTCTTGTCACCCACCTATGCATCCTTTCACTCACCCCCACATTCTTTAATTCATATACCATTTCACTCATCCTTTCTTTTAACCATTCATCCTTCTTTGCCTTTTCCATCAACCCATCATTTGTAGCATTCATTATGAGCTTTCTTCTGAGTTGCAGATAACAGTGGCCGTTAGGAACTCAACCCCCATTGTCGCTGCTAAAGCAGGGGTTCACAAGCAATACCCATAAAGTAAGTATACTAGTAATTGTCAATAAGTAAACAATATGATTTACCAACGCCCGTCCTGCTTCCACCCGTTCTCCACCTCCAACTGCTGGTGGATAATGGAGGGATATCAAGAATTTGTAAAACCTTATATAGATCAAAGGTGAGTATGAAACAAGAAAACAGGCACAGTAAAACGAAAAAAGAAAAACGATTCTAAATGGGGAGAAGGAAAAGTTAGGGAAATATTGATAATATAACAGGAGCACATACTGGGGCCAGCAAATCCACCAGCTGCGGCACTGGTAGTGGCATTCTCATCTCCCCAACCCGCCTCCAAAGATCTCTCCTTGCTCTTTGGTGCTGAGGTAAGTAATGAAGAAGATAAAAAAGACAGATTAGTGGTACAGTTAATCTCCCAAAAAATATTTTGACTGTCAAAGGTAAACATAGTAACATTGTTCTTTTCTAAATCAGATTACCTAGAGTACTAGTATCAAGCTGATCTATTAATTTCCAAAACCTAAGCACTATTCAAAATTTCTTAAACCTTAACTACATTTGTGGAACTACATATGCATTGCAACAAATGAGCTTTGTTTCTTAACCACTTTTGATGGGCAACTCTGTCTCCCGTTTAAATGCTTAAATGCACACAACACATCACTATGAAAATGTGATTGGGACACTATAAGGTACAGAAAGAAAGGCACGGAGAAGAGAATGCAAACTCACTGATATTACTTACTACTACCTCTATCTTGGTGGCAGGATGGAGGAATCAACATGGTTTCTTAAATAATCACCCCAAGCACGTGTGAGGAGTACAATTGGGTAGAGCTGAGCACCTGGCTAGCCCATACTGCATGACATAATATTCATCGTAACATAAACTTAATTTACCTCTGAGCGTCTCCAATGGTATTTGAAAAAAATTGCATTGTATAACACACAAAGCAAATAAATAATTGCTCACCGAATCTGTCACCTTGATGCCACCCAGGTCGAGCAGGTCCTGCTGGTTATCATGTATATCATATAGCTGTGTGCCAACTGCTGCTGGGTGCGCTGGACACTAGTGTGCCCACCCACAGACTGGAGCACCCACCCCAACAGCAGTCGACACTCCCTCAGGGTGTAACTGCTCCCAGGCCTGGTGTCTGCTGCCAGGAGGGGAGGTGGAGCTGCACAAATAAAAAACAAGTGCTACCACCTCTGCCTTGGAAAAAATAGGGCAGGTGGGCATCCCTTGGAGCATGGACAACTTCAAGGTGTGCGGCTAGCAGGCACACTTGTGCTGCCATTGACTCTTCTGCCCTGCTCTGCCATAGTGCTGGGTTGAAAAAAGGGAAGAAATAGGAGAAGTAATGGGAAAACCAAAAAAGTATCAAAAAACACAAAACCACAAAAAAATAACAAAAACGTAAATTATTCAAACACAAATACACACACTAATACAATAAAGGGAAATGAGGGGTGGATGAATTAGATAGGGTGATTGAACAAATTAAGGCCCTCATTACAAACCTGGAGGTTGATGATAAAGTGGCGGTAATACCGCCAACAGGCCGGTGGTAATAAATATGAAATTATGACCACAGCGGAAACCGCTCAGACAGACAGCCATTTTAACACACCGACCGCCAGGGCGAACTCAACAGGCACCACAGCCAGGCGGAAGACAATGTTCTGCCCACTGTATTATGAGACACTAATCTACCACCTTTTCTGGGGCTGTGCCAATCACATCAAAAGCCTGGCAGAAACAGATCTCAGAAGTCAAAGGACTCACCTGTGGAGACTTAGGGAAGAACCACGCAGCCATGGAGACAGAGTTGCATGTGTTCCCCATGCTCTTCTACCTTCTGCTCCACTACGAACACCAACACCATCGAAGACGACCACGGTGAGTACTGACTCCTAGCACACAGGGATTGGGGGGCGAAAGAGAGTGACAGACACATGCAACACCTCCACCCCCACTCCATATACACAAGCAGATGCAGTAACATTACATATTCACCCCGTACCCCTCAGGAATAATGCAAGGACAAAAGCAATTGATTAAAGTGAGTGTAATAAGATAAAACAGTATAAATACGTGCATCCAAATCAAACTGTATATACATATTTTCACAAATGTAGGGACACTGCCCAGTCCTCAATGTCCATGGGCCACAAGGCCACATCACATAGTTCAAGGCCCCACCTTACTCTTGCAACAACACGGAGAGAACACTGCAGGGACATCAGGTTGAAAATAGCCAGTTACCTCAGGGGGATAGGGAAAGGGGGGCACCTCAGTTGGAAGATCGTACAACGCCACAGGTCCTAGAGGGGGCAACATGCCCATTACTCTGTCCTGGGGAGTGCAAGGCTACAGTCTCTCCAGTGGGTGACTTACCCACATGCTCTGGAGGGGGCAACATGCCCTGTGATCTTCAATCTAGGGAGGATGGGGTGAGTGGATGGCTTCTCCACTGGTTCTGGAGGGGGCATTGTGCTGTATGATCTAAATCCTGGGGAGGATGGGGTGAGTGGATGGCTTCTCCACTGGTTCTGGAGGGGGCATTGTGCCCAGTGATCTTCATCCTGGGGAGGATGGGGTGAGTTGATGGCTTCTCCACTGGTTCTGGAGGGGGCATTGTGCCCTGTGATCTTCATTCTGGGGAGGATGGGGTGAGTGGATGACTTCTCCACTGGTTCTGGAGGGGGCATTGTGCCCAGTGATGCAGATTTTGGGGAGTGCAAGGTCACAGTCTCTCACCTGGGTGTCAAACCCACAGGATTTGCAGGGGCCAGGCCGCACAACAGCCAATGGACGCAGGACTACACACTGTCCGCCGGCAGTGACGGCTGCTCATTGGTGGCAGTGGTGCTAATGGTGGAGTTGGCAGAGGTGAGGGGAGGCTCTAGCCCTTCCCCTGCAGCCTCGGATGGCTGCCCACTGGGGCTGCTGCTGCTGGCAGTGGTAAGGGGAGGCTCCAGCCCTTCCACTGCAGCCTCAGACGGCTGCCCACTGGGGCTGCTGCTGCTGGCAGTGGTGCTGGTGGTGGTGCTGGTGGCTGGGGGGAGGCTCCAGCCCTACCCCGGTAGCCTCAGATGGCTGCAACACCATGGTTGGTGGAGGGGGCTCCAACTGAGTCCGAGCACAAGTCCCTTTGTCTCTAATGCCTGCTGTTGCAGGCCCCTTGCCGTTCCGTCCTGCAGCTGGGGCTGCCTCCTTGCCCTTCCGTCATGCAGCTGGGGCTGCCTCCTTGCCCTTCAGTCCTGCAGCTGTGGCTACCTCCTTGCCCTTCCATCCTGCAGCTGGGGCTGCCTCTTTGCCGTTCCGTCCTGCTGCTGGGCTGCCTTCTTGCCCTTACTTGATGCACTTGGAGCTGGCACCCTGTCCGTCTGGCTGGCTGGTGGCAGGGATCTTTTCCCACCTGGAGTAGTTGGGGACACTACTGTGCCCGTGGACTGGGTGGCTGAGTTGCTTGCCTGGGTTTTGACCACCCTGGCCTGACGTGGCGGACGGGGGAGGGTTGGGGAAGAGGTCAATGTTGGTGAGGAAAAGCTTCTTTGGGACACTGAGGCGGGAAGACAGAGATGGTTTTGGAGTGGAGGAAGAGGGAGTGTAGGAGGTGTCAGTCTGCTGTGTTTGGTTGCAGGTGCATGGGCTGGATGCTGTTGTGAGGTGGATGGCTGTTTGGTGTCTGAGTGCTTGCGTTTGTGTACTTTGGGAGGAGGGGGCACAGACACAGTGGGAGAGGACACAGGAGACGTGTTCAAGGATGCGGGGCGGTGACTGCCAGTGAGGGGCGTGTACTGAAAGGTGTTCTGGTGATGGTGGTAGTGGATGAGGGTGTAGTGAATGCCTGTGTGAGTGTAGATGCAACTGGGAGGGAGGTGGACGATGACGAGGAGGCGGCCACATTGGAGGCAGTGGATGTTGGAATGTCTGCTTCTGGATGTTGTTTGTGTGAGTGACTGCGGGATGAAGTGTGGTGCTTGTGTTTGCCATGTCCACTCCTGTGCTGTCCTGGGTGCATGCTGGTCCGCCTGTGTGCTTGGGATAGGTTGGGGTTCAGGGGAATGGGATTAGGAAGAGGAAGTTGGAGGGGGAGGCTGGAAACAGGGACAATGGCTGCCATCAAAGAGGATGCCAGAGCCTGGATTGATCTATGTTGGGCTGCCAAGCCAGTGTGAATGCTCTCCAGGAATGCAATAGCCTCCTCACTCAGGGCAGCAGGGCTGACTGGGGCAGGGCCTGAGCTGGCTGGGATGAAGGAGATGCCCACCCTCCAGGGTGAGCGGGCATGGGAAACACACTGAGGGGCTGCTGGGAGGGCGGTGCTGGTAGGGAGGTGGCGGCTGTACCTGTTGATGCGCGGGGCACAGAGGTGCCCGCCACCACAAATGAGCTCCCATCAGAGGAGGAGTCGCTGTCACTGGTGTATGCTCCTGTTCCCGTCGTGGAGCTCCCCTCACCCTCTGTCCCACTGGTGGCTTCAGACTCCGTTGCTTCACCCTCCAGGGCCAAGTGGGTTGCAGCTCCATCCTGCTCCGGTGTCTCTGCTCCTCTGCCTGTTGATGCTATTGCACACAAGAACAGGGAGACAACAAAAAGGGGTGGAAGACAGAAGAAAAACATATTCAGTGCATGCAACAACACTACCGTTGGCGAACACAATACACAGGGAGCAGCCATCAGCACTACGCCATGCACTAACAGTTCCTAGAAAATTCACATGCCCATGGGGTACGAGGCCTAAGCCCAATTGCTGCACACCTGGAAGTCACAGGAGCCTGACTAGTTTTAAATGGCTCTTACCACTAGTGGGGTTGGGGTGCCACAGAGCCTGCCTCAAAAGGGACCTTGCCTAACAAGTTCGCCCTGGCCTAGGGGAACCCACTGCCCACCTTCCCCACCCAGACACCTCATAATGCACGCAGAGTCAGCTGAATGAGAGTGTACTCACCCCCTTGTGTCTGCTGTGATGCCCTCAAGCGCCCATCCAACTCAGGATAGGCCAACACCAGAATCTGGTACATTAGGGGGGTCATGGTGAGATGGGCACGCCTTCCACATTGGGAGGCCATCCCCAGCTGTGCCTACGCCATCTTCTTGCTCCAGCAGCACAGGTCATCCCATCTTTTATGGCAGTGGGTGCTCAGTCTGTGGTAGACCCCAAGGGTCCGGACGTCCTTGGCGATGGCATGCCAAATGCCCTTCTTCTGGTGGGCGCTGACCTAGAGGAATGGTACAGGGGGAAAGGAAATTACTCACCCGTCCGGACCATCATAGTCATTGCCTATCAGTTCCCACCCATGCCCTGACGCACATACACTCACCATCCGCACATGCAGGCCTCAGCCCCCCCCATGTCTCTTCCATCCACACCACTCAAAACAGGCATTGCCCACACAGCATGCTCACAGTGTATTCACCTGTTTGTCTGGAGGACCATACAGTTGCGTGTACTGAGGGAAGACCCCATCCACTAGTTTCTCCAACTCCTCCGATTTGAAGGCAGGGGCCCTTTCCCCAGACACTGTAGCCATCGACGCTTTCAGACACAGATCACAGCAACACTTACAGTGTAGGTCTCTCCTGTTCAAGGTCAGGTATCAAGTGAGTGAACAGACAGAAAATGGCGGTCACGTCTGCAGCGGTGCATAACGTCACCGCCGGTGTACATGGTCATTGGCTCCTGGGACCCATAGGGCCCAATGGTAACCATTGCAGAATTGCGCCGCGGTCTTCGACCGCCCACCACGACGGTGTACAACGCCAGCACAGTTACCTTATTTCCCCTTGTCCCACCTTACAGGTCAGGCAGCCGCCATTTCAGGGGGCCACATGGGATGGATAAAAACTGCGTCACACCTATCTAGGCCGGGAATACAGACAGATACCGGCACATTGCGAATTACAAACGTTTCTGCAAATAACACATTGTGATACCTCAGTGTTGGATGACTCTCTGCTCGCTGTTCTCCTCCATAGGCCACGTCTGCTGGGACAGGTGATGAGATGGCAGCATCCTCTGGTGTACAGACCCCTGGTGGACCTGTCGACAATGGAAGAGAGACACATCATAATCACATACAGACTTGATCATGCAACAATCCTGGAACTGTGTGCCCAGTTGGAGCCAGACCTGATGTCAACTATCCGCCATCCCACAGGAATCCCCCCTCTAGTGCAGGCTCTGTCTGTACTCCGTTTCCTGGCCAGTGGGTCTTTTCAAACAACAGTGGCCATGGCATCAGGGATGTCCCAGCCAATGTTCTCTAACGTGTTGTCCAGAGTGTTGTCTGCCCTGCTGAAACACATGCGCAGCTACATCGTTTTCCCTCAGGTGGAGGATTTGCCCACAGTGAAAGGTGACTTCTATGCCCTGGGACATATCCCCATCATTGGTGCCATTGATGGAACACATGTAGCATTTGTACCCCCCCCCGCAGGAATGAACAGGTGTACAGAAACCGCAAAAGCTACCATTCAATGAATGTGCAGATGATGTGTTTGGCAGACCAGTACATCTCCCATGTGAAAGCCAAGTATCCTGGCTCAGTGCATGACGCTTACATTTTGAGGAATAGCAGCATCCCTTATGTGATGGGCCAACTCCAGAGGCACCGGCTGTGGCTAAAAGGTGAGGCCAAGGTCCCAATACAGTTGTCATAGGTGTCTGGGTGTGGGGTTGTCCTTAGGGTTAGTGTGTGTCTAACAGTTGTCCCTCGACATTTGCAGGTGACTGTGGTTACCCCAGCCTGTCATGGCCACTGACCCCAGTGAGGAATCCCAGGACAAGGGCAGAGGAACGCTACAATGAGGCACATGGGGGAAGTAGGAGGATTATAGAACGCACCTTCGGCCTCCTGAAGGCCAGATTCCGGTGCCTCCATCTGACAGGTGGATCCCTATACTACTCACCGAAGAAGGTGTGCCAGATAATCGTGGCCTGGTGTTTGCTGCACAACCTGGCTTTGCAACACCAGGTGCCTTTTCTGCAGGAGGATGTGCCAGATGGTGGTCTTGTGGCAGCTGTGGAGCCTGTGGACAGTGAAGAAGAGGAGGCAGAAGAAGAGGATGTCGACAACCGAAACAACATCATCATGCAATACTTCCAGTGAGACACAGGTAAGAAGATGTAACTGCTTACTATTGTTGGAGCTAGCATAAGTCTCTCATTTTTACTCAGTGAATGGACACTGACTTGTCACTTTGAATTTCCATTTCACAGATCTGGGTCCCACTTTGTGCCCTCAGCTATGCTTACTGCTGGCCTACAGCTGTGTTACATTGGTATGTGAACAAGTGCATTGACATTGCTATATTCCATAGATATTGCAATTACACATTTGTGAAAGCACAGACTGACTCCAGATTGTTTTGTGATTGAAGGATGTGTTTATTTCTGTGCAAATAAGTGGAGGGGGTTGTAAAATGGGCTGGGGTGATGGTGGAGGAATGTCCATGGCAGAGTCCAATCTATTTGTTTCACAGGTGCATTGTCCAAAGGGGCATAGGAAGTGGAGCAGTGGCAGTTTACGGTGGACAGGGTGACAAAGTGGGACAGAAGGGTGACATTCAGGGAAGTCTTATTTCCTGGCGGGGGTCTTGGCAATGTTCTCTGTCTTGTTCCTGGATCTCAGGGACCGTTTGCGGGGTGGTTCTCCATCTGTAGGGGGTGGGGTGCTGGTGGCCTGTCGGGCCTGTGGCTGTGCCTCCTGTCCACTAGCGCCGGCGGAGGTGGAGGGCTGTTCATCATCTAGGCTAGTGTCAGGGGCCCGTTGGTGTGCCACTGTGTCCCTCCTGGTGTTGAGAAGGTCTGCCAGCACCCCTGCAATGGTGACTAGGGTGGTGTTGATGGACTTCAAGTCCTCCCTGATCCCCAGGTAGTGTTCCTCCTGCAGCCGCTGGGTCTACTGAAACTTGGCCAGTACCGTGCCCATGGTCTCCTGGGAATGGTGGTATGCTCCCATGATGTTGGAGAGTGCCTCGTGGAGTGTCGGTTCCCTGGGCCTGTCCTCCCCCTGTGGCACAGCAGTCCTCTCAGCTTCCCTGTTATGCTGTGCCTCTGTCCCCTGAACTGTGTGCCCACTGCCACTGCCCCCAGGTCCCTGATTGTCCTGTGTTAGTGGGGTTGCCTGGGTTCCCTGTAGTGGTGGATACACTGCAGATTGACGTGTCCTGGGGACGGAGGGATGGGCCCGCTGGGTGGGTGCTGTGGTGGTGTTTCCTGAGGGGAGAGGTTCAGTGGTGGTTTGAGACTGTGTCAGGGGAACTGACTATCCCGAGGTCCCTGATGGGCCGGACTGGTCATCTTAATCCAGGTGTGCAGAGCTGCTGTCGTCATTGTGGGCCTTTTCTGTGGGGGGACTGGATATGTCTGGCACCTCCTGTCCGGTGACGTTGGGTAAGGGTCCTTTTTTTGGGGTGTAAATGCATAGTTATTGTATCTGTGTGTGCCAACTTATGGAATGGGTGAGTGACCCTATACTCCTGTGCTTGCATTATTGCTGTGGCCCTTGTGTGATTGGTGATTTTTGGGCATGAGTGAGTCACTCGACTGGACATGCTTTGGTGAAGGGTGTCCATGCATTGGTGTTACATGCAGGGCTTAGTTTTGGGATGTGTGGGTTGTGCTAGTGGGGTATCTGTGGGTTGTTGGGGTGATGGGTGTGAGGGTAAGGGTGGCGGTATGTGATGGCATGCAGGTGGGGTGGGGGATAAAGTAGTTAAGATATGACTTACCAGAGTCCAGTCCTCCTGCTACTCCTGCAAGGCCCTCAGGATGCAGTATTGCCAAGACTTGCTCCTCCCTTCTTGTTAGTTGTGGGGGAGGAGGTGGGGGTCCACCGCCAGTCCTCTGTACAGCAATCTGGTGTCTTGATACCACGGAACATACTTTCCCCCGTAGGTCGTTCCACCTCTTCCTGATGTCATCCCATGTTCTTGGATGCTGTCCCACTGCGTTAACCCTGTCGACAATTCTGCACCATAGCTCCATCTTCCTTGCAATGGATGTCTGCTGCACCTGTGATCCGAATAGCTGTGGCTCTACCCAGACGATTTCCTCCACCATGACCCTGAGCTCCTCCTCAGAGAACCTGGGGTGTCTTTGAGGTGCCATGATGTGGTGTGGGTGATGTGTGAGGTGATATCGGTTGTGACGTGTGAGGGGATGTGTTGGTGTGTGTTGTTTGAGGTGCGTGAATGTTGTGTAAGTGATGGTGTTGTGTGTCTGTGGATGCTGGTGTTGTTTTAGGAAGTCTCTCTCTCTGGCCTTCTTTCAAATTTTTGGTTGTAAGGGTTTGTGGGTGATGTAGGTGTGTGTTTTATATTGGATTGGGTGTGTGGGTGTGGTGTGTGTATGTGTATCAGGTGTGTGTATTTCAAATTGTCCAATGTGGTTGTGTTTTGTAAATGTGTGTGTATTTTGAGCGCCCGGTGTGTACTGCCAATGGATTACCGCGGTTGAAAGACCGCCGTGTTGATTCGTGGGTCGTGATAGTGTGGGCGTATTCCTGTTGGCGTGACGGTGTAGGTTTTGGTATCACCAGTTTATCACTGACCTTTGGTGTGGCGGACTTGTGTGGGTGTCTATATTGTGGGGGATTCCGAGATGTTGGTCGTAATACCTGTAGCGGAACTCCGCGGCCGCATCGGTATGTTGGCGGTCTTCTGCACGGCAGAAAGCAGGATTTAACGCCAGGGTTGTAATAAGGGCCATAATGTTTCTGTAAAGTAAACAAATTATCATTAGTGCTAAATAAGTGTGAATATGACCCTCTGCTCACCGTTCTCATCCATAGGCTTCAACCGCTGAGGCAGAATAGGAGATGGCGGCATCCTCCAATGTACAGACCCCTGGTGAACCTAGCGACAATGGAGGACAGACACATTATCATTACCTACAGACTTGATCATGCCACAATCCAAGAACTGTGTGCCCAATTGAGCCAGACCTGATGTCTGCTATCCGCCAACCCACAGGTATCCCCCCTCTAGTGCAGGTTCTGTCAGTGCTCCATTTCCTGGCAAGTGGTTCCTTCCAAACAACAGTGGCCATGGCATCAGGGATGTCACAGCCTATGTTCTCTAACGTGTTGACCAGAGTGTTGTCTGCCCTGCTGAAACACATGCACAGCTACATCACGTTCCCCCAGGTGGAGGATTTGGCCACAGTGAAGGCTGACTTTTATGCCCTGGATCATATCCCCAACATCATTGGTGCCATTGACGGGACACATTTGTCCCCCCCAGAGGACTGAACAAGTTTACAGGAATATAAAAAGCTATCACTCAATGAATGTGCAGATGGTGTGTTTGGTGGACCAGTACATCTCCCATGTGAATGCCAAATATCCTGGCTCTGTGCATGACACCTATATCTTGAGGAATAACAGCATCCCATATGTGATGGGCCATCTCCAGAGGCACCGGGTGTGGCTAATAGGTGAGCCAAAGATCCCCACACAGTATGAGTAGGTGTCTGGGGTTGTCCCTAATGGTTAGTGTGTGTCTAACATTTCTCCCTCGATGTTTTCAGGTGACTCTGGTTACCCCAACCTCTCATGGCTACTGACCCCAGTGAGGAATACCAGGTCAAGGGCAGAGGAATGTTATAATGAGGCACATGGGCATACGAGGAGGATTATAGAAATAACCTTCGGCCTCCTGAAGGCCAGGTTCCGGTGTCTCCATCTGACAGGTGGATCCCTGTACTACTCACCCCAGAAGGTGTACCAGATCATCGTTGCATGTTGCACAACCTGGCCTTGAGACGCCAGGTGCCTTTTCTGCAGGAGGATGTGCCTGGAGATGGTCTTGTGGCAGCGGTGGAGCCTGTGGATAGTGAGGAAGAGGAGGCAGAGGAAGAAGATGTTGACAACAGAACCAATGTTATTCTGCAGTACTTCCAGTGACACACAGGTAAGACACTAACTTCACTTAACCTTTCAGTTATCTGTTGGACATTGTACAAGGCAGTCTGTTTCCCTATGTCTATGCCCACTGACTGTACCCTTCTCGATTTTCAGGTCTCTGTGCCCCACTCTGGGTCCTGCTATGTGTACTGCTGCCCACCAGAGGTCATCCTAAAGTATTATTCACTGTACTTTTGAGTTGCAATGCTTTGATTATGTTGTACTAATACATATTTGAATCATTTGCCAGACTCGAGATTAGTATTTGTTCCATGGGTGTTTATTTAAGTGCTCATAAGTAGAGGGGGTGGTGCAAGGGGCTGGGATGATGGTGGATGAAAGTCCAGGGTAGAGTCCAGCCTCTTGGTATCACAGGTGCATTGTCAAATGGGGCATAGGAAGGGGAGTACTGGCAGTTCATGGTGGACAGGGTGACAGAGTGGGACAGAAGGGTGACAATCAGGAGAGTTCTATTTCCTAGTGGGGGTCTTGACAATGTTCTCTGGCTTCTGCCTGGATTGCAGGGACTGTTTGCGTGGTGGTTCACCTTCTGCAGAGGGTGGGGTGCTGGTGGCCTGTTGGTCCTGTGGCAGTGCCTCCTGTCCACTAGCGCCAGCGGAGGTGGAATGCTGTACCTCAGTGTGGCTAGTGTCAGGGTCCCATTGTTGTGCCACTGCCTCCTTCATGGTCTTGCCCATGTCAGCCAGCACCCCTGCAATGGTGACCAGGATGGTGTATATTTTTGTTAGCTCATCCCTGATCCCCAGGTACTGTCCCTCCTCCAGCCGTTGGGTCTCCTGCAGCTTGGCTAGTATCTGGCCCCTGGTCTCCTGGGAATGGTGGTATGCTCCCAGGATGTTGGAGAGTGCCTCGTGGAGAGTGGGTTCCCTTTGCCTGTCCTCCCCATGTCGCACAGCAGTCCTCCCAGCTTCCCTGTTGTCCTGTGCCTCTGTCCCCTGAACCTTGTGCCCACTGCCACTGACCCCAGGTCAATGATCGCCCTGTGTTTGTGGAGTTGCCTGGGGTCCCTGTAGCGGTGGACACACTGCTGATTGGCATGTCCTGGGGACCGTGGCATGGGCTCGCTGGGTGGGTGCTGTGGTAGTGTTTTCTGAGGGTGTATGCTCTGTGGTGGGTTGGGACTGTGGCAGGGGAACCAACTGTGCAGAGGTCCCTGATGGGCCAGGTTGGTCATCTTGATCCAGGCGTGCATAGTTGCTGTCGTCACTGTTGGCCTCTTCTGTGGGTGGACTGATGTGGCTGGCACCTCCACTCCGGTGATGTTGAGTAGGGGTGCAAATGCAGTGTTATTGTATCTGCGTGGGCCATATTGTGCATGGGTGTGTTTCCCTCTATGATTGTGATTTCCCTGTCAGCTTGGCCTTGTGTGAGTGGTGATTTACAGGCATGCTGGGCATGCTGTGGTGATGGGTGTCCATGCAGGTCTATGATAGGTGTCCATGCATTGGTGTTGCATGCAGGGCTTGGTATTAGGATGGGTGGGTTGTGATGGTGGGGTATATGTGAGGTGATGGAGTGATGGGAGTGTGGGTAAGGGTGGGGCTATGTGATGGCATGCAGGTAGGGTGGGGGATATAGTAGTAAAGATTTGACTTACCAGATTCCAGTCCTCCTGCTACTCCTGCGAGGCCCTCAGGATGCATGATCGCCAAGACGTGCTCCTCCCATGTTGTTAGTTGTGGGGGTCCACCGACAGTCCTCTGTATAGCCACCTGGTGTCTTGCAACCACGGAACGCACCTTCCCCTGTAGGTCATTCCACCTCTTCCTGATTTCATCCCTTGTTCTTGGGTGCTGTCCCACTGTGTTGACCCTGTCCACGATCCTCCACCATAGCTCCTTCTTCCTTGCAATGGACATCTGCTGCACCTGTGATCCAAAAAGCTGTGGCTCTACCTGGAGGATTTCCTCCACCATTACCCTTAGCTCCTCCTCAGAAAACCTGGGGTGTCTTTGGGGTTCCATTGCTGTGGTGCGAGTGATATGTGTGAGGATGTGTGGGGTGATGTGTTGTGGTGTATGCTGTGATGTGCGTGGAAGGTATATGGTGATGGTGTTCTGTGTCTTTGATAGAGCGGGGGTTCCTGCCTTGTCTCTCTCTGTGTGCTATCTTTTTTTTTCGTTGAAAGGGTTGTGGGTAATGTGGGTGTGTGTTTTATGGTGGTGTGAGTGTGTGGGTGTGGTGTGTATATGTGTCAGGTGTTTGTATTTTGAATTGTCTATGTGGTGTAGTTTTGTATGTGTGTGTATATTTTGAGCGCGGCTGTATGTACGCCAATGGTTTACCGCGGTTGAATGTCCACCGCAGTGATTCGTGGGTCGTAATACTGTGGGATTATTCCTATTGGCATAACGGTGTGGGTTTGGATATCAGACTGGCAGACTTGTGTGTGTGTCTGTATAGTGGTGGATTTCTCAGTGTGGGTCATAATACCCATAGTGGAATAGCACCACAGTCACAGTATATTGGCGGCCGTCAGCCTGGCTGTAGGCGGCATTTACCACCAAGGTTGTAATGAGAGCCAATGTGCATTTTTAAGATATACAAAAGGTTCATGATAAGCAACCATTGCATCTCAGATTTAGAAGACAAAGGGGGTCATTCTGACCTCGGCGGTAAAAGCCGCTTACCGCCGGTCAGAAGGCCACCACAATACCGCCGCGGCCGCGGTCAGCCGCCACGGACATTCTGACCCACAACTGCAAAACCTCCGAAAATCCGCCCTCCACTGCAGTCCGCCACATCAGCGGCCAGCGGTAAACTGGAGAAGACCAAACCTCCACCGCCACGCCAACAGAAATACGCCCATCCCATTATGACCCGCAAATCCACGCGGCGGTCATTCAACCGCGGTATTCCATTGGCGGTACACACCGCCGCGGTCAAAATACACACACCTTTACAAACCCCTACCACATTGGACAATTTGAAAGGCACACACCTGAAACACATACACACACCACTCCCACACATCCAATACCATATAAAACACACACCCACATTACCCACAAACCCCTACCAACAAAAACCAGAGACGAAGGAGAGAGAGACACATCAGAGAATAGAGAGCCAGACACACAGAGGCACACCACAACATCACACACACCACATAGAAGCACAAAGCACCACACACCAACACACACATCATCACATACACCACCCCACACCTCATACACACCACCCCATGGCACCACAAAGGCACCCACGCTTTTCGGACCAAGAACTCCGGGTCATGGTGGAGGAGATCATAAGAGTGGAACCCCAGCTCTTCGGCTCACAGGTCCAGCACACCACCATAGCGAGGAAGGCGGAGCTCTGGCAGCGGATCGTGGACAGGGTCAACGCGGTGGGACAGCATCCCAGAAATCGAGAGGACATCCGCAAATGATGGAACGACCTATGGGGGAAGGTGCGCTCGATGGTCTCACGACACAACATCGCAGTGCAGAAGACTGGCGGGGGACCCCCACCCACTCCACCCGAATTCACAACATGGGAGCAAGAGGTACTAAACATCCTGCATCCTTATGGCCTCGCTGGTGTACACGGAGGAATAGACTCTGGTAAGTACAAGGCCAACCACTTCACCCCCCCCAGCATGCTAACCCCCACCCTCACCCCCAACCCCCCAGCACACATCCTCCCTGAGAATGTCTCCCCAGCACAACCCACCCAACACCAACCCCTGCATGCCACCCCCAAACTATGGACACCCATCACCTAAGCATGACCACTGCACATACCCATCCCCCCCCCCACAAAACACCCTCACAACACCTCCCCCAAGGGAATGCCAGCACTGGGGGACAAGGGCACCCATAAAACGCAAGCTAATGCACACACAGAAACAATAACCATACCCTCTTACCCCATGCAGGACCCGAACGACAACACACCGGTCAGGAGGGACCAGAAATGTCCATCCCACCCCCGGAACAGGCCCCTAGTGATGACAGCAGCTCTGTCGACCTGGAACCTGACGACCAGCCCGGACCATCGGGGACCTCTGGGCAGTCGGTTTCCCTCACCCAGACACAGGCCACTGCAGACCCAACCCCCTCTGGGAACAACAGCACAGCTCCCACCCAGCGGGCCCATGCCTCTGTCTCTAGGACAAGTCAAGCAGTGGTGTGTCTACCACTACAGGGCCCCCAGGGTAACCCACCAACCCAACAACAACAGGGACCTGGGGGCAGTGGGAGTGGGCACACCGTCCAGGGGACAGAGGCCCAGGGAAACAGGGCAAATCGGAGGGCTGCTGTGCGACAGGGGGGGGGAGGAGAGGCCCAGGGAACCCACTCTCCAAGAGGCCCTCACCACCATCATGGCAGCCTACCACCGCTCACAAGAGACGATGGCGACGGTACTGGCCAGGTTCCAGGAGATCCAGGCACAGCAGGAGCAACGCTACATGGGGTTCAGCGACCAACTCAGCAACATCTCAACCGCTATGGGGAGCATAGTCCAGGCCCTGAACCATATAGAGGACACGTTTCGGGACCATGTGGCATCACACAGGGCCCCTGTCACTAGCCAGGAACAGGAACAGCCTACCACCTCCGCCGGCGCTAGTGGACAGGAGGCCCCACCACAACGACAGCCCACCAGAACCCCACCTCCAGCTGAACAACAACCGCCCCGCAAAAGGAGCCTGAGATAAAAAAAAACGACAGAGTAGGATGTCAAGTCCCCCGCCAGCATCACATACCCCCTGAAGTCCTCCCACTGTTCCACATTGCCATCCTGTCAAACCTTGAACTGCCCCTGCTCCATCCTGCCACAGGCATATGGACAATGCACCTGTGATACTGAGAACTGGACTCCGCCATGGACATTACTCCACCCCCACCCATCACTGTTTCACTATCATGTACCGATATCTATGCACTAATAATAAATCACACATTGCACTGAAATCAATCAGGACTCAGCCTGTCTTATTTACAAATGTATGACACATTACATATCAATTACGTATTATTAACATTGTGAATTACACATACCGAGGTAACTTAGCATTAGTCCATGGGCCAACCAAGCCGAGGTCACGCAGTGGCTCATACAGCACAGAAAAGGGAAGGGAAAATCAAACATCATGTTTATAGGTCTGGGGGGAAATCGACAAAGTTGAGATGCAGGAGGCTTTCAGGAAATGTAAAATGGCATGGGTGATTATTACCTGTGTGCTACTGGAAATACTGTTCTATTTCTCTGTCCCTGTTGTCTGTGTCATCCTCTGAGTCTTCCTCCTCTTCACTCTCCGCAGGCTCCACAGCTGCTTCAACACCACCATCTGCACCATCCTCCTGCAGGAAAGGAACCTGACGTCGCAATGCCAGATTGTGAAGCATACAGCAGGCCACGATGATGTGGCACACCTTCTTTGGTGAGTACATCAGGGATCCCCCAGTCATATGCAGGCACCTAAACCTGGCCTTCAGGAGGCCAAAGGTCCTTTCGATGATCCTCCGAGTTTGCCCATGGGCCTCATTGTACCGTTCCTCTGCCCTGGTCCGGGGATTTCTCACTGGGGTCAGTAGCCAAGGCAGGTTGGGGTAACCAGAGTCACCTATTAGCCACACACGTTGTCTCTGTAGCTGCTCCATCACATAGGGATGCTGCTATTTCGCATCACATACGCGTCATGCACTGACCCTGGGAACTTGGCATTTACATGGGAGATGTACTGGTCAGCCAAACAGACCACCTGGACATTCATCGAATGATAACTTTTTCTGTTTCTGTACACCTGCTCATCGTCTTTTGGGGGTACCAAAGCCACATGGGTCCGATCAATGGCACCAATGATGTTGGGGATATGTCCCAGGGCATAGAAATCACCCTTCACTGTAGGCAAGTCACCCTCCTCTGGGAAAATGATGTAGCTCCGCATGAGTTTCATCAGGGCAGACAACACTCTTCTCAAAATCTTTGAAAACATAGGCTGAGACATTCCAGATGACATGGCCACTGTGGTCTGGAATGACCCAGTTGCCAAAAAATGGAGGACTGACAAAACCTGCACCAGAGGGGGAATCCCTGTGGGTTGGCGGATGGGGGACATCAGGGCTGGCTCCAGCTGGGCACACAGTTCATGGATAGTGGCACGGTCAAGTCTGTATCGAAGTATTATATGGCGTTCTTCCATTGTCGACAGGTCCACCAGCGGTCGCTACACGCGAGGATTCGTCCTTCTCCTCGCAAGTCCCAGCGGACGGTGCCTAGGAAGGACAACATGGAGCACAGAGTCAGGCAAACCACAGGTACGTATAGACAGCTTGCACAGTTAAAGAATGGCAATGGGTTGAAAGGCGTGTATGTGTGGCAATGCAAGGCCTAGGCCTGTGTGTCGCAGTCAAAATTAAGCCATGTAGGCCCTTGAAATGGCGGCTGCCTGACCTGTGAAGTGGGACAATGGGATGTGAGGTCAATGCGCTGGCGGGGCACACCGTGGCGGTAGGCGGTCGAAGACCGCGGCGCAAAGCCGCATTGGTTAACATTGAACCCTATGGGTTTCAGGAGCCAATGACGATGTGCGCCGGTGGTCGCGGTACGCTCCGCCGCGGTACGCACCGCCGCGGGCGTGACCGCCATTTTCTATCTGATTAATCACTCGAGACCTGATCATCCACAGGAGAGGACCTATCCTGCAAGTGCTGCTGTGACCTCGGTCTGGAAGATACAATGGCTGCTGCGACTGGGGAAAGGGCCCCTGCCTTCACATCTGAAGAGTTGGAGAAGCTTGTGGATGGGGTCCTCCCCCAGTATGCGCTACTCTACGGTCCTCCAGACCAACAAGTGAGTACACCGGGTGCACATGGAATGGGCTATGCCTGTGTGGATTGGGGTGGATGTAAGTTGGTGGGGTGGGGGGCGAATGAGGAGTGCAACGCCCGACAGATGAGAGCATGTGCCATATGGCAAAGTTGGTGGGGGGGGGGCAATCACATCTAACATGCAGGTCATTGATGATTTCCTCCTTTCCACCCTGTACATGTCAAATAGGTCAGCGCCCATCAGAAGATCGAGATTTGGCGTGCCATCGCCAAGGAAGTCCGGAACTTGGGGGTCCACAACAGACGGGCACCCACTGCCGCAAGAGGTGGGAGGACATCCGCCGCGGAACAAGGAAGACCGCAGAAACACTGCTGGGGATGGCCTCCCAACCTAGGAGGGGTGCCAGTCGCACCATGACCCCCCTAATGTCCCGGATCCTGGCGGTGGCCTACCCTGAATTGGATGGGCGCCTTAAGACATCACAGCAGACACAAGGGGGTGAGTATCAGCACATTCTCCTATCTTTCTGCGCAGTGGAGGCGTCTGGGTGGGGGAGGAGGGCTGTGGGTGACATTAGGCCAGGGCGCTTTCTGTAGTGTAGTCCTTTCCCTTAGGCATGGCCCTGTGCCCCCGGCCCCCACCTCTGTAGGGTGACAAGTACAGCCATTGAAGGTCCAGCATCTCCCATGTGCGCGTTTGACGTCTCTTTGCCTGTTGTCCTAGTCAGTAGTACTGAGTAGTGTACCCCGAATGCGCGGCTTAGTGCATTAGGCTCCTGTGTCTGTCCTCTCCGCCAACGGTGTTGACATTGCATGCACTCAACCTGGTCTTCTTTTGTCTCCCCCCACCCTTTCTCTTCATCTTCTTGTGCATGTGTGCATTAGCATCATCAGGCGGAGGAGATTTGGCATCGGAGCACGAGGGAGCTGCAGGACACAAGGCCCCGGTGGGCCCAGGAACAGACACCGAGGGCACCAGTGATTCGGAGGGCGAGGGGAGCACCACGACGGGGACCGCTGGTGAGAGCAGCGACAGCGACACGTCCTCGGATGGGAGCTCCCTAGCGGTGGCGGCAACATCCGGGCCCCCCACCTCTACAGGTACAGCCGCCACCCAGCGCACCAGCACCGCCCTCCCAGCAGCCCCTTAGCCTACGCTCCGTGCCCGCTCGCCCAGGAAGGCGCGCGTCTCCTTCGCCCCAGGCACCTCAGCCCCTGCCCCTGTTGCCCCTGCTGCCCTCAGTGCGGAGCTCATTGACCTGGTGAGGACGCTCATTGTTGGGCAGACGACCCTTTTGAATGCCATCCAGGGGGTGCAAAGGGAGGTGCAACAGAGCAATGCGTACCTGGAGGGCATTCATTCGGGTCAGGCTGCCCATCAACGAGCGTTCACTGCTCTGGCCTCAGCACTGACGGCAGCCAATGTCCCTGTTTACAGCCTCACTCTTCTGACTGCCTCCAGCCTTTCTCTGTCTCCTGTTCCTCAGCCTATCCCATCCACACCATCAGACCAGCCTGCACACACCTCAACACCCAAGAGCAGCTCATCCAAACACAAGCACCACAGATCCCACAAACACTCACCCAAGCAACACCCAGATGCAGACATTCCAACAGTCACAACCACCTCTGTGTCCCCCTCCTCCTCGTCTCCCTCCTCCCTCCCTGTGACGTCTACACTCACACCTGCATGCACCCCAACATCAGCCAGTGCTTCCATCACCACCTCACCCTCCAGTACAGTCCACACTCGTGCAGTCACCACCCCCACTGCCATTTACACGTCCCCTGTGTCCTCTCCCACTGTGTCTGTCACCCCCTCTTCCAAGACACACAAACGCAGGCAGCCACCCACCCAACAGACATCCACCTCACGACAGCCTACAGCACCAGCACCTTCACCCAATGACAGCACACCTGACTCTCCTACAACCACCTCCTCTTCCTCCACTTCCATCTCCACTTCTCCTACCCTTTACCTTGGCCCTAAAAAACTTTTCCTGGCTAATCTTGACCTCTTTCCCTCCGATGAGCTCCCCCCTCCATCTGCAAAGAGTCCCAAGAGCACCGCAGCCACCACCAGCCCAGCTTCGGGTGCGACTGAGCAGGGAGTCCAGGCCAGGTCTGGCTCCCTTGACCTGCTGGATGAGCACCGCTGAACAGGGCCCGCGGTGCAGAAGAGCACCGCTGAACAGGGCCCGCCGTGGAGAAGAGCACCGCTGAACAGGGCCCGCTGTGGAGAAGAGCACCGCTGAACAGGGCCCGCGGTGCAGAAGAGCACCGCTGAACAGGGCCCCGCCGTGAAGATAGGCACCGCTGAACAGGGCCCGCCGTGGAGAAGAGCACCGCTGAACAGGGCCCGCCGTGGAGAAGAGCACCGCTGAACAGGGCCCACCGTGGAGAAGAGCACCGCTGAACAGGGCCCCGCCGTGAAGATAGGCACCGCTGAACAAGGCCCGCGGTGCAGAAGAGCACCGCTGAACAGGGCCCGCCGTGGAGAAGAGCACCGCTGAACAGGGCCCGCCGTGGAAAAGAGCACCGCTGAACAGGGCCCCGCCGTGAAGATAGGCACCGCTGAACAGGGCCTGCCGTGGAGAAGAGCACCGCTGAACAGGGCCCGCCGTGGAGAAGAGCACCGCTGAACAGGGCCCGCCGTGGAGAAGAGCACCGCTGAACAGGGCCCGCCGTGGAGAAGAGCACCGCTGAACAGGGCCCGCCGTGGAGAAGAGCACCGCTGAACAGGGCCCCGCCGTGAAGATAGGCACCGCTGAACAGGGCCCGCCATGGAGAAGAGCACCGCTGAACAGGGCCCGCCGTGGAGAAGAGCACCGCTGAACAGGGCCCGCCGTGGAGAAGAGCACCGCTGAACAGGGCCCGCCGTGGAGAAGAGCACCGCTGAACAGGGCCCGCCGTGGAGAAGAGCACCGCTGAACAGGGCCCGCGGTGCAGAAGAGCACCGCTGAACAGGGCCCCGCCGTGAAGATAGGCACCGCTGAACAGGGCCCGCCGTGGAGAAGAGCACCGCTGAACAGGGCCCCGCCGTGAAGATAGGCACTGCTGAACAGGGCCCGCGGTGCAGAAGAGCACTGCTGAACAGGGCCCGCCGTGGAGAAGAGCACCGCTGAACAGGGCCCGCCGTGGAGAAGAGCACCGCTGAACAGGGCCCGCCGTGGAGAAGAGCACCGCTGAACAGGGCCCGCGGTGCAGAAGAGCACCGCTGAACAGGGCCCCGCCGTGAAGATAGGCACCGCTGAACAGGGCCCGCTGTGGAGAAGAGCACCGCGGAACAGGGCCCCGCCGTGAAGATAGGCACCGCTGAACAGGGCCCGCGGTGCAGAAGAGCACCGCTGAACAGGGCCCGCCGTGGAGAAGAGCACCGCTGAACAGGGCCCGCCGTGGAGAAGAGCACCGCTGAACAGGGCCCCGCCGTGAAGATAGGCACCGCTGAACAGGGCCCGCGGTGCAGAAGAGCACCGCTGAACAGGGCCCGCCGTGGAGAAGAGCACCGCTGAACAGGGCCCGCCGTGGAGAAGAGCACCGCTGAACAGGGCCCCGCCGTGAAGATAGGCACTGCTGAACAGGGCCTGCCATGGAGAAGAGCACCGCTGAACAGGGCCCGCCGTGGAGAAGAGCACCGCTGAACAGGGCCCGCCGTGGAGAAGAGCACCGCTGAACAGGGCCCGCCGTGGAGAAGAGCACCGCTGATCAGGGCCCGCCGTGGAGAAGAGCACTGCTGAACAGGGCCCGCCGTGGAGAAGAGCACCGCTGAACAGGGCCCGCCGTGGAGAAGAGCACTGCTGAACAGGGCCCCACCGTGAAGATAGGCACCGCTGAACAGGGCCCGCGGTGCAGAAGAGCACCGCTGAACAGGGCCCGCCGTTGAGAAGAGCACCGCTGAACAGGGCCCGCCGTGGAGAAGAGCACCGCTGAACAGGGCCCGCCGTGGAGAAGAGCACCGCTGAACAGGGCCCGCCGTGGAGTAGAGCACCGCTGAACAGGGCCCGCCGTGAGGATAGGCACCGCTGAAGAGGGCCCCGCCGTCTCAGGCACCGCTCCGCTGGGACCTTCCTGTCAAGCACCGCTCCGCTGGGCCCTTCTTCTCAAGCACCGCTCCGCTGGGCCCTTCTTCTCAAGCACCGCTCCGCTGGCCCCCGCCGTCTGAAGCACCGCTCCGCTGGGCCCTTCATCTCAAGCACCGCTCCGCTGGGCCCTTCTTCTCAAGCACCGCTCCGCGGGGCCCCGCCGTCTCAAGCACAGCTCCGCTGGGCCCTTCATCTCAGGCACCGCTCCGCTGGGCCCGTCATCTCAAGCACCGCTCCGCTTGGCCCCGCCGTCTCAAGCACCGCTCCGCTGGGGCCCGCCGTCTCAAGCACCGCTCCGCGGGCCCCACCGTCTCAAGCACCGCTCCGCTGGGCCCTTCATCTCAGGCACCGCTCCGCTGGGCCCGTCATCTCAAGCACCGCTCCGCTGGGCCCCGCCGTCTCAAGCACCGCTCCGCTGGGCCCTTCTTCTCAAGCACCGCTCCGCTGGGCCCTTCTTCTCAAGCACCGCTCCGCTGGGCCCCGCCGTCTCAAGCACCGCTCCGCTGGGCCCTTCATCTCAAGCACCGCTCCGCTGGGCCCTTCTTCTCAAGCACCGCTCTGCTGGGCCCTTCATCTCAAGCACCGCTCCGCTGGGCCCTTCTTCTCAAGCACCGCTCCGCTGGGCCCTTCATCTCAAGCACCGCTCCGCTGGGCCCTTCTTCTCAAGCACCGCTCCGCTGGGCCCCGACGTCTCAAGCACCGCTCCGCTGGGCCCTTCATCTCAAGCACCGCTCCGCTGGGCCCTTCTTCTCAAGCACCGCTCTGCTGGGCCCCGCCGTCTCAAGCACCGCTCCGCTGGGCCCTTCATCTCAGGCACCGCTCCGCTGGGCCCCGCCGTCTCAAGCACCGCTCCGCTGGGCCCTTCATCTCAAGCACCGCTGGGCCCTGCCGTCTCAATCACTGTTTATGGTTCACTGTGCCCACCATGCCTCCTCCTTGACCAGTGGAGACTGTCATCCACCTGATGGACTGTGGCTTTGCACTCCCCAGGATGGTACAGTGGGCAGCCCACCCACTGTAGAGACATTGAGAGACTGTGGCTTTGCACTCCCCAGGATGGTACAGTGGGCAGCCCACCCACTGTAGAGACATTGAGAGACTGTGGCTTTGCACTCCCCAGGATGGTACAGTGGGCATGGTGGCTCCTCGTGGATCTGGCGTCGTGGACTCATGTGGCTGTGGTGCCCCCCCCTTCCGTTCCCCCTGAGGTGCCTGTAGTTTTTACATCTGATGCCCCTGCAGTGTTCTCTCCAAAGGACTCAGGTCTCCTGTGTGGGCTTTGCCCTTGTTTCTCAAAACTTTGGCCCACGGACATGATGAATTCGTAGGATGTGCAGGACTTGTTACTTCAGTTATACACTGATGTGTATGTCATTTGTTTTCTTGTGAATATCTTTCATGGTTGTACGATAATTTTCAGGAGCTTTTTGGTACATAAATATTTATTCCAAATTTGATTATGTCCTAGCATTTTTCAGGGGTGTTTGGGTGGTGTCACTGTGACTTGTTGCTCTGCATTGGTGTGTACATAGTTGGGGGAGGGGGGTCGCATATGTGTGTGCCCGTAACCTTTCGTCCTCCCCCCTCCCGTGTGTCGTAGGTGCAGTACTCACCATTGTCGTCTGCGCCGGACTTCGTACTCGTGGTAGATGAGAAGGTAGACGAGAGCAGGTAGGATGTTTAATTCGGGTTCCATTCTGTCCTCCTTCCTCCTGGAGTGCGTAGTGGTGAGCATTTTCCCGTCGGTAGTCTGTTTCCGCCGTGTTTTTATCTGCGGTGCTCCCGCCCCGGAAAAGGTGGCGGATTGGTGAGTTGTGATAGTGTGGGCGGTACATTGTCTGCCGCCTGGCTGTTGGCGGTGACCGCCGCGCTGTTTGTTTGTACCGCCGTGGCGGGCGGAGTGTTAAAGTGGCTGTCTGTGTTGGCGGTTCCCGCCAGGGTCAGAATTCCATATTTTTTACCGCCAGCCTGTTGGCGGGTTGGCCGCCGCTTTAACACCGACCGCCAGGGTTAGAATCACCCCCAAAGAGCCTCATTACGAGTTTGGCGGTCACTAGACCGCCATGTTGGCGGTTGCCGTCATACTGCCAGCAGGTTGGCAGATAAGACCATTACCATGGCAGTATTCCCAACAGAACACAGCCAAACCATTGGCAGCACCGCCATTGAGGTCAGACTGCAGCAGTTGTTGGAAGGCACCTGAAGGCTGGCGGATACCCTGTTTCCGCCAGACAGATTAAAGGCAGCATACCGCCAAGCTTTCTGCCACAGTCGCACCACCACAGAAACAGGAGACGCTCACCTTGAGGAAGCCACACTCATCAGGAGCCTGCCATGGAACCAGAACTACACGTCATCTCACTGCTCCTGCTCACACAAAGACAACGGAATCTTCGCCGCCACCGACAACAGCAACTGTAAGTACACCCACTGTTACTGTTGTATATTTTCAAAGTATGCACACTCACACAACATACCGTCAGGAAGGGGGTGCGAGGGTGAGAACTATTTTCAGTACTTCCGAAATCTGGTCCATGTTTTGTTGTGCCATGTGTTGTGTGCGATTGGTTTACGTGTGCAGCTGGTTGTGTGTATGGTGTGTGTCTGGTGTGTGTTGTGCATGTGTGTGTCACTCTCGTTTTCCTCCCTCCCTCCCTTGTGTGCTTGGCGGCTGTACTCACCGTTGTTGTCTTCGTTGGCGTTGGTGTTCCAGGTGGAGCATGGCGTAGAAGAGCATTGGGAAGTATTGTAGTTCTGGATCCATGGCGGCGGCAGAGTCCTCTGTGTGGTTGTTGGTGAGTCTTTCATTTTCTGTGTTCTGTTTCCAGCAGGCTTTTGATGGCGTTAGCACCACCCCGGAAATCCTGGAGGTTTCCTGTGTCAATATATGGTGGGCAGTACTTTGTCTTCCGCCTGGCTGTTGAGGGCGACCACTGTGGTGTGTAGTGTTAACACCTTGGCGGATGGTGTGGTACATTGTCTGTCTATGGGAGTTCTCACCACCATGGTCATAATTTGCCGGTAATTACTGCCGGCCTGTTGCCGGTATTTCTGCCACTTTATCACTCACCGTCCATGTCATAATGAGGGCCATAATGTCCTTCTCATATAATAGTATTCTAATTTCAATTTGTCACACCCCAGTGGGCATAATTTATCTGAGATTTATTCCTGCCTTCATCATAAAACCATGCATCAATAATTATAGTTATTTAACAGCATATTCAGCAGTGTTGTTACTGTATGAGTACAGATTTTCTATCCATCTATCACGCTCCAGTGGTCTTACCGGACGATTTTGCAACAGTTTACCAAGACCAGTATTTAAGGAAAATATCAATATTCCTTCATTATTCTGTGCCCAACAAACCTGAAAGAAAAACAATATTTGTAAGGCCAATACTCTGTTTCCCTTCCTGATGTTGCTCCGCACACAATCAACTGAAAAGTATTTTAATAATTTGACATCAGCTCTATGTACCGCCAATGTCTCTCTATGGGATAATTGTGATCATTATTATGTATTGCCCTTATATGTACTAAAATATATTTTTGTTCAGAAAGATCAAAGTTCTTACAAAGCTTTTGCAGCAAGGACAAGTTACTAATATGAAACAGTCTGTTTCCAAGTCACAACCTTCATAGATTTTTCTAGTTTTGTTGGAGAGTGAATGGAAATACGTTAAAGAGGAAACCCCCACCTTACATGCCTTACTCTTTTATCATTCAGTGAAATGCTTGGATTGCTGAGGCCAATTGGATGCCCTAGAATTTTCCAAGATATAGCTCAATGTAAACCTATCACAGAATGAATATGCACTGTATTAAGTAATACATGGTTTCACATTTATCAAGTTGCCCTTGATTATGTTCATAACTATAAATTTTAATGAAGCAAGTGACATTGTCCTTCTCAACTTTCTAGAAATATATTTCTATCCTCAGTGATACTTCTGTTTAGATTGATTTAAGACTCTCTCATTATAACCTCTACCACTAAATCTAGATATTTCTTATTTTGCAGATATTTCAGGTGTACTACAGTTTTGTTTTGTCTTCAAGAGCTCACCGTATGGTATGTGTTGGACCTGGCATACTTGGTGTTGTTTTCTGCCAACTTTTTGCCTTTCATCCTCCTCTTTTTGATGACTTGGTTTTGCTGGCCTTAGGACTCTGAATACTTTCCCACTGCTAACCTGTGCTAAAGGGCTTGTGCTCTCTCCTTTACACATAGTAAAACTAGCTTATACCAAATTGACACATTTAATTTACTTGTACGTTCCTAGTAAAGTCGAGCTACATGTACCTAGGGCATGTAAATTAAATAGTGCTAGTGGGCCTATTTGCACTAATTGTGCTACCCACTTATGTAGCCTTTTAAACATGTGTCACACTTGACATTGCAGCCTGATTCTGCATTTTAAAACTGCGATTTCCACCTGGCAAAATAAACCTTTTGCCAGGACTACGCCTTCCTTTTTAACCCATATAAGTCACCCGTAGGGTAGGCCCTAGGCATCACAGATGACCCTAGGCAGCTCTAAGGGAAGAGTGCAGTGTTTTTAAAATGTTGGACACATACTTTTGGGTTTTATGTGTCTTGGTAGTGAGAACCTCCTAAATTTGTTTCACTACTGCGAAGCCTGCATCTCCCATGGGATAACATTGGGCTACCATATTAGATTTAATAAGTGATAACTTTCAATTGGGAGCAAGTAGGAACTTTGAGTTTAGTGTCTAAAGAATTATGACAAAAGTCTCTTTTTAATGGCAAGATCATGTTTTAAGTCTCAATTCTAAAAATGCTACTTTTAGAAGTTTGCATTTTCTTGCCCTAAACATTTGGTGCCTGCAGCTTGTATCCTCGGTCCCATGACTAGGTATAGCTGGCAGTTGACCTTTGTATATTGCTCCCTGACAGTCCGACAAAGAGGGAAGAGTTGTTGGTGGGATGGGCCATCTCTTACTTGATTAGGGGAAGGAACGGTCCTCTACCACACTTGCACATCACAAAGCCTCTGCCTGGGCATTCTCACAAAGGGTCTGACACTAGTCTTTTTGCCCCAGACAAGCTGGGACCAGGGTTAGGAAGACAGGAAATTCTAAGCACCTCTGGGGAAAAACCTCCAGAACCTTCTCTTGTTTCAAAGCTGACACCAGGTATAAATGTTGGACCCTCAGACCCAACTCTTCAGTACACCTCTGTTCCTGTCTAAGACTCAGAAGTACTCTGATGCCCTGTTGCCTGCTGCCCTGGTGCATGAATGAGAAGCACTGGACATGCATCTTGATCCCAGGCTCACCAGAGTAACACCCAAGGGCTATTTGGATAGCTTCCTGATCTAATTCTAAGGGAGATAAAAGGCTCCAACCACCATCAACCCAGCACCTGGACTCTTCTCTGTGTGCTCCAAGTCCTAAATTGGTGTTTTTTTTTCTTGCTTTGTATTTTCACTTTATTATTGTTTGAAGTGCTGCATAAATACTTTATACATTGCATCTAAGTAAAGCCTTACTGGGGTCGCGCGTCGGAGCAGAGGAAGTCGGCTGAGGATTCCCTGGTGCCTGGGGCCGGGGCAGTGAGCCCTTTAACTTGAAACTAAACGCGCCCGCTTCGCGGGTCGCGCGTCGGAGCAGAGGAAGTCGGCTGAGGATTCCCTGGTGCCTGGGGGCGGGGCAGTGAGCCCTTTAACTTGAAACTAAACGCGCCCGCTCCGCGGGTCGCGCGTCGGAGCAGAGGAAGTCGGCTGAGGATTCCCTGGTGCCTGGGGGCGGGGCAGTGAGCCCTTTAACTTGAAACTAAACGCGCCCGCTCCGCGGGTCGCGCGTCGGAGCAGAGGAAGTCGGCTGAGGATTCCCTGGTGCCTGGGGGCGGGGCAGTGAGCCCTTTAACTTGAAACTAAACGCGCCCGCTTCGCGGGACGCGCCCGGGCGAAGCCCGGGCCAAGGGCGGGCCCGTCCTTTGCCCGTCAGTGCCCGGAAGAGGCTGGGCTGGGCCACCCCTCTTGGTTTTCTCTTCCAAATTCTTTGTTTACGTATCTCACAAGAGTGTAGACCTTCCCCGTCTTCGTTAGGCCTACGTACCCATGTACATGTGAGCAAGTGACTGGAGGAACCCAGGACAAAGCCCGGATAAAGGGCGGACAGTTTGTGACAAGGTTTCTGGTTTGTACAGGCTGCTGACCTTTGTGACCTGTAGACCTGTATACCCGTACATATCACATTTTGTCTTCAAGCAGCCCTTATCATCTTATTATTTGTATGTAATTAGGAAAAGCCTTATTCGATTTTAAAGTGATAATTTGTGACTGTTAAGCATGTCAAAGCAAAAAGTCCCCCCTATACCCCAGACATTGGATAATTATTTAGTGAAGATTGTTAGTAAAATTAACTGTGAGAGGAGACAATCCCTAGGGCTTAGCAGCCCCCCCCCCATTATCTAGTGTGCAACTTTCACCTGCTCCATTGGCTCTGGATGACAGTAGTAGTGTCTGCACTAATTCCGGTGTTCCTGATAGGGAAATGATTATGCAGAATACTTCTACCTTAGTCGATCTAGAGGTTTCTACTGATCCCATAGTGCAACATCCACCCACCCCACTACCTAGAGTGGTTAGAGCATGTAGAAAGACCCAGACTAAACGTGGGGGTGTTCGGCCCGCAAAAAAGATTAGTCAGCCCCCTCAAGAATCCAGATAAGGAGGAGGATAATACGGCAAATATTGACGACGTTAAACTAGATGCAGAAAAAACAAAAAACTTAGTAAGTATTATTGACTTAAAGATTAAGGGTATTGTCAAACCTCTTATGGTAAAAATTGATCAGCTAACCGCAGAGGTTAATAGATTAGGCGATCTCCTCAAAAAAACACTGGTGGAAGCAGATAGTGTGTCAGCCCCAATAACAATAAGCAATCATGATACTCAGGTTGCTCTTCCCGGTGATGATACAGGTTTAGATATTAGTAGGAGTGTTGTACAGAACTACCCGACACCACAGTCCTTAGCCTGCAGTGATAGCCAGGATGTTTTAATACCTGATAGAAAAGAGGATTGGATTGAGGTAAGGCGAAGGCGCGCCATTAATCTCCCTCCTGACTGCGCACCATATGTGGTAGTTTTAGCTAATGTTCCCCCTGTTGCAAAGGGGAATTATCAGGAAACCCACGAGTCTTTAAAAAATAAAACCGTTTCCTGGATGCACAGGCATTGTGGATTCCCAACTGAACTCTCAGATCAAGTTCTGACTACCAGAAGGGTAAATTGGATAGGGAGCTCTAAGAAAAGATTTAGTGGTGACTGTGTCATTATAAACTTTAAACACCCTCAACATGCTGCCACTGTATTACTAAGAGCTGCCTCATTACCAATTACTGATAATAATGTGTGTGCCCGCTCACTTGCTTTCTTTTACAGCCATCATAATAATGCCTCCTATGGGAGTAGAGGAAGTAGATTATGCCCTGTTACACACAGGCTATACCCTGATATTTCAATGCAAAACCGGTTTCAACCCCTAAGTTCTCTGGATGAAATTGATTGACTTAATGAGGGAGGGCAGTTCTTACCCCAGGTGATTATTACTCCCTGTGTGGATATCGGTATAGACAATACCATGGCCCAAGAAATGCCCAACAACACAGAAATTGAATTGGCGGTGGATATAAGGGCACCGCCCGATTGTGGGGACATAAGCAATTCAAACCAGAATGCGAGTTGGGGACGAAACAATGGTGTGGGGCCTGATAGTAATTGTGTTAGGGGTAAGGATACTATTACTATTGTTTGTTGGAATGTGGCAGGGCTGAAATCGAAGGAGAGGGATCGGGGATGGTTAACGTTTGTTAATGCCCATGACATTTTATGTCTTCAAGAAACATGGTGTAAAGATGAAGTTAACTATGAGGGATTCGTTTCTTACAATTTACCGGCGTTGGGAGGTGGTATAGGTAGAGCGAAAGGCGGTCTCCTTATACTTGTAACGATCTGTTGTCCTATTGTGGTTAAAAAGTATATACCTGTAGGGGACCTTGTGCAGATCCTCTGGCTTGTGGATGACAAAGATCATAATGTTTTATTGATTAACTATTATAATAACATCTTTGATGTTACCCGGGTTAAAGTAGTAACAGATTTAGCCGCCGCTGTCGAAAATCTATGTCTGGAACAGAATGTTGTATTTGACTTCATCTGGGTAGGGGACTTCAATACTACTTTGTGCGATTTGTCTACACAAAGGGTTTGTGGGGTTACTAACAGTGCCGGCTGGGATGTCCCGCATTTTGGACATAACAGTTATGGGGAAGCACTGCACAAGTTCATGGGCTGCTATGACCTGGAAATAGTGGAGTGCTGTAAAGATGTTAATGGTTTACCCATTCCCACTTTTAAAAATTGGCACACCAGCTCGGTCATTGATCATGTGATCACATCTTCTAATATTAGTTCTTACTGTGATCCACCAAGAATTGAAGTAACTACCCTAAGTGACCACAACCGTATTATTCTGGACACTACCCTTTGGGCCGGTAGTTCGGTGGATGTGGGAATTATTATTTCTAATGTAGAACCACATAGGACTAATGGTGTAAGGCTAAGATGGATTGGTGAAAGAGCCGATGATTTAACTAGCTCCATAATTAATGAGAGCCTGCTGGACATTGCTTCTATTTTAAAAAATACTTCTGACTCTGAGAGGGTTTTATATTGTTTTAACCAAATTAATAAAGCTATTGACGCCAAGTTTACCAGTCGCAATAGTAGGCAAAGTAGGAACGGACCAAGATGGTTTAATCACCTTTGCACCTCCGCACTAACTGGCCTCAAGCAGGCTTTAGCAGCGAGGCCCAGGGACATAAAACTGGTAAATAAATTAAGAATGGAATATAAATGTGCGCTCAAACAGAGGAAGGGTGAACTGCAGCAACAGGCTTGGGATTCCCTCAACCAAGCTGCTGAACTATCAAATTGTACAGTATTTTGGGCCACGGTCAACTCGCCTTTTCTAAGGGATGAAAAAACACCACAGTTGACTTCTAATGTTTCTAGCGAGGGTTGGATTGCACATTTTTCCAGCATTTTTGACTCTGATAAAGTCAATGATCCTAGTCCCAATAAGTGGCCTACTCTGCCTTTGGATATATCCGTTAGTGAGGTCAAATATGGTATATGGGCTAGCAAAGGAGGGAAAGCTCAGGGCCCGGACGGGGTACCTATAGACGTTTATAAAGCTGTGCCAGATGTCTGGGGCCCCCTTTTAACCATTGTTTTTAATGTTGCCGCGTGTGCCGAGGCCCCTGTAACTTGGGGTGAATCAATCATTGTGCCAATTCATAAGAAGGGAAGTAGATCTGACGCTAAGAATTACCGCCCGATCTCTCTCCTTGACTCTTCAGTCAAGGTTATGAGTAGAGTAATGTTAGTAAGATTAGAGGAATGGGCTGAGCAGGATAGCATACTGGCTGATAGCCAGTATGGTTTTAGGAAGGGACGAGGTACGCTCGACCAGTGCATCAATCTTGATCTACTGATCGGGAAGTATACTGAAGCGAAACCCGGTTCCCTGTATCTTTGTTTTGCTGACCTGAGCAGCGCATTCGATATGGTAGATCATTCCATTTTATGGCCAACTCTGTTAAATTTAGGAGCCCCAGAAGGCATAATCTTTTTCCTCACTAGGTTATACGAGAAATTGAAAACCAATGTACGTTTTGGAACCAGAGGAGAATGTACTCCAAAAATCTGTGTTACACGAGGAATTAGACAGGGTTGTGTTTTGGCGCCTCTTTTATTTATTTTATTTATTAATGGAATTGATGATATTTTAAAAAAGGTTAATGCTGATGCTCCCCAGATCAACGGTGTTCCGGTGCCGGTGTTACGATATGCCGACGACGCTGTTTCGCTGTTTTACTCTCTCGAACACCTGTCGGATTACAATGACTAATGGATAGTTTTTCCTCCTTTGTTAAAGATAGAAAACTAGTAATTAATAAGGGAAAAACGCATACCATGACCTGCGGAGCTAAAGCTAAAACGTTAAATGCCTTTTTTATAGACGGTGAAAAGGTGCAACAGGTGGATAAATTTTGTTACCTAGGTATTACCTTCTCTAACGACAGGAAATGGAACAATGAATTTAATAACATCCGGAATAAAATGGCAAAAAATGCTTATGGTATTTATAGATTTGCTGCAAAAGTTGGGGATCGTCGAACCAGGGATATGCTCAAGATTTACCAAGCTAGATGTGTGACTATTGCCCTGTATGGGGCAGGAGTATGGGGTTATAGCTGTACCTACAACTTACAGTTGGAGGAAAATATGTTTTTAAAAAAGCTCCTGTTTTTGCCCATCTCTGCCTCAACTGAATTAAGCCATCGCGAATTAGCCATTAATTATTTAACTGATCTGATATCACTTAGACCATTGATGATCTGGCGGTCTTTTTGGCTTGGCGATGAGAAGCTACTTAACAGAACTATTGTTGAGGATTGCTTACGTTTGGATAAATATCGAGATATTCCCTGGGTTAAATATGTTGTTGTCTGTTTTTCAGACATTTTTAATCTGAATATTTTAAATAATCCTAGTGCAGCAACCACGATCTCCAAATCAGAAATGAAAAGTATATTCCTAACTTATGCAGAAAGGAAACGAGCAACCATAGCCGGATCATTGTCCTCCGTCATTTTTTATAATAGATACAATCTAATGGAGGGTTTTCCATCTTACCTAACTATGGTGACTAGGAATTCACATAAATTTGTGCTAACCAGACTAAGATTTGGGATGGCACATTGTTTAGTAGCCCATCCAAACATTAAGAAACACCCGATTGGGCAATGTAGGTGCGATAATGTATCTACACAGAGCACTGTGCACCTTCTGCTGTTCTGTAAACTGTATACATGTTTTCGTATAGTATTTTTGAAACCTCTGTTTGTTAAATACGGAACACGTACGGTTAAACATGCCATGCCTTTAATTTTTAATCTGCAATCGGCAGATATTTGTTTTTACACTGCCACCTTTTTAAATCAGTGCATCAATTCCAGGAAAAGTATGAGTTTTTAATGTATTTTATATTCATTTTATATATTTATGAATGATCATATGTATTACTCAATGAGCCATTAACTATAATTAATAACTGTTAGTTTTAATTGCAATGTCTTTGTAAATACGTACTGTTGTCTTTTTTTTCTTCTTTGTTCATGCTTTTATGGTCATTTGTATGTGCCGAATAAAGCTTTATGAATTGAATTGCCTTACTGCTTTCTGCCAAGCTACCAGAGGGTTAATCTCAGGTCAAAGTGGAGTTTACTTCTGTTCCACTCTGACAAGAATTGTGGTTGCTGCTTGAGTGGGGTTTCACTCCCCCCAACTTATTGCCTTTAGTACACTTTTTAAAAGGAATTGAATGATTATTATTGCAATGTAGGACATGATTGCCTGCAGTTTCTTTGCAAGATGGAGATGTATATATCTCATGACCCGCTGCTGTTTATTTCACAGCAAAATACTCTATGCATTCCTTACTGATTGTACTTGTCAAAGAAATATTAAATTCACTTAGACTTAATATATTGATGAACTTTGTAGCCTTTTCTTTCAATCCTTTACATATGTAAAACAAACCAAAATTACCACATGTTCTATAAATTCTGCCATTTTAGAATGACCATACTACCTGGTCCTCCCACCAGCCCATGAAGAAATTCACATAGCTGGGGTGAGTGGGCAAGTGATTTAAGTATCCTAGGAAGTTCTTCCTAGTTGCCAGCATATATGGATATCAAACAAGTATATATTATTTGCCAGACACCGATTCGCCAATTCACCATCTCTAAGAGAACATTGCTGTGATGAAAAAAAATGTATTGGTATGGATGCCAGATAGTTTGCTTGTTATAATCTCATCTACTTGTATGACATTTGCATATAGTTCCTGTACATCCAAGGTTATGAAAAGTAATCATGGTGCCATCTAATGCCATTAATCTTGAATGAAACATTGCTAGAAACTCTCAGATGGAGGTGCCTGTGCATAAGGTCTATAAAAAAGTCAATGTACATGGATGTGTGCTCAAAAATGTTTGTGCTGAATAAGTAGGTCTCCAATGAGGGTTAGTTCAATTCTTTTGGAGTTTCGGTAACAAGTAATCTTAGGATGTTAATTTGTCAGAACCATTTTCATCCCTTTCTAATACAACTTTGTTGTACCTGTTTCTCAAATCATCCTAATATTCTGTTTTGTTGTGATGAAGAATAGACATATTTGTTGTTTCATTACATTATTATGCATAACTTTCAAACAAGCAAAACAGATTCTTTGCTTCTGTCATATACATCTCTCTTCCCCACAACAGCATATTTCAACCATCATCAGCTTGTTTTATTTTAATTGAATTGACTTTACTCAAAGTGTTAATGAGCTGCATATTTGCATAGTTTTTCAAAACAGTTGAATCAATAGATGATTTTGTGGTGGTCATCTTGAATAGCATTTTAGGATCCAAGATCACTGTTTGACGAAGGTCATAAATGTGATTGTGAGGCATTTGTGCAATGGAAATCAAAGGTGGTTTGAAAGTACTCTTACTATTCACATACATTGTTATTCCTTCAGCATCATGCATTTATACTTCATCATGCCCCAATTCCAATGTTGCTAGTGCCTCCAAACTGGCAATATCAGAAATTGATGCATTTGATGTCATAACATCTTTTATCTCAGCCTCATATTTTTTATGTGAAGTGTAATATTTGATCACCTTCACTTTAAATACTTGTTTGTAAATACATCTATTCTAGTTTATGTGTACTTAAATGAATTATATGAACAATAAGATGTAAAATCTGAGCCCCTCTTTATGAGTTGGTGGTTCAGTCTCACCGCCACAGGCCCGGTGGAGAAGACCGTCATATTATGAGCATGGCAGTGTTCCCAACAGGACACAGCCAATAGACCATCAGTGCGGATGGAACACCACAGCCGTTGACAGGCCTCTCTAGTCCGGCAGGGACCATGTTACCGCCAAGCATTTAACGAGGTCCCACACCCCCAGGATTTCCAGATCAGTCAGACCGCCACCAAAATCCAGGCAGAAATGACTAGTGTAAAAGGAGACACTCACCTTCAGGAACACTGACACGTCCGAAGCTACTATGGAACCATGGAACCTGAACTTGAAGTCTTTATCCTGCACACACACATCACTGCCAATGTCTAAACCAAACATACACAACACCACAGACTCACACAACAACATCAGTACGGCAAACATACAAAGCCATTGGCAAGGAACAATACTGCACACCTCCACATGAAAACACATATTGACAGCAACACGGAACAACCACATACAACCAACTCAAAACCATGCCATTCAACATGTCAGATGTCACACCATGTGCACACATGACACAATGCACATGACAAATCTACACACATCAAAAGATGGATAAACATCCAACATGTATAAAACGGGCCAACTGGCCAGTCCAAATAGTCCAAGTGCCACCAGGCCCATATGGCACTTGTGAATGCCCCAACTTGTGTCATGACTGCAAAGTGGCATCCACATGGTAGGGGCATCAATGGGGCAGGCAGACACCTCAGGGGTGACGGGGTGGTGGTTAAGGGGGGGTTTGGGTTTGGGAGTGGGGTCCTTGCATTTGCCCTTGGGTTTGGGGGGGGGGGATTTGACATGGCTTTCACCTTACTTTGTGGCTCCTTTAGTTTGTCCTTGGGAGGGGGGAATTTGGGTTTGTGATCTTGATTTTTTGGCAAGGGAAGGGGCATGGGCAACACCAGGGGGGGGCAAGGGAGGACTGGGAGGTGGAAGGGTTGGGGTTGGGGGGGCACAGTTTGGTGGTCTTTCAACAAGACCGCCATGGTTTTGGGCGCCAAAAGATCACCAGTGCTGGCGGTATCCTGCCTGCCATATTAAGAGTCCACAAAGTATGCTGCCCAAAAACAGCCACAAATCCGACACCACCAGGACAACGAGGGTGGGATAGAGGTGGTCCCAGCACCACCATGCCAAGCAAACACCACCCTTCATATTACAATCCACAAATCAGCACAGCAGTCATTGCACAGCGGAAAACCATTGGCAGTGTGAACCTCTGTAGCCAAAAACACACCTCTGGCCAGAACACAGCACCACATTGGACGAATTAAATACCCCACACCTGACATACATCCACACATTAGACACACCAACACACACCACTATAAAACACACCCCCACACAACCCTTTGAAACCAAAACGAAATACACCAACAGCAAGGACCACACAAACCAGAGACACTGCACACATATACGATATGCATAATCACATACAACAATCAGCACACCCCACACAACTGCATAGTTGGCACAATGCAAACATCATCTCAGCACACAAACATCACAAACAAACATCACACTCAACAAATTCCCCCCACCCCATCAAGCACCCAACACTGCACCCTTGCACACTATACACACCCCTACTCACCACACAACCACCATGTCCATTCAGAAACACCCACACTTCACTGATGATGAGTTAAGGGTCATGGTTAAAGAAATTGTCAGGGGAGAGCCACAACTGCTGGGAGCACAGGTCCAGCAGCCATCCATAGCCAGGAAAACATCCATAGCCAGGAAAATGGAGTTATGGCAGAGAATCATCAACAGGGTGAACTCACTTGGCAACCATCCATGCACAAGGGAGGACATCCGGAAGAGGTTGAATGACCTATGGGGGAATGTGTGTTCCATGACATCCAGGCACCAAATTGCTGTGATGAAGACTGACAGTGGGCCCTCTCCTCCTCCCCTAGAGTTCGCATTGTGGGAGGAGAAGGTCTTGGACATCCTGCATCCTGAGGGCCTGACTGGACACTGGTAATGTACTCACATGCCCCAAGCACTAATTTGGCCCATGCTACACCACTACCCTGTCACTCTCCAAGTCAACCTATCTTCCACTGCACTTCCCACACTATCACCTAAAGCCCCTTCCCTGCATGCCACTCCACCACTCAGCCACAATGGCCAGACAGTCCATGGCCAGTACACGGATAGCACTGCCAAACACCATCACCACAACTTCCACAATGCACCTGCACATCAACATGAAAAGTTGATCTGTCAATGTCGCAGTGCAACACCTGCGTGTACAACCATAGCACCTGCTACACCAACAGAATGCTACAAGTGAGGACATATATGTGGTAATGATAGAAATGCAATCCTCATACAGCAACTCTCTATGGAACATGCTACCATAACATTGTACATTACCTACAAACAATGTATGTAGTGCTGCATCTGTCACTGTATGCATCAGACACAGAGACCAACATACACTTCTTCACCATGTGATACTCTCCCACTTAATTCACAGGTACCCCTGCCACTGCCACCATGGAGAGGATGCCAGAGACAGACAGCCCTCCCCAGGATGTTGGCCCCAATTACAACAACACCTGGACACCTGGACATACATGACTTACCTGGCCCATCTGGGACACCTGGCCAGTCCACCATTCCCAGACTCACCCTGCCCACATCCAACCCACCCAATCTCTAGCATCTACATCTCAGCCAAACCCTGCTCCTAAAACCTGTGTCCCAAGGACTGGTCAATCAGCAGTGTGCCCCACAGTACAGGGACCTGAGTCAAACCCTCACACCCAAAAAAGTGATGGTCCTGGGGAGACTGGGATAGAGCACACCGCACCAGGGGCACAGGCACATGGGTTCAGGGGCTGTGGTAGGGCACCTGTGGGCCAGGGGATTCCCAAGGGACTCGACTGGCCAGAAATCCATCTCCCAAGTTCTGGGAGCATACCAACAATCCCAGGGCAAGATGGGCCAAATACTCACCATTCTGGAGGAAAACCAAAGGCTGCAGAGGCAATACCACCAGGAGGCCATGCAGCAGTAGCAGGCCTACAATACCACCATGGCCTCCATTGCAGGGATGCTAAAGGAGCTCACAAGCAACCTGCGTGCTACCTCCACCTACCAGCAGGCCCCTACCACTAGCCAGATACCAACTGAGCCATCAACAACAGCCTCAGCAAGTGGAAGGGAGGCCCTGCTAGATGAACTGCAGGCCACTGGCACCCCACCCTCGGCAGCTGAGGAACCCCCTGGAAATGTGGGCATCCATCCATACATCCTGCAGGAGCAGATTTCAAAACCAAACCCATTGCCAGGAAGTAACCCTCTTCTGAGCATTCTCCCTTGTGTGCCACTGAGATACCCTGTTGGCTGTTCAATGTCATCACTCCATTTTCACATGGCCCTTTGATCCCGGACCTCATTCATCAACTCTTCCACACTTTGTGCACAATAAACACTGGAACTGTCTTTATGTCTTTATTCTCACATGTACGAATGTCAATCCTAGTAAATTGTTATGTGTTGTATTTTCCCCTTCACCAAAAGTACGTCACATGGACAGCTGAGGGAGCCATTCCAAGCAGATGACACTCTACACCAGACAGGGTCCAAATTCCAGTAGCAAGTGAGTGACTAGCCCAGTCACACACAGAAGTAGATCCACAAATCCAACCTGCAAATAGACCGGGACTAACATCAGGACAGTAGGCATGGTTGGAGCCACAGCACACTTGCAGTACATTGTTGTCATGCACAGTGTGGAAATGCAACTACACAGGGGACAACAGAAGACAATGTCACACCCACAAGACCAGGAATCACATGACTATTATGCAGTAGATCACAGCTGAAATGGGTAAATACCTAAACTTACTGTTGTTAGGAAAGGACAATGTCCATGAATGCCACAGCCAACCTTTTCGATAGGGAGTGAGACACACTACACAATCTTAATTTAGGAAAATATCTGCACCACAGGACATTGCAGGACAAATGACACACCCCATGTCTGTACAGAGGAATTCTCAATCTACCAATCTGCATTCACCACTCGTCAGTGAGATTTCATCAGTAACACAGCTCCTGATATGCTAGCTGTCTCACACCACAAGTCACACCGAGGAATAGGTACCCTGAACATCTCCAATAATGTGCCTGACCATGAGCAGCACTGTCATGAGGCAAATTAGAAATAATACACCTGACAATATACACACAGCATACCTGTATGTTACTGGAAATAATGATCAGCTCAGCCCTAGATTCAGCTGTACCTTCTTCATCAGCCTCCACATCACATTCCATGTCCCCAGCATCTACCACTGCTCCGGCTACCTCCTCCTCAACAGCCAGTAATGGAATCTGTCATCACAGGGCCAGATTGTGTAGGATGGAGCAAACAACTATTATCTGGCATACATTTTGGAAACTGTAGAGGAGGGCACCTCCAGAGATGTGGGGGCACCTGATTCTGGCCTACAGGAGCCCAAATGTTCTTTAAATGACATGCCTTGTTGTGCCGTGAGCCTCATTGAAATGGTGTTCCCATACTTGGTAGGGTACTTCACTGGTGCCAGTCTCCAGGGAAGGTTAGGCCAGCCAGAGTCACCTGTGTGCACAAAAGTGGGACCTGTTACAAAAAAAGGTCGAGGTACAGGGCTGAATGGGATGACAGTTGATATTACAGTGCCACACATCTTATTGCAAACATACCAATGAGCCACGCTCTTTCTCTCTGTAGGTGTGCCATCATGCGTAGGACGTTGCTGTTCCTCAGCATGAAGTAGTCATGCACTGACCCTGGGTACTTGGCCGTCACTTGGGATATGTACTGGTCCGTGAGACACACCACCTCTACATTGATGAAGTAATAGTTTTTCCTGTTCCTATAGGCTTGTTTATTGGCCCAGGGAGGGACCAAAGCAATGTGGGTGCCATTGATGGTCCCAATCACATGAGGGAAAGCATCCAATATGATTAACACCAGTCTTAACAGTAGGCAAATCCACACGTTGCAGGAACCTCATGTCGCTGTCCATGTGTTTCAGTAAAGCAGACACTACATTTATCAATACAAGACTGAACATGGGCTGTGACATCAGTGCTGCCAAACTCACTGTAATCAGGAAAGGTAAGGAAGTGTAACACAGACAATACCTGTACTGTGGGAAGGATGGCATAGGGATTACGTATAGCAGGCAATAGATCTGGCTCCAACTAGGTACATAGGCCCTCATTACAACCCTAGCGCTAAATCCCGCTTACCGCCGTGCTGATGGCCACCAACATACCGTGGTCACGGCGGAAACCCCCTACAGGTATTACGACCCACATCTCTTAATTTGCCACAATATAGACACCCACACAAGTCCGCCACACCAAAGGTCAGGGATAAACTGGCAATAGCAAAACCTACACCGTTACACCAACAGGAATACACCCACACTATCACGACCTACGAATCAACGTGGAGGTCATTCAACCGCGGTAAACCATTGGCAGTACACACCGCCGCGCTCAAAATACACACACATTTACAAAACACAACCACATTGGACAATTCAAAATACACACACCTGATACACACACAACACACACCACACCCACACACCCACACCACTATAAAACAAACACCCACATTACCCACAACCCCTTACAATGACTTTTTGGGAAGAAGCAGGGATAGAGAGAATTGCAAACACAACACCAGCATCCACAGGCACACAACAAAATCACTCATACAACATCCACCCACCTCAAAGAAAACACCCCAACACAACACATCACACAGCACAACAAACATCACCTCACACATCACCCACACCACATTATGGTACCTCAAAGACACCCCAGGTTTTCTGAGGAGGAGCTCAGGGTCATGTTGGAGGAAATCATCCAGGTAGAGCCACAGCTATTTGGATCACAGGTGCAGCAGACATCCATTGCTAGGAAGATGGAGCTATGGCGGAGAATTGTCGACAGGGTCAACGCAGTGGGCAGCACCCCAGAACACGGGATGACATCAGGAAGAGGTGGAACGGCCTACGGGGGAAGGTGTGTTCCCTGGTATCCAGACACCAGGTAGCCATAGAGAGGACTGTCGGTGGGCCCCCATCTCCTCCCCTACAACTAACAACATGGGAGGAGCAAGTCTTGGTGATCATGCATCCTGAGGGCCTCGCAGGAGTAGCAGGAGGACTGGACTCTGGTAAGGCAAATCTTTACTACTATATCCCCGCCACCCTACCTGCATGCCATCACAAACTCCTACCCGTACCCTCACACCCATCACCCTAGCACCTCACAGATACCCCACTATCACAACCCACACATACCTATACCAAGCCCTGCATGTAACACCAATGCATGGACACCAATTACAGACCTGCATGGACACCCATCAACAAAGCATGTCCAGTAGAGAGACTTACCCAGGCCACAAAATCACTCCTCACACAAGGGCCCAGGCAATAATGCTAGCACAGGTGTAGAGGGAAACTCACACATTGCACAAGATGGCACACACAGATACACTAACTATGCATTTACACCCCAACAGGACCCCTACACAATGTGAACAAACAGGAGGTGCGAGCCATATCCAGTCCCCCCACAGAAGAGGCCCACACTGACGACAGCAGCTCTGCACGCCTGGAAAAAACCGCCGTGTCCTCCGCCTGCTTCCTCACTCTCCGCATGCTCCGCAAGATCTTCCGCTGGATCCCCGCCGACACCAGAAAAACCGTGACCCACGCCCTTGTCACGAGTCGCCTGGACTACGGCAATACCCTCTACGCCGGGACCACCGCCAAACTCCAAAACCGCCTGCAACGCATCCAAAACGCCTCGGCCCGCCTCATCCTCGACGTACCCCGCAACAGCCACATCTCCGCACACCTGAGACACCTGCATTGGCTCCCAGTCAGCAAAAGGATCACCTTCCGTCTTCTCACCCACGCACACAAAGCCCTCCACAACAAGGGACCGAAATACCTCAACAGACGCCTCAGCTTCTACGTCCCCACCCGCCCCCTCCGCTCCGCTGGCCTCGCACTTGCTGCCGTCCCTCGCACCCGCCGCTCCACGGCGGGTGGGAGATCTTTCTCCTTCCTGGTGGCCAAGACCTGGAACTCCCTCCCCACCAGCCTCAGGACCACCCAGGACCACTCCGCTTTCCGGAGACTCCTAAAGACTTGGCTGTTCGAGCAGCGATAACCCCCCCTTTCCCCCCTAGCGCCTTGAGACCCGCACGGTTGAGTAGCGCGCTTTATAAATGTTAATGATTTGATTTGATTTGGATCAAGATGACCAGCCCGGCCCATAAGGGACCTCTGGAAAGTCGGTTCCCCTGCCACAGTCCCAAACCACCACAGAACCTTCCCCCTCAGGAAACACCACCACAGCATCCACCCAGCAGTCCCATGCCACTGTCCCCAGGACACGTCAATCAGCAGTGTGTCCACCACTACACGGACCCCAGGCAAACCCACTAACCCAAGACTATCAGGGAACTGGGCACAGTGGCAGTGGGCACACGGTTCAGGGGACAGAGGCACAGGACAACAGGGAAACTGGCAGGACTGCTGTGCGACAGGGGAAGGACAGGCCCAAGGAGCCCACTCTCAACGAGGCACTCTTCAACATCATGGGAGCATACCACCATTCCCAGGCGACCATGGGCATGGTACTGCCAAGTTTCAGGAGACCCAGCGGCTGCAGGAGGACAGTAGCTGGGGATGAGGGAGGACTTGAAGTCCATTAACACCACCCTGCTCACCATTTCAGGGGTGCTGGCAGACATGGCCAACACCATGAGGGAGACAGTGGCACACCACCGGGCCCCTGACACTAGCCCGAATGATGAACAGCCCTCCACATCCACCAGCACTAGTGGACAGGAGGTCCCGCCACAGGAACAACAGGCCACCAGCACCATACCCCCTGCAGAAGGAGAACCTCCCCGCAAATGGTCCCTGCGATCCAGGCACAAGACAGAGAACATTGCCAAGACCCCCGGCAGGAAATAAGACTCTCCTAATTGTCACCCCTCTGTCCCACTATGTTATCCCGTCCTAATTGAACTGCCATTACTCCACTTCCTATGCCCCCTTGGACAATGCACCTGTGATACCAATAGACTGGAATCTAACATGGACATTCCTCCACCATCACCCCAGCCCATTGCACATACCCCTCCACTGATTAACACTTAAATAAACACCCTTGAATCACAAAACAATCTGGAGTCAGTCTGTACTTTCACAAATGTGTTATTACAACCTCTCTGACAAATATCAATGGCATTGTTCATTTGCACATACCAAAGTATGACAGTTGTTGGGCAGCAGTAAACATAGCAGAAGGCAGAATGTGGTACACAGATCTGTGAAAAGGAAAGCCAAAGTGAACTGTCAGGGTCCATACACAGAGGTAAAAAGGCAGATTTATGCAAAGTCCTACAGTAGTCTGTGTCCCACTGGAAGTATTGCATGATGATGTTGTTTCAGTTGTCTATATCTTCTTCTTCTGCCTCCTCTTCGTCACTGTCCACAGGCTCCACAGCTGCCACAAGACCAACATCAGGCCCATTCTCCTGCAGAAAAGGCACCTGGCGTCGTAAAGCCAGGTTGTGCAACATACAGCATGCCACAATTATCTGGCACACCTTCTTTGGTGAGTAGTATAGGGAGCCTCCTGTCAGATGGAGGCACTGGAACCTGGCCTTCAGGAGGCCTAAAGTTCGCTCTATAATCCTCCTAGTTCGCCCATACCCCTCATTGTGGCGTTCCTCTGCCCATGTCCTGGGATTCCTCACTGGGGTCCGTAGCCAAGACAGGTTGGGGTAACCAGAGTCACCTGCAAATATCGAGGGGTATCTGTTAGACATACACAAACCCTTAGAGGCTACCCCATACCCAGACACCTTTTCAAACTGTGTGGGGACCTTGGCCTCACCTATTAGCCACACACGGTGCCTCTGGAGTCGGCCCATCACATAAGGGATGCTGCTATTCCTCGAAATGTAAGCATCATGCACTGAGCCAGGATACTTGGCATTCACATGGGAGATGTAATGGTCTGCCAAACACACCATCTGCACATTCATGGAATGGGAGCTTTTGCGGTTTCTGTACACCTGTTCATCCCTGCGGGGGGGGCAAATGCCACATGTGTTCCATCAATGGCACCAATGATGTTGGGGATATGTCCCAGGGCATAGAAGTCACCTTTAACTGTGGGCAAATCCTCCACCTGGGGGAACACGATATAGCTGCGCATGTCTTTCAGCAGGGCAGACAACAATCTGGACAACACATTAGAGAACATTGGCTGAGACATCCCTGATGCCATGGCCACTGTTGTTTGAAATGAACCACTGGCCAGGAAATGGAGCACTGACAGGACCTGCACTAGAGGGGGGATTCCTGTGGGATGGCGGATAGCTGACATTAGGTCTGGCTCCAACTGGGCACACAGTTTGTGGATTGTGGTACGATCAATTGTGTAGGTGACAATGATGTGTCTGTCTTCCATTGTCGACAGGTCCACCAGGGGTCTGTATACCGGAGGATGATGCCATCTCATCATCTGCCCCAGTGGATGTGCCCTATGGAGGAGAAGGGTGATCAGAGGGTCAAATATCACATAGGTAGCACAAGGGTATTTGCACTATTGTGATTAAATCGGTGTGTGGCGCTGTCTGTCTGTATTCCTGCCCAAAAGTGCGGTGACGCAGTTAGGTGCCCTGCTATGTGCGCCCCTAAAATGGAGGCTGTCTGACCTGTAAGGAGGGACAAGGGGAAATGAGGTAACTGCGCTGGCATTGTGCAGTGTCGCGGTAGGTGACCATTGGTTATCATTGGGCCCTATGGGTTCTAGGTGACAATGACGATGTACGCCGGCAGTGACGGTACGCACCGCCGCGGATGTGACCACCATTTTCTAACTCTTCACTCACTTGATACCTGACCTTCCACAGGTGAGGATTTACACTGCAAGTGCTGCTGTGACCTGAGTCTGGAAGCGACAATGGCTACATTGTCTGGGGAAAGGGCCCCTGCCTTCACCGTGGAGAAGTTGGACAATCTGGTGGATGGGGTCCTCCCCCAGTACACGCTACTCTACGGTCCTCCAGACAAACAGGTGAGTACACTGTGTGCATGGTGGATGTGACATTAATGTATGGAGTGGCGTGGATGGAAGATAAATGGGGGGTGGGTGGGTGGCTGTGGCCTGCATGTGAGGATGGTCAGTGTATGTGTTTCAGGGCATGGTTGGGAAGTTGTGGCCAATGAGTAAAAATAACCGGACGGGGAGTAAAACCCATTCTTACTTTACCTTTCCTGTAGGTCAGCGCCCACCCGAAGAAGGGTATTTGGCGAGCTATCGCCAAGGAAGTGCGGACCCTGGGGGTCTAACATAGACGGAGCACCCACTGCTGCAAGAGATGGGAGGACCTGTGCCGCTGGAGCGAGAGGACGGCGGAGGCCCAGCTGGGGATGGCCTCCCAATGTGGAAGGGGTGCCCATCGTACCTTGACCCCCCTGATGAACCGGATCCTGGCGGTGGCATATCCGAAGTTAGATGGGCACTTGAAGGCATACCAGCACCCACTAGGGGGTGCGTACAGTCTCATTCAGCTGACTCTGCACGCTTTACGAGGTGTCTGGGTGGGGGAAGTTGGCTGTGGGTTCCCCTAGGCCAGTGCAAACTTGGTAGGGTAGGTCCCTTATTAGGCAGGCTCTCTGGCACTGCGACCCCAATAGTGGTAGTGGCCATCTACAAATAGTCAGCCTCCTGTGGGTTCCAGGTGTGCAGCAAATGGGCTTAGGCATAGTCCCCATGGGCAGGTGATTTCCCTAAGAACTGTTAGTGCATGGCTTACTACATAGGGCTGCTCCCTGTGTGTTGTGTACGCCAACTGTGGTGTTGTTGCTGGCATTGATCATGTGTCTTCTCTGTCTTTCCCCCCCTTTTCATTTTCTCACCCTGTCCTTGTGTGTATTAGCATCATCTGGCGGAGCAGTAGTGGCACCGGAGCAGGAGGGAGCTGCAACACACATGGCCCAGGAAGGTGAATGTACAGAGTCTGAAGGCCCCAGTGGGACGGAGGGCAAGGGGAGCTCCACGACGGGGACAGGAGGGGACACCAGCGACAGCGACTCCTCCTCTGATGGGAGCTCTCTTCCTGTGGCGGGCACCTCTGTGCCCACCACAGCAACAGGTACAGCCAACACCCCCCTACCAGCACCACCCTCCAAGCATCCGCTCAGAATGTTTCCTGTGCCCGCTCACCCAGGAGGGTTGGCATCTCCTTCGCCCCAGGCACCTCAGGTCCTGCCCCAGGGAGCCCTGCTGCCCTCAGTGAGGAGGCTATTGACCTCCCTAGATACCTCACTGTTGGCCATTTTGAATGCCATCCAGGGTGTCGAGAGGCATTTGTGTCAGAGTCACCAGATCCTCGGGGTCTGTGCACGTTCCCAACACTTCCACCACAAGACAGCTCCAATACTCTGATTAGATTTATCACAGAGTCTAAGAGAGTCCAAGTGGGGAAAAGGGAATTAGGACGGGACCAGCTGGGAAGGAGACCTGTAGGAAGCAAAAGGTTAAAACACAACATCAAAATTACATCTCATGAAATCAGTACCATGCTACAACTCTAAGCTTCGTCTTTTCCAAAAAACATGAACAACCCTAGAATAGTCCTAAAACTGACTAGGCTTTAGATGACCGAATGCCTGAGGAGGAAACAGGAAAAGTTAAATAGGACTTTCAGATTTGAGTACTTTCTTTAGCATGAGAATCAGGAAACACTCTGAGCAATTTCTAAACAACTATATGAATCTCCTTTTAACCACTTCGCTGCCAGGCCTTTTCCCCCTCCTGTGCCAGGCCTTTTTTTGCCTATTTGGGGCAGTTCGCGCTTAGGCCCTCATAACTTTTTGTCCACATAAGCTAACCAAGCCAAATTTGCGTCCTTTTTTTCCAACATCCTAGCGATTCTAAAGGTACCCAGACTTTGTGGGTTCCCCTGAAGGAGGCCAAGAAATTGGCCAAAATACAGTGAAAATTTCGTTTTTTTCAAAAAAATTGGAAAAAGGGGCTGCAGAAGAAGGCTTGTGGTTTTTCCCCTGAAAATGGCATCAACAAAGGGTTTGCGGTGCTAAACTCAGCAGCTTCCCAGCTTTCAGGAACAGGCTCACTTGAATCCGAAAACCCAATTTTTCAACACAATTTTGGCATTTTACTGGGGCATACCCCATTTGTGCAATTTTTTGTGCTTTCAGCCTCCTTCCAGTCAGTGACCGGAATGGTCATGAAACCAATGCTGGATCCCAGAAACCTAAACATTTCTGAAAAGTAGACAAAATTCTGAATTCAGCAAGGGGTCATTTGTGTAGATCCTACAAGGGTTTCCTACAGAAAATAACAGCTGAAAAAGAAAAATATTGAAATTGAGGTGAAAAAAACATCAATTTGTCTCTACTTTTTACTCTGTAACTTTTCCCTGCAATGTCAGATTATCGAAAGCAATATACCGTTACGTCTGCTGGACTCCTCTGGTTGCGGGGATATATAGGGTTTGTAGGTTCATCAAGAACCCGAGGAACCCAGAGCCAATAAATGAGCTGCACCCTGCAGTGCGTTTTCATTCTATACCGGGTATACAGTAATTCATTTGCTGAAATATAAGGAGTAAAAAATAGCTATCAAGAAAACCTTTGCATTTCCAAAAAGGGCACAAGATAAGGTGTTGAGGAGCAGTGGTTATTTGCACATCTCTGAATTCCGGGGTGACCATAGTAGCACGTGAATTACATGGAATTTCTCAAATAGATGTCTTTTTTACACACACCCCTATATTTGGAAGGAATAAATGTAGAGAAAGACAAGGGGCAATAACACTTGTTTTGCTATTCTATGTTCCCCCAAGTCTCCCGATAAAAATGATACCTCACTTGTTTGGGTAGGCCTAGCGCCCGCGACAGGATATGCCCCAAAACACAACGTGGACACATCACAGAAAACAGAGCTGTTTTTAGCAAAGTGACTACCTGTAGATTTTGGCCTCTAGCTCAGCCGGCACCTAGGGAAACCTACCAAACCTGTACATTTCTGAAAACTAGAGACCTAGGGGAATCCAAGGAGGGGTGACTTGTGTGGCTCGGACCAGGTTCTGTTACCCAGAATCCTTTGCAAACCTCAAAATTTGGCTAAAAAAACACATGTTCCTCACATTTCTGTGGCAGAAAGTTCTGGAATCTGAGAGGAGCGACAAATTTCCTTCCACCCAGCATTCCCCCACGTCTCCCGATAAAAATGATACCTCACTTGTGTGGGTAGGCCTAGCGCCCGCGACAGGATATGCCCCAAAACACAACCTGGACACATCACAGAAAACAGAGCTGTTTTTAGCATAGTGACTACCTGTAGATTTTGGCCTCTAGCTCAGCCGCCACCTAGGGAAACCTACCAAACCTGTGAATTTCTGAAAACTAGAGACCTAGGGGAATCCAAGGAGGGGTGACTTGTGTGGCTCGGACCAGGTTCGGTTACCCAGAATCCTTTGCAAACCTCAAAATTTGGCTAAAAAAACACATGTTCCTCACATTTCTGTGGCAGAAAGTTCTGGAATCTGAGAGGAGCCACAAATTTCCTTCCACCTAGCGTTCCCCCACGTATCCCGATAAAAATGATACCTCACTTGTGTGGGTAGGCCTAGCGCCCGCGACAGGATATGCCCCAAAACACAACGTGGACATATCACAGAAAACAGAGCTGTTTTTAGCAAAGTGACTACCTGTAGATTTTGGCCTCTAGCTCAGCCGCCACCTAGGGAAACCTACCAAACATGTGCATTTCTGAAAACTAGAGACCTAGGGGGATCCAAGGAGGGGTGACTTGCGGGGCTCGGACCAGGTTCTGTTACCCAGAATCCTTTGCAAACCTCAAAATTTGGCTAAAAAAACACATGTTCCTCACATTTCTGTGGCAGAAAGTTCTGGAATCTGAGAGGAGCTACAAATTTCCTTCCACCCAGTGTTCCCCCAAGTCTCCCGATAAAAATGATACCTCACTTGCGTGGGTAGGCCTAGCGCCGGCGACAGGAAACACCCCAAAGCGCAACGTGGACACATCCTAAATTTTGGAAAAAAACAGAGGTGTTTTTTGCGAAGTGCCTACCTGTAGGTTTTGGCCTCTAGCTCAGCCGGCACCTAGGGAAACCTACCAAACCTGTGCATTTCTGAAAACTAGAGACCTAGGGGAATCCAAAGAGGGGTGACTTGCGGGGCTCGGACCAGGTTCTGTTACCCAGAATCCTTTGCAAACCTCAAAATTTGGATAAAAAAACACATGTTCCTCACATTTCTGTGGCAGAAAGTTCTGGAATCTGAGAGGAGCTACAAATTTCCTTCCACCCAGCGTTCCCCCACGTCTCCCGATAAAAATGATACCTCACTTGTGTGGGTAGGCCTAGCGCCCGCGACAGGATATGCCCCAAAACACAACGTGGACATATCACAGAAAACAGAGCTGTTTTTAGCAAAGTGACTACCTGTAGATTTTGGCCTCTAGCTCAGCCGCCACCTAGGGAAACCTACCAAACCTGTGCATTTCTGAAAACTAGAGACCTAGGGGGATCCAAGGAGGGGTGACTTGCGTGGCTCGGACCAGGTTCTGTTACCCAGAATCCTTGGCAAACCTCAAAATTTTGCTAAAAAAACACATGTTCCTCACATTTCTGTGGCAGAAAGTTCTGGAATCTGAGAGGAGCTACAAATTTCCTTCCACCCAGTGTTCCCCCAAGTCTCCCGATAAAAATGATACCTCACTTGCGTGGGTAGGCCTAGCGCCGGCGACAGGAAACACCCCAAAGCGCAACGTGGACACATCCTAAATTTTGGAAAAAAACAGAGGTGTTTTTTGCGAAGTGCCTACCTGTAGATTTTGGCCTCTAGCTCAGCCGGCACCTAGGGAAACCTACCAAACCTGTGCATTTCTGAAAACTAGAGACCTAGGGGAATCCAAGGAGGGGTGACTTGCGGGGCTCGGACCAGGTTCTGTTACCCAGAATCCTTTGCAAACCTCAAAATTTGGCTAAAAAAACACATGTTCCTCACATTTCTGTGGCAGAAAGTTCTGGAATCTGAGAGGAGCTACAAATTTCCTTCCACCCAGCGTTCCCCCACGTCTCCCGATAAAAATGATACCTCACTTGTGTGGGTAGGCCTAGCGCCCGCGACAGGATATGCCCCAAAACACAACGTGGACATATCACAGAAAACAGAGCTGTTTTTAGCAAAGTGACTACCTGTAGATTTTGGCCTCTAGCTCAGCCGCCACCTAGGGAAACCTACCAAACCTGTGCATTTCTGAAAACTAGAGACCTAGGGGGATCCAAGGAGGGGTGACTTGCGGGGCTCGGACCAGGTTCTGTTACCCAGAATCCTTTGCAAACCTCAAAATTTGGCTAAAAAAACACATGTTCCTCACATTTCTGTGGCAGAAAGTTCTGGAATCTGAGAGGAGCTACAAATTTCCTTTCACCCAGCGTTCCCCCACGTCTCCCGATAAAAATGATACCTCACTTGTGTGGGTAGGCCTAGTGCCCGCGACAGGATATGCCCCAAAACACAACGTGGACATATCACAGAAAACAGAGCTGTTTTTAGCAAAGTGACTACCTGTAGATTTTGGCCTCTAGCTCAGCCGCCACCTAGGGAAACCTACCAAACCTGTGTATTTCTGAAAACTAGAGACCTAGGGGGATCCAAGGAGGGGTGACTTGCGGGGCTCGGACCAGGTTCTATTACCCAGAATCCTTTGCAAACCTCAAAATTTGGCTAAAAAAACACATGTTCCTCACATTTCTGTGGCAGAAAGTTCTGGAATCTGAGAGGAGCTACAAATTTCCTTCCACCCAGCATTCCCCCACGTCTCCCGATAAAAATGATACCTCACTTGTGTGGGTAGGCCTAGCGCCCGCGACAGGATATGCCCCAAAACACAACGTGGACATATCACAGAAAACAGAGCTGTTTTTAGCAAAGTGACTACCTGTAGATTTTGGCCTCTAGCTCAGCCGCCACCTAGGGAAACCTACCAAACCTGTGCATTTCTGAAAACTAGAGACCTAGGGGGATCCAAGGAGGGGTGACTTGCGGGGCTCGGACCAGGTTCTGTTACCCAGAATCCTTTGCAAACCTCAAAATTTGGCTAAAAAAACACATGTTCCTCACATTTCTGTGGCAGAAAGTTCTGGAATCTGAGAGGAGCCACAAATTTCCTTCCACCCAGCGTTCCCCAACGTCTCCCGATAAAAATGATACCTCACCTGTGTGGGTAGGCCTAGCGCCCGCGACAGGATATGCCCCAAAACACAACGTGGACATATCACAGAAAACAGAGCTGTTTTTTGCAAAGTGACTACCTGTAGATTTTGGCCTCTAGCTCAGCCGCCACCTAGGGAAACCTACCAAACCTGTGCATTTCTGAAAACTAGAGACCTAGGGGGATCCAAGGAGGGGTGACTTGCGGGGCTCGGACCAGGTTCTGTTACCCAGAATCCTTTGCAAACCTCAAAATTTGGCTAAAAAAACACATGTCCCTCACATTTCTGTGGCAGAAAGTTCTGGAATCTGAGAGGAGCTACAAATTTCCTTCCACCCAGCGTTCCCCCAAGTCTCCCGATAAAAATGATACCTCACTTGCGTGGGTAGGCCTAGCGCCGGCGACAGGAAACACCCCAAAGCGCAACGTGGACACATCCTAAATTTTGGAAAAAAACAGAGGTGTTTTTTGCGAAGTGCCTACCTGTAGATTTTGGCCTCTAGCTCAGCCGGCACCTAGGGAAACCTACCAAACCTGTGCATTTCTGAAAACTAGAGACCTAGGGGAATCCAAGGAGGGGTGACTTGCGGGGCTCGGACCAGGTTCTGTTACCCAGAATCCTTTGCAAACCTCAAAATTTGGCTAAAATAACACATGTTCCTCACATTTCTGTGGCAGAAAGTTCTGGAATCTGAGAGGAGCTACAAATTTCCTTCCACCCAGCGTTCCCCCACGTCTCCCGATAAAAATGATACCTCACTTGTGTGGGTAGGCCTAGCGCCCGCGACAGGATATGCCCCAAAACACAACGTGGACATATCACAGAAAACAGAGCTGTTTTTAGCAAAGTGACTACCTGTAGATTTTGGCCTCTAGCTCAGCCGCCACCTAGGGAAACCTACCAAACCTGTGCATTTCTGAAAACTAGAGACCTAGGGGGATCCAAGGAGGGGTGACTTGCGGGGCTCGGACCAGGTTCTGTTACCCAGAATCCTTTGCAAACCTCAAAATTTGGCTAAAAAAACACATGTCCCTCACATTTCTGTGGCAGAAAGTTCTGGAATCTGAGAGGAGCTACAAATTTCCTTCCACCCAGCGTTCCCCCAAGTCTCCCGATAAAAATGATACCTCACTTGCGTGGGTAGGCCTAGCGCCGGCGACAGGAAACACCCCAAAGCGCAACGTGGACACATCCTAAAATTTGGAAAAAAACAGAGGTGTTTTTTGCGAAGTGCCTACCTGTAGATTTTGGCCTCTAGCTCAGCCGGCACATAGGGAAACCTACCAAACCTGTGCATTTCTGAAAACTAGAGACCTAGGGGAATCCAAGGAGGGGTGACTTGCGGGGCTCGGACCAGGTTCTGTTACCCAGAATCCTTTGCAAACCTCAAAATTTGGCTAAAAAAACACATGTTCCTCACATTTCTGTGGCAGAAAGTTCTGGAATCTGAGAGGAGCTACAAATTTCCTTCGACCCAGCGTTTCCCCAAGTCTCCCGATAAAAATGATACCTCACTTGCGTGGGTAGGCCTAGCGCCTGCGACAGGAAACACCCCAAAGCGCAACGTGGACACATCCACAATTTTGGGAGAAAACAGTGCCTACCTGCGGATTTTGGCCTGTAGCTCACCCGGCGCCTAGGGAAACCTACCAAACCAGTGCATTTCTGAAAACTAGAGACCTAGGGGAATCCAAGGAGGGGTGACTTGCGGGGCTCGGACCAGGTTCTGTTACCCAGAATCCTTTGCAAACCTCAAAATTTGGCTAAAAAAACACATGTTCCTCACATTTCTGTGGCAGAAAGTTCTGGAATCTGATAGGAGCCACAAATTTCCTTCCACCCAGCGTTCCCCCAAGTCTCCCGATAAAAATGATACCTCACTTGTGTGGGTGGCCCAGGTGCCTGCAACATAATAAGGCCCAAAACCTGAAGGGATAGAAGGGATAGCACAGCAAGTTTATAAGGGCATATTCTTTTATACATCTTTAGACGGACTCTGCTTTGGGGACCCACATAAGTGAGGTGTCATTTTACTTGGGAGACTGAGGGGAAAACTGGGGAGTAGGAATTTTGTGCTGGAGCGGTGATCCTACTAAGAAAAATCAGGAAAATATGCTTTTTTATGCAAATTGTGAGGTTTACAGAGGAGTCTGGGTAAGAAAATGTTGGGGGAGCCACACAAGCCACACCTCCCTAGACTCCTTGGGGTGCCTAGTTTTAAAAAGTTTTTGGGTTTTGTAGGTTTCCCTACATGACGGCCGCACCCAGGACCAAAAACATAGGTGGGCCCTCCCCCCCAAACACAGGTATTTTTGGAATATATCACTTTGATGTGTGCACATACGTCCGTGATGTGCCAAACACTAAAATTGTGAAAAGAAACACACTTAGGTTATGTGAAGAAGACCCCTCACCCACCAACCAAGTTGGTGGCATGCTTCATCATCGGGGTCCCACCTGAGGCACCTAGCGTGTCTCAAGTGTGCTGCGACGCCTGATTACAGCGGAGCAGGTTTTGTCATTTGTACCACACATACTGGTTGGATTTGGCACGAGGGTGAGTGATGGTTCAGTAGATCAAATTTTATTAACAAGAGATTTCACAAAAGTGAAATGCACTGGTAATAACTGAAAGGCCAAAAAACTGAACCAATGACTCACAGCTCGTGAGCTGTAAAGCCACGACAAGGCACCAACCGCTTTACAGTCCATTCACACACCTTTCATACATGACATGCACTAGACCATTCACGCCGCCAGCCACGGGCCCAGCACATTACAAGACTCGCATCCACAGACAGCGCCAGTCAAGGGCCCATCACTTTCATACGCCCACATGCCTGATACAGCAATCACACCAGCTGATGAGTGTGTGGACTGGCGTTTGGCCGGCACTGCCAGCCAAGCGCCACCCCACCCACACCACCAGCCAAGCGCCACCCCACACACACCGCCAGCCCAGCGCCACCCCACACACACCGCCAGCCCAGCGCCACCCCACACACACCGCCAGCCAAGCGCCACCCCACACACACCGCCAGCCAAGCGCCACCCCACACACACCGCCAGCCAAGCGCCACCACACCCACGCCGCCAGCCAAGCGCCACTCTACACATGCCATCCCCTTTTTTTTGTTTTTAAACAACAAAGAAACCACTAATCATAAATTAGTACAAAACTACAAACACAAAAGCTCTAACTGAATACATGACTAATGCCAACCGTGAAACCGAACATATAAAAATATAAAACACCAGTTTACGCTCACGGAATTTCCCAATAATTCTTCTGTGTGTGGTAGCTCCTGAAACAGCCACCCACACACAGCCCAGGCTTTGAAGGACAATCAGGGCAGTACATCCTAGTCTCCTTCCTGATACCTCTTCGAGCACAGACTCTACATCTCTTAGCAGGAAAGTTTTTTTTGGCCGTGGGAGGAATGTGCTCAGCAAAGTGACGATCTTTCAATCTAGCCACATCCTCCACCACTGCTTCTCTAGGAACTCTTGCCTGTTCCAGCACAACAAGGCTAGCTATGATAGACTCCTGAAATTTCACAAATGTCATCCTTGACTCTGGCGAACTATCCTTAAACACAACAAAAGCATTAAAAGTTGCCAAGTGGAACAAGTGAAGCGCTAATTTCTTATACCACACATAAGACTTACGAGCAGCAGTGTAAGGTTCTAACCTCTGATCTACTCTATCAACACCACCCATGTGCTTATTATAGTCTAAGATGCACACAGGTTTGCGCACTTCGGCAACCTGACCCCAAACAGCCACAGGTGAAGTACTCTCATCATGGATGGTGCTTAGCATGTATACATCCCTCTTGTCTACAAATTTCAGAGCTAGCAGCTCATCATTCCGCAAGGCACTGCACTGTCCCTTCTCAAGTTTTTTACAGACAAGCTCTTTTGGATAGCCTTTCCGATTAGAGCGGATTGTGCCACAAGCAACAGTGTCCACTCTGAACAACTCCTTGAACAACCGAACTCCAGTGTAGAAGTTATCTACATATAAATGGTGACCTTTGTTAAACAGTCGTCTACCAAGTTCCCACACAATTTTCTCACTAACTCCAAAAGTGGGAGGACAACCAGGGGGGTCAATATTGGAATCCCTACCAGTGTAGACCCGGAAATTATAAACATATCCTGTACTACTTTCTGACAGCATATACAATTTAATTCCATACCGTGCCCTCTTGCTAGGAATGTACTGCCTAAAAACCAAACGACCCTTGAACAGGACCAAAGACTCATCTACAGATATTTCTTTCCCTGGAACATAGATCTCTGAAAACCGATCTACCAAATGATCAAGGACAGGTCTAATCTTAAAAAGACGGTCAGAATCAGGATGATCTCGTGGCAAGGCTAAAGCATTATCTACAAAATGCAACATCCGAAGAAGAAGCTCATACCGGTTACGACTCATGATGGCAGGAAATATAGCAGTTGCCATCAAGGGACTAGTAGACCAATATGAAGACAGCGACGGCTTCCTTATCAGCCCCATCAAAAAAGTTAAACCCAAGAACTTTTTCAACTCTTCCAGATTTGTGGGAATCCACCGGCTAGCTCTAGAGTGTGGCCTAAGTCTGGCAGCGTTGTCCCTCAAAAACTGCTCTGCATACAAATTAGTCTGCTCAACAATCTCTTCCAAAAATATATCGTCCATAAACAACTCAAAAAAGTTGACGGGCAAAAAGTTTTCCGTATTAACTCGACACCCTGGAAAACCAGTAAACGCAGGCAACTGTGGCTGCTCCATGTTTGGTGCAACCCATGCGTCAGGTCTTCCAATGGGAAGCCTTTCAGCCGCTGGCTCCTGCACCATTGGCACATCACTGTCCTCCTCTAAAACAGGCCCTTCATCAGCACTGAGAGTGGCTTCATCATCAGATGATTCATCTCTGACAGAAAATTCACTTCCAGAATCCTGCACTTCCTCCTCTGCCTCAGATGCAGAGTCAGTCTCATATTCATGGTCAGAAGATGACTCAAAAAGCACACTAACAACCTGCTGAGCGGTCATCCTACGGCTGGCCATGATCCTTCCTACTAAAATTAACTGGACAAATACACCACCAACAACCAGCACTGTGTAAGATAAGTAACAAAGTATAGGTTTATCACTAAGAATTATAAACTCAAAAACTATACTGCTCACTTGCCTGAAAAAGCTTGACTCACCAGCAACTACTCTGCACAGCCACAGCAATCACCAACGATATCCCACTAAAAAGAGAAAAAAAAAAGCAAATTAGACATAAGACAACACAATAATCATTGTGCATAACTCTAAGGACAATTTCACACACAATCCTGCATTCAGTACACCACCTACAAACATGTCATTCATGCATTGCAACAATACTCACTTGGAGTAAATTTATTTACTTACCTAAAACATGCAACTACGCAAACCGCAGGACAACTACTGCCAAAACTGCAACAAGCCACAGCAAAGTCAGCAAAAGCTTTGAACTAAAACAAAAAGGAGAAAAACTGTTATTATCATAAAAGTAAATACTTCGCCAGTTGACAAACACTCCGCCACTAACCATTTTTTCATTTTCCCGTGTCTAGTCTTCTCTGCTTGGGGGAAGATGGGCCTAAAAAAAAAATAGGCCAATCTACCCCCAAGGGGAGGGGGCAGAAATCACCCAGATTACATTGCACCCTTTGGGGGGGGGCGACCCTTGCCCAAGGTGCCACACCCCCACACAAAGCACACACACATACATAGTATCCCTGGCGCTATGGGGATTCTGCCCCCCTTGGGGACAGAAAGGCCTAAAAAATAGGCATATCTGCCCCCTAGGGGGGCAGAACTGCCCAAAAATACATGTGGGCCCCTGGGGGCGACCCTTGCCCAAGGGGCCACCCCCCAACACAAAAAATAAAAATCAACAATAAAATCCCTGGTGTCTAGTGGCTTTCTGCCCCCCTTGGGGGCAGATCGGCCTAAAAATAGGACCAATCTGCCCCCAAGGGGGGCAGAAACGACAATAAATACATTGCGCCCCTGGGGGGAGCGACCCTTGCCCAAGGGGCCACCCCCCAACACAAAGCACACATACATACATACTATTTCTGGCGCTATTGGGATTCTGCCCCCCTTGGGGGCAGAAAGGCCTAAAAAAAATAGGCCTCTCTGCCCCCAAGGGGGGCAGAACTGCCCAAAAATACATGAGGGCCCCTGGGGGCGACCATTGCCCAAGGGGCCGCCCCCCAACACAAAAAATACACATCAACAATAAAATCCCTGGTGTCTAGTGGCTTTCTGCCCCCCTTGGGGGCAGATCGGCCTAAAAATAGGGCCAATCTGCCCCCAAGGGGGGCAGAAACGACAATAAATACATTGCGCCCCTGGGGGGAGCGACCCTTGCCCAAGGGGCCACCCCCCAACACAAAGCACACATACATACATACTATTTCTGGCGCTATTGGGATTCTGCCCCCCTTGGGGGCAGAAAGACCTAAAAAAAATAGGCCTCTCTGCCCCCAAGGGGGGCAGAACTGCCCAAAAATACATGAGGGCCCCTGGGGGCGACCCTTGCCCAAGGGGCCGCCCCCCAACACAAAAAATACACATCAACAATAAAATCCCTGGTGTCTAGTGGCTTTCTGCCCCCCTTGGGGGCAGATCGGCCTAAAAATAGGGCCAATCTGCCCCCAGGGGGGGCAGAAACGACGTAAAATACATTTGCCCCCAAAGGGGAGCGACCCTTGCCCAAGGGGCCGCCCCCCAACACAAAAAATACAAATCAACAATAAAATCCCTGGTGTCTAGTGGCTTTCTGCCCCCCTTGGGGGCAGATCGGCCTAAAAATAGGGCCAATCTGCCCCCAGGGGGGGCAGAAACGACGTAAAATACATGTGCCCCCAAAGGGGAGCGACCCTTGCCCAAGGGGCCACCCCCCAACACAAAAAATACACAGCAACAATAAAATCCCTGGTGTCTAGTGGCTTTCTGCCCCCCTTGGGGGCAGATCGGCCTAAAAATAGGGCCAATCTGCCCCCAGGGGGGGCAGAAACGACGTAAAAAGCATGTGCCCCCAAAGGGGAGCGACCCTTGCCCAAGGGGTCGCTCCCCTACACTAATATTCACTCACACACACACACATACAGAAATCCCTGGTGTCTAGTGGGCATTCCTGCTGCCCGATCGCATCGCGATCGGGCAGCAGGAATGCTCAAAGAGACATCGAGGGAAAGGAAAACCCTTTCCTTTCCCTCGATGCCTCTCTGAGAGCACCCCCACCCCGCACGAAGGTGAAATACTCACCTTCTCCCTTGACGCGCTGGAAGCAAATGGCTTCCAGCGCGTCATTCCCCGTTTCCATGAAATCAGCGCGCGATCGCGCGCTGACGTCATGGGGGGGGGCGGGGGGGGGTGGGCGTGAAAGGGGAAGGGATTCCCCTTTCAGCCCTGGCCTGGGGGTGTTGGGGGCGGCCCTCGGGGGAAGCGCTAGCGCTTCCCCCGACTGCCAGTCCCTGGACGTAATGGTTACGTCCATGGCGCCACACGGGCGCTGCCATGGACGTAACCATTACGTCCGTGGCGGGGAAGGGGTTAAGAATATATATCAGGAACACACAGCATTACATCTAGAACTCTGGTATTGTTGTGTTCATCTCAGAAAAAACATTGGGAAGTGAATTGCGCACATTGCAGACCTCTATATGAGTATTAAACACCATAAAGGATTGTGCACCATGAAATCACTCAACGTAGATTCAAGGAATAAATCACGCAACGTGTCAACTTGAAATGCTACCAAGAAAATGTCTTAGAATAGTAGCGCACAGTAATTTACATTATTTATACACGAGGAAAGAATTGCGCGTCTTGCCGATTCAAATGCCACCATACAAATGCCAAGAAATGGTAGCGCATAATGATCAACATGAAAAGCACTCAGGGAAAGAATTGCGCGTCTTGCCGATTCAAGTGCCACCATGCAAATGCCAAGAAATGGTAGCGCACAATGAATAACATGAAAAAACACTCAAGGAAAGAATTGCGCGTGTTGCCGATTCGAATGCCACCATGTAAATGCTAGAAAATGGTAGCGCGCAATGAAAAACAAAGTTAAATGCTCATGAAACATATTGCACGTCTTGCCAACTCATAAAACATCATGTAAATGTCAAGCAATATCAGCGCGCAATGAACAACAATGTAATAACGAAGTCAAATCTTTATGGAATAAATTGCGCGTCCTCCCTATTTGCGAACCACCATACAAATGTCAAAAAATGGCAGCACACAAGTAATCTGTTATTCATTTAAGAATTAAAATCAAGAATATGAAAATTCTCAATTACGGTGTTGGGAAATGTCCAAACACCGTCTTACCGCCTGGAAACAGTGATCACCAATGAGAGATGAGCGCAGAAGACTGGAAAATCCAAAATAGGCCACCGGGACAGGAGCTCAGGAAGAAGCTGCTGCTCTGCACCGGGACTTCTGAATAGTGAGCACTGGAAGTTGGGCTGACTCTCTTTTATAGAGTCTTGACCCAGCCTAGAACCACGCCCAGGCATGTTGCAGGGAAAGTCTCTAGAAGGCCCTGGAAAGGGACCACACCCTAACACACTCTGAATGTCTGCAGCAATACATTGCAAATGTACAGTATTTATAAGCACCCTAAAAATGAATCTTTTGGATGGAATTCTGCAATGCAAAAGGTTAAACAATAACATATCATCACAATGCATAAATTACATTATCTTGCGAGTGTTGGGTTTTTGCATTCTAGATGCCCGTAGAGCGCGCACTGTCCTGGTGTTGACAATTTGCAACAAACATATGCATACCTGGAGGGCATTCACTCTGGCATGGCGGCCCAACAGAGAGCATTTCAGGCTCTGGCCTCAGCACTGATGGCAGCCATTGTCCCTGTGTCCAGCCTCCCCCCTCAAACTTCCACTACCTGACCCAATCCCCCTACCTCAGCCTATCCCAAGCACACCATCAGACCAGCATGCATACACATCAACACACAAACGTGGCTCAGGCAAACATAAGCACCACACATCCCACAGGTACTCACACAAGCACCAAACCTGTGCAGACACACCAACATCCACTGTCTCCACTTTGTCCCCCTCCTCCACGTCCTCCACCTCCATCCCAGTCTCGTCTCCACTCACACCTGCCTGCACTACATCCTCAGCCACTAACTCCATTACCAGCACACCCGTCACCACACACTGCTCATGTGCAATCACCACTTCCAATGCCATGCACACATCCCCTGTGTCCTCTCCCAGTGTGTCTGTGAGCCCATCTCCCAAAGTACACAAACGCAGGCACACACCCACTCAACTGCCGTCCACCTCACAACAGCCTCCAGACCATGCACATTCACTCAGCAGACTTACACCTCCTACAACCACTACCTCCTTGTCCACTCCCAAACCCCCTCCATCTTCCTGTCCCGGTGTGTCTGAAAAACATTTCCTAGCTGCCATTGACCTCTTCCCTACACCCCCCCCTGTCCTTCCCTTAGGGCGAGGATGTCCAGATCCCAGCCCAGCACCTCAACCACAAAATCCTCACCCAGTGTGGTCCCTGAAAGTCCAGGAACATCGAAGGCGGCACTCATCAGGGCTGCCAGTGTGCCACTTAGTGAGGCCAAGGACCACCCTATTCCGCCACATGCCAAGGTAAAGAAGGGGCCCGCATGTCGCAGAGAAAAGCCGCACCAACCACCCAGCAAGGCCTCTTTCAGGACCAAAGAGGACAGTGGCAAGGTCCCAGCAGCGACTTCCAAGGTGGGGAAGGGACACAAGGGCAAAGGGAAGTCAGCTTAGGGCACCCCTTCTGCAAGACAGACCAGCAACCTGTACGGCGGTGGGCACTGCCGCAACAACCGCCACCTGCACCGCCACCTGCACATCTGCTGCCTCTACTACAGTCACCACCATTATCCCCAGTGGGCACCCTTCTGAGACTGCAAGAGATGGCCTGGTGTCTCCCTCCACAAGTGCAGACACCTGCACCAACGGCAGCATCTCCGCCGTAGACACCGCTGCAGCCACCGCCACCTGCCCTGCGACGTGCCCAGCCAGTGCCACTACAGTGGACATCAGCAGCATCCCCAGTGGGAAGCCATCTGAGGCTGCTGGAGACGTCCTGGACCGTGCACGCACTACATGATGCACCACAATCAGCACTGGCGCTGCCAGCACTTGGCAGGCTAAGTCGTCGCAGGGTGGAGTCTGTCTCTGCCTCCATGGAGTATCATGCTACCTGTTCCCTGAAAATCTAGTGGCTCAGACACCCAAGTGAGGGAATGGGAACAGCCACACCCCATGTGCCGTATCACTGGGCACCAAGCCCCCTCCAGAACCAGTGGAGAACAGCATCCACAACATCAGTCCTTGGCAGGATGAAGCACTCTGGGCACCAAGCCCCCTCCAGAACCAGTAGTGAACAGCATCCACGACCTCAGTCCTTGGCAGGATGAAGCACTCTGGGCACCAAGCCCCCTCCAGAACCAGTGGAGAAGCAACCCACTTGTGAGACTGTGGCCTTACATTCCCCAGGACCAAGCAGTGGGAAAAACAACCCACTTGAGAGACTGTGGCCTTGCACTCCCCAGGACCAAGCATTGGGCAAACCACCCACTTGAGAGACTGTGGCCTTGCACTCCCCAGGAGCAAGCAGTGGGCATGGAGCCCCCTCGAGGAGCAGTGGCGTCGTCCTATCATCCAGCTGAGGTGCCCCCTACCCTTCCCCCTGAGGTGCCTGTGTTTTTTTTCAACCTGATGCCCCTGCAGTGTTCTCTCCGTTTTGAGGCAGGTGTCATGTGTGGGCTACGCCCATGCTTTTTGAGACCACTGGCCCATGGACATTTAATGGAACAGTATACAGACTTCTGTACTTGCTGTAAATATTTGTATATACTGATCATTTCAAGTTATCTTGCCCTATCTGAATTTTCGATTATTACACTTGTTACAATCATTTCATTTGGTCCTTGCATCTTCCAGGGGGTTACGTGGTGTACATGTAATGTTGCTGCATGTGTTTGTGTGTATGGTGTTGTGGGTGAGGGTGGGGGTGTGGCATGTTGCGTGTGTGTGTCGCTCTCTTTTTCCTCCCCCCCTCCCCTGTGTGCTAGGTGCAGTACTCACCATGGTCGTCGCCGCCATCTTTGATGTTCCTGGTAGATAAGGAGGTAGACCAACATGGGCAGGACCTGTAACTCGGGCTCCATGGCATCTTGGTTTCTCGTTGGGTATCGAGAGGTGAGTGGTTTCCGTTCCAAAGACTGTTTCCGTTGTGCTTTTGATGGCGTTAGTACCGCCACAACAAAGCTGGCGGATTGGTGCCTTGTAATAGTGTGGGCAGTACATTGTCTTCCGCCTGTCTGTTGGCAGTTATACCACCGCGGTGTTTGTTGCTACCGCCGGGCGGGCGGAATGTTAAAGTAGCTGTCTGTGTTGCCAGTTTCCGCCATGGTCGTGATTCCATTTGTTTTACCGCCGGCCTGTTGGCGGTATTTGTGCCACTTTATCACCGACCGCCAGGGTTGTAATGAGGGCCATAGTTCCTTTATAGGGTCATTATTCAGATGATGTGTCGATCCTCCAGCATTGAAAGGTCCTCTAGGAGGCGGTACACTGGTGCATGTATCATTCTCCCCAAAACCAGGTATCTAAGATTGAGGAGAGATTTTACTACTTGATGACCACTCAACACATGCTAGATAACAAGACGCTTATTTCACACAACAGACACTTGTGACAGGTCTCAATAGTCACCACATACCATTATGGCAATGTAGAGGGCCCATGTAGACAAACCTAGCTGTTTGTTACAGGGCCTAGACAACAGCATGTCACACACATCACATGTCCAAGGATACGTGTAAAACCTGCATATTAGTCCAGCACATCCCATGCATGTACAAAAGACATTGCCTCTCATGATTACACCACCTATGAGGTACCGAGCCGCTGGTCATGCCTTGGATTTGACACCCACCCATCCTACACCACTGTGGCATGATAATCACAATCATGGGCCCAGCCATTATGGCCAAACATAGGCCTACAGTGCATTCGGTACATATGTCTACCATGACGCACCTATACTAACCATCATATGTGGGTAAAATGGCAGCCACCTGTCCTGTCTGCACTGGACAGATAGAAGTGACCTAATTCCACCAGCTTATGTTATCATGACAGTAGGAGGTCTCAACCACTGTGCAACTCATCATTTGATCACATTTCTGCCTATGGGGGACTGGAGCCAATGATGATCACCGCCGGCATTGATGGTCATGTACGTCAGGGCCATAACCGCCATTTTCTGCCACCTAGCACACTTAACTACTGACACTTGTGCAAGAAAGACCTCTACTATGTGAGCTGCTGTGTACTGTCTTTGGGAGCCACCATACCACATCCTGCAGGAGATACGGCCCCAGCCTTCACCCAGGAGGATCTGGAAAAGCTTGTGGACTGGGTCCTACCCCTGTATGGTCAGCTCTATCGGGCACCAGAAGCGCAGGTGAGTTCAATTTCATTGGCCTTGTTGATAGGGGTGTGTGACGCTGTAAGGTGTTTCCACACTGCACAGGGAGTGGATGTATGCAGGGGCCATGTAGTACATGCATCTGTGCCATTAAGACACTTTGGTGTGGGCATATGATGTGTATGATGTGAATATTCCACTGCTGCTGATGTGTTCCCATCTACATGACTTTTTTCTTCTGTTTGTGTCACCCATGCAGGTCAGCGCCCACCAGAAGAAGGGGATATAGTGTGCCATTGGCAAGCAAGTGTGGACCCTGGGGGTCCATAGCCGGCAGAGCACCCACTGGAGAAAGCGGTGGGAGGACCTGAGGCGCTGGGCCCGGAAGACCGTGGAGGCCCAGCTGGGGATGTTGTCCCAATGAGAGAGGGGGTGCCCGTTGGGCCCAGACCCCCCTAATGGGCCGCATTTTGGCAGTGGCCTACCTTGAGATAGAGGGGCGATTGAGGGTAGCACAGCAACCACAAGGAGGTAAGTACAGGCTCCCAACTCCCACATGAAAGGCCTTGTTAGGGATAGGGTTGGTTACATGTGTGCACATGTGCATGTGATCAGTGGTCGATGTACATACACAATAGGTATCAGCCACCCTGCCAGGCTCAGTAGGACATGTGTGGCTAGACTATGCTGTCAGTGTATATCCAATGGACAATTTTGAAGGTTGGGTGAGCATGGACACCGTACACATTGTGTCAGACCAGCTCCTTCCATCTGCATCAATCTATCTGAGGTATAAGTGCTATCACATCAGTATGTTTCTCCCACTATGTCTGAGGATATCTCTATCTTGCTCAGTAGCTGCTATGGACTGATTGTGGGAGTGGCATCAGGGGTCCTGAACATGGATGGCCTATAATCAGACAGTATTCAGGACATGAGTCCTTACCCTGATGACATATGTTGCCCTAAGAGTGTAGGATATGTGTAGGGAAACAACCATGTCATTCTGCTACATGTGACTGTGCGCAAATAACACAGCATAATCTACTGTAGCAGCTGTCATTCTGTGGTCTAGCCTTTCCAACTATGGTATGGTAATAGATGTGGTAAGTCCCCTGGGAAGTCCCAGGTGTCTAACCCTATTGTTTAAATGTCATGCATGACATCGCCCTGGCAATCACAATGCTGCTCTGCAGTGTTTCAGCTTTGCAAATTCAATAAGTCAAAATGTTATCTGAATAGCTGAATTATGAGCATTGCATCTTGCAATTTACAATGTGTTTTTTCAGACATGCAGTGTTATTATAATGGAATGGGATGCCATCAGGTAATTGGTGACATGTACATGTTGATCTGTGTTCTTAGTTGGTAAGTATTGATCCTTTTCCATCCTATTTTTCTCTCTCTCCCTCCCTCCCTCCCTTCCTCTGTTTTTGTGAGCATCATCAGGCGAAGGAGAAGTGCCACCGGTGAGTGGGGAAGCAGCAGCCCCAGGACCAAGGAGGCTGACACCAGTGGAGCCAAGGGGACCAGTGGGACGGAGGGCGAGGGGAGTACCACAGGAGAGACGGGATCATCTGCATCATCTACAGATTCCTCCTCGGATGGAAGCTCCCTGGCGGTGGTGGACCCGTCTAGGACCACCTTCATCATCACAAGCATCATCCTTATCTGCCAACTCCCTTACCAGCTCCACCCTCCCTGTTGCTTCCCACTTAGTTGCCTGTGCCCGCTCACCCAGGAGGGTGGGCATTTCCTTCATCACAGGCACCTCTGCCCTGCCCCATTCAGCCCTGCTGCCCTCAGTGAGGAGGCTATAGACCTCCTAAGGTCTATCCCTGTGGGTCAGACAATCATTGTGAATGCCGTCCAGGGACTGGCAGCTCAGGTACAGCAGAGCAATGCATTCATTGAAGGCATTCACGGTGCCCTGTCTGGCCTGCAGTTATCCTTTCAGGCTCTGGTCCCGTTTTCTTCTGTTCACCCTCCAGCTACCTCTGCCCAGTCCCATACCACTCTTCCCACACCCATCCAGAGCACACAGTCAGACTGCCAATCATCCACCTCAAGACACAGTTCTCAGTGACATACAAATGCACCACAAAACCCACCAACGGCATGCACACAGGCAACACCCACCTGCACACACAACATCCACTCCCTACACTGAACCCCACACCACCTCCTCCTTCACAGACACTACACCACTCTTGCCTTGTGGCACAACACCAACACTCCCTGTTCCAACCACTAGTCCCATCACACGCAGAGTAACCACACTTCCAGACCCGCATACATCCACCACATTCACCACATGCACACTCACCACAACTACCTACACCCCCAAATGCTGCACAACCACCTTACCTGCAGGCACCACCCCAACATACAGCAAACCATCCACCATGGAATCTCCCTGCACCTCCTCCCCACTCCTCCTAAGACACCTACTTGCCCATAGTCATGCACCCAGCAGACACACACATGCCTTCCTCCCACTCACCTGCGACACCTACACGTACACACCTCCCAACCATTCCGTCTCCCTCCACTCCCAAACGCTTTTCCCATGACCACCCTTGTGTCCCTAAGAAAAGGTTCCTTTATGAGTTTTTTCTCTTCTCTACCACTCACCCACCCTGTAATTTCACAAAACGCACTGTGCCCCCCCAACCCCAGCCCTCTACGCCCCCGTCCCCCCTTTGGCCTCCCCCTGTCAAAAAATCAACCCCTCAAACCCAAATTAACCCCTCCCAAGGACAAACCAAATGAGCCACAAAGTAAGGCAAAAGCCAAGCCAATCCCCCAAACCCAAGGGCAAACGCAAGGCAACACCCACCTGCACACACAACATCCACTTGAGCCCTTCTCAAACCTAACCCCCCCTCCTATTGACCTCCACCCCATCACACCTGCCCTCTTGATGTTCCTACCATGAGGAGGCCACTTTGCAGTCAGGAGTCAAGTTAGAGCATTCACAAGTGCCATGTGGGCCTGATGGCATTTGGACTATTTGGATTGGCCAGTTGGCCCTTTTTGTACGTGTTGGATTTTATCCATCTTTATTTATAATGTATATATGGGCCAACCGCCTCATTGTCTTCGTGTTGGATGCATTGTGTTGATGCGATTTGGTTTGTGTTAGTTTTCTGTATGTGATGTGATTGTGTTGTAACATTAGTTGTGGGTTTCCTTGTGCATTTTGCTTGGTGTGCTGTGTTATGATGGTGTTGTGTGGCATTGTGTGGTTGTTGTGTGTGCGTCTGTATGTATGTTGATGGATTTGTCATGTGCGTTGTGTGATGTGTGCACATGGTGTGACATCTGACACATTGAGTCGCAGTGTTTTGATATGAGTTGGTTTGATGTGGTTGTTATGTGTTGCTGTCAGTATATGTTTTCATGTGGAGGTGTGCAGTGTTGTTCCTTGCAAATGGCTTTGTATGTTTGCAGTACTCTGTGAGTCTCTGGTGTTGTGTATGTTTGGTTTAGACATTGGCAGTGACGCTTGTGTGCGTGGTGGTGTGTGGATGGCACATGTATATTGACCGTGGTGTGTATAATTTGTGTGTGTGTTGGTTTGGGTGTTAGTTTGTGTGTGTGGCCTTTGCTCACCATCCCGGATGTGTGTGTTATGTGTGGATGTGTACTAATGCCTTTCCCTCCAGTGTGTGCTGGGAGAGTGTACTTATGGTTGTTGTCTTCATTGCCATCGCTGATTCTGGAGTCGTAGGGCAATCAGGGGCAGTGGGAAAACTTCAAGTTCAGGTTCCATGGTGGCTCCGGACGTGTTTGTGTCCCTGAAGGTGAGTGTCTCCTTTTATACTGGTCATTTCTGCCACGTTTTGGGGGCAGTCCGACTGTGCCGGGAATTCTGGAGGTGTGTGACCACATAATATGCCCGGCAGTAACATGGTCCCTGCCGGACTGGAAATGCCTGACACTGGCCGTGGTGGTCCATCAATACTGGCGGTAATGGAAGTCTATTGGCTGTGTTCCACTGGGAACATCTCCATGCTCATAATATCGTGGTCTTCTTCACCAGGCCTCCTGCTGTGAGACCGCTACCTGCACCGTGGCAGTTTCTTGATACCCAAACTCGTAATGAGGGCCTCAATCTCTTGTACCCATCCTGAGCACATTTTTACAAGCTAATTTCTTGAAAACAGTTAAACGGATTTACACTTACTTGAGTAAAGTTCTACCTTCATGCCAAATTTGGTATAACTCCTTTCAGCATTAGTTTCCATATCATGAAGCAAAACTCCTACTGGAATTACAATAAGAAATGGCACCCTTGATCCTCCTCCTCTCCCTTTGTCTGAGACTCTGCTAGATGGATCGGCCCAAAACTTACCATGAAGAATCTAAAGGGGATAAGCTTTTCTTTTTGGAAAGTATTCTACAGATTTATTAAATTCCCCAATGTCCTTAAGAAAACAAGCAATCCCTTGCCTAAGGAAATTCTGACCTAACCATAACTACACTGATGCTATTTGTAGAGTTAAAAGACTACCTTTTCCCTGTCCTGTGTAAGTAGTATGCATGATGGATACATTCATCAGCATAAGCATAAAGATCGCTTCCACATCTCTTTTGTATAGACATTAGACAGAGTTAATGCCAATGGGGTGATACATTACATCCAGTCAAATGTACGTGAATTAAGGGACAAATGAAAACTGAGAAACCACACTGGTGGGAATCAAATCATGGCTAAACAATTTTAGGAAAAGACTATTTTAAAGAAATACAAATAAAACAAAAATTAAAGGAAGCACTTTAAAGGAAAGATAGTTTTAAGGAAAAATTCATATTTACACTTTGGTAGAGCTTAGGGGTACTGAAAGGTTTTTGGGTTCAGGGATGGGTGTCATTGAAGGGTAATGTTTAGTGGTGATGAAATGTTCTTAGGTGCTAGGAATGGGTGGAGTTCAGGTGTAGAAAAGGATTTTTAGGTTTCAGGTATGGGTGAAGTATAGGGAGGTGAGTGTTTTTAGGGATCTGGAATGGGTGGAGTTTAGGAGTGGTAAGGTTTGTTAGAGTACAGGGATGGGTAGAGTGAAGAGGGTTGAGGTTATTAGGGTTCATAGATGGGCACCTTTTTTAGGGCTTTTGAGATTTTACGGTTCAGTGATGGGTAGAGTTTAGCGGAGGTGAAGGGCTTTTGGAATTCTGGAGTAGATGGAGTACAGGGTGGTGAGAGATTTCACGGTTGAGTGATGGGTTGAGTTAAGATGTAGAAGGGGTAGGGATGAGTGGACTTTAGGGGTAGTGAGGGATTTTTAGGGGTTAGGGAAGGGTAGTGATTATGGATGGTGAGATATTGTGTTAGGGTTCAGGAATGGATGGAGTTTAGTGGCAGAAAGGGTTTTTAGGGGATCAGGGATGTATGGGTTTTAGGCATAGGAATAGCTTTTAGAGTTCAGGGATCAGTGGAGTTTTGGGAACAAGAATGGGTGTAGTTTAAATGTTGTGAGTGATTCATGAAGGGGTGGGGTTGAGGGGTTAGAGAAAGGTTTAGCTTAGGCATAGTGAGGGATTGTAGGGGGTAGGAATAGATTGTGTTTAGGGGGTGTATAGGGGTCAGTGATGGATGAGGCTTAGATGAGATGAGGAGCCAACAAATTACAAGCAGTTGTATGACAATGTAAAAGACATACATCTGAAATAATGTCCCCTTAAATAAAGCACTGAAATAAATACTTCAAACAAAATTGCTTCTGAAAATAAGACCCCCAACCATTGTATTTGCACCTTGAAAAAAAGACATTCTATGAATCAGTTTCAATAAAATGGTAAATGCCATTCATCCTGCAATTTTTCATCAAATAGTTTAGGTGAAATCGTTTCTCAGTAATAGTATTCATTGAAATCATTGTTCTGAATTTGCTGTTCACTTCAAGTTAATGAGGAGTAAAATATTCAGTTTATTTGAAGAACTGAAAATGACACATATCATGTTTGCAGTAAATGCTTCTGCAGTTAATTCAAGTGCACATTTGTTTAATAAATACTTCAACACTGTTTGCTTGTCTTAAGAATCTGGACTGCCAGGGATATTCACTACAGTGTCCTAAAGAAGAAGGGAAAGTAAAAGTAGTAGAAGTTTGAAACTTTAAACCCACTATCCTAAAGTAGGTCATCAGTCGGTCCTTGCAACTCATTAATACTTATTTGGTAACATAATCATCATATTTAAAAATATATATACCCACTGAAATGGAATATTATGCAGTATTGTAAAAGTAATATTGAAGTGTGCTTATCTCTGCTTTGTCAGAGTATCTGCTTAGTAGTTCTGATGTAGGTTTCTATGGGTAGCTCTCATCTGTCCTTGCACACTAAACCATCTGACAATTCAGTCAGTACCTTTACAGAGCGCAGACATAGACAGACATCTTTACTAAGACTAGTTCTGTTCCACAGCACAAAATGTCACTCCCATTCTACAATCTACTTAAGCCAAAGTGCAAAGGAAGTACCAGGTTGACAAAATAGTTTTATGACTGAATACATATATTCTGGACAAACATTCTAGTCTCTCTAGTCTACCTAAGTGTTTGCCTCTGTGCACTCTGACTCTGCTAACCAGGCTCCAGTACATGTGCCCCAACCTCTAAAAACATGTTGATATTGGTATAAGGCTAACAGGCATATTTTAATTACCTATACGTCCCTAGTACATGGTTTAAAGTGTACTTATGACCTTTAAGTTAAATGTCGCTAGTGGACTGCAGCACACAATGGGCAACTACTTGAGTTACATGTGCTTCAGGTCTGCCACCAGTGACCTGGCTATGCAGGTTTAAACTGCAAATTCGACCTGTCAAAATACCGCCTTTTGACAGGCCTAAACTGTCTTTTTGAATATTAATGTCAACCCTCGGTATGGCCAATAAAGCAGAGTACATGGTATTTAAAAGTAGAACATGCAAATGTTTAAGATAAAACATGTCCTTAGAGTGATATTGCCTAAAATGTTATTTACAGTGTGGCAGGGTTTTTGTGCCATAGGAAAGCACTGGGATATATTACCTAAGTTAATAAAGTTACCTCAATATAAGGAAGTGATATTAAAAGTTTATTCTCTGACTTTTTAAAGTATTTGTTACAAATTCAATTAATGGATGAAGTTGGATTTGTACTACGAATTTTTAAAAATTTACTTTTGAAAGGTTACCTGCTACCTACCTAAAGCCTCTAGAGGCCCATTAGCATGACCGTCCAAGTGTAAATCATGAGCTGAATAGCTTTTTGATGAGGTGTTAATTTGCTCCTAGATCTGAGACAAAGACCTTGGGTGTGGGGAGGCGTTCTGTATTCCTAACAGGCTCATCATCTAGGCAGTGCCTTGAAACAACTTCAAAGAGCCCTACCCTGTCACTGGCAGATGTAGCTGGACCTGCCTCCTTCCTTTGTCTCTCTAGCCAATCAGGCATCACCCCAGATCTGGTTTTAAATGACCATAGAAGAGAGGTTGCTCATATACCTGCCCCACATCAATGGTGGGCACAAGAGCTCTGCACAGGAGGATACCTGTTCTATGATGTTGGTTTTTGGTATAGAGGGGCACTGAGGGCTTGTTTGCAGTAGGGCACACAGGAATTACAGCAAACGTGTGTAGGGATACCCCAAGAAACTTTTTCACTATTTGTTAGGGAGGGACCATGACTCATCTCATGCACATGCATAAATATGGCATCCTCAGAGATCCCCTTCAGAACACTACTGGACCTGTGGAAGACAGAAGAAGGGCTGCACCTGCTGCTGAAGCTTGTGATCAGAAAGGATGGGCCTTCTCTCACTTGTACTCAGGACAAAGAAGTGGACCCCAGGGGGCAGTTAGCTGACGTTCTCTTCAGATGTAGGGACACATAAGCTGCAAGAAGCCCACTTTCCTTGAACAGCCCAGCATAGAAGTTTTAACTGGACCTGCCCTGGGCCCTGCTTGTGGCTTCTGTTGGAGTCACTCTTGGCCTCCAAGTGCTGATCATGAGGATCTGGAATCTTTGGATAGTGTCAGAGAAACATTTCCCTTCCTAAACTTAGAAATTGGGACTTCTTTGTCTGAAGAGCTGTTGTGGAATCTGCACGAAGCTGCCAGCCGATCCAATGAGGGTGCATCGCCTGTGAGCCTGACTTTTTCACAGCTCCAGCTAAATTCTTCCCCAGTGTAAATCTGATCCAGAGGGCCTGATGCCAACCTGCATCTGATGACATTGAACCCTCTTGGGCTACAGCCTGTAGCCTTGCCCTGTTGAGGAAATCTAACTTCCAGAAATTAATATATATTCCAAAGGTAGAAATCTTCACCGGGTTTTAAGACAACACCAACTTCTTGAGTACAAAGTCTGTACTTTTCCCGCTTTGTCCATTTCCCACCTTCGGCAACAGCTTCACAAAGACCTCGTCCTTAATCAACCCTTCAGATTCAGCCTGGAGACTTTTCCCGCTGAAGACTCTACCTTTTTGTAAATTTTCTAAGTTTGAAGGTAACTTTCCACTATCCAAATAAACTGACCACTGTATCTGACCCAATACCCTTAACCCTTGACCCTGTCTAGCACGAACATTTGCCCGTGCTTGGCGCTTTTATGCTTTTTGGCACTATTTTTATTTAAAACTTTAAAAATGCATATCTCTGGTTCCTCTAATTCGATTTTTAGCACCTTGGTTCCATTTTCTTCATTAAAATACTCTCTATTTTCTTATCATTGGAGTAGGATTTTTATTGTGTTGTGCTTTTATTTTTTAACTGTTTTGGTGCTTCTCAATTGTTTACATATTTTCTTAAGTTAAACTAGTTTGCTCTGTGCATAGCTACCAGGGGTTGAGCTGAGGTTCACTAGCCTGTTAATGGGGGTGACTCCTAGACAGTCTTCAACCAATAAAGTTCCCAAGGGCTACCGTTACAACTTTCACAGCACATTCTGGTTACCTTACTGCAAACCATCCCACAGTCAAATTTACTGGCCACAAAATATGCTGCTGCGCCAGCTAAGGATTTGGTTAGTGAAACAAGCTATAGCCTCCTCTTCAACTACACCAAACTGGTTTTGGGACCAGCTCCCTCTCCCTCTGTGCTCATGTCAAGTGGCTACAGGGGGCCCTGGGAACAAAGGCTTCTCTTCTTAGATCTCCCTTCACACTTAATTATAAATGAGTAGGCCTCACCCTAGTCCCTTTCCAGTTAATTAAGTTATTCAACGCTTCCTCAGCTGTCCTTTCTGAGCTGATAGGTATCACATACCTCACATTCGATCTTTTTACCAAAATGAGCAAGTTATTGTTCCTGTTCTCATAGCAATTTTCACACCTCATTATGGGGAAGTACTGACAGGCACGAGCTGCTGGAAGGCTAACTCTAATTATCCTACTGGATGTTCAGGCAGACGAAGTCTAACTTACTGAAAGTCACTTTTCTTAAAATATATAGTAGGAATTCAACTTCACCAATGAATTGGGTTTTTAATGAAAATCTGAAATATTGGTTTAATCATTCTGGTAGTGTGTCCCAAACTAAAAATAGAAGATTCACTCTGAACTTAAGTTTTTCTCACAGGACAACTGATGTCCTTTTTCAATGAAAATAGCTTTTCAGAGGCTAGTCACTGTGAATACACACCAACTCTATATTTTTGTATATACCACTTTTAATTACTATGCACCCCATCTTCTGGACTACACAGCCATTGCAGGGGTGATTTATTTCATATTTAAAACTAGGATTCTTAGGTGTTAAAAGGAGTTATTTTGACACGTTCACCGGTGGGTTTACAAATTGAAGGAGTGAGGCTACACAGGTATGCCTGAAGGCAGGTTTTCTTTATCTGCCTAGTGAATGGCATGTGCTGTAGTGCAGAAGTGACATGTTTTATTATCTGGAACTTTTATCATGAACAGGGATGAGAAAAATTGTGTGCATTTTTTCTTTACTAAGTTTGTGTGTTACACAGAAAGGTTACACGTTTTATATGTATTACCCAAGGGAAGGCAAAATATGCCCATGTGAAAATCGTACACTGAGTATTCAAATGTATGTAAAAGGAGACACCAGCACCAAATTATGTCCATTCATTTTCTAAAGTCACAAAATGAGCACTGCTAGAACATTGTATGTGAATGTGGCACATGTGCAGTTAAAGTAATTCCAGAAATATATTTTCTGTCTGCTCGAACCAAGCAGCTTGTAAGAGAAATTTAAATGGTCACCATGTCCGAAGTGCGCATATGAATTATGGAGACAAAAACACACCCCAGCAGAAATGTAAGTAATAATCAATTTTGAGACTAACCTACAAACATTTAGCACACTTAAGAAGTAGTTAGTTGCTCAAAGATATTTTGAAAAAATTAATTTCACATTTTGAGTACCAAGAATTACAAAATGTTATGATCGTAAAGAGTATTTTTTTATTGTGGAAAATCGGTCATTAGAGGTAGTTTTACTTTACTGTTAATGCAGGACTGGAATGAGCATTTCATAGTAAGAGCTCCTGCAGAAATAGATGAATATCCACACACATTAACGTTTGTATTATTCACATACCTCTAAAACAGAAGTAAGTATCTTTCTAGAGTAGTAAATCAAGGAAACGTCCCCCTATCTAGAAAGTGTAGAGAAAGAGATCAGGGTTGAAAATAAGTGGGTGAATTGGTTTTACTGAGTGCAAGCCATACATGTGATCACTGACACCTCATCACATCCCAACGGTTCACCGTGGAACCCCCTCACCAATAATCTCCCACATTCCACCCGACAACCAAGTTCATGAGGTAAGACCCCACACACACCTCCCTATTATATTAACATAAATATTACTTTTGGAAGTGAAAAAATGAAGGAAACTTACTAAACAATATCCATGGAAAAAACAGTCAACACCAAAAAAATGTAAAAGATATTCAGAGGTGCAATTGAACCATAACAGATACTCAGGGGCAGAAATAAAACTGGACAATTGAATTAAACTGGAAAGAATTCTATTTGAGCTCTTAGAGCCACTCAAAGCTCCCCAGCTGCTCCACAGCATAATGGAGGCCACGGCGCGGCCATGCAGCAGATGTTTGCAGCGGATGGGATGCCAGCCTGCTCAAGGTGCACCAAAAGCAAGCAAGTCTGTGCCCATCCGAGTCTGGACCGCAACCAGTGCAAAGACACCTGTCCTTCCACTACCCACGGCTACACCACCAAGGAGCTCCAGTCCTTCAACACTGGACACCCGATCAACAGCTGCTTTATGGCCTCCCCACACTCAACCAAAGGAACCTTCACCTGCCTACACTTCTTTTTCGCCTGCAAAACGGGCCCACCTGCGCAGACTAATGCCTGCACTGCACCCACATAGAAAACTATGAACAGCCATTGTGCTAAATGGCTGCCCCTTATACAAACATGCCACAGAAATCTGGGACACCATCACCACTCATGACCTGGACATAGCCTTCATCACCCAAACAGGGCTAACACCATTCTCAAAACCTGACATCACCACAGCCACCCCTGATGGCTACAAGATTATTCGCCAAGACCGCACCAACAAACATGGCGAGGGCATCACCATCATCTCCAAAGAAACCGTCCAATGCACCATCACTGACGACGATCCAACGCTCCTCATGGAACACCTCAACTTCCGAAACCAGACTGATGCCAACAACATGATGCAAGGCACCCTCGCATACAGACCACCAGGATCACACCCAGTCTTCTGCAATGCCATTGCCAACCTTGCTGGGTACTCCCTCCAACACGTCCTACTTGGCGATCTTAATTTCTACCTTAATGACCCTGATACCAACTTCACTACCCTCATAGAGAATCTCAGCAACATTAGCGTCACCAAATTGGCCACCAAACCCATGCACAAAGCAGGACACACACTGAACGCCGTCTTCACTTCTGGTGACAGAACCATTTTCACCCACATGACTGAATTCACCTGGACCAACCATGTCATCGTCCACTTTATCATCTCCAATTCCAAGGACACCACCTCCAAGCACCGTAGCACTCCCACCAAAGCTGGGGCAAGGTAACCGAGACTCCATGGGCACAGCCCTATGCACCACACAACCACGGCAGACTGTGACCTCAACCAGGCCATCCAAAGCTTCATCACCTGGATCACTAAATCTGCCGACAGAGTCGCTCAGCTGAAACCAACTAAAACCAACTACAGCTCCAAGCCAGTGAGATGGAACACTCAGGAACTCAAAAACTCCAAACGTGACTGCCACCAACTCGAGGAACAATGGTGCATGACCAAAGACCCCTCTGACAGAGAAACCTACAAGGCAGCCCTCAACAACAACCACCACCACATCAAGGCAGCAAAAAGAGCAGTAATCACTGCCTGCATCAACACCACAGCTAACCACATGAAAGAACTCTTCAGAATCATCAAGGAATTCCCTAACCCGATAGCCACAGAGACCACCATCCCGTCATCCCATGAACTCTGCAACACCTTCTCAGGCTACTTTCACAGCAAGATCACCACCAAATAAAACAATTTCAACCCCCAACCCTCCACCTCCAGATTGATTGAGAGAAAATATTTGAAAGTAGAAATAAGACGGTGTATACTGTTTTTGGGTAGTAGTTCGACATGCACACCAGCAGTACCTGCCTGCAGCTCTCCCTCTCCATATGTATTCAAGTTTATCATCTGGAACCACAATCCCTCTTTCTCCAGTAGAGCTTGTTTACCAAAGCCAGCATTCATTGACTTTTCAATGTTTCATTGAAATGCTCAACCAGCCCGCTACTCTATGGGTGGTATAAGTCTGTTTTTACATACTGTAGTCTGGTTTTGCACCATATGCAAACTATTGGTTATACAAACCATCTCCACATCATCCTGCTTGCATTCATCACCATGGAGATTCCTGAAAGGCACATGCAACAGAAAATCTGCAACTGTATTTTTCATCCCAGGGACAAACTTGATTCAGGAGTTAAACTTTTGTAAGTTGAACCGCCACCTGGCTATCCTGGGTGTGACCTTACCACAAACACAGGTGCTAAAAAGATCATCTAGTGGCTTGTGATATGTGCATGTCATAATGTCTCTTTCTCAGTCATGGAGCACATTACTTCTGCTCTAGGGATGCCCGTGCTCTTGAGGTAAAAAACACCATGTCCTCTATCCCATCCTTCCTTTTCTGTAGGGGCAGGCACCCCATCTAGAACTGTTCATCTCATTAAGAATTATGCTCATGAGTTGAGTCTTAGAAGGCTTCAGTGGTCCAGCATCCACGATGCCAAGAACATGAAATTCTTTCCAACATTCATCATTCCACTCCAATACCTTGCCCTTATGAAGTGACTTACTTAGGGGCTCAGTATTTTCCACACAATGAGGTAAGAATATCGATTAGAACTCTTCTAATACTAAGAAACAGAAGGATTTAAGTTTTTCCTTACTAAGCATTCAAGATGCTTCTTCAATTTCCCTCAAGATCTTCACTTTAAGTTGAACCCCTTTTTCCGAGATGTGATGCCCCACGTAGTGCACACCTTCTCCACCAAACTTCTCAAAACTCAGGGTTAGGCAGTGCTTTTTATGATTTGCAATGCTTCATATAATCTCTCATTGTGTCGTCCCTTCTGTATGCCAGGATGTCATTTTGAAAGTACAGTAAAACTTTGCACTTGTATAGCACACTACTCACCCGTTAGTGTCTCAAGGCGCTGTATGCATACCGCTGTGGAACTGTGAAGTACCATCTCCTGGGTGAAGCCAGGCATCAAGCACTGTGAGGGCTGTTGTGGAGATTAAGCAAGCTATTGCCCAGAGTTACAGAGTGGGACCCATCAATTAGATTATGCACCGAGGCAAGAATTATCTGGTCCAAGGGAATTGAGCCCAAGACCCACCAAGGCGGGAATTGAACCCTAGTCCCGGGACAGATATCTGCATCAGGGTCTGGGCTCTAACCATTGTGCCACACTTCTCCAAATGTACAACAATGTACACACATGGTATCCTAAAACATTCATCTCTTAATCCTTTGGAACACCATCACTTCTGATGCCAGTTCAAATGGCATGTGCTTTTAGTGGAACTCACCTTCCAGTGGCACAAAGGCAGTAAGATGTTTGGAGTCTTTTCAGAGCAATACCTACAAGTATGCAGTTGATATATCAAAATACTGTCCCCTTTAAAATACTGCACATTTCATTTATGTATGTTATAGGTTAACAATCTACCCAAATATTGTGACTGAGGTTGTATAGGTCAACACAGCCACAACAACCTTAATGATTGCCCCCTTTGTGTGCAAGAACCACTGGAGAATCCATTTTGTACCTTCAATTTGTTCTATTGTTTTCTGTTTGCAAACTTCTCCAACTCATTGCTTAGTTCTTCTCTATAATGCTGTAGTACCTTACACACTTTGCGGAAAACTGAAAGAGCCCCTTCCAATAAAACGATACTGTGCTGAGAACCTTTTAACGTTCTAAAACCTTCTGAAAATACTTCAGGAAACTTGTGTACCCATTCGATCATGACAGAAACATTGATGCAACTATTACAATTTCCTTGGTACCCACTTGTTTTTGATACCACCTGATCAGGATGGTTTGGGTTGCAAATCAAATCTAACTCTCCTTGATCATCCCAACTACACAAGTTGTATGCCTCCTCGGCAACATACACAACTAAATGAATTACTGAATAGGGGAATATTACAACAAAACCTCAGCAAGAGATGTTCAAGTGCTTCCAAAACACTACCTGAGATAGAAGATGGAGACCCACAAGATCGTAATTCTTTGCAAAGATAGGATCCTAACACCTTTCTAAAGCTTACCTAATAAGGTTGGGCTTGAAGACAGATAGACATAGCATTCCATGCCGTGGTTGTCAAAAAGACAGCAATTAGACTCTGTGTCTGTTTTTCTTTTTATAAACCTTGTTGTTTTGACCACGTATTAGGACTGTGATTGCAAAAGACGTAAAGGTCAGTACAAAGAAAACATGGTGGCCATGTAAGAACCTGGGGCCATATGTACGAACACATTTTCCCATAAGGACAGAATGGGTAAAACTCTTTGCTACATCTGGCCCCTGATGTCTTAAACTGCAAGGTTTTATGGCAGAGGTAGTGCACTTTGATGTTTGATGGGACGTTTTGGGGATATGGGTAGTCAGTGTAGTTGTCTCAGGTCATTAAAAATTGCTGCACTTCTTTTTAGCCTAGCTTAATAAGGTAGTTCATGCCACAGATTTTTGTACTAACGATTATTTGTATAGAAGGTAGGAGGGTAGACCAACCAGTAAAGAGTTCCAATAGTCTAACCTTGGTATTGTAAGAGCTAGAACCAAATTATCCTTGATGATTCTGGGATGACTGGGAATACCTTCTGATGACTACTAAGTCTACTACTACAGAGTCTTTTCATTAAACAAATTCCATCAAACTCTCCTACATTTTCTATACATTTTCAACCATATGCACATATTTAAACGTTTTCAAAACATCTGGACCAATAAACGTAAAAGGTGAACCTGAGTCAACCATGGCCTGAACCTCGAGTCCATGAATGTGTCTGTCAAAATACACAGGTTTCATTTTAGTCTTACCCATCTAAGACACCTTCTCACATTTTTGCATTTCATGCTCACCACTCTCTGACACCAACACCTCAGAAACACTAGGTCAAACTAGCTGCCCTAATTTTTTTTATGCTTCCTTTTTACCAATTAAAAGCATTAAGTTAAGTGACATACTAGACCAGCACACCCTTGCAAAGTGTCCCTTTCGGTTGCAATTAAATCATGACAGTGATAAAGTAGGGCAACCCTTAGCTGAGCTGGTATAATTGTGTATGTATACATCTAAAATAGTACGTGGGTTCAATTTCCTTCCTACTGTCTAGTCCAAAAGTAGGGTTAGATAGACTCTTGTATCTTTTTCACCGTTTCCTTTGGATTTTCTTTGCGACATAGGATTGTAATGTCCTTACAATGAGGAGCATCAGACAGAAGTGATACCTATTTGAAATATATTTCAATGCTTAAAAAAAGGATAAGGCAGCTGTCAACCCTGAATTTTCTGCGGATAATAGCCTTTTTTTGAATGTTCCATTAGTTTTTTCTTTCAATTAAAAGTGACTTATTTTGCGTTTAAGTGATGATTACAGGTTGTAGTCACTGCTCTTAAGGAAGCAACAAAATTATGATTATGTTCCTCTTTGTATAAATAAATGTATGTCTTCCATGTACAACATTCTTGCATGTGAAAACCCTGTTATCTAATAGTTTAAGAGTGGTAGCATGTTCCTACATAGTTTCTACAATTATGAGGTCGCACAAGCATCTTTTTGGTTAAGTTGAATCCTGGGCTGTTTTATTAGTAATGGTTTCAAAATCGAATGCCCTTCAGAACCTAAGTTATAAATCAAAAGTGTCTTTCATGTCACTATTAATGGCTTTCAAGTAGGCTTCAAAAGCATCTTTCCACCTTGGCCAGTCTACTGGAGGAGTGCCCGCCACAGATAAAAAATTGGGGTGGACCTGCTAAATGTTCCATGTTTTGAATTTGTTAAAGTGTTTCAGAAGTGTCACATATGCGTCTTGAAATATTGAGTAGAATAAATACAGTGGTAAAAACTGATTTAGCAAGGCTAGGCTTACCGGTTGATAATATTGTGACAAGATGCAGAGTTGTTTAGATAGCGAGGTGAAAAAGACCAAAACCACAATTTACATTAGTTGAAGCTCCGAGCAGTTGCTCTTCTCGTTACAAAATACCCCGTTAATGAAACACTTGCAGGTCAGGCATTAAAATGACGTTTCACATTTAAGCAGTGTAGGTTTGACGTCATATGTCCTACACCAGCATGACAAGCCTTCCTTTGTTCGCAGTCTGCCTGACCGGTGCCTCTGAGCAGCCTCAAGAGTGTTCGACACCGTGGAGACGCAGGCGGAGGCGGGCTAAGCGATGCGATCAGTGCTGCAGAGATGCGGCTGGGGTCTAGAAATTGACAAAGTTGACAGGCAGACACAGATATTAAACTGAGCCTTGGTGGGTGAAAGGAGGCAAAGGAGCAGTAGTAGAACTGTTCCGCTGAAGAAGAAGCATCCAAGAATGCCACTGCCCAAGTCACGATACGGGTTGAAAGTCGATTGTCGGGCTGCTTGTAGCTAGTGTAAAGCGCAAGATCACGGCGGAAGACCAGTAAGTAAACTGGCTTTAATGAGAGCAAACCCTACAAGTGACCACTGGCACCTCTCCCCAGTCCAACGGTTCCCAGTGGGACCCCAGCAGCAAGCGCCTTCTTCCACATACCACTGACCACATACCACAATAAGGTACATGGAGAAGGAGTTTTCCATGTAGGGAAAAGAGATTTTGGAGCAAATACACAATATTTCATGATTTATTCATCTGTGTAAATATTATGATATGGATTATTCAAACCATTTGGCAGTCGTTCATGTCTCAGAGTCTCTCTTTGTACATCCCATAAATGTTTTAAAATTATTCCACGCATATAAGTAATCCTATGGATGTTCATTTTTGACGGTTAAACCTGAGCTTTGTTAATTTGTCCCAGACCATCTTCCAGAAGTATTTTTGTGTTGCTGAACCCTGTGAGTGGCCGGTCTTCGATGCTGCCTTCTGACGTTGTCATAAATGAACTTGCAAGAAACTCCTGTGCAGCTCCATTCTCCTTCCCCCACAAAACACATCTTCTGCTCTACCCAGCATGGAGGCCCTGACGTGCACAAACTTCAGGAGAAAAACCGCACAGAACATACCACTTAAAATAATGCTATTATGTCAACCAGTAGGCTACTGTGAAACTTGAGAAGTTATTGTTATTAATTATTATTTTTGTTACCGTTATTAATATTGATGATAAGAAGAAGAAGGAAAGAAAGAAAGAACGATGATAAGAAGAAAGAAAGAAAGAAAGAAAGAAAGAAAGAAAGAAAGAAAGAAAGAAAGAAAGAAAGAAAGAAAGAAAGAAAAACAAAGAAACAAAGAAAGAAAGAAGGAAAGACTGATTTTCCAAAATTTCGTTTTTATATGTTTCGGCACCAACGTGAAGGCTCAGCGAAGCTTTGGAGTATTGTTGTTTCCAAGTTAAATGTTCTGCATTCGATCAACTTTGGACCGAAGGCTGGATTCAATGGAGAGTTGGCTATTCACATTTCTCTGAAGTGAACGCCGAACCCACTGAGCGTTCCCATCTCATAACCTAGAAATGAAAGCCTGAGGTTGTCGATGTCGGACATTTGATTTTGCCTCCTGGTCAGACAAGATGAGATTTTCAAGGTTCTTTCCCACCACCGCCTGCTGGCTGCAGTTTCTTGGCTACAGCAGGAATGCAATAAGCAGCCATAGATGAAGCGTAGCTCGCGCTCTCTGGCTGCAGGCTGCGTGCCATGTGTACGTGTTTATTTTTTGCTCCAGGATATTGGGTGGGAATTTTCCCTCTTTCTTTAATATCTGAGAACAAGAGCCTTGCGGGCTCACTGTGGGAAGACAGTCTACAGTAGTCGTTCTTTAATCACTTGCATTATGGGAAGCAAGGAGGTTGTTTTGTGTGCAATATTGATGATACTGATAACTCAGAACGGAAACACACGTCTCTAATTAGTCACCGATCAGAATCAGACTTAAGCCAAACAAACTGTCCAGTCAATGCATCATACAATATATAGTCACCAGCAATACTTACCATGAAGAGAAAAAAGCTTGTGATACGGTTACACTTCAGTCAGTGACACAACTAATTCCTTTCCTCACAGGGCAACATGCAATCAACATTGTGATGATTTATTTTAAACAACCCATGGTGTTATTTAAATCAGCCTACACATAGGCCCTCATGATGACCCTGGCAGTGAGTGATAAAGTGGAAGTAATACGGCCAATAGGCTGGAGGTGATTACCGCCAGATTATGACCATGGCGGTGAGAACTCCGATAGACAGCAGATGTACCACTCCAACCACCAGTACGGAAACAACACTCACCATGGCAGTAGCTGCCAACAGCCAGGTGGAAGACAAAGTAGCGCCCACCATATTAAGACACATCACTCCGCCACCATTTCCGGGGTGGTACCAATGCCATCAAAACCCTGACAGAAACGCATCACTGAAGAGAAAGGACTCACCATCGGAGACACAGGGAAGAACAACACTGCCATGGAACCCGAACTGCAAGTCTTTCTGATGATCTTCTACGTAATGCTCCACCTGGAACACCAACGCCGATGAAGATGATGATGGTGAGTACAGCCGCTTAGCACACAAGGGAGGGTGGGAGGAAAAAGAGTGTGAAACACACAGACGCACAACACACACCAGACACACACACCACACGCATGTCCAACTGCACACGAAAAACAATTTTTTCCAGAAAAATGGCAGAATAATGCAAGGACAGAACTGGATGAAAATTATTGTAATCAGATCAACTTCAAAGTAACTTATTCGATTTGTCAATGAAACAGATATGTACACCTGTACACAAAAGGACACTGCCCAGTCCAATGTTCAAAGGGCCCTCATGGTCACAGGGCACAGTCTAAGGCCCAACTCGGATCCTGACCTCATCCAGATAGTACACTGCAGGGGCATCAGTTTGCAAATAGGCAGGCACCTCAGGGGTAACAAGCCCACTGGTTCTGGAGGGGGCTCCATGCCCATTGCTCTGTCCTGGGGAGCGCAAGGCCACAAACTCTCACGTGGGTGACTACCCCACTGGTTCTGGAGGGAGCAAATTGCCCATTGCTCTGTCCTGGGGAGTGCAAGGCCACAGTCTTTCAGGTGGGTAACTCATACAGCAGCCCCTGGAGAGTGGCCTACATGGCGTCCGTTGGCGGTGACGGCTGCAGTGTGGTGGTCGATGGAGGAGCCTCCTGGACTGCCTCTGCACTTTTGGATGGCTACAGTGTGGTGGTGGATGGAGGAGCCTCCTGGGCATCCTCTGCACTTTCATATGGCTGCTGTATGGTGGTGGATGGAGGAGCCTCCTAGGCCGCCTCTGCACTTTCTGATGGCTGCAATTCATCAGCCGGTGGTGGGGGCCGTGTGACAGCCGGTGGTGGTGGAGGTGTCACCCTGACAGCCTCTGCCGGAGGAGAGGGCTTCATCTCCTCCAATACATTGGGCGTGGATCCCTTCCTGCCTGGTGGTGCAGGTTCCTGCATGGCTGTTGTGGAGGTGTCTGCCAGTGAGGTGTGTGTTCTGCTTGGTGTGGTGATGCTGGTAGTGGATGTTGATGTAGTGCATGCAGGTGTGAGTGTGTGTAGCATTTCTTTTGCCACCCAAAGAGAGCTCAGAAAATTCTTACACAGAACTGCCACTGCAGCCTGAGTGAAATAATGTCCAAGTTATTTCACAGCCATTTTACACTACACTTAAGTAACTTATAAGTCACCTATATGTCTAACCCTCACTTAGTGAAAGTTAGGTGCAAAGTTACAAAGTGTGAGGGCACCCTGGCACTAGCCAAGGTGGCCCCACATTGTTCAGGGCAATTTCCCCGGACTTTGTGAGTGCGGGGACACCATTACAAGAGTGCACTACATATAGGTCAATACCTATATGTAGAGTCACAATGGTAACTCCGAACATGGCCATGTAACATGTCTAAGATCATGGAATTGTCCCCCAAGCCAAATCTGGTATTGGGGCGCCAATCCCATGCAACCCCCGGGGCTCCAGCATGGACCCCGGGTACTGCCAAACTAGCTCTCTGGGGTTTTCACTGCAGCTACTGCTGCTGCCAACCCACAGACAGGCTTCTGCCCTCGTTGGGTCTGGGCAGCCCACTCCCAGGAAGGCAGAACAAAGAATTCCCTTTGGAAATAGGTGTTGAGGGCCTGAGAGGAGTAGCCTCTCCTGGCCTCTGGGAATGCTTTGAAGGGCACAGATGGTGCCCTCCTCTGGAACCAGTCTACACCGGTTCAGGGATCCGCCAGCCCCTGCTCTGGCGCAAAACTGGACAAAGGAAAGGGGAGTGACCACTCCCCTGTCCATCATTACCTCAGGGGTGGTGCCCAGAGCTCCTCTAGTGTGTCCCAGACCTCTGTCATCTTGAATGCAGAGGTGTGAGGGCACAATGGAGGCCTCTGAGTGGCCAGTGCCAGCAGGTAATGTCAGAGACCCCACCTGATAGGTGCTTACCTGGTTAGGTGGCCAATCCTCCTCTGAGGGCTATTTAGGGTCTCGCCTGTGGGTTTCTTTTCAGATAACAAATGCAAGAGCTCACCAGAGTTCCTCTGCATCTCTCTCTTCAATTTCTGCCAAGGATCGACCGCTGACTGCTCCAGGACGCCTGCAAAACTGCAACAAAGTAGCAAGACAACTACCAGCAACATTATAGCACCTAATCCTGCCAGCTTTCTCAACTGTTTCCTGGTGGTGCATGCTCTGAGGTCTATCTGCCTTCACCCTGCACTAGAAGCCAAGAAGAAATCTCCTGTGGGTTGACGGAATTTTCCCCCTGCTAACGCAGGCACCAAACTTCTGCTTCACCAGTCCTCTGGGTCCCCTCTCATCTTGACGAGCCTGGTCCCTGGAACACAGGAGCTGGATCCCAGTGACCCCGACAGTCCAGTCGTCCTTCTGTCCAAATTTAGTGGAGGTATGTCCTTGCCTCCCCACGCCAGACAGTAATCCTGTGTACTGTGTGAACTGCAACTGGTAGGGCCTCTGTGCACTTTTGCAAGGAATCCTTCATGCACAGCATAGCCCAGGTCCCCAGCACTCCATCCTGCATTGCTCAACTTGCTGAGTTGACCACCGACTTCGTGGGACCCTCTTTTGTTGTGTTGAGATGTCTGCCATGCTCAGATTTCTTGAATGCCTGTTCAAGTGCTTCTGCGGGTGCTGCCTGCTTCTGCATGGGCTCTCTGTGCTGCTGAGCCCCCCCCCCCCCATCTCCTCCTCCAAGGGGCAACTTCCTGGTCCTTCCTGGGCCCAAACAGCACCCATTTTCTTCAACCACGACTCTTGAAGCTAGCAAGGCTTGTTTGCGGTCTTTCTGCGTGGAAACAACTCTGCATCCTCCAGTGTGCCGTGGGACATCTTCGGACCAAAGGAGAAGTTCCTGTAATCTTCTGTTGTCGCAGAATCTTTAGCATCTTCCACTCGGAGGCAGCCCTTTTGCACCTTCATCCGGGGTTTAGGGGCTCCTGCCCGCCCGGAAAATTGCGTGACTCTTGGAATTGGTCCCCTTCCTTTGCAGGTACTCAGGTCCAATAATCCGTCTTCAGTGCTTTGCAGTCAGTAGTTGCCTTTGCAGAATCCCCTATCTCGACTTTACTGTCTTTCTGAGATAGTAGAGTAACTCTACTCCTACTTTTCAGGGTCTTGGGGTTGGGTATCTTGGACACCCTTAGTGTTTTCTTACACTCCTAGCGACCCTCTACACACTACACTAGGCCTGAGGTCCCTTCGTGGTTTGCATTTCACTTTTGGGGTATATGGTTTGCGGTGCCCCTAGGCCTATTGTGTCCTATTGCATCCTATTGTATTCTTCAGTGTTTGCACTACTTTTCTAACTGTTTACTTATCTGATTTTGGTTTATGTGTATATTTTGTGTATTTTACTTACCTCCTAAGGGAGTATATCCTCTGAGATACTTTTGGCATATTGTCACTAAAATAAAGTACCTTTATTTTTAGTAACTCTGAGTATTGTGTTTCTTATGATATAGTGCTATATGATACAAGTGGTATAGTAGGAGCTTTTCATGTCTCCTAGTTCAGCCTAAGCTGCTCTGCTTAAGCTACCTCTATCAGCCTAAGCTGCTAGATCACTACTAATCTACTAATAAGGGATAATTGGACCTGGCACAAGGTGTAAGTACCATCAGGTACCCACTATAAGCCAGGCCAGCCTCCTACAGTGTGGACATGACTGTGAGCGAGGTCATGGAGGAGTAGGAGGGGGAGACAGTAGAGGCAGTGGATGTTGTTGTGTCTGCAACTGTATGGTGTTTGCATGATTGCTTGTGGGATAAAGTGTGGTGTGCCGCTCTTGGGTGTTGTCTTGTGTGCATGCTCGTCTGTATGTGTGCCTTGTAGGAAGGTAGCCTCTTTCTTGCCTTGTTACCCCCACTTTTGGCCTGTTTGTGAGTATATGTCAGGGTGTTTTTAGTGTCTCACTGGGATCCTGCTAGTCAGGGCCCAGTGCTCATAGTGAAAACCCTATGTTGTCAGTATGTTTGTTATGTGTCACTGGGATCCTGCTAGCCAGGACCTCAGTGCTCATACGTTTGTGGCCTATATGTGTTCCCTGTGTGGTGCCTAACTGTATCACTGAGGCTCTGCTAACCAGAACCTCAGTGTTTATGCTCTCTCTTTGCTTTAAAATTGTCACTGCAGGCTAGTGACTAATTTTACCAATTCTCACTGGCACACTGGAACACCCTTATAATTCCCTTGTATATGGAACCTAGGTACCCAGGGTATTTCGGTTCCAGGAGATCCCTATGGCCTGCAGCATTTCTTTTGCCACCCATAGGGAGCTCAGACAATTCTTACACAGGACTGCCACTGCAGCCTGAGTGAAATAACATCCACGTTATTTCACAGCCATTTTACACTGCACATAAGTAACTTATAAGTCACCTATATATGTCTAACCCTCACTTGGTGAAGGTTAGGTGCCAAGTTACTTAGTGTGTGGGCACCCTGGCACTAGCCAAGGTGCCCCCACATTGTTCAGGGCAAATTCCTCGAACTTTGTGAGTGCGGGGACACCATTACACGTGTGCACTATACATAGGTCACTACCTATGTATAGGGTCACAATGGTAACTCCGAACATGGCCATGTAACATGTCTAAGATCATGGAATTGTCACCCCAATACCACTCTGGTGTTGGGGGGGACAATTCCATGATCCCCCGGGTCTCTAGCACAGAACCGGGTTACTGCCAAACTGCCTTTACGGGGTTTCCACTGCAGCTGCTGCTGCTGTCAACCCCTCAGACAGGTTTCTGCCCCACTGGGGTCTGGGAAGCCCAGTCCCAGGAAGGCAGAACAAAGGATTTCCTCTGAGAGAGGGTGTTACACCCTCTCCGTTTGGAAATAGGTGTGAAGGGCTGGGGAGGAGTAGCCTCCCCCAGCCTCTGGAAATGCCTTGATGGGCACAGATGGTGCCCATCTCCGCATAAGCAAGTCTACACTGGTTCAGGGATCCCCCAGCCCTGCTCTGGCGTGAAACTGGACAAAGGAAAGGGGAGTGACCACTCCCCTGACCAGTACCTCCCAGGGGAGGTGCCCAGAGCTCCTCCAGTGTGTCCCAGACCTCTGCCATCTTGGATTCAGAGGTGTTGGGGGCATACTGGACTGCTCTGAGTGGCCAGTGCCAGCAGGTGACATCAGAGAGCCCCTCTGATAGGTTCTTACCTCTCTTGGTAGCCAAACCTCCTTTCTTGGTAGTCAAACCTCCTTTTCTGGCTATTTAGGGTCTCTCCTCTGGGGTATTATTCAGATAACAAATGCAAGAGCTCACCAGAGTTCCTCTGCACTTCTCTCTTCGACTTCTGCCAAGGATCGACCGCTGACTGCCCCAGGACGCCTGCAAAACTGCAACAAAGTAGCAAGATGACTACCAGCAACATTGTAGCACCTCATCCTACTGGCTTTCTCAACTGTTTCCTAGTGGTGCCTGCTCTGAGGGCTGTCTGCCTTCACCCTGCACTGGAAGCCAAGAAGAAATCTCCTGTGGGTCGGCGGAATCTTCCTCCTGCTAACGCAGGCACCAAAAGACTGCATCACCGGTCCTCTGGGTCCCCTCTCATCCTGACGAGCATGGTCCCTGGAACACAGGAGCTAGATCCAAGTGACCCCCACAGTCCAGTGATCCTTCAGTCCAAGTTTGGTGGAGGTAAGTCCTTGCCTTCCCACGATAGACTGCAAACCTGTGTACTGCGTGATTTGCAGCTGCTCTGGCTTCTGTGCACTTCTCCAAGGATTCCTTCATGCACAGCCTAGCCTGGGTCTCCAGCACTCCATCCTGCAGTGCTCAACCCTCTGAGTTGGACTCCGACATCGTGGAACCCTCCTTTTGTGACTCCGGTTACACCAATCTTCTAAGTACCTGCTCCGGTACTTCTGCGGGTGCTGCCTGCTTCTGCAGAGGCTCTCTAAGTTGCTGAGCACCCCCTCTGTCTCCTCCCCCAAGGGGCGACATCCTGGTCCTTCCTGGTCCCCAGCAGTACCCAAAAACCTCCACTGCGACCCTTGCAGCTAGCAAGGCTTGTTTGTGGTATTTCTGCGTTAAAACACTTCTGCAACATCCAGCACACTATCAGACATCTTCCATCCAAAGGAGAAGTTCCTAGCCCTTTTCGTTGTTGCAGAATCTTTGGCTTCTTCCACCTGGAGGCCGCCCTTTTGCAACTTCATCCGGGGTTTCCTGGGCTCCTGCCTCCCCTGGACACTATCGTGACTATTGGACTTGGTCCCCTTGCCTTGCAGGTCCTCATGTCCAGGAATCCGTCTTCAGTGTTTTGCTGGTGCTTGTGGTTCTTGCAGAATCCCCCTATCACGACTATTGTCTCTTTCTGGGGTTGAAGGGTAACTTTACTCCTACTTTTCAGGGTCTTGGGGTGGGGTATTTTGGACACCCTTACTGTTTTCCTACAGTCCCAGCGACCCTCTACAAGCTCCCATAGGTCTGGGGTCCATTCGTGATTCGCATTCCACTTTTGGAGTCTATGGTTTGTGTTGCCCCTAGACCTATGTTCACCTATTGCATCCTATTGTGATTCTACATTGTTTGCACTACTTTTCTTACTGTTACTTACCTGTTTTGGGTTTGTGTACATATAACTTGTGTATATTACTTACCTTCTAACTGAGGGTACTAACTGAGATACTTTTCGCATTTTGTCATATAAATAAAGTACCTTTCTTTTTAGTAACTCTGAGTATTGTGTTTTCTTATGATATTGTGCTATATGAAATAAGTGGTATAGTAGGAGCTGTGCATTTCTCCTAGTTCAGCCTAAGCTGCTTTGCCATAGCTACCTTCTATCAGCCTAAGCTGCTAGAAACACCTCTATTCTACTAATAAGGGATAACTGGACCTGGCACAGGGTGTAAGTACCACAAGGCACCCACTATACGCCAGGCCAGCCTCCTACATGCCTGGAATGGGTTGGGGTTGAGGAGAATGTGACTGGGAAGTGGAAGGTGGAGGGGGAACAGTAGAAACAGGGACAATGGCTGACATCAGAGAGGAGGCCAGAGCCTGAATCTATCTCTGTTGGGCCGCCAATCCACTGTGAATGCCCTCCCGGAATGCATTGCATTGCTGCATCTGGGATGCCAGCCCCTGGATGGCATTCACAATGGTTGACTGCCCTACAGGGATGGATCTCAGGAGGTCAATAGCCTCCTCACTCAAGGCAGCAGGGATCCCTTTGGCAGGGCCAGAGGTGCCTGGGACGAAGGAGATGTCCACCCTCCTGGGTGAGCGGGCACGGGAAGCTCTCTGAGTGGCTGCTGGGAGGGCGGTGCTGGTACGGGGGTGTCAGATGTACCTGCAGCTGGGGTGGTCACCGAGGTGTCTGCCACCACCAGGGAGCTCCCATCAGAGGAGGTATCTGAGTCTGTGTTGTCTCCTCCAGTCTCCACCGTGGTGCTCCCTTCTCCCTCCGTTCCACTGGTTCACTCGACGTTGGTGGACTTTGCCTCCTGGGTCCTGTGGGATGCAGTTAACTCTGTTGCTGGTCCCCCTGCTTCCCTGACAGATGACGCTAATGCACTCATGGACAGGATGACAAAACAAGAAAGGGGGAGAGGGACAAAGGATACACTGGGTCAATGACTGCACCAACACCACAGTTGGCATACACATCACCGTCACACACAGGGTACAGGTTTAAGGACTATGCATTGCACTACCAGTGAAATGGCTAGTCACTAAGGCAAGATGAGGAGCACACCCCACGAAATGCAGCACTCCTAGGACCCACGATGTCCTGGCTAAAAGGACTGCTAACAAGCTAGGTTACCTGTGTTTGCCATACACCCATTACCCTTCAGATGACCCATGCTTCAATGTCTGGTCTGACCTTAGGGACACCCACTGACACACACCCACAACCCAGATACCACCCCACCAGCCAAAATAGCACCCATCCAGCTCAGGGTAGGCCACCACCAGTATGCGGGCCATCAGGGGGATCAGGGTCCGACAATCACCCCTTCCTCATTGGGAGGCCATCCCCAGCTGGGCCTCCGCAATCTTCCATGCCCAGCGTCTCAGATCCTCCCAACATTTCCGACAGTGAGTGCTCCGCCTGCCATAGACCCGAAGGGTCCGCACGTCCATGGCCATGGCACGCCATATTCCCTTCTTTTGATGGGCACTGACCTGCAAAGGCAATACAGCCAGGAAAACACTATTAAACAAACAGTCCAGTCTGTCACAGAAATGGCCCACCATACCCGTCACCATTGGCACACACATAGGCCAGTGCACAACATGTACACAACCAACAGACAATGCTTTCACACACATCTCCATGCATCCTTTCCACATGCATCGTGACCAAAGTGTACTCACCTGTTCGTCTGGAGGCCCATTCAGCTGTCCGTACTGGGTTAGTACCCCATCCAGCAAGTGCTCCAACTCCGCGGAAGTGAAGGCAGGGGCCGTTTCCCCGGTCACACAGGCCATGGTAGGTTCCAGACACAGATCCCAGCAGCACAGGTCTTCTCCTGCTGAAGGTCAGGAAACAAGTGAGGACCGAAATAGAAAATGGCGATCACGTCCGCAACAGTGTACACCGTCACCACCGGCGTACATTCCCATTGGCCACTGTACTCCAAAAAGCCCCATATTATGCAATGAGGAATTGCACGGCGGTGCAAGACCGCCTTCACAACGACGCCCAACATCGGCGGAGTTACCTCACTTCCACCTGTTCCTACATACAGGGCAGGCGGTCGCCGTTTCAGGGGGGAGGAAACAGGCATATCGACAATTACTGCGTCACAGATTAGATTGGCACATACTTTGCCATTAACACTGTCCCAATACATAAGTGCACCATGTGGACTGCTGTTGTGGTTTTGTTGTTCAAATTGTGACAGCCTCCTCACTCTTGTGTCCCTTAGATACTACCACTGCGGAGAAATAGGAGGTGTAGACACACCCCTGTGTACAGACTGTTAAAAATGGGGTCTTTGGTTGACAGTCAGGTTACCCCCTGATCAAGCAAGGACCCTCACTCTAGTCAGGGTAAAAGAGAATCACCTTCAGCTAACCCCTGCTTGCCCCCTTGGTAGCTGGGCAGAGCAGAAGGCTTAACTTCAGAGTGCTAGGTGTAAAGTATTTGTACCAACACATACATTAACTTAATGAAAAAACACTACAAAATGACACAACAAAGGTTTAGAAAAATAGAGAATATTTATCTAAACAAAATTAGACCAAAACAACAAAAATCCACAATACACAAGTCATTTATGAATTTTTAAAGATTAAATTAAAAAATAGCGCTTAGAAACACAAAATGCTTTGATGAGGTGTTACCACGGCGTTGTGACGGAGTCGTTCCCAACAATCTGACACCAACGGCACCGGCCATGGAGTCACGCGGACCCCCAGGTACAGTACCTTGGTGAAGAATGAAAACAAGCCGATGCACAAAGTCGGGGATGGTGGCGTCAGTGCGAAACGTCGAATAACAACGTGGTGCGGCGACTTCCACGGAGACGCGGAATTCGGCGGGCTGCAGCGGTGTAGGGCCTGCGAAGGTCGTTGCGTTCCAGCGAAGATCACGGAGTAGGTTGCAGGCGGCGTCACCGGATTCAGCAGCGGTAACAGTCCGAAGACGTCCGAATTCGATTTACTTTGATTTTCACCAGCTTTTCCTTTCAAGGGCCCAGGGACGGGATAGGGCACCACTTGTCAGGGCAGGAGTCTCAGCAGAGAGTCCAAGTGCTGGTAAGGGAAGTCTTTGATGGCCGTGAGAGTTCAGAACAGGGGGCAAGCTCAGTCCAAGCCCTTGAAGAGTTCTTTTCAAGTAGGAATATACCACAAAGTCCAGTCTTTGTCCCCGTGCACAGGCAGAAGCAGCAACTTCAGGATATCTCCACAAAGCACAGTCACAGGCAGGGCAGCACTTCTCCTCAGCTCTTCAGCTCTTCTCTAGGCAGAGGTTCCTCTTGATGTCCAGAAGTGATCTAAAGTCTGTGGTTTTGGGTGCCCTTTTGATACCCAATTTCTCCTTTGAAGTAGGCCTACTTCAAAGCAAAGTCTCTCCTGAATGTGAAATCCTGCCTGGCCCAGGCCAGGCCCCAGACACACACCAGGGGGTTAGAGACTGCATTGTGTGAGGACAGGCACAGCCCTTTCAGGTGTAAGTGACCACCCCTCCACTCCCTCCTAGCACAGATGGCTCATCAGGATATGCAGGCAACACCCTAGCTCCCTTTGTGTCACTGTCTACTGTGAGGTGCAACCAGCCCAACTGTCAAACTGACCCAGACAGGGAATCCATAAACAGGCAGAGTCACAGAAATGGTATAAGCAAGAAAATGCTCACTTTCTAAAAGTGGCATTTTCAAACACACAATCTTAAAATCAACTTTACTTAAAGATGTATTTTTAAATTGTGACCTCAGAGACCCCAAACTCCACATGTCCATCTGCACCCAAAGGGAATCTACACTTTAATCCGATTTAAAGGTATCCCCCATGTTAACCTATGAGAGGGACAGGCCTTGCATCAGTGAAAAACAAATTTAGCAATATTTCACTGTCAGGACATATAAAACATATTACTATGGCCCTCATTCTGACCCTGGCGGTTTGAAACCGCCAGGGCAGAGGGCCGCGGAAGCACCACCAACAGGCTGGCGGTGCTTCATGGGCAATTCTGACCGCGGCGGTAAAGCCGCGGTCAGAAAAGGGCAACCGGCGGTTTCCCGCCGGTTTACCCCTGGCCCAGGGAATCCTCCATGGCGGTGCTGCTTGCAGCGCCGCCATGGGGATTCCGACCCCCTTCCCGCCAGCCTGACCTGGCGGTTTACACTGCCAGGAAGAGGCTGGCGGGAACGGGTGTCGTGGGGCCCCTGGGGGCCCCTGCACTGCCCATGCCACTGGCAAGGGCAGTGCAGGGGCCCCCTAACAGGGCCCCATAATGATTTTCAGTATCTGCTTTGCAGACACTGAAAATCGCGACGGGTGCAACTGCACTCGTCGCACCCCTGCAAATCCGCCGGCTCCATTCGGAGCCGGCTTCCTCTTTGCAGGGGCTTTCCCGCTGGGCCGGCGGGCGATCTTCTTGTGCAAGTGCTATCAGTGCTCCATTTCCTGGCAACAGGTTCTTTTCAAGTGACAGTAGGCTTGGCAGCAGAAATGTCACAGCCAATGTTCTCAATCGTGCTGGCAAGAGTGTTGTCTGCCCTTATAAAACACATGTGCAGATACATTGCTTTGCCCCAGTTGGAAGATTTGGCCACTGTGAAGGCCGGATTCTATGCAATTGGACATATCACCAATATTGTTGGGGCGATTGATGGTACACATATTGCATTTGTCCCCCCCACCAGAATGAACAGGTGTACAGGAATCGTAAGAGTGTCCACTCACTGAATGTGCAGTTGGTGTGCCTGGCGGACCAGTACATCTCCCACATCAAAGCTAAGTATCCTGGGTCGGTGCATGATGTCTTTGTCCTGAGGAATAGCAGCATCCCAAATGTGATGGCACAACTACAGAGGCACAGTGTGTGGCTAATAGATGAGCCCTGGTCCCCACCCACTGTATGTTAGTGTATGCCTCTGGTGTTGAGCCCACAGGATTGTGTGTGGCTAAATGTTGTCCCTCAATAGTTGCAATTGACTCTGGCTACTCAAACCTATTGTGGCTGCTGACCTCTATGAGGAATGCCAGGACAAGGGCTGAAGAATGTTATAATGAGGCACATGGGCAAACCAGACAGATCATCGAAAGGACCTTCAGCCTCCTGAAGGCCAGGTCCAGGTGCTTCAATCTGACAGGTGGATCCCTGTGCTACTCACCTGAGAAGGTCTGCCAGATAGTCGTGGCATGCTGCATGTTGCACAACGTGGCCCTCAGGTGCCATGTGCCTTTTCTGCAGGAGCAGGAGACAGGAAATGCTCCTGTGGCTGCAGTAGACCCTGATGACAGTGAGGATGAAGAGGCTGAGGATGAGGATGAGGACAACAGAACATCAGTTATACATCAGCACTTCCAATGACACACAGGTGAGACAGTGCGACTACACATTTCTATGACTATTGGTGTATTCTATGTGGCTGTGGCATTAACTTCCTTTTACCTCTACTTACTGTCACCTATGGTTTATCATTTTACAGATGTTTGTGCTATGACAACTGTGTACTGATGTGCTGACTACAGCCAGCTACAGGTCATTATTTCCATGCTCTCACAATGTACAGTTCATTTGCAATGGATGTAAATGTTTCCATAAACACAGGTTTTCAACACATGACATACAAGTGGTGTGAGTTGTGTTCAAGGGCATTTATTTTAGTGCTAACAAATTGAGGGAAAAGTGCAATGGAATGGGGTGATGATGGAGGAAAGTCCAGGGTATTTTTCCAGTCTTTTTGTAGCACGGGTGCAGTGTCCAAGTGGCCAGAGAAAGGGGAGCAACGGCAGTTCAAGGTGGACAAGGTGACTGAGTGGGACACAAGGGGGACAATCAGGAGAGTCTCATTTCCTGGCGGTGGTCTTGGCAAGTGTCTGTGGCTTCTGTCTGGGATGCAGGGAATGTTTGCAGGTGATTCACCTTCTGTAGGGGGAGGCATGCTAGTGGCCTGTGTGTCCTGTGGCAGGGCCTCCTGCCCAGTAGTGGCGGCAGAAGTGGAGGGCTGGTCAATGAACAGGCTAGTGGTAGGGGCCCGCTGTTGTGCTGTTGCCTCCCTCATGATGTTGGCCATGTCTGCCAGCACCCCTGCTATGGAGATCAGTGTGGTGTTTATGGCCTGCAAGTCCTCCCTGATCCCCTGATACTGTCCCTCCTGCAGCTGCCTCTTCTCCTGCACGTTGTCAAGGATCTGGCCTACCGTGTCCTGGGAATGTTGGTAGGCTCCCAGGATCTCGGAGCGTGCCTCCTGGAGGGTGGGTTCCCTGGTCCTGTCCTCCACCTGGCGCACAGTAGTCCTCTCAGTGTCCCTGTTGGCCTATGCCTCTGTCCCCTGAATGGTGTGGCCACTGCCACTGACCCCAGGTCCCCGATTGTCTTGGGTATGAGGTGTGGACTGGGGTCCCTGTACAGGTGGGCACACTGCTGATTAATATGTCCTGGGAACAGAGGTGTGGGTGCTGTGGTATTGTTTCCTGATGGGAGAGGCTCTGTGGTGGTCTGTGAGTGGGCTTGGGTGACCGGCTGACCAGTGGTCCCTGATGGGCCAGGTAGGTCGTCCAGGTCCAGAAGTCCAGTGTTACTATCATCACTAGGGGCATCTTCTGTTGGGGGACTAGGTAGTTGTGGCACCTCCTCTCCACTGACATTGGCTGGGGTACCTGTGGGGATGTAAGTGATGTATTATGCTTCATGTGTATGACATTTGTAGAACCCTGGCTTCCCCTCTATCGTTGATGTTGCCCTGCCACCTTTTGCTTGTGTATAGTGATGTATTGTGGGATTGTTAGTTTCCCTATGCTGTGCATGCTTTAGCGATGGGTGTCCATGCAGGGCTGAGAGGGATGTCCATGCATTGGGGTAGCATGCAGGGCTTGGCATTGGGGTTAGTCAGATGTGTAGGTGCAGTGTGTGGGATGGAGTGGAGTGATGGGAGTGAGGGTGAAGGTGTGAGATGGCATGCAGATATGGGGGTGATAAGTAGTAAATATTGACTTACCAGTGTCCAGTCCTCGAGCTACTCCAGCAAGTCCCTCAGGATGCAGTATTTCTAGTACTTGCTTGTCCCATGCTGTGAGCTGTAGGGGAGGGGGTGGGGGTCCAACGCCAGTCCTCCTTATGGCGAGCTGGTGCCTTGCTGCAATGGAACTTACCTTCAACCGTAGGTCATTCCACCTCTTTCTGGTATTGTCCCTTGTTCTTGGATGCTGTCCCACGGTGTTCACCCTGTCCACGATCCTCTGTCATAGCACCATCTTCCTTGCAATGGATATCTGCTGTACCTGTGCTCCAAACAGCTGTGGCTCTACCCTGACAATTTCCTCCACCATGACCCTTAACTCCTCCTCAGTGAAACGGGGTGCCTATGTGGTGCCATGGGTGTTGCGTGGTGTGTGTTGGTGAGAGTGTGTTAAGTAGTGTGGCGGTGTGTGTAATGTGGGGTGTGTGAGGGGTGTATGGGTGTAAGTGGTGTGTGTCTAGTTGTCTAAAGGGTCTTGGTGTCAGTCTTGTGGCAATGATTTATAATCGTTAAGGGTTGTGGGTATTGTTGGTGTGTGTTTTATAGTGGTGTGGGTGTGTGAGTGTGGTGTGTGTATGGGTGTCAGGTGTGTGTTTTTGGTATTGACCAATGTAGTGTTGTTTTGTATGTGGTTGCCCATTCTAAGCTCAGCGGTATGTACTGCCAATGGTTTACTGCCGTTAAAAGTCCGCCATGGTGATTCGTGGGTGATAATGTGGTGGGCGTTGTTTTGATGGCGTAACAGTATGGGTTTTGGAACTTTCAGTTTAGCACTGACCTTTGGGCTGGCTGATTTGTGTATGTGGCTGTATTCTGTCGGATTGGTGTGTGTCCGCCACAGCAGCAATATGTTGTTGGCCGTCAGCGTGGCGGAAGGTGGCATTTACCGCCAATGTCATAATGAGGGCCAAAATGTTCATCCATTCTACACAATTAGGTGTGCAGCATTGAGGTTCTCTTTAGTGAGACCATGTGTGCCATTTCAGTGATCAAGATTTTTTGCAACATCTTCTTTTTTGGTCCAGAAATAGGATGGCTTACCCATCTGCAAAGCCTACATTTAAGGAAGCATCAGCTGATGTTGATTTAGGGACCAATGAACAAAGTCATTTTTGGCAATTGTTGGCTAATAACCTATGTTTGACTCCATTTATGAAGTGCCATCTTAAGGATTCATGGGGCCTTGAGTAGGATATGTTTTGCGGGCCGCTGCTCATTATAATTTTTATTTTATTAGGCATTGTCAGCTAATTCAAGCTCTCGTGAAAACAAATACCTTAATCATACAGAAGTTGTGGTTCAAAAAACAGTATATGGCATAGGATGCCTGGTCTGTGAATTGGCCTGTTTGAGACAGGGAAATTGCTTTGTACATGTGGCCCAAAATACCTATCTCCTCCCCTTTAACCCCTTCGCTGCCAGGCCTTTTCCCCCTCCTGTGCCAAGCCTTTTTTTGGCTATTTGGAGCAGTTTGCGCTAGGCCCTCATAACTTTTTGTTCACATAAGCTACCCACGCCAAATTTGCGTCCTTTTTTTCCAACATCTTAGGGATTCTAGAGGTACCCAGACTTTGTGGGTTCCCCAGAAGGAGGCCAAGAAATTAGCCAAAAAACAGTGAAAATTTTGTTTTTTTCAAAACAAATTGAAACATGGGCTGCAGAAGAAGGCTTGTGATTTTTTCCCTGAAAAGGGCATCAACAAAGGGTTTGCGGTGATAAAATCACCTGCTTCCCAGCTTTCAGGAAAAGGCAGACTTGAATCAGAAAACCCAATTTTTCAACACAATTTTGGCATTTTACTGGGACATACCCCATTTTTACGATTTTTTGTGTTTTCAGCCTCCTTCCAGTCAGTGACAGAAATGGGCATGAAACCAACGCTGGATCCCAGAAACCGCAACATTTCTGAAAAGTAGACAAAATTCTGAATTCAGCAAGGGGTAATTTGTGTAGATCCTACAAGGGTTTCCTACAGAAAATAACAACTGAAAAAGAAAAATATTGAAATTGAGGTGAAAAAAACATCACTTTTTCTCTACATTTTACTCTGTAACTTTTACCTGCAATGTCAGATTTTTGAAAGCAATATACTGTTACGTCTGCTGGACTCTTCTGGTTGCGGGGATATATAGGGCTTGTAGGTTCATCAAGAACTCTAGGTACCCAGAGCCAATAAATGACCTGCACCCTGCAGTGGGTTTTCATTCTATGCCGGGTATACAGCAATTCATTTGCTGAAATATAAAGAGTAAAAAATAGCTATCAAGAAAACCTTTGTATTTCCAAAATGGGCACAAGATAAGGTGTTGAGAAGCAGTGGTTATTTGCACATCTCTGAATTCCGGGGTGCCCATACTAGCATGTGAATTACAGGGCATTTCTCAAATAGATGTCTTTTTTACACACTGTCTTACATTTGGGAGGGAAAAATGTAGAGAAATACAAGGGGCAATAACACTTGTTTTGCTATTCTATGTTCCCCCAAGTCTCCCGATAAAAATGATACCTCACTTGTGTGGGTAGGCCTAGCGCCCGCGACAGGATATGCCCCAAAACACAACGTGGACACATCACAGAAAACAGAGCTGTTTTTAGCAAAGTGACTACCTGTAGATTTTGGCCTCTAGCTCAGCCGCCACCTAGGGAAACCTACCAAACCTGTGCATTTCTGAAAACTAGAGACCTAGGGGAATCCAAGATGGGGTGACTTGTGGGGCTCGGACCAGGTTCTGTTACCCAGAATCCTTTGCAAACCTCAAAATGTGGCTAAAAAAACACATGTTCCTCACATTTCTGTGGCAGAAAGTTCTGGAATCTGAGAGGAGCCACAAATTTCCTTCCACCCAGCGTTCCCCCACGTCTCCCGATAAAAATGATACCTCACTTGTGTGGGTAGGCCTAGCGCCCGCGACAGGAAACGCCCCAAAGCGCAACGTGGACACATCCAAATTTGTGAAGGAAAACAGGGGTGTTTTTTGCAAAGTGCCTACCTGTAGATTTTGGCCTGTAGCTCAGCCGCCACCTAGGGAAACCTACCAAACCTGTGCATTTCTGAAAACTAGAGACCTAGGGGAATCCAAGATGGGGTGACTTGTGTGGCTCGGACCAGGTTCTGTTACCCAGAATCCTTTGCAAACCTCAAAATTTGGCTAAAAAAACACATGTTCCTCACATTTCTGTGGCAGAAAGTTCTGGAATCTGAGAGGAGCCACGAATTTCCTTCCACCCAGCGTTCCCCCACGTCTCCCGATAAAAATGATACCTCACTTGTGTGGGTAGGCCTAGCGCCTGTGACAGGAAATGCCCCAAAGCGCAACGTGGACACATCCAAATTTGTGACGGAAAACAGAGGTGTTTTTTGCAAAGTGCCTACCTGTAGATTTTGGCCTGTAGCTCAGCCGCCACCTAGGGAAACCTACCAAACCTGTGCATTTCTGAAAACTAGAGACCTAGGGGAATCGAAGATGGGGTGACTTGTGTGGTTCGGACCAGGTTCTGTTACCCAGAATCCTTTGCAAACCTCAAAATTTGGCTAAAAAAACACATGTTCCTAACATTTCTGTGGCAGAAAGTTCTGGAATCTGAGAGGAGCCACAAATTTCCTTCCACCCAGCGTTCCCCCACGTCTCCCGATAAAAATGATACCTCACTTGTGTGGGTAGGCCTAGCGCCCGCGACAGGAAACGCCCCAAAGCGCAACGTGGACACATCCAAATTTGTGAAGGAAAACAGAGGTGTTTTTTGCAAAGTGCCTACCTGTAGATTTTGGCCTGTAGCTCAGCCGCCACCTAGGGAAACCTACCAAACCTGTGTATTTCTGAAAACTAGAGACCTAGGGGAATTCAAGGTTGGGTGACTTGTGTGGCTCGGACCAGGTTCTGTTACCCAGAATCCTTTGCAAACCTCAAAATTTGGCTAAAAAAACACATGTTCCTAACATTTCTGTGGCAGAAAGTTCTGGAATCTGAGAGGAGCCACAAATTTCCTTCCACCCAGCGTTCCCCCACGTCTCCCGATAAAAATGATACCTCACTTATGTGGGTAGGCCTAGCGGCCGCGACAGGAAACGCCCTAAAGCGCAACGTGGACACATCCAAATTTGTGAAGGAAAACAGAGGTGTTTTTTGCAAAGTGACTACCTGTAGATTTTGGCCTGTAGCTCAGCCGCCACCTAGGGAAACCTACCAAACCTGTGCATTTCTGAAAACTAGAGACCTAGGGGAATTCAAGGTGGGGTGACTTGTGTGGCTCGGACCAGGTTCTGTTACCCAGAATCCTTTGCAAACCTCAAAATTTGGCTAAAAAAACACATGTTCCTAACATTTCTGTGGCAGAAAGTTCTGGAATCTGAGAGGAGCCACAAATTTCCTTCCACCCAGCGTTCCACCACGTCTCCCGTTAAAAATGAAACCTCACTTGTGTGGGTAGGCCTAGCGCCTGCGACAGGAAACGCCCCAAAGCGCAACGTGGACACATCCAAATTTGTGACGGAAAACAGAGGTGTTTTTTGCAAAGTGCCTACCTGTAGATTTTGGCCTGTAGCTCAGCCGCCACCTAGGGAAACCTGCCAAACCTGTGCATTTCTGAAAACTAGAGACCTAGGGGAATCCAAGATGGGGTGACTTGTGTGGCTCGGACCAGGTTCTGTTACCCAGAATCCTTTGCAAACCTCAAAATTTGGCTAAAAAAACACATGTTCCTAACATTTCTGTGGCAGAAAGTTCTGGAATCTGAGAGGAGCCACAAATTTCCTTCCACCCAGCGTTCCCCCACGTCTCCCGATAAAAATGATACCTCACTTGTGTGGGTAGGCCTAGCGGCCGCGACAGGAAACGCCCCAAAGCGCAACGTGGACACATCCAAATTTGTGAAGGAAAACAGAGGTGTTTTTTGCAAAGTGCCTACCTGTAGATTTTGGCCTGTAGCTCAGCCGCCACCTAGGGAAACCTACCAAACCTGTGTATTTCTGAAAACTAGAGACCTAGGGGAATTCAAGGTTGGGTGACTTGTGTGGCTCGGACCAGGTTCTGTTACCCAGAATCCTTTGCAAACCTCAAAATTTGGCTAAAAAAACACATGTTCCTAACATTTCTGTGGCAGAAAGTTCTGGAATCTGAGAGGAGCCATGAATTTCCTTCCACCCAGCGTTCCCCCACGTCTCCCGATAAAAATGATACCTCACTTGTGTGGGTAGGCCTAGCGCCCGCGACAGGAAACGCCCCAAAGCGCAACGTGGACACATCCAAATTTGTGAAGGAAAACAGAGGTGTTTTTTGCAAAGTGCCTACCTGTAGATTTTGGCCTGTAGCTCAGCCGCCACCTAGGGAAACCTGCCAAACCTGTGCATTTCTGAAAACTAGAGACCGAGGGGAATCCAAGATGGGGTGACTTGTGTGGCTCGGACCAGGTTCTGTTACCCAGAATCCTTTGCAAATCTCAAAATTTGGCTAAAAAAACACATGTTCCTCACATTTCTGTGGCAGAAAGTTCTGGAATCTGAGAGGAGCCACAAATTTCCTTCCACCCAGCGTTCCCCCACGTCTCCTGATAAAAATGATACCTCACTTGTGTGGGTAGGCCTAGCGCCCGCGACAGGAAACGCCCCAAAGCGCAACGTGGACACATCCAAATTTGTGAAGGAAAACAGAGGTGTTTTTTGCAAAGTGCCTACCTGTAGATTTTGGCTTGTAGCTCAGCCGCCACCTAGGGAAACCTACCAAACCTGTGCATTTCTGAAAACTAGAGACCTAGGGGAATCCAAGATGGGGTGACTTGTGTGGCTCGGACCAGGTTCTGTTACGCAGAATCCTTTGCAAACCTCAAAATTTGGCTAAAAAAACACATGTTCCTCACATTTCTGTGGCAGAAAGTTCTGGAATCTGAGAGGAGCCACGAATTTCCTTCCACCCAGCGTTGCCCCACATCTCCCGATAAAAATGATACCTCACTTGTGTGCGTAGGCCTAGCGCCCGTGACAGGAAATTCCCCAAAGCGCAACGTGGACACAGCCAAATTTTTGAAGGAAAACAGAGGTGTTTTTTGCAAAGTGCCTACCTGTAGATTTTGGCCTGTAGCTCAGCCGCCACCTAGGGATACCTACCAAACCTGTGCATTTCTGAAAACTAGAGACCTAGGGGAATCCAAGATGGGGTGACTTGTGTGGCTCGGACCAGGTTCTGTTACCCAGAATCCTTTGCAAACCTCAAAATTTGGCTAAAAAAACACATGTTCCTAACATTTCTGTGGCAGAAAGTTCTGGAATCTGAGAGGAGCCACAAATTTCCTTCCACCCAGCGTTCCCCCACGTCTCCCGATAAAAATGATACCTCACTTGTGTGGGTAGGCCTAGCGGCCGCGACAGGAAACGCCCCAAAGCGCAACGTGGACACATCCAAATTTGTGAAGGAAAACAGAGGTGTTTTTTGCAAAGTGACTACCTGTAGATTTTGGCCTGTAGCTCAACCGCCACCTAGGGAAACCTACCAAACCTGTGCATTTCTGAAAACTAGAGACCTAGGGGAATCCAAGATGGGGTGACTTGTGTGGCTCGGACCAGGTTCTGTTACCCAGAATCCTTTGCAAACCTCAAAATTTGGCTAAAAAAACACATGTTCCTAACATTTCTGTGGCAGAAAGTTTTGGAATCTGAGAGGAGCCACAAATATCTTTCCACCCAGCGTTCCCCCACGTCTCCCGATAAAAATGATACCTCACTTGTGTGGGTAGGCCTAGCGCCCGCGACAGGAAACGCCCCAAAGCGCAACGTGGACACATCCAAATTTGTGAAGGAAAACAGAGGTGTTTTTTGCAAAGTGCCTACCTGTAGATTTTGGCCTGTAGCTCAGCCGCCACCTAGGGAAACCTACCAAACCTGTGCATTTCTGACAACTAGAGACCTAGGGGAATCCAAGGTGGCGTGACTTGTGTGGCTCGGACCAGGTTCTGTTACCCAGAATCCTTTGCAAACCTCAAAATTTGGCTAAAAAAACACATGTTCCTAACATTTCTGTGGCAGAAAGTTCTGGAATCTGAGAGGAGCCATGAATTTCCTTCCACCCAGCGTTCCCCCACGTCTCCCGATAAAAATGATACCTCACTTGTGTGGGTAGGCCTAGCGCCCGCGACAGGAAACGCCCCAAAGCGCAACGTGGACACATCCAAATTTGTGAAGGAAAACAGAGGTGTTTTTTGCAAAGTGCCTACCTGTAGATTTTGGCCTGTAGCTCAGCCGCCACCTAGGGAAACCTGCCAAACCTGTGCATTTCTGAAAACTAGAGACCGAGGGGAATCCAAGATGGGGTGACTTGTGTGGCTCGGACCAGGTTCTGTTACCCAGAATCCTTTGCAAATCTCAAAATTTGGCTAAAAAAACACATGTTCCTCACATTTCTGTGGTAGAAAGTTCTGGAATCTGAGAGGAGCCACAAATTTCCTTCCACCCAGCGTTCCCCCACGTCTCCTGATAAAAATGATACCTCACTTGTGTGGGTAGGCCTAGCGCCCGCGACAGGAAACGCCCCAAAGCGCAACGTGGACACATCCAAATTTGTGAAGGAAAACAGAGGTGTTTTTTGCAAAGTGCCTACCTGTAGATTTTGGCTTGTAGCTCAGCCGCCACCTAGGGAAACCTACCAAACCTGTGCATTTCTGAAAACTAGAGACCTAGGGGAATCCAAGATGGGGTGACTTGTGTGGCTCGGACCAGGTTCTGTTACGCAGAATCCTTTGCAAACCTCAAAATTTGGCTAAAAAAACACATGTTCCTCACATTTCTGTGGCAGAAAGTTCTGGAATCTGAGAGGAGCCACGAATTTCCTTCCACCCAGCGTTGCCCCACATCTCCCGATAAAAATGATACCTCACTTGTGTGCGTAGGCCTAGCGCCCGTGACAGGAAATGCCCCAAAGCGCAATGTGGACACAGCCAAATTTTTGAAGGAAAACAGAGGTGTTTTTTGCAAAGTGCCTACCTGTAGATTTTGGCCTGTAGCTCAGCCGCCACCTAGGGAAACCTACCAAACCTGTGCATTTCTGAAAACTAGAGACATAGGGGAATCCAAGATGGGGTGACTTGTGTGGCTCGGACCAGGTTCTGTTACCCAGAATCCTTTGCAAACCTCAAAATTTGGCTAAAAAAACACATGTTCCTAACATTTCTGTGGCAGAAAGTTCTGGAATCTGAGAGGAGCCACAAATTTCCTTCCACCCAGCGTTCCCCCTCGTCTCCCGATAAAAAGGATACCTCACTTGTGTGGGTAGGCCTAGCGCCCGCGACAGGAAACGCCCCAAAGCGCAATGTGGACTCATCCAAATTTGTGAAGGAAAACAGAGGTGTTTTTTGCAAAGTGCCTACCTGTAGATTTTGGCCTGTAGCTCAGCCGCCACCTAGGGAAACCTACCAAACCTGTGCATTTCTGAAAACTAGAGACCTAGGGGAATCCAAGATGGGGTGACTTGTGTGGCTCGGACCAGGTTCTGTTACCCAGAATCCTTTGCAAACCTCAAAATTTGGCTAAAAAAACACATGTTCCTCACATTTCTGTGGCAGAAAGTTCTGGAATCTGAGAGGAGCCACGAATTTCCTTCCACCCAGCGTTGCCCCACATCTCCCGATAAAAATGATACCTCACTTGTGTGCATAGGCCTAGCGCCCGTGACAGGAAATGCCCCAAAGCGCAACGTGGACACAGCCAAATTTTTGAAGGAAAACAGAGGTGTTTTTTGCAAAGTGCCTACCTGTAGATTTTGGCCTGTAGCTCAGCCGCCACCTAGGGATACCTACCAAACCTGTGCATTTCTGAAAACTAGAGACCTAGGGAAATCCAAGATGGGGTGACTTGTGTGGCTCGGACCAGGTTCTGTTACCCAGAATCCTTTGCAAACCTCAAAATTTGGCTAAAAAAACACATGTTCCTAACATTTCTGTGGCAGAAAGTTCTGGAATCTGAGAGGAACCACAAATTTCCTTCCACCCAGCGTTCCCCCCCGTCTCCCGATAAAAATGATACCTCACTTGTGTGGGTAGGCCTAGCGCCCGCGACAGGAAACGCCCCAAAGCGCAACGTGGACACATCCAAATTTGTGAAGGAAAACAGAGGTGTTTTTTGCAAAGTGCCTACCTGTAGATTTTGGCTTGTAGATCAGCCGCCACCTAGGGAATCCTACCAAACCTGTGCATTTCTGAAAACTAGAGACCAAGGGGAATCCAAGATGGGGTGACTTGTGTGGCTCGGACCAGGTTCTGTTACCCAGAATCCTTTGCAAACCTGAAAATGTGTGTAAAAAAACACATGTTCCTCACATTTCTGTGGCAGAAAGTTCTGGAATCTGAGAGGAGCCACAAATTTCCTTCCACCCAGCGTTCCCACACGTCTCCCGATAAAAATGATACCTCACTTGTGTGGGTAGGCCTAGCGCCTGCGACAGGAAATGCCCCAAAGCGCAACGTGGACACATCCAAATTTGTGAAGGAAAACAGAGGTGTTTTTTGCAAAGTGCCTACCTGTAGATTTTGGCTTGTAGCTCAGCCGCCACCTAGGGAAACCTACCAAACCTGTGCATTTCTGAAACCTAGAGACCCAGGGGAATCCAAGATGGGGTGACTTGTGTGGCTCGGACCAGGTTCTGTTACCGAGAATCCTTTGCAAACCTCAAAATTTGGCTAAAAAAACACATGTTCCTAACATTTCTGTGGCAGAAAGTTCTGGAATCTGAGAGGAGCCACGAATTTCCTTCCACCCAGCGTTCCCCCACGTCTCCCGATAAAAATGATACCTCACTTGTGTGGGTAGGCCTAGCACCCGCGACAGGAAACGCCCCAAAGCGCAACGTGGACACATCCAAATTTGTGAAGGAAAACAGAGGTGTTTTTTGCAAAGTGCCTACCTGTAGATTTTGGCTTGTAGCTCAGCCGCCACCTAGGGAAACCTACCAAACCTGTGCATTTCTGAAAACTAGAGACCTAGGGGAATCCAAGATGGGGTGACTTGTGTGGCTCGGACCAGGTTCTGTTACCCAGAATCCTTTGCAAACCTCAAAATTTGGCTAAAAAAACACATGTTCCTCACATTTCTGTGGCAGAAAGTTCTGGAATCTGAGAGGAGCCACTAATTTCCTTCCACCCAGCGTTGCCCCACATCTCCCGATAAAAATGATACCTCACTTGTGTGCGTAGGCCTAGCGCCCGTGACAGGAAATGCCCCAAAGCGCAACGTGGACACAGCCAAATTTTTGAAGGAAAACAGAGGTGTTTTTTGCAAAGTGCCTACCTGTAGATTTTGGCCTGTAGCTCAGCCGCCACCTAGGGATACTTACCAAACCTGTGCATTTCTGAAAACTAGAGACCTAGGGGAATCCAAGATGGGGTGACTTGTGTGGCTCGGACCAGGTTCTGTTACCCAGAATCCTTTGCAAACCTCAAAATTTGGCTAAAAAAACACATGTTCCTAACATTTCTGTGGCAGAAAGTTCTGGAATCTGAGAGGAGCCATGAATTTCCTTCCACCCAGCGTTCCCCCACGTCTCCCGATAAAAATGATACCTCACTTGTGTGGGTAGGCCTAGCGCCCGCGACAGGAAACGCCCCAAAGCGCAACGTGGACACATCCAAATTTGTGAAGGAAAACAGAGGTGTTTTTTGCAAAGTGCCTACCTGTAGATTTTGGCCTGTAGCTCAGCCGCCACCTAGGGAAACCTGCCAAACCTGTGCATTTCTGAAAACTAGAGACCGAGGGGAATCCAAGATGGGGTGACTTGTGTGGCTCGGACCACGTTCTGTTACCCAGAATCCTTTGCAAATCTCAAAATTTGGCTAAAAAAACACATGTTCCTCACATTTCTGTGGCAGAAAGTTCTGGAATCTGAGAGGAGCCACAAATTTCCTTCCACCCAGCGTTCCCCCACGTCTCCTGATAAAAATGATACCTCACTTGTGTGGGTAGGCCTAGCGCCCGCGACAGGAAACGCCCCAAAGCGCAACGTGGACACATCCAAATTTGTGAAGGAAAACAGAGGTGTTTTTTGCAAAGTGCCTACCTGTAGATTTTGGCTTGTAGCTCAGCCGCCACCTAGGGAAACCTACCAAACCTGTGCATTTCTGAAAACTAGAGACCTAGGGGAATCCAAGATGGGGTGACTTGTGTGGCTCGGACCAGGTTCTGTTACGCAGAATCCTTTGCAAACCTCAAAATTTGGCTAAAAAAACACATGTTCCTCACATTTCTGTGGCAGAAAGTTCTGGAATCTGAGAGGAGCCACGAATTTCCTTCCACCCAGCGTTGCCCCACATCTCCCGATAAAAATGATACCTCACTTGTGTGCGTAGGCCTAGCGCCCGTGACAGGAAATGCCCCAAAGCGCAAAGTGGACACAGCCAAATTTTTGAAGGAAAACAGAGGTGTTTTTTGCAAAGTGCCTACCTGTAGATTTTGGCCTGTAGCTCAGCCGCCACCTAGGGATACCTACCAAACCTGTGCATTTCTGAAAACTAGAGACCTAGGGGAATCCAAGATGGGGTGACTTGTGTGGCTCGGACCAGGTTCTGTTACCCAGAATCCTTTGCAAACCTCAAAATTTGGCTACAAAAACACATGTTCCTAACATTTCTGTGGCAGAAAGTTCTGGAATCTGAGAGGAGCCACAAATTTCCTTCCACCCAGCGTTCCCCCACGTCTCCCGATAAAAAGGATACCTCACTTGTGTGGGTAGGCCTAGCGCCCGCGACAGGAAACACCCCAAAGCGCAATGTGGACACATCCAAATTTGTGAAGGAAAACAGAGGGGTTTTTTGCAAAGTGCCTACCTGTAGATTTTGGCCTGTAGCTCAGCCGCCACCTAGGGAAACCTACCAAAACTGTGCATTTCTGAAAACTAGAGACCTAGGGGAATCCAAGATGGGGTGACTTGTGTGGCTCGGACCAGGTTCTGTTACCCAGAATCCTTTGCAAACCTCAAAATTTGGCTAAAAAAACACATGTTCCTCACATTTCTGTGGCAGAAAGTTCTGGAATCTGAGAGGAGCCACGAATTTCCTTCCACCCAGCGTTGCCCCACATCTCCCGATAAAAATGATACCTCACTTGTGTGCATAGGCCTAGCGCCCGTGACAGGAAATGCCCCAAAGCGCAACGTGGACACAGCCAAATTTTTGAAGGAAAACAGAGGTGTTTTTTGCAAAGTGCCTACCTGTAGATTTTGGCCTGTAGCTCAGCCGCCACCTAGGGATACCTACCAAACCTGTGCATTTCTGAAAACTAGAGACCTAGGGAAATCCAAGATGGGGTGACTTGTGTGGCTCGGACCAGGTTCTGTTACCCAGAATCCTTTGCAAACCTCAAAATTTGGCTAAAAAAACACATGTTCCTAACATTTCTGTGGCAGAAAGTTCTGGAATCTGAGAGGAACCACAAATTTCCTTCCACCCAGCGTTCCCCCACGTCTCCCGATAAAAATGATACCTCACTTGTGTGGGTAGGCCTAGCGCCCGCGACAGGAAACGCCCCAAAGCGCAACGTGGACACATCCAAATTTGTGAAGGAAAACAGAGGTGTTTTTTGCAAAGTGCCTACCTGTAGATTTTGGCTTGTAGATCAGCCGCCACCTAGGGAATCCTACCAAACCTGTGCATTTCTGAAAACTAGAGACCAAGGGGAATCCAAGATGGGGTGACTTGTGTGGCTCGGACCAGGTTCTGTTACCCAGAATCCTTTGCAAACCTCAAAATGTGGCTAAAAAAACACATGTTCCTCACATTTCTGTGGCAGAAAGTTCTGGAATCTGAGAGGAGCCACAAATTTCCTTCCACCCAGCGTTCCCACATGTCTCCCGATAAAAATGATACCTCACTTGTGTGGGTAGGCCTAGCGCCTGCGACAGGAAATGCCCCAAAGCGCAACGTGGACACATCCAAATTTATGAAGGAAAACAGAGGTGTTTTTTGCAAAGTGCCTACCTGTAGATTTTGGCTTGTAGCTCAGCCGCCACCTAGGGAAACTTACCAAACTTGTGCATTTCTGAAACCTAGAGACCAAGGGGAATCCAAGATGGGGTGACTTGTGTGGCTCGGACCAGGTTCTGTTACCGAGAATCCTTTGCAAACCTCAAAATTTGGCTAAAAAAACACATGTTCCTAACATTTCTGTGGCAGAAAGTTCTGGAATCTGAGAGGAGCCACAAATTTCCTTCCACCCAGTGTTCCCCCACGTCTCCCGATAAAAATGATACCTCACTTGTGTGGGTATGCCTATCGCCCGCGACAGGAAACGCCTCAAAGCGCAACGTGGACACATCCAAATTTGTGAAGGAAAACAGAGGTGTTTTTTGCAAAGTGCCTACCTGTAGATTTTGGCTTGTAGCTCAGCCGCCACCTAGGGAAACCTACCAAACCTGTGCATTTCTGAAAACTAGAGACCTAGGGGAATCCAAGATGGGGTGACTTGTGTGGCTCGGACCATGTTCTGTTACCCAGAATCCTTTGCAAACCTCAAAATTTGGCTAAAAAAACACATGTTCCTCACATTTCTGTGGCAGAAAGTTCTGGAATCTGAGAGGAGCCACGAATTTCCTTCCACCCAGCGTTGCCCCACATCTCCCGATAAAAATGATACCTCACTTGTGTGCGTAGGCCTAGCGCCCGTGACAGGAAATGCCCCAAAGCGCAACGTGGACACAGCTAAATTTTTGAAGGAAAACAGAGGTGTTTTTTGCAAAGTGCCTACCTGTAGATTTTGGCCTGTAGCTCAGCCGCCACCTAGGGAAACCTACCAAACCTGTGCATTTCTGAAATCTAGAGACCTAGGGGAATCCAAGATGGGGTGACTTGTGTGGCTCGGACCAGGTTCTGTTACCCAGAATCCTTTGCAAATCTCAAAATTTGGCTAAAAAAACACATGTTCCTCACATTTCTGTGGCAGAAAGTTCTGGAATCTGAGAGGAGCCACAAATTTCCTTCCACCCAGCGTTCCCCCACGTCTCCCGATAAAAATGATACCTCACTTGTGTGGGTAGGCCTAGCGCCCGCGACAGTAAACGCCCCAAAGCGCAACGTGGACACATCCAAATTTGTGAAGGAAAACAGAGGTGTTTTTTGCAAAGTGCCTACCTGTCGATTTTGGCCTGTAGCTCAGCCGCCACCTAGGGAAACCTACCAAACCTGTGTATTTCTGAAAACTAGAGACCTAGGGGAATTCAAGGTTGGGTGATTTGTGTGGCTCGGACCAGGTTCTGTTACCCAGAATCCTTTGCAAACCTCAAAATTTGGCTAAAAAAACACATGTTCCTAACAATTCTGTGGCAGAAAGTTCTGGAATCTGAGAGGAGCCACAAATTTCCTTCCACCCAGCGTTCCCCCACGTCTCCCGATAAAATTGATACCTCACTTATGTGGGTAGGCCTAGCGGCCGCGACAGGGAACACCCTAAAGCGCAACGTGGACACATCCAAATTTGTGACGGAAAACAGAGGTGTTTTTTGCAAAGTGCCTACCTGTAGATTTTGGCCTGTAGCTCAGCCGCCACCTAGGGAAACCTGCCAAACCTGTGCCTTTCTGAAAACTAGAGACCTAGGGGAATCCAAGATGGGGTGACTTGTGTGGCTCGGACCAGGTTCTGTTACCCAGAATCCTTTGCAAACCTCAAAATTTGGCTAAAAAAACACATGTTCCTAACATTTCTGTGGCAGAAAGTTCTGGAATCTGAGAGGAGCCACAAATTTCCTTCCACCCAGCGTTCCCCCACGTCTCCCGATAAAAATGATACCTCACTTTTGTGGGTAGGCCTAGCGCCCGCGACAGGAAACGCCCCAAAGCGCAACGTGGACACATCCAAATTTGTGAAGGAAAACAGAGGTGTTTTTTGCAAAGTGCCTACCTGTAGATTTTGGCCTGTAGCTCAGCCGCCACCTAGGGAAACCTACCAAACCTGTGCATTTCTGAAAACTAGAGACCTAGGGGAATCCAAGATGGGGTGACTTGTGTGGCTCGGACCAGGTTCTGTTACCCAGAATCCTTTGCAAACCTCAAAATTTGGCTAAAAAAACACATGTTCCTAACATTTCTGTGGCAGAAAGTTCTGGAATCTGAGAGGAGCCACAAATATCTTTCCACCCAGCGTTCCTCCACGTCTCCCGATAAAAATGATACCTCACTTGTGTGGGTAGGCCTAGCGCCCGCGACAGGAAACGCCCCAAAGCGCAACGTGGACACATCCAAATTTGTGAAGGAAAACAGAGGTGTTTTTTGCAAAGTGCCTACCTGTAGATTTTGGCCTGTAGCTCAGCCGCCACCTAGGGAAACCTACCAAACCTGTGCATTTCTGAAAACTAGAGACCTAGGGGAATCCAAGGTGGCGTGACTTGTGTGGCTCGGACCAGGTTCTGTTACCCAGAATCCTTTGCAAACCTAAAAATTTGGCTAAAAAAACACATGTTCCTAACATTTCTGTGGCAGAAAGTTCTGGAATCTGAGAGGAGCCACGAATTTCCTTCCACCCAGCGTTCCCCCACGTCTCCCGATAAAAATGATACCTCACTTGTGTGGGTAGGCCTAGCGCCCGCGACAGGAAACGCCCCAAAGCACAACGTGGACACATCCAAATTTGTGAAGGAAAACAGAGGTGTTTTTTGCAAAGTGCCTACCTGTAGATTTTGGCCTGTAGCTCAGCCGCCACCTAGGGAAACCTGCCAAACCTGTGCATTTCTGAAAACTAGAGACCTAGGGGAATCCAAGATGGGGTGACTTGTGTGGCTCGGACCAGGTTCTGTTACCCAGAATCCTTTGCAAATCTCAAAATTTGGCTAAAAAAAGACATGTTCCTCACATTTCTGAGGCAGAAACTTCTGGAATCTGAGAGGAGCCACAAATTTCCTTCCACCCAGCGTTCCCCCACGTCTCCTGATAAAAATGATACCTCACTTGTGTGGGTAGGCCTAGCGCCCGCGACAGGAAACGCCCCAAAGCGCAACGTGGACACATCCAAATTTGTGAAGGAAAACAGAGGTGTTTTTTGCAAAGTGCCTACCTGCAGATTTTGGCTTGTAGCTCAGCCGCCACCTAGGGAAACCTACCAAACCTGTGCATTTCTGAAAACTAGAGACCTAGGGGAATCCAAGATGGGGTGACTTGTGTGGCTCGGACCAGGTTCTGTTACGCAGAATCCTTTGCAAACCTCAATATTTGGCTAAAAAAACATATGTTCCTCACATTTCTGTGGCAGAAAGTTCTGGAATCTGAGAGGAGCCACGAATTTCCTTCCACCCAGCGTTGCCCCACATCTCCCGATAAAAATGATACCTCACTTGAGTGCGTAGGCCTAGCGCCCCTGACAGGAAATGCCCCAAAGCGCAATGTGGACACAGCCAAATTTTTGAAGGAAAACGGAGGTGTTTTTTGCAAAGTGCCTACCTGTAGATTTTGGCCTGTAGCTCAGCCGCCACCTAGGGATACCTACCAAACCTGTGCATTTCTGAAAACTAGAGACCTAGGGGAATCCAAGATGGGGTGACTTGTGTGGCTCGGACCAGGTTCTGTTACCCAGAATCCTTTGCAAACCTCAAAATTTGGCTAAAAAAACACATGTTCCTAACATTTCTGTGGCAGAAAGTTCTGGAATCTGAGAGGAGCCACAAATTTCCTTCCACCAAGCGTTCCCCCACGTCTCCCGATAAAAAGGATACCTCACTTGTGTGGGTAGGCCTAGCGCCCGCGACAGGAAACGCCCCAAAGCGCAACGTGGACACATCCAAATTTGTGAAGGAAAACAGAGGTGTTTTTTGCAAAGTGCCTACCTGTAGATTTTGGCCTGTAGCTCAGCCGCCACCTAGGGAAACCTACCAAACCTGTGCATTTCTGAAAACTAGAGACCTAGGGGAATCCAAGATGGGGTGACTTGTGTGGCTCGGACCAGGTTCTGTTACCCAGAATCCTTTGCAAATCTCAAAATTTGGCTAAAAAAACAGATGTTCCTCACATTTCTGTGGCAGAAAGTTCTGGAATCTGAGAGGAGCCACAAATTTCCTTCCACCCAGCGTTCCCCCACGTCTCCCGATAAAAATGATACCTCACTTGTGTGGGTAGGCCTAGCGCCCGCGACAGGAAACGCCCCAAAGCGCAACGTGGACACATCCAAATTTGTGAAGGAAAACAGAGGTGTTTTTTGCAAAGTGCCTACCTGTAGATTTTGGCCTGTAGCTCAGCCGCCACCTAGGGAAACCTACCAAACCTGTGTAATTCTGAAAACTAGAGACCTAGGGGAATTCAAGGTTGGGTGATTTGTGTGGCTCGGACCTGGTTCTGTTACCCAGAATCCTTTGCAAACCTCAAAATTTGGCTAAAAAAACACATGTTCCTAACATTTCTGTGGCAGAAAGTTCTGGAATCTGAGAGGAGCCACAAATTTCCTTCCACCCAGCGTTCCCCCACGTCTCCCGATAAAAATGATACCTCACTTATGTGGGTAGGCCTAGCGGCCGCGACAGGGAACACCCAAAAGCGCAACGTGGACACATCCAAATTTGTGAAGGAAAACAGAGGTGTTTTTTGCAAAGTGACTACCTGTAGATTTTGGCCTGTAGCTCAGCCTCCACCTAGGGAAACCTGCCAAACCTGTGCATTTCTGAAAACTAGAGACCTAGGGGAATCCAAGATGGGGTGACTTGTGTGGCTCGGACCAGGTTCTGTTATCCAGAATCCTTTGCAAACCTCAAAATTTGGCTAAAAAAACACATGTTCCTAACATTTCTGTGGCAGAAAGTTCTGGGATCTGAGAGGAGCCACAAATTTCCTTCCACCCAGCGTTCCCCCATGTCTCCCGATAAAAATGATACCTCACTTGTGTGGGTAGGCTTAGCGCCCGCGACAGGAAACACCCCAAAGCGCAACGTGGACACATCCAAATTTGTGAAGGAAAACAGAGGTGTTTTTTGCAAAGTGCCTACCTGTAGATTTTGGCCTGTAGCTCAGCCGCCACCTAGGGAAACCTACCAAACCTGTGCATTTCTGAAAACTAGAGACCTAGGGGAATTCAAGGTGGGATGACTTGTGTGGCTCGGACCAGGTTCTGTTACCCAGAATCCTTTGGAAACCTCAAAATTTGGCTAAAAAAACACATGTTCCTAACATTTCTGTGGCAGAAAGTTCTGGAATCTGAGAGGAGCCACAAATTTCCTTCCACCCAGCGTTCCCCCACGTCTCCCGATAAAAATGATACCTCACTTGTGTTGGTAGGCCTAGCGCCTGCGACAGGAAACGCCCCAAAGTGCAACGTGGACACATCCAAATTTGTGACGGAAAACAGAGGTGTTTTTTGCAAAGTGCCTACCTGTAGATTTTGGCCTGTAGCTCAGCCGCCACCTAGGGAAACCTGCCAAACCTGTGCATTTCTGAAAACTAGAGACCTAGGGGAATCCAAGATGGGGTGACTTGTGTGGCTCGGACCAGGTTCTGTTACCCAGAATCCTTTGCAAACCTCAAAATTTGGCTAAAAAAACACATGTTCCTAACATTTCTGTGGCAGAAAGTTCTGGAATCTGAGAGGAGCCACAAATTTCCTTCCACCCAGCGTTCCCCCATGTCTCCCGATAAAAATGATACCTCACTTGTGTGGGTAGGCCTAGCGCCCGCGACAGGAAACGCCCCAAAGCGCAACGTGGACACATCCAAATTTGTGAAGGAAAACAGAGGTGTTTTTTGCAAAGTGCCTACCTGTAGGTTTTGGCTTGTAGCTCAGCCGCCACCTAGGGAAACCTACCAAACCTGTGCATTTCTGAAAACTAGAGACCTAGGGGAATCCAAGATGGGGTGACTTGTGTGGCTCGGACCAGGTTCTGTTACCCAGAATCCTTTGCAAACCTCAAAATTTAGCTAGAAAAACACATGTTCCTCACATTTCTGTGGCAGAAAGTTCTGGAATCTGAGAGGAGCCACGAATTTCCTTCCACCCAGCGTTCCCCCACGTCTCCCGATAAAAAGGATACCTCACTTGTGTGGGTAGGCCTAGCGCCCGCGACAGGAAACGCCCCAAAGCGCAACGTGGACACATCCAAATTTGTGAAGGAAAACAGAGGTGTTTTTTGCAAAGTGCCTACCTGTAGATTTTGGCCTGTAGCTCAGCCGCCACCTAGGGAAACCTACCAAACCTGTGCATTTCTGAAAACTACAGACCTAGGGGAATCCAAGATGGGGTGACTTGTGTGGCTCGGACCAGGTTCTGTTACCCAGAATCCTTAGCAAATCTCAAAATTTGGCTAAAAAAACACATGTTCCTCACATTTCTGTGGCAGAAAGTTCTGGAATCTGAGAGGAGCCACAAATTTCCTTCCACCCAGCGTTCCCCTACGTCTCCCGATAAAAATGATACCTCACTTGTGTGGGTAGGCCTAGCGCCCGCGACAGGAAACGCCCCAAAGCGCAACGTGGACACATCCAAATTTGTGAAGGAAAACAGAGGTGTTTTTTGCAAAGTGCCTACCTGTAGATTTTGGCCTGTAGCTCAGCCGTCACCTAGGGAAACCTACCAAACCTGTGTAATTCTGAAAACTAGAGACCTAGGGGAATTCAAGGTTGGGTGATTTGTGTGGCTCGGACCAGGTTCTGTTACCCAGAATCCTTTGCAAACCTCAAAATTTGGCTAAAAAAACACATGTTCCTAACATTTCTGTGGCAGAAAGTTCTGGAATCTGAGAGGAGCCACAAATTTCCTTCCACCCAGCGTTCCCCCACGTCTCCCGATAAAAAGGATACCTCACTTGTGTGGGTAGGCCTAGCGCCCGCGACAGGAAACGCCCCAAAGCGCAATGTGGACGCATCCAAATTTGTGAAGGAAAACAGAGGTGTTTTTTGCAAAGTGCCTACCTGTAGATTTTGGCCTGTAGCTCAGCCGCCACCTAGGGAAACCTACCAAACCTGTGCATTTCTGAAAACTAGAGACCTAGGGGAATCCAAGATGGGGTGACTTGTGTGGCTCGGACCAGGTTCTGTTACCCAGAATCCTTTGCAAACCTCAAAATTTGGCTAAAAAAACACATGTTCCTCACATTTCTGTGGCAGAAAGTTCTGGAATCTGAGAGGAGCCACAAATTTCCTTCCACCCAGCGTTGCCCCACATCTCCCGATAAAAATGATACCTCACTTGTGTGCATAGGCCTAGCGCCCGTGACAGGAAATGCCCCAAAGCGCAACGTGGACACAGCCAAATTTTTGAAGGAAAACAGAGGTGTTTTTTGCAAAGTGCCTACCTGTAGATTTTGGCCTGTAGCTCAGCCGCCACCTAGGGATACCTACCAAACCTGTGCATTTCTGAAAACTAGAGACCTAGGGAAATCCAAGATGGGGTGACTTGTGTGGCTCGGACCAGGTTCTGTTACCCAGAATCCTTTGCAAACCTCAAAATTTGGCTAAAAAAACACATGTTCCTAACATTTCTGTGGCAGAAAGTTCTGGAATCTGAGAGGAACCACAAATTTCCTTCCACCCAGCGTTCCCCCACGTCTCCCGATAAAAATGATACCTCACTTGTGTGGGTAGGCCTAGCGCCCGCGACAGGAAACGCCCCAAAGCGCAACGTGGACACATCCAAATTTGTGAAGGAAAACAGAGGTGTTTTTTGCAAAGTGCCTACCTGTAGATTTTGGCTTGTAGATCAGCCGCCACCTAGGGAATCCTACCAAACCTGTGCATTTCTGAAAACTAGAGACCAAGGGGAATCCAAGATGGGGTGACTTGTGTGGCTCGGACCAGGTTCTGTTACCCAGAATCCTTTGCAAACCTCAAAATGTGGCTAAAAAAACACATGTTCCTCACATTTCTGTGGCAGAAAGTTCTGGAATCTGAGAGGAGCCACAAATTTCCTTCCACCCAGCGTTCCCACACGTCTCCCGATAAAAATGATACCTCACTTGTGTGGGTAGGCCTAGCGCCTGCGACAGGAAATGCCCCAAAGCGCAACGTGGACACATCCAAATTTATGAAGGAAAACAGAGGTGTTTTTTGCAAAGTGCCTACCTGTAGATTTTGGCTTGTAGCTCAGCCGCCACCTAGGGAAACCTACCAAACCTGTGCATTTCTGAAACCTAGAGACCAAGGGGAATCCAAGATGGGGTGACTTGTGTGGCTCGGACCAGGTTCTGTTACCGAGAATCCTTTGCAAACCTCAAAATTTGGCTAAAAAAACACATGTTCCTAACATTTCTGTGGCAGAAAGTTCTGGAATCTGAGAGGAGCCACAAATTTCCTTCCACCCAGCGTTCCCCCACGTCTCCCGATAAAAATGATACCTCACTTGTGTGGGTAGGCCTAGCGCCCGCGACAGGAAACGCCCCAAAGCGCAACGTGGACACATCCAAATTTGTGAAGGAAAACAGAGGTGTTTTTTGCAAAGTGCCTACCTGTAGATTTTGGCTTGTAGCTCAGCCGCCACCTAGGGAAACCTACCAAACCTGTGCATTTCTGAAAACTAGAGACCTAGGGGAATCCAAGATGGGGTGACTTGTGTGGCTCGGACCAGGTTCTGTTACCCAGAATCCTTTGCAAACCTCAAAATTTGGCTAAAAAAACACATGTTCCTCACATTTCTGTGGCAGAAAGTTCTGGAATCTGAGAGGAGCCACGAATTTCCTTCCACCCAGCGTTGCCCCACATCTCCCGATAAAAATGATACCTCACTTGTGTGCGTAGGCCTAGCGCCCGTGACAGGAAATGCCCCAAAGCGCAACGTGGACACAGCCAAATTTTTGAAGGAAAACAGAGGTGTTTTTTGCAAAGTGCCTACCTGTAGATTTTGGCCTGTAGCTCAGCCGCCACCTAGGGATACTTACCAAACCTGTGCATTTCTGAAAACTAGAGACCTAGGGGAATCCAAGATGGGGTGACTTGTGTGGCTCGGACCAGGTTCTGTTACCCAGCATCCTTTGCAAACCTCAAAATTTGGCTAAAAAAACACATGTTCCTAACATTTCTGTGGCAGAAAGTTCTGGAATCTGAGAGGAGCCACAAATTTCCTTCCACCCAGCGTTCCCCCACGTCTCCCGATAAAAAGGATACCTCACTTGTGTGGGTAGGCCTAGCGCCCGCGACAGGAAACGCCCCAAAGCGCAACGTGGACACATCCAAATTTGTGAAGGAAAACAGAGGTGTTTTTTGCAAAGTGCCTACCTGTAGATTTTGGCCTGTAGCTCAGCCGCCACCTAGGGAAACCTACCAAACCTGTGCATTTCTGAAATCTAGAGACCTAGGGGAATCCAAGATGGGGTGACTTGTGTGGCTCGGACCAGGTTCTGTTACCCAGAATCCTTTGCAAATCTCAAAATTTGGCTAAAAAAACACATGTTCCTCACATTTCTGTGGCAGAAAGTTCTGGAATCTGAGAGGAGCCACAAATTTCCTTCCACCCAGCGTTCCCCCACATCTCCCGATAAAAATGATACCTCACTTGTGTGGGTAGGCCTAGCGCCCGCGACAGGAAACGCCCCAAAGCGCAACGTGGACACATCCAAATTTGTGAAGGAAAACAGAGGTGTTTTTTGCAAAGTGCCTACCTGTAGATTTTGGCCTGTAGCTCAGCCGCCACCTAGGGAAACCTACCAAACCTGTGTATTTCTGAAAACTAGAGACCTAGGGGAATTCAAGGTTGGGTGATTTGTGTGGCTCGGACCAGGTTCTGTTACCCAGAATCCTTTGCAAACCTCAAAATTTGGCTAAAAAAACACATGTTCCTAACAATTCTGTGGCAGAAAGTTCTGGAATCTGAGAGGAGCCACAAATTTCCTTCCACCCAGCGTTCCCCCACGTCTCCCGATAAAATTGATACCTCACTTATGTGGGTAGGCCTAGCGGCCGCGACAGGGAACACCCTAAAGCGCAACGTGGACACATCCAAATTTGTGAAGGAAAACAGAGGTGTTTTTTGCAAAGTGACTACCTGTAGATTTTGGCCTGTAGCTCAGCCGCCACCTAGGGAAACCTACCAAACCTGTGCATTTCTGAAAACTAGAGACCTAGGGGAATTCAAGGTGGGGTGACTTGTGTGGCTCGGACCAGGTTCTGTTACCCAGAATCCTTTGCAAACCTCAAAATTTGGCTAAAAAAACACATGTTCCTAAAATTTCTGTGGCAGAAAGTTCTGGAATCTGAGAGGAGCCACAAATTTTCTTCCACCCAGCGTTCCCTCACATCTCCCGATAAAAATGATACCTCACTTGTGTGGGTAGGCCTAGCGCCTGCGACAGGAAACGCCCCAAAGCGCAACGTGGACACATCCAAATTTGTGACGGAAAACAGAGGTGTTTTTTGCAAAGTGCCTACCTGTAGATTTTGGCCTGTAGCTCAGCCGCCACCTAGGGAAACCTGCCAAACCTGTGCCTTTCTGAAAACTAGAGACCTAGGGGAATCCAAGATGGGGTGACTTGTGTGGCTCGGACCAGGTTCTGTTACCCAGAATCCTTTGCAAACCTCAAAATTTGGCTAAAAGAACACATGTTCCTAACATTTCTGTGGCAGAAAGTTCTGGAATCTGAGAGGAGCCACAAATTTCCTTCCACCCAGCGTTCCCCCACGTCTCCCGATAAAAATGATACCTCACTTGTGTGGGTAGGCCTAGCGCCTGCGACAGGAAACGCCCCAAAGCGCAACGTGGACACATCCAAATTTGTGACGGAAAACAGAGGTGTTTTTTGCAAAGTGCCTACCTGTAGATTTTGGCCTGTAGCTCAGCCGCCACCTAGGGAAACCTGCCAAACCTGTGCATTTCTGAAAACTAGAGACCTAGGGGAATCCAAGATGGGGTGACTTGTGTGGCTCGGACCAGGTTCTGTTACCCAGAATCCTTTGCAAACCTCAAAATTTGGCTAAAAAAACACATGTTCCTAACATTTCTGTGGCAGAAAGTTCTGGAATCTGAGAGGAGCCACAAATTTCCTTCCACCCAGCGTTCCCCCATGTCTCCCGATAAAAATGATACCTCACTTGTGTGGGTAGGCCTAGCGCCCGCGACAGGAAACGCCCCAAAGCGCAACGTGGACACATCCAAATTTGTGAAGGAAAACAGAGGTGTTTTTTGCAAAGTGCCTACCTGTAGGTTTTGGCTTGTAGCTCAGCCGCCACCTAGGGAAACCTACCAAACCTGTGCATTTCTGAAAACTAGAGACCTAGGGGAATCCAAGATGGGGTGACTTGTGTGGCTCGGACCAGGTTCTGTTACCCAGAATCCTTTGCAAACCTCAAAATTTGGCTAAAAAAACACATGTTCCTCACATTTCTGTGGCAGAAAGTTCTGGAATCTGAGAGGAGCCACGAATTTCCTTCCACCCAGCGTTCCCCCACGTTTCCCGATAAAAAGGATACCTCACTTGTGTGGGTAGGCCTAGCGCCCGCGACAGGAAACGCCCCAAAGCGCAACGTGGACACATCCAAATTTGTGAAGGAAAACAGAGGTGTTTTTTGCAAAGTGCCTACCTGTAGATTTTGGCCTGTAGCTCAGCCGCCACCTAGGGAAACCTACCAAACCTGTGCATTTCTGAAAACTAGAGACCTAGGGGAATCCAAGATGGGGTGACTTGTGTGGCTCGGACCAGGTTCTGTTACCCAGAATCCTTAGCAAATCTCAAAATTTGGCTAAAAAAACACATGTTCCTCACATTTCTGTGGCAGAAAGTTCTGGAATCTGAGAGGAGCCACAAATTTCCTTCCACCCAGCGTTCCCCCACGTCTCCCGATAAAAATGATTCCTCACTTGTGTGGGTAGGCCTAGCGCCTGCGACGGGAAACGCCCCAAAGCGCAACGTGGACACATCCAAATTTGTGACGGAAAACAGAGGTGTTTTTTGCAAAGTGCCTACCTGTAGATTTTGGCCTGTAGCTCAGCCGCCACCTAGGGAAACCTGCCAAACCTGTGCATTTCTGAAAACTAGAGACCTAGGGGAATCCAAGATGGGGTGACTTGTGTGGCTCGGACCAGGTTCTGTTACCCAGAATCCTTTGCAAACCTCAAAATTTGGCTAAAAAAACACATGTTCCTCACATTTCTGTGGCAGAAAGTTCTGGAATCTGAGAGGAGCCACGAATTTCCTTCCACCCAGCGTTCCCCCACGTCTCCCGATAAAAAGGATACCTCACTTGTGTGGGTAGGCCTAGCGCCCGCGACAGGAAACGCCCCAAAGCGCAACGTGGACACATCCAAATTTGTGAAGGAAAACAGAGGTGTTTTTTGCAAAGTGCCTACCTGTAGATTTTGGCCTGTAGCTCAGCCGCCACCTAGGGAAACCTACCAAACCTGTGCATTTCTGAAAACTAGAGACCTAGGGGAATCCAAGATGGGGTGACTTGTGTGGCTCGGACCAGGTTCTGTTACCCAGAATCCTTAGCAAATCTCAAAATTTGGCTAAAAAAACACATGTTCCTCACATTTCTGTGGCAGAAAGTTCTGGAATCTGAGAGGAGCCACAAATTTCCTTCCACCCAGCGTTCCCCCACGTCTCCCGATAAAAATGATTCCTCACTTGTGTGGGTAGGCCTAGCGCCTGCGACGGGAAACGCCCCAAAGCGCAACGTGGACACATCCAAATTTGTGACGGAAAACAGAGGTGTTTTTTGCAAAGTGCCTACCTGTAGATTTTGGCCTGTAGCTCAGCCGCCACCTAGGGAAACCTGCCAAACCTGTGCATTTCTGAAAACTAGAGACCTAGGGGAATCCAAGATGGGGTGACTTGTGTGGCTCGGACCAGGTTCTGTTACCCAGAATCCTTTGCAAACCTCAAAATTTGGCTAAAAAAACACATGTTCCTCACATTTCTGTGGCAGAAAGTTCTGGAATCTGAGAGGAGCCACGAATTTCCTTCCACCCAGCGTTCCCCCACGTCTCCCGATAAAAAGGATACCTCACTTGTGTGGGTAGGCCTAGCGCCCGCGACAGGAAACGCCCCAAAGCGCAACGTGGACACATCCAAATTTGTGAAGGAAAACAGAGGTGTTTTTTGCAAAGTGCCTACCTGTAGATTTTGGCCTGTAGCTCAGCCGCCACCTAGGGAAACCTACCAAACCTGTGCATTTCTGAAAACTAGAGACCTAGGGGAATCCAAGATGGGGTGACTTGTGTGGCTCGGACCTTGTTCTGTTACCCAGAATCCTTTGCAAACCTCAAAATTTGGCTAACAAAACACACGTTCCTCACATTTCTGTGGCAGAAAGTTCTGGAATCTGAGAGGAGCCACGAATTTCCTTCCACCCAGCGTTGCCCCACATCTCCCGATAAAAATGATACCTCACTTGTGTGCGTAGGCCTAGCGCCCGTGACAGGAAATGCCCCAAAGCGCAACGTGGACACATCCAAATTTTTGAAGGAAAACAGAGGTGTTTTTTGCAAAGTGCCTACCTGTAGATTTTGGCCTGTAGCTCAGCCGCCACCTAGGGATACCTACCAAACCTGTGCATTTCTGAAAACTAGAGACCTAGGGGAATCCAAGATGGGGTGACTTGTGTGGCTCGGACCAGGTTCTGTTACCCAGAATCCTTTGCAAACCTCAAAATTTGGCTAAAAAAACACATGTTCCTAACATTTCTGTGGCAGAAAGTTCTGGAATCTGAGAGGAGCCACAAATTTCCTTCCACCCAGCGTTCCCCCACGTCTCCCGATAAAAAGGATACCTCACTTGTGTGGGTAGGCCTAGCGCCCGCGACAGGAAACGCCCCAAAGCGCAACGTGGACACATCCAAATTTGTGAAGGAAAACAGAGGTGTTTTTTGCAAAGTGCCTACCTGTAGATTTTGGCCTGTAGCTCAGCCGCCACCTAGGGAAACCTACCAAACCTGTGTAATTCTGAAAACTAGAGACCTAGGTAAATTCAAGGTTGGGTGATTTGTGTGGCTCGGACCAGGTTCTGTTACCCAGAATCCTTTGCAAACCTCAAAATTTGGCTAAAAAAACACATGTTCCTAACATTTCTGTGGCAGAAAGTTCTGGAATCTGAGAGGAGCCACAAATTTCCTTCGACCCAGCGTTCCCCCACGTCTCCCGATAAAAATGATACCTCACTTATGTGGGTAGGCCTAGCGGCCGCGACAGGGAACACCCTAAAGCGCAACGTGGACACATCCAAATTTGTGAAGGAAAACAGAGGTGTTTTTTGCAAAGTGACTACCTGTAGATTTTGGCCTGTAGCTCAGCCGCCACCTAGGGAAACCTACCAAACACGTGCATTTCTGAAAACTAGAGACCTAGGGGAATTCATGGTGGGGTGACTTGTGTGGCTCGGACCAGGTTCTGTTACCCAGAATCCTTTGCAAACCTCAAAATTTGGCTAAAAAAACACATGTTCCTAACATTTCTGTGGCAGAAAGTTCTGGAATCTGAGAGGAGCCACAAATTTCCTTCCACCCAGCGTTCCCCCACGTCTCCCGATAAAAATGATTCCTCACTTGTGTGGGTAGGCCTAGCGCCTGCGACGGGAAACGCCCCAAAGCGCAACGTGGACACATCCAAATTTGTGACGGAAAACAGAGGTGTTTTTTGCAAAGTGCCTACCTGTAGATTTTGGCCTGTAGCTCAGCCGCCACCTAGGGAAACCTGCCAAACCTGTGCATTTCTGAAAACTAGAGACCTAGGGGAATCCAAGATGGGGTGACTTGTGTGGCTCGGACCAGGTTCTGTTACCCAGAATCCTTTGCAAACCTCAAAATTTGGCTAAAAAAACACATGTTCCTCACATTTCTGTGGCAGAAAGTTCTGGAATCTGAGAGGAGCCACGAATTTCCTTCCACCCAGCGTTGCCCCACATCTCCCGATAAAAATGATACCTCACTTGTGTGCGTAGGCCTAGCGCCCGTGACAGGAAATGCCCCAAAGCGCAACGTGGACACAGCCAAATTTTTGAAGGAAAACAGAGGTGTTTTTTGCAAAGTGCCTACCTGTAGATTTTGGCCTGTAGCTCAGCCGCCACCTAGGGATACTTACCAAACCTGTGCATTTCTGAAAACTAGAGACCTAGGGGAATCCAAGATGGGGTGACTTGTGTGGCTCGGACCAGGTTCTGTTACCCAGCATCCTTTGCAAACCTCAAAATTTGGCTAAAAAAACACATGTTCCTAACATTTCTGTGGCAGAAAGTTCTGGAATCTGAGAGGAGCCACAAATTTCCTTCCACCCAGCGTTCCCCCACGTCTCCCGATAAAAAGGATACCTCACTTGTGTGGGTAGGCCTAGCGCCCGCGACAGGAAACGCCCCAAAGCGCAACGTGGACACATCCAAATTTGTGAAGGAAAACAGAGGTGTTTTTTGCAAAGTGCCTACCTGTAGATTTTGGCCTGTAGCTCAGCCGCCACCTAGGGAAACCTACCAAACCTGTGCATTTCTGAAATCTAGAGACCTAGGGGAATCCAAGATGGGGTGACTTGTGTGGCTCGGACCAGGTTCTGTTACCCAGAATCCTTTGCAAATCTCAAAATTTGGCTAAAAAAACACATGTTCCTCACATTTCTGTGGCAGAAAGTTCTGGAATCTGAGAGGAGCCACAAATTTCCTTCCACCCAGCGTTCCCCCACGTCTCCCGATAAAAATGATACCTCACTTGTGTGGGTAGGCCTAGCGCCCGCGACAGGAAACGCCCCAAAGCGCAACGTGGACACATCCAAATTTGTGAAGGAAAACAGAGGTGTTTTTTGCAAAGTGCCTACCTGTAGATTTTGGCCTGTAGCTCAGCCGCCACCTAGGGAAACCTACCAAACCTGTGTATTTCTGAAAACTAGAGACCTAGGGGAATTCAAGGTTGGGTGATTTGTGTGGCTCGGACCAGGTTCTGTTACCCAGAATCCTTTGCAAACCTCAAAATTTGGCTAAAAAAACACATGTTCCTAACAATTCTGTGGCAGAAAGTTCTGGAATCTGAGAGGAGCCACAAATTTCCTTCCACCCAGCGTTCCCCCACGTCTCCCGATAAAATTGATACCTCACTTATGTGGGTAGGCCTAGCGGCCGCGACAGGGAACACCCTAAAGCGCAACGTGGACACATCCAAATTTGTGAAGGAAAACAGAGGTGTTTTTTGCAAAGTGACTACCTGTAGATTTTGGCCTGTAGCTCAGCCGCCACCTAGGGAAACCTACCAAACCTGTGCATTTCTGAAAACTAGAGACCTAGGGGAATTCAAGGTGGGGTGACTTGTGTGGCTCGGACCAGGTTCTGTTACCCAGAATCCTTTGCAAACCTCAAAATTTGGCTAAAAAAACACATGTTCCTAAAATTTCTGTGGCAGAAAGTTCTGGAATCTGAGAGGAGCCACAAATTTTCTTCCACCCAGCGTTCCCTCACATCTCCCGATAAAAATGATACCTCACTTGTGTGGGTAGGCCTAGCGCCTGCGACAGGAAACGCCCCAAAGCGCAACGTGGACACATCCAAATTTGTGACGGAAAACAGAGGTGTTTTTTGCAAAGTGCCTACCTGTAGATTTTGGCCTGTAGCTCAGCCGCCACCTAGGGAAACCTGCCAAACCTGTGCCTTTCTGAAAACTAGAGACCTAGGGGAATCCAAGATGGGGTGACTTGTGTGGCTCGGACCAGGTTCTGTTACCCAGAATCCTTTGCAAACCTCAAAATTTGGCTAAAAGAACACATGTTCCTAACATTTCTGTGGCAGAAAGTTCTGGAATCTGAGAGGAGCCACAAATTTCCTTCCACCCAGCGTTCCCCCACGTCTCCCGATAAAAAGGATACCTCACTTGTGTGGGTAGGCCTAGCGCCCGCGACAGGAAACGCCCCAAAGCGCAACGTGGACACATCCAAATTTGTGAAGGAAAACAGAGGTGTTTTTTGCAAAGTGCCTACCTGTAGATTTTGGCCTGTAGCTCAGCCGCCACCTAGGGAAACCTACCAAACCTGTGTAATTCTGAAAACTAGAGACCTAGGTAAATTCAAGGTTGGGTGATTTGTGTGGCTCGGACCAGGTTCTGTTACCCAGAATCCTTTGCAAACCTCAAAATTTGGCTAAAAAAACACATGTTCCTAACATTTCTGTGGCAGAAAGTTCTGGAATCTGAGAGGAGCCACAAATTTCCTTCGACCCAGCGTTCCCCCACGTCTCCCGATAAAAATGATACCTCACTTATGTGGGTAGGCCTAGCGGCCGCGACAGGGAACACCCTAAAGCGCAACGTGGACACATCCAAATTTGTGAAGGAAAACAGAGGTGTTTTTTGCAAAGTGACTACCTGTAGATTTTGGCCTGTAGCTCAGCCGCCACCTAGGGAAACCTACCAAACACGTGCATTTCTGAAAACTAGAGACCTAGGGGAATTCATGGTGGGGTGACTTGTGTGGCTCGGACCAGGTTCTGTTACCCAGAATCCTTTGCAAACCTCAAAATTTGGCTAAAAAAACACATGTTCCTAACATTTCTGTGGCAGAAAGTTCTGGAATCTGAGAGGAGCCACAAATTTCCTTCCACCCAGCGTTCCCCCACGTCTCCCGATAAAAATGATTCCTCACTTGTGTGGGTAGGCCTAGCGCCTGCGACGGGAAACGCCCCAAAGCGCAACGTGGACACATCCAAATTTGTGACGGAAAACAGAGGTGTTTTTTGCAAAGTGCCTACCTGTAGATTTTGGCCTGTAGCTCAGCCGCCACCTAGGGAAACCTGCCAAACCTGTGCATTTCTGAAAACTAGAGACCTAGGGGAATCCAAGATGGGGTGACTTGTGTGGCTCGGACCAGGTTCTGTTACCCAGAATCCTTTGCAAACCTCAAAATTTGGCTAAAAAAACACATGTTCCTCACATTTCTGTGGCAGAAAGTTCTGGAATCTGAGAGGAGCCACGAATTTCCTTCCACCCAGCGTTGCCCCACATCTCCCGATAAAAATGATACCTCACTTGTGTGCGTAGGCCTAGCGCCCGTGACAGGAAATGCCCCAAAGCGCAACGTGGACACAGCCAAATTTTTGAAGGAAAACAGAGGTGTTTTTTGCAAAGTGCCTACCTGTAGATTTTGGCCTGTAGCTCAGCCGCCACCTAGGGATACTTACCAAACCTGTGCATTTCTGAAAACTAGAGACCTAGGGGAATCCAAGATGGGGTGACTTGTGTGGCTCGGACCAGGTTCTGTTACCCAGCATCCTTTGCAAACCTCAAAATTTGGCTAAAAAAACACATGTTCCTAACATTTCTGTGGCAGAAAGTTCTGGAATCTGAGAGGAGCCACAAATTTCCTTCCACCCAGCGTTCCCCCACGTCTCCCGATAAAAAGGATACCTCACTTGTGTGGGTAGGCCTAGCGCCCGCGACAGGAAACGCCCCAAAGCGCAACGTGGACACATCCAAATTTGTGAAGGAAAACAGAGGTGTTTTTTGCAAAGTGCCTACCTGTAGATTTTGGCCTGTAGCTCAGCCGCCACCTAGGGAAACCTACCAAACCTGTGCATTTCTGAAATCTAGAGACCTAGGGGAATCCAAGATGGGGTGACTTGTGTGGCTCGGACCAGGTTCTGTTACCCAGAATCCTTTGCAAATCTCAAAATTTGGCTAAAAAAACACATGTTCCTCACATTTCTGTGGCAGAAAGTTCTGGAATCTGAGAGGAGCCACAAATTTCCTTCCACCCAGCGTTCCCCCACGTCTCCCGATAAAAATGATACCTCACTTGTGTGGGTAGGCCTAGCGCCCGCGACAGGAAACGCCCCAAAGCGCAACGTGGACACATCCAAATTTGTGAAGGAAAACAGAGGTGTTTTTTGCAAAGTGCCTACCTGTAGATTTTGGCCTGTAGCTCAGCCGCCACCTAGGGAAACCTACCAAACCTGTGTATTTCTGAAAACTAGAGACCTAGGGGAATTCAAGGTTGGGTGATTTGTGTGGCTCGGACCAGGTTCTGTTACCCAGAATCCTTTGCAAACCTCAAAATTTGGCTAAAAAAACACATGTTCCTAACAATTCTGTGGCAGAAAGTTCTGGAATCTGAGAGGAGCCACAAATTTCCTTCCACCCAGCGTTCCCCCACGTCTCCCGATAAAATTGATACCTCACTTATGTGGGTAGGCCTAGCGGCCGCGACAGGGAACACCCTAAAGCGCAACGTGGACACATCCAAATTTGTGAAGGAAAACAGAGGTGTTTTTTGCAAAGTGACTACCTGTAGATTTTGGCCTGTAGCTCAGCCGCCACCTAGGGAAACCTACCAAACCTGTGCATTTCTGAAAACTAGAGACCTAGGGGAATTCAAGGTGGGGTGACTTGTGTGGCTCGGACCAGGTTCTGTTACCCAGAATCCTTTGCAAACCTCAAAATTTGGCTAAAAAAACACATGTTCCTAAAATTTCTGTGGCAGAAAGTTCTGGAATCTGAGAGGAGCCACAAATTTTCTTCCACCCAGCGTTCCCTCACATCTCCCGATAAAAATGATACCTCACTTGTGTGGGTAGGCCTAGCGCCTGCGACAGGAAACGCCCCAAAGCGCAACGTGGACACATCCAAATTTGTGACGGAAAACAGAGGTGTTTTTTGCAAAGTGCCTACCTGTAGATTTTGGCCTGTAGCTCAGCCGCCACCTAGGGAAACCTGCCAAACCTGTGCCTTTCTGAAAACTAGAGACCTAGGGGAATCCAAGATGGGGTGACTTGTGTGGCTCGGACCAGGTTCTGTTACCCAGAATCCTTTGCAAACCTCAAAATTTGGCTAAAAGAACACATGTTCCTAACATTTCTGTGGCAGAAAGTTCTGGAATCTGAGAGGAGCCACAAATTTCCTTCCACCCAGCGTTCCCCCACGTCTCCCGATAAAAATGATACCTCACTTGTGTGGGTAGGCCTAGCGCCCGCGACAGGAAACGCCCCAAAGCACAACGTGGACACATCCAAATTTGTGAAGGAAAACAGAGGTGTTTTTTGCAAAGTGCCTACCTGTAGATTTTGGCCTGTAGCTCAGCCGCCACCTAGGGAAACCTACCAAACCTGTGCATTTCTGAAAACTAGAGACCTAGGGGAATTCAAGGTGGGATGACTTGTGTGGCTCGGACCAGGTTCTGTTACCCAGAATCCTTTGGAAACCTCAAAATTTGGCTAAAAAAACACATGTTCCTAACATTTCTGTGGCAGAAAGTTCTGGAATCTGAGAGGAGCCACAAATTTCCTTCCACCCAGCGTTCCCCCACGTCTCCCGATAAAAATGATACCTCACTTGTGTGGGTAGGCCTAGCGCCTGCGACAGGAAACGCCCCAAAGCGCAACGTGGACACATCCAAATTTGTGACGGAAAACAGAGGTGTTTTTTGCAAAGTGCCTACCTGTAGATTTTGGCCTGTAGCTCAGCCGCCACCTAGGGAAACCTGCCAAACCTGTGCATTTCTGAAAACTAGAGACCTAGGGGAATCCAAGATGGGGTGACTTGTGTGGCTCGGACCAGGTTCTGTTACCCAGAATCCTTTGCAAACCTCAAAATTTGGCTAAAAAAACACATGTTCCTAACATTTCTGTGGCAGAAAGTTCTGGAATCTGAGAGGAGCCACAAATTTCCTTCCACCCAGCGTTCCCCCATGTCTCCCGATAAAAATGATACCTCACTTGTGTGGGTAGGCCTAGCGCCCGCGACAGGAAACGCCCCAAAGCGCAACGTGGACACATCCAAATTTGTGAAGGAAAACAGAGGTGTTTTTTGCAAAGTGCCTACCTGTAGGTTTTGGCTTGTAGCTCAGCCGCCACCTAGGGAAACCTACCAAACCTGTGCATTTCTGAAAACTAGAGACCTAGGGGAATCCAAGATGGGGTGACTTGTGTGGCTCGGACCAGGTTCTGTTACCCAGAATCCTTTGCAAACCTCAAAATTTGGCTAAAAAAACACATGTTCCTCACATTTCTGTGGCAGAAAGTTCTGGAATCTGAGAGGAGCCACGAATTTCCTTCCACCCAGCGTTCCCCCACGTCTCCCGATAAAAAGGATACCTCACTTGTGTGGGTAGGCCTAGCGCCCGCGACAGGAAACGCCCCAAAGCGCAACGTGGACACATCCAAATTTGTGAAGGAAAACAGAGGTGTTTTTTGCAAAGTGCCTACCTGTAGATTTTGGCCTGTAGCTCAGCCGCCACCTAGGGAAACCTACCAAACCTGTGCATTTCTGAAAACTAGAGACCTAGGGGAATCCAAGATGGGGTGACTTGTGTGGCTCGGACCAGGTTCTGTTACCCAGAATCCTTAGCAAATCTCAAAATTTGGCTAAAAAAACACATGTTCCTCACATTTCTGTGGCAGAAAGTTCTGGAATCTGAGAGGAGCCACAAATTTCCTTCCACCCAGCGTTCCCCCACGTCTCCCGATAAAAATGATTCCTCACTTGTGTGGGTAGGCCTAGCGCCTGCGACGGGAAACGCCCCAAAGCGCAACGTGGACACATCCAAATTTGTGACGGAAAACAGAGGTGTTTTTTGCAAAGTGCCTACCTGTAGATTTTGGCCTGTAGCTCAGCCGCCACCTAGGGAAACCTGCCAAACCTGTGCATTTCTGAAAACTAGAGACCTAGGGGAATCCAAGATGGGGTGACTTGTGTGGCTCGGACCAGGTTCTGTTACCCAGAATCCTTTGCAAACCTCAAAATTTGGCTAAAAAAACACATGTTCCTCACATTTCTGTGGCAGAAAGTTCTGGAATCTGAGAGGAGCCACGAATTTCCTTCCACCCAGCGTTCCCCCACGTCTCCCGATAAAAAGGATACCTCACTTGTGTGGGTAGGCCTAGCGCCCGCGACAGGAAACGCCCCAAAGCGCAACGTGGACACATCCAAATTTGTGAAGGAAAACAGAGGTGTTTTTTGCAAAGTGCCTACCTGTAGATTTTGGCCTGTAGCTCAGCCGCCACCTAGGGAAACCTACCAAACCTGTGCATTTCTGAAAACTAGAGACCTAGGGGAATCCAAGATGGGGTGACTTGTGTGGCTCGGACCTTGTTCTGTTACCCAGAATCCTTTGCAAACCTCAAAATTTGGCTAAAAAAACACACGTTCCTCACATTTCTGTGGCAGAAAGTTCTGGAATCTGAGAGGAGCCACGAATTTCCTTCCACCCAGCGTTGCCCCACATCTCCCGATAAAAATGATACCTCACTTGTGTGCGTAGGCCTAGCGCCCGTGACAGGAAATGCCCCAAAGCGCAACGTGGACACATCCAAATTTTTGAAGGAAAACAGAGGTGTTTTTTGCAAAGTGCCTACCTGTAGATTTTGGCCTGTAGCTCAGCCGCCACCTAGGGATACCTACCAAACCTGTGCATTTCTGAAAACTAGAGACCTAGGGGAATCCAAGATGGGGTGACTTGTGTGGCTCGGACCAGGTTCTGTTACCCAGAATCCTTTGCAAACCTCAAAATTTGGCTAAAAAAACACATGTTCCTAACATTTCTGTGGCAGAAAGTTCTGGAATCTGACAGGAGCCACAAATTTCCTTCCACCCAGCGTTCCCCCACGTCTCCCGATAAAAAGGATACCTCACTTGTGTGGGTAGGCCTAGCGCCCGCGACAGGAAACGCCCCAAAGCGCAACGTGGACACATCCAAATTTGTGAAGGAAAACAGAGGTGTTTTTTGCAAAGTGCCTACCTGTAGATTTTGGCCTGTAGCTCAGCCGCCACCTAGGGAAACCTACCAAACCTGTGTAATTCTGAAAACTAGAGACCTAGGTAAATTCAAGGTTGGGTGATTTGTGTGGCTCGGACCAGGTTCTGTTACCCAGAATCCTTTGCAAACCTCAAAATTTGGCTAAAAAAACACATGTTCCTAACATTTCTGTGGCAGAAAGTTCTGGAATCTGAGAGGAGCCACAAATTTCCTTCGACCCAGCGTTCCCCCACGTCTCCCGATAAAAATGATACCTCACTTATGTGGGTAGGCCTAGCGGCCGCGACAGGGAGCACCCTAAAGCGCAACGTGGACACATCCAAATTTGTGAAGGAAAACAGAGGTGTTTTTTGCAAAGTGACTACCTGTAGATTTTGGCCTGTAGCTCAGCCGCCACCTAGGGAAACCTACCAAACCTGTGCATTTCTGAAAACTAGAGACCTAGGGGAATTCATGGTGGGGTGACTTGTGTGGCTCGGACCAGGTTCTGTTACCCAGAATCCTTTGCAAACCTCAAAATTTGGCTAAAAAAACACATGTTCCTAACATTTCTGTGGCAGAAAGTTCTGGAATCTGAGAGGAGCCACAAATTTCCTTCCACCCAGCGTTCCCCCACGTCTCCCGATAAAAATGATTCCTCACTTGTGTGGGTAGGCCTAGCGCCTGCGACGGGAAACGCCCCAAAGCGCAACGTGGACACATCCAAATTTGTGACGGAAAACAGAGGTGTTTTTTGCAAAGTGCCTACCTGTAGATTTTGGCCTGTAGCTCAGCCGCCACCTAGGGAAACCTGCCAAACCTGTGCATTTCTGAAAACTAGAGACCTAGGGGAATCCAAGATGGGGTGACTTGTGTGGCTCGGACCAGGTTCTGTTACCCAGAATCCTTTGCAAACCTCAAAATTTGGCTAAAAAAACACATGTTCCTCACATTTCTGTGGCAGAAAGTTCTGGAATCTGAGAGGAGCCACGAATTTCCTTCCACCCAGCGTTCCCCCACGTCTCCCGATAAAAAGGATACCTCACTTGTGTGGGTAGGCCTAGCGCCCGCGACAGGAAACGCCCCAAAGCGCAACGTGGACACATCCAAATTTGTGAAGGAAAACAGAGGTGTTTTTTGCAAAGTGCCTACCTGTAGATTTTGGCCTGTAGCTCAGCCGCCACCTAGGGGAAACCTACCAAACCTGTGCATTTCTGAAAACTAGAGACCTAGGGGAATCCAAGATGGGGTGACTTGTGTGGCTCGGACCTTGTTCTGTTACCCAGAATCCTTTGCAAACCTCAAAATTTGGCTAAAAAAACACACGTTCCTCACATTTCTGTGGCAGAAAGTTCTGGAATCTGAGAGGAGCCACGAATTTCCTTCCACCCAGCGTTGCCCCACATCTCCCGATAAAAATGATACCTCACTTGTGTGCGTAGGCCTAGCGCCCGTGACAGGAAATGCCCCAAAGCGCAACGTGGACACATCCAAATTTTTGAAGGAAAACAGAGGTGTTTTTTGCAAAGTGCCTACCTGTAGATTTTGGCCTGTAGCTCAGCCGCCACCTAGGGATACCTACCAAACCTGTGCATTTCTGAAAACTAGAGACCTAGGGGGAATCCAAGATGGGGTGACTTGTGTGGCTCGGACCAGGTTCTGTTACCCAGAATCCTTTGCAAACCTCAAAATTTGGCTAAAAAAACACATGTTCCTAACATTTCTGTGGCAGAAAGTTCTGGAATCTGACAGGAGCCACAAATTTCCTTCCACCCAGCGTTCCCCCACGTCTCCCGATAAAATGGATACCTCACTTGTGTGGGTAGGCCTAGCGCCCGCGACAGGAAACGCCCCAAAGCGCAACGTGGACACATCCAAATTTGTGAAGGAAAACAGAGGTGTTTTTTGCAAAGTGCCTACCTGTAGATTTTGGCCTGTAGCTCAGCCGCCACCTAGGGGAAACCTACCAAACCTGTGCATTTCTGAAAACTGGAGACCTAGGGGAATTCAAGGTTGGGTGATTTGTGTTGCTCGGACCAGGTTCTGTTACCCAGAATCCTTTGCAAACCTCAGAATTTGGCTAAAAAAAACACATGTTCCTAACATTTCTGTGGCAGAAAGTTCTGGAATCTGAGAGGAGCCACAAATTTCCTTCCACCCAGCGTTCCCCCCCGTCTCCCGATAAAAATGATACCTCACTTGTGTGGGTAGGCCTAGCGCCTGCGACAGGAAACGCCCCAAAGCGCAACATGGACACATCCAAATTTGTGACGGAAAACAGAGGTGTTTTTTTGCAAAGTGCCTACCTGTAGATTTTGGCCTGTAGCTCAGCCGCCACCTAGGGAAACCTGCCAAACCTGTGCCTTTCTGAAAACTAGAGACCTAGGGGAATCCAAGATGGGGTGACTAGTGTGGCTCGGACCAGGTTCTGTTACCCAGAATCCTTTGCAAACCTCAAAATTTGGCTAAAAAAACACATGTTCCTAACATTTCTGTGGCAGAAAGTTCTGGAATCTGAGAGGAGCCACAAATTTCCTTCCACCCAGCGTTCCCCCACGTCTCCCGATAAAAATGATACCTCACTTGTGTGGGTAGGCCTAGCGCCCGCGACAGGAAACGCCCCAAAGCGCAACGTGGACACATCCAAATTTGTGAAGGAAAACAGAGGTGTTTTTTTGCAAAGTGCCTACCTGTAGATTTTGGCCTGTAGCTCAGCCGCCACCTAGGGAAACCTACCAAACCTGTGCATTTCTGAAAACTAGAGACCTAGGGGAATCCAAGATGGGGTGACTTGTGTGGCTCGGACCAGGTTCTGTTACCCAGAATCCTTTGCAAACCTCAAAATTTGGCTAAAAAAAACACATGTTCCTAACATTTCTGTGGCAGAAAGTTCTGGAATCTGAGAGGAGCCACAAATATCTTTCCACCCAGCGTTCCCCCACGTCTCCCGATAAAAATGATACCTCACTTGTGTGGGTAGGCCTAGCGCCCGCGACAGGAAACGCCCCAAAGCGCAACGTGGACACATCCAAATTTGTGAAGGAAAACAGAGGTGTTTTTTGCAAAGTGCCTACCTGTAGATTTTGGCCTGTAGCTCAGCCGCCACCTAGGGAAACCTACCAAACCTGTGCATTTCTGAAAACTAGAGGACCTAGGGGAATCCAAGGTGGCGTGACTTGTGTGGCTCGGACCAGGTTCTGTTACCCAGAATCCTTTGCAAACCTAAAAATTTGGCTAATAAAACACATGTTCCTAACATTTCTGTGGCAGAAAGTTCTGGAATCTGAGAGGAGCCACGAATTTCCTTCCACCCAGCGTTCCCCCACGTCTCCCGATAAAAATGATACCTCACTTGTGTGGGTAGGCCTAGCGCCCGCGACAGGAAACGCCCCAAAGCACAACGTGGACACATCCAAATTTGTGAAGGAAAACAGAGGTGTTTTTTGCAAAGTGCCTACCTGTAGATTTTGGCCTGTAGCTCAGCCGCCACCTAGGGGAAACCTGCCAAACCTGTGCATTTCTGAAAACTAGAGACCTAGGGGAATCCAAGATGGGGTGACTTGTGTGGCTCGGACCAGGTTCTGTTACCCAGAATCCTTTGCAAATCTCAAAATTTGGCTAAAAAAACACATGTTACTCACATTTCTGTGGCAGAAACTTCTGGAATCTGAGAGGAGCCACAAATTTCCTTCCACCCAGCGTTCCCCCACGTCTCCTGATAAAAATGATACCTCACTTGTGTGGGTAGGCCTAGCGCCTGCGACAGGAAACGCCCCAAAGCGCAACGTGGACACATCCAAATTTGTGAAGGAAAACAGAGGTGTTTTTTGCAAAGTGCCTACCTGCAGATTTTGGCTTGTAGCTCAGCCGCCACCTAGGGAAACCTACCAAACCTGTGCATTTCTGAAAACTAGAGACCTAGGGGAATCCAAGATGGGGTGACTTGTGTGGCTCGGACCAGGTTCTGTTACGCAGAATCCTTTGCAAACCTCAATATTTGGCTAAAAAAACACATGTTCCTCACATTTCTGTGGCAGAAAGTTCTGGAATCTGAGAGGAGCCACGAATTTCCTTCCACCCAGCGTTGCCCCACATCTCCCGATAAAAATGATACCTCACTTGTGTGCGTAGGCCTAGCGCCCCTGACAGGAAATGCCCCAAAGCGCAATGTGGACTCAGCCAAATTTTTGAAGGAAAACGGAGGTGTTTTTTGCAAAGTGCCTACCTGTAGATTTTGGCCTGTAGCTCAGCCGCCACCTAGGGATACCTACCAAACCTGTGCATTTCTGAAAACTAGAGACCTAGGGGAATCCAAGATGGGGTGACTTGTGTGGCTCGGACCAGGTTCTGTTACCCAGAATCCTTTGCAAACCTCAAAATTTGGCTAAAAAAACACATGTTCCTAACATTTCTGTGGCAGAAAGTTCTGGAATCTGAGAGGAGCCACAAATTTCCTTCCACCCAGCGTTCCCCCACGTCTCCCGATAAAAAGGATACCTCACTTGTGTGGGTAGGCCTAGCGCCCGCGACAGGAAACGCCCCAAAGCGCAACGTGGACACATCCAAATTTGTGAAGGAAAACAGAGGTGTTTTTTGCAAAGTGCCTACCTGTAGATTTTGGCCTGTAGCTCAGCCGCCACCTAGGGAAACCTACCAAACCTGTGCATTTCTGAAAACTAGAGACCTAGGGGAATCCAAGATGGGGTGACTTGTGTGGCTCGGACCAGGTTCTGTTACCCAGAATCCTTTGCAAATCTCAAAATTTGGCTAAAAAAACACATGTTCCTCACATTTCTGTGGCAGAAAGTTCTGGAATCTGAGAGGAGCCACAAATTTCCTTCCACCCAGCGTTCCCCCACGTCTCCCGATAAAAATGATACCTCACTTGTGTGGGTAGGCCTAGCGCCCGCGACAGGAAACGCCCCAAAGCGCAACGTGGACACATCCAAATTTGTGAAGGAAAACAGAGGTGTTTTTTGCAAAGTGCCTACCTGTAGATTTTGGCCTGTAGCTCAGCCGCCACCTAGGGAAACCTACCAAACCTGTGTAATTCTGAAAACTAGAGACCTAGGGGAATTCAAGGTTGGGTGATTTGTGTGGCTCGGACCAGGTTCTGTTACCCAGAATCCTTTGCAAACCTCAAAATTTGGCTAAAAAAACACATGTTCCTAACATTTCTGTGGCAGAAAGTTCTGGAATCTGAGAGGAGCCACAAATTTCCTTCCACCCAGCGTTCCCCCACGTCTCCCGATAAAAATGATACCTCACTTATGTGGGTAGGCCTAGCGGCCGCGACAGGGAACACCCTAAAGCGCAACGTGGACACATCCAAATTTGTGAAGGAAAACAGAGGTGTTTTTTGCAAAGTGACTACCTGTAGATTTTAGCCTGTAGCTCAGCCGCCACCTAGGGAAACCTACCAAACCTGTGCATTTCTGAAAACTAGAGACCTAGGGGAATTCAAGGTGGGGTGACTTGTGTGGCTCGGACCAGGTTCTGTTACCCAGAATCCTTTGCAAACCTCAAAATTTGGCTAAAAAAACACATGTTCCTAACATTTCTGTGGCAGAAAGTTCTGGAATCTGAGAGGAGCCACAAATTTTCTTCCACCCAGCGTTCCCTCACGTCTCCCGATAAAAATGATACCTCACTTGAGTGGGTAGGCCTAGCGCCTGCGACAGGAAACGCCCCAAAGCGCAACGTGGACACATCCAAATTTGTGACGGAAAACAGAGGTGTTTTTTGCAAAGTGCCTACCTGTAGATTTTGGCCTGTAGCTCAGCCGCCACCTAGGGAAACCTGCCAAACCTGTACATTTCTGAAAACTAGAGACCTAGGGGAATCCAAGATGGGGTGACTTGTGTGGCTCGGACCAGGTTCTGTTATCCAGAATCCTTTGCAAACCTCAAAATTTGGCTAAAAAAACACATGTTCCTAACATTTCTGTGGCAGAAAGTTCTGGAATCTGAGAGGAGCCACAAATTTCCTTCCACCCAGCGTTCCCCCATGTCTCCGATAAAAATGATACCTCACTTGTGTGGGTAGGCCTAGCGCCCGCGACAGGAAACGCCCCAAAGCGCAACGTGGACACATCCAAATTTGTGAAGGAAAACAGAGGTGTTTTTTGCAAAGTGCCTACCTGTAGATTTTGGCCTGTAGCTCAGCCGCCACCTAGGGAAACCTACCAAACCTGTGCATTTCTGAAAACTAGAGACCTAGGGGAATTCAAGGTGGGATGACTTGTGTGGCTCGGACCAGGTTCTGTTACCCAGAATCCTTTGGAAACCTCAAAATTTGGCTAAAAAAACACATGTTCCTAACATTTCTGTGGCAGAAAGTTCTGGAATCTGAGAGGAGCCACAAATTTCCTTCCACCCAGCTTTCCCCCACGTCTCCCGATAAAAATGATACCTCACTTGTGTGGGTAGGCCTAGCGCCTGCGACAGGAAACGCCCCAAAGCGCAACGTGGACACATCCAAATTTGTGACGGAAAACAGAGGTGTTTTTTGCAAAGTGCCTACCTGTAGATTTTGGCCTGTAGCTCAGCCGCCACCTAGGGAAACCTGCCAAACCTGTGCATTTCTGAAAACTAGAGACCTAGGGGAATCCAAGATGGGGTGACTTGTGTGGCTCGGACCAGGTTCTGTTACCCAGAATCCTTTGCAAACCTCAAAATTTGGCTAAAAAAACACATGTTCCTAACATTTCTGTGGCAGAAAGTTCTGGAATCTGAGAGGAGCCACAAATTTTCCTTCCACCCAGCGTTCCCCCATGTCTCCCGATAAAAATGATACCTCACTTGTGTGGGTAGGCCTAGCGCCCGCGACAGGAAACGCCCCAAAGCGCAACGTGGACACATCCAAATTTGTGAGGAAAACAGAGGTGTTTTTTGCAAAGTGCCTACCTGTAGATTTTGGCCTGTAGCTCAGCCGCCACCTAGGGAAACCTGCCAAACCTGTGCATTTCTGAAAACTAGAGACCTAGGGGAATCCAAGATGGGGTGACTTGTGTGGCTCGGACCAGGTTCTGTTACCCAGAATCCTTTGCAAATCTCAAAATTTGGCTAAAAAAACACATGTTCCTCACATTTCTGTGGCAGAAAGTTCTGGAATCTGAGAGGAGCCACAAATTTCCTTCCACCCAGCGTTCCCCCACGTCTCCCGATAAAAATGATACCTCACTTGTGTGGGTAGGCCTAGCGCCTGCGACAGGAAACGCCCCAAAGCGCAACGTGGACACATCCAAATTTGTGACGGAAAACAGAGGTGTTTTTTGCAAAGTGCCTACCTGTAGATTTTGGCCTGTAGCTCAGCCGCCACCTAGGGAAACCTGCCAAACCTGTGCATTTCTGAAAACTAGAGACCTAGGGGAATCCAAGATGGGGTGACTTGTGTGGCTCGGACCAGGTTCTGTTACCCAGAATCCTTTGCAAACCTCAAAATTTGGCTAAAAAAACACATGTTCCTCACATTTCTGTGGCAGAAAGTTCTGGAATCTGAGAGCAGCCACGAATTTCCTTTCACCCAGCGTTCCCCCGAGTCTCCCGATAAAAAGGATACCTCACTTGTGTGGGTAGGCCTAGCGCCCGCGACAGGAAACGCCCCAAAGCGCAACGTGGACACATCCAAATTTGTGAAGGAAAACAGAGGTGTTTTTTGCAAAGTGCCTACCTGTAGATTTTGGCCTGTAGCTCAGCCGCCACCTAGGGAAACCTACCAAACCTGTGCATTTCTGAAAACTAGAGACCTAGGGGAATCCAAGATGGGGTGACTTGTGTGGCTCGGACCAGGTTCTGTTACCCAGAATCCTTTGCAAACCTCAAAATTTGGCTAAAAAAACACATGTTCCTCACATTTCTGTGGCAGAAAGTTCTGGAATCTGAGAGGAGCACGAATTTCCTTCCACCCAGCGTTGCCCCACATCTCCCGATAAAAATGATACCTCACTTGTGTGCGTAGGCCTAGCGCCCGTGACAGGAAATGCCCCAAAGCGCAACGTGGACACAGCCAAATTTTTGAGGAAAACAGAGGTGTTTTTGCAAAGTGCCTACCTGTAGATTTTGGCCTGTAGCTCAGCCGCCACCTAGGGATACCTACCAAACCTGTGCATTTCTGAAAACTAGAGACCTAGGGGAATCCAAGATGGGGTGACTTGTGTGGCTCGGATCAGGTTCTGTTACCCAGAATCCTTTGCAAACCTCAAGATTTGGCTAAAAAAACACATGTTCCTAACATTTCTGTGGCAGAAAGTTCTGGAATCTGAGAGGAGCCACAAATTTCCTTCCACCCAGCGTTCCCCCATGTCTCCCGATAAAAATGATACCTCACTTGTGTGGGGTAGGCCTAGCGCCCGCGACAGGAAACGCCCCAAAGCGCAACGTCGACACATCCAAATTTGTGAAGGAAAACAGAGGTGTTTTTTGGCAAAGTGCCTACCTGTAGATTTTGGCTTGTAGCTCAGCCGCCACCTAGGACAACCTACCAAACCTGTGCATTTCTGAACACTAGAGACCTAGGGGAATCCAAGATGGGGTGACTTGTGTGGCTCGGACCAGGTTCTGTTACCCAGAATCCTTTGCAAACCTCAAAATTTGGCTAAAAAAACACATGTTCCTCACATTTCTGTGGCAGAAAGTTCTGGAATCTGAGAGGAGCCACGAATTTCCTTTCACCCAGCGTTCCCCCACGTCTCCCGATAAAAAGGATACCTCACTTGTGTGGGTAGGCCTAGCGCCCGCGACAGGAAACGCCCCAAAGCGCAACGTGGACACATCCAAATTGGTGAAGGAAAACAGAGGTGTTTTTTGCAAAGTGCCTACCTGTAGATTTTGGCCTGTAGCTCAGCCGCCACCTAGGGAAACCTACCAAACCTGTGCATTTCTGAAAACTAGAGACCTAGGGGAATCCAAGATGGGGTGACTTGTGTGGCTCGGACCAGGTTCTGTTACCCAGAATCCTTTGCAAACCTCAAAATTTGGCTAAAAAAACACATGTTCCTCACATTTCTGTGGCAGAAAGGTCTGGAATCTGAGAGGAGCCACGAATTTCCTTCCACCCAGCGTTGCCCCACATCTCCCGATAAAAATGATACCTCACTTGTGTGGGTAGGCCTAGCGCCCGTGACAGGAAATGCCCCAAAGCGCAACGTGGACACAGCCAAATTTTTTAAGGAAAACAGAGGTGTTTTTGCAAAGTGCCTACCTGTAGATTTTGGCCTGTAGCTCAGCCGCCACCTAGGGATACCTACCAAACCTGTGCATTTCTGAAAACTAGAGACCTAGGGGAATCCAAGATGGGGTGACTTGTGTGGCTCGGACCAGGTTCTGTTACCCAGAATCCTTTGCAAACCTCAAAATTTGGCTAAAAAAACACATGTTCCTAACATTTCTGTGGCAGAAAGTTCTGGAATCTGAGAGGAGCCACAAATATCTTTCCACCCAGCGTTCCCCCACGTCTCCCGATAAAAATGATACCTCACTTGTGTGGGTAGGCCTAGCGCCCGCGACAGGAAACGCCCCAAAGCGCAACGTGGACACATCCAAATTTGTGAAGGAAAACAGAGGTGTTTTTTGCAAAGTGCCTACCTGTAGATTTTGGCCTGTAGCTCAGCCGCCACCTAGGGAAACCTACCAAACCTGTGCATTTCTGAAAACTAGAGACCTAGGGGAATCCAAGGTGGCGTGACTTGTGTGGCTCGGACCAGGTTCTGTTACCCAGAATCCTTTGCAAACCTAAAAATTTGGCTAAAAAAACACATGTTCCTAACATTTCTGTGGCAGAAAGTTCTGGAATCTGAGAGGAGCCACGAATTTCCTTCCACCCAGCGTTGCCCCACATCTCCCGATAAAAATGATACCTCACTTGTGTGCGTAGGCCTAGCGCCCCTGACAGGAAATGCCCCAAAGCGCAACGTGGACACAGCCAAATTTTTGAAGGAAAACAGAGGTGTTTTTTGCAAAGTGCCTACCTGTAGATTTTGGCCTGTAGCTCAGCCGCCACCTAGGGATACCTACCAAACCTGTGCATTTCTGAAAACTAGAGACCTAGGGGAATCCAAGATGGGGTTCAAAATTTGGCTAAAAAAAACACATGTTCCTAACATTTCTGTGGCAGAAAGTTCTGGAATCTGAGAGGAGCCACAAATTTCCTTCCACCCAGCGTTCCCCCACGTCCTCCCGATAAAAATGATACCTCACTTGTGTGGGTAGGCCTAGCGCCTGCGACAGGAAACGCCCCAAAGCGCAACGTGGACACATCCAAATTTGTGACGGAAAACAGAGGTGTTTTTCTGCAAAGTGCCTACCTGTAGATTTTGGCCTGTAGCCCAGCCGCCACCTAGGAAAACCTGCCAAACTGTGCATTTCTGAAAACTAGAGGACCTAGGGGGAATCCAAGATGGGGTGCCTTGTGTGGCTCGGACCAGGTCTGTTACCCAGAATCCTTTGCAAACCTCAAAATTTGGCTAAAAAAACACAGTTCCTAACATTTCTGTGGCAGAAAGTTCTGGAATCTGAGAGGAGCCACAAATTTCCTTCCACCCAGCGTTCCCCATGTCTCCCCGATAAAAAGGATACCTCACTTGTGTGGGTAGGCCTAGCGCCCGCGACAGGAAACGCCCCAAAGCGCAACGTGGACACATCCAAATTGGTGAAGGAAAACAGAGGTGTTTTTTGCAAAGTGCCTACCTGTAGATTTTGGCCTGTAGCTCAGCCGCCACCTAGGGAAACCTACCAAACCTGTGCATTTCTGAAAACTAGAGACCTAGGGGAATCCAAGATGGGGTGACTTGTGTGGCTCGGACCAGGTTCTGTTACCCAGAATCCTTTGCAAACCTCAAAATTTGGCTAAAAAAACACATGTTCCTCACATTTCTGTGGCAGAAAGTTCTGGAATCTGAGAGAGCCACGAATTTCCTTCCACCCAGCGTTGCCCCACATCTCCCGATAAAAATGATACCTCACTTGTGTGCGTAGGCCTAGCGCCCGTGACAGGAAATGCCCCAAGCGCAACGTGGACACAGCCAAATTTTTTAAGGAAAACAGAGGTGTTTTTGCAAAGTGCCTACCTGTAGATTTTGGCCTGTAGCTCAGCCGCCACCTAGGGATACCTACCAAACCTGTGCATTTCTGAAAACTAGAGGACCTAGGGGAATCCAAGATGGGGTGACTTGTGTGGCTCGGACCAGGTTCTGTTACCCAGAATCCTTTGCAAACCTCAAAATTTGGCTAAAAAAACACATGTTCCTAACATTTCTGTGGCAGAAAGTTCTGGAATCTGAGAGGAGCCACAAATTTTCCTTCCACCCAGCATTCCCCCACGTCTCCCGATAAAAATGATACCTCACTTGTGTGGGTAGGCCTAGCGCCCGTGACAGGAAACGCCCCAAAGCACAACGTGGACACATCCAAATTTGTGAAGGAAAACAGAGGTGTTTTTTGCAAAGTGCCTACCTGTAGATTTTGGCCTGTAGCTCAGCCGCCACCCTAGGGAAACCTGCCAAACCTGTGCATTTCTGAAAACTAGAGGACCTAGGGGAATCCAAGATGGGGTGACTTGTGTGGCTCGGACCAGGTTCTGTTACCCAGAATCCTTTGCAAATCTCAAAATTTGGCTAAAAAAACACATGTTCCTAACATTCTCTGTGGCAGAAACTTCTGGAATCTGAGAGGAGCCACAAATTTCCTTCCACCCAGCGTTCCCCCACGTCTCCTGATAAAAATGATACCTCACTTGTGTGGGTAGGCCTAGCGCCCCGCGACAGGAAACGCCCCAAAGCGCAACGTGGACACATCCAAATTTGTGAAGGAAAACAGAGGTGTTTTTTGCAAAGTGCCTACCTGTAGATTTTGGCTTGTAGCTCAGCCGCCACCTAGGGAACCTACCAAACCTGTGCATTTCTGAAAACTAGAGACCTAGGGGAATCCAAGATGGGGTGACTTGTGTGGCTCGGACCAGGTTCTGTTACGCAGAATCCTTTGCAAACCTCAAAATTTGTCTAAAAAAACACATGTTCCTCACATTTCTGTGGCAGAAAGTTCTGGAATCTGAGAGGAGCCACGAATTTCCTTCCACCCAGCGTTTGCCCCACATCTCCCGATAAAAATGATACCTCACTTGTGTGCGTAGGCCTAGCGCCCCCTGACAGGAAATGCCCCAAAGCGCAACGTGGACACAGCCAAATTTTTGAAGGAAAACAGAGGTGTTTTTTGCAAAGTGCCTACCTGTAGATTTTGGCCTGTAGCTCAGCCGCCACCTAGGGATACCTACCAAATCTGTGCATTTCTGAAAACTAGAGACCTAGGGGAATCCAAGATGGGGTGACTTGTGTGGCTCGGACCAGGTTCTGTTACCCAGAATCCTTTTGCAAAACCTCAAAATTTGGCTAAAAAAAACACATGTTCCTAACATTTCTGTGGCAGAAAGTTCTGGAATATGAGAGGAGCCACAAATTTCCTTCCACCCAGCGTTCCCCCACGTCTCCCGATAAAAATGATACCTCACTTGTTTGGGTAGGCCTAGCGCCTGCGACAGGAAACGCCCCAAAGCGCAACGTGGGACACATCCAAATTTGTGACGGAAAACAGAGGTGTTTTTTCTGCAAAGTGCCTACCTGTAGATTTTGGCCTGTAGCTCAGCCGCCACCTAGGGATACCTACCAAATCTGTGCATTTCTGAAAACTAGAGACCCTAGGGGAATCCAAGATGGGGTGACTTGTGTGGCTCGGACCAGGTTCTGTTACCCAGAATCCTTTGCAAACCTCAAAATTTGGCTAAAAAAAACACATGTTCCTAACATTTCTGTGGCAGAAAGTTCTGGAATATGAGAGGAGCCACAAATTTCCTTCCACCCAGCGTTCCCCCCACGTCTCCCGATAAAAATGATACCTCACTTGTGTGGGTAGGCCTAGCGCCTGCGACAGGAAACGCCCCCAAAGCGCAACGTGGGACACATCCAAATTTGTGACGGAAAACAGAGGTGTTTTTCTGCAAAGTGCCTACCTGTAGATTTTGGCCTGTAGCTCAGCCGCCACCTAGGAAAACCTGCCAAACCTGTGCATTTCTGAAAACTAGAGACCTAGGGGAATCCAAGATGGGGTGACTTGTGTGGCTCGGACCAGGTCTGTTACCCAGAATCCTTTGCAAACCTCAACATTTGGCTAAAAAAAACACATGTTCCTAACATTTCTGTGGCAGAAAGTTCTGTGGAATCTGAGAGGAGCCACAAATTTCCTTCCACCCAGCGTTCCCCCCATGTCTCCCGATAAAAATGATACCTCACTTGTGTGGGTAGGCCTAGCGCCCCGCGACAGGAAACGCCCCCAAAGCGCAACGTGGACACATCCAAATTTGTGAAGGAAAACAGAGGTGTTTTTTGCAAAGTGCCTACCTGTAGATTTTGGCCTGTAGCTCAGCCGCCACCTAGGGAAACCTACCAAACCTGTGCATTTCTGAAAACTAGAGACCTAGGGGAATCCAAGATGGGGTGACTTGTGTGGCTCGGACCAGGTTCTGTTACCCAGAATCCTTTGCAAACCTCAAAATTTGGCTAAAAAAAACACATGTTCCTCACATTTCTGTGGCAGAAAGTTCTGGAATCTGAGAGGAGCCACGAATTTCCTTCCACCCAGCGTTGCCCCCACATCTCCCGATAAAAATGATACCTCACTTGTGTGCGTAGGCCTAGCGCCCGTGACAGGAAATGCCCCAAAGCGCAACGTGGACACAGCCAAATTTTTTAAGGAAAACAGAGGTGTTTTTGCAAAGTGCCTACCTGTAGATTTTGGCCTGTAGCTCAGCAGCCCCACCTAGGGATACCTACAAACCTGTGCATTTCTGAAAACTAGAGACCTAGGGGAATCCAAGATGGGGTGACTTGTGTGGCTCGGACCAGGTTCTGTTACCCAGAATCCTTTGCAAACCTCAAAATTTGGCTAAAAAAACACATGTTCCTAACATTTCTGTGGCAGAAAGTTCTGGAATCTGAGAGGAGCCACAAATACTTTCCACCCAGCGTTCCCCCACGTCTCCCCGATAAAAATGATACCTCACTTGTGTGGGTAGGCCTAGCGCCCGCGACAGGAAACGCCCCAAAGCGCAACGTGGACACATCCAAATTTGTGAAGGAAAACAGAGGTGTTTTTTGCAAAGTGCCTACCTGTAGATTTTGGCCTGTAGCTCAGCCGCCACCTAGGGAAACCTACCAAACCTGTGCATTTCTGAAAACTAGAGACCTAGGGGAATCCAAGGTGGCGTGACTTGTGTGGCTCGGACCAGGTCTTGTTACCCAGAATCCTTTGCAAACCTAAAAATTTGGCTAAAAAAACACATGTTTCCTAACATTTCTGTGGCAGAAAGTTCTGGAATCTGAGAGGAGCCACGAATTTCCTTCCACCCAGCGTTCCCCCCACGTCTCCCGATAAAAATGATACCTCACTTGTGTGGGTAGCCTAGCGCCCGCGACAGAAAACGCCCCAAAGCACAACGTGGACACATCCAAATTTGTGAAGGAAAACAGAGGTGTTTTTTGCAAAGTGCCTACCTGTAGATTTTGGCCTGTAGCTCAGCCGCCACCTAGGGAAACCTGCCAAACCTGTACATTTCTGAAAACTAGAGACCTAGGGGAATCCAAGATGGGGTGACTTGTGTGGCTCGGTGACCAGGTTCTGTTACCCAGGAATCCTTTGCAAATCTCAAAATTTGGCTAAAAAAAACACATGTTCCTCACATTTCTGTGGCAGAAACTTCTGGAATCTGAGAGGAGCCACAAATGTCCTTCCACCCAGCGTTCCCCCCACGTCTCCCGATAAAAAGGATACCTCACTTGTGTGGGTAGGCCTAGCGGCCGCGACAGGAAACGCCCCAAAGCGCAACGTGGGACACATCCAAATTTGTGAAGGAAAACAGAGGTGTTTTTGCAAAGTGCCTACCTGTAGATTTTGGCCTGTAGCTCAGCCGCCACCTAGGGAAACCTACCAAACCTGTGCATTTCTGAAAACTAGAGACCTAGGGGAATCCAAGATGGGGTGACTTGTGTTGCTCGGACCAGGTTCTGTTACCCAGAATCCTTTGCAAATCTCAAAATTTGGCTAAAAAAACACATGTTCCTCACATTTCTGTGGCAGAAAGTTCTGGAATCTGAGAGGAGCCACAAATTTCCTTCCACCCAGCGTTCCCCCACGTCTCCCGATAAAAATGATACCTCACTTGTGTGGGTAGCCTAGCGCCCGCGGACAGGAAACGCCCCAAAGCGCAACGTGGACACATCCAAATTTGTGAAGGAAAACAGAGGTGTTTTTTGCAAAGTGCCTACCTGTAGATTTTGGCCTGTAGCTCAGCCCGCCACCTAGGGAAACCTACCAAACCTGTGTAATTCTGAAAACTAGAGACCTAGGGGAATTCAAGGTTGGGTGATTTGTGTGGCTCGGACCAGGTTCTGTTACCCAGAATCCTTTGCAAACCTCAAAATTTGGCTAAAAAAACACATGTTCCTAACATTTCTGTGGCAGAAAGTTCTGGAATCTGAGAGGAGCCACAAATTTCCTTCCACCCAGCGTTCCCCCACGTCTCCCGATAAAAATGATACCTCACTTATGTGGGTAGGCCTAGCGGCCGCGACAGGGAACACCCCTAAAGCGCAACGTGGACACATCCAAATTTGTGAAGGAAAACAGAGGGTGTTTTTTGCAAAGTGACTACCTGTAGATTTTAGCCTGTAGCTCAGCCGCCACCTAGGGAAACCTACCAAACCTGTGCATTTCTGAAAACTAGAGACCTAGGGGGAATTCAAGGTGGGGTGACTTGTGTGGCTCGGACCAGGTTCTGTTACCCAGAATCCTTTGCAAACCTCAAAATTTGGCTAAAAAAACACATGTTCCTAACATTTCTGTGGCAGAAAGTTCTGGAATCTGAGAGGAGCCACAAATTTTCTTCCACCCAGCGTTCCCTCACGTCTCCCGATAAAAATGATACCTCACTTGAGTGGGTAGGCCTAGCGCCTGCGACAGGAAACGCCCCAAAGCGCAACGTGGACACATCCAAATTTGTGACGGAAAACAGAGGTGTTTTTGCAAAGTGCCTACCTGTAGATTTTGGCCTGTAGCTCAGCCGCCACCTAGGGAAACCTACCAAACCTGTGCATTTCTGAAAACTAGAGACCTAGGGGGGAATCCAAGATGGGGTGACTTGTGTGGCTCGGACCAGGTTCTGTTAGGCCAGAATCCTTTGCAAACCTCAAAAATTTGTCTAAAAAAACACATGTTCCTCACATTTCTGTGGCAGAAAGTTCTGGAATCTGAGAGGAGCCACGAATTTCCTTCACCCAGCGTTGCCCCACATCTCCCCGATAAAAATGATACCTCACTTGTGTGCGTAGGCCTAGCGCCCCTGACAGGAAATGCCCAAAGCGCAACGTGGACACAGCCAAATTTTTGAAGGAAAAACAGAGGTGTTTTTTGCAAAGTGCTACCTGTAGATTTTGGCCTGTAGCTCAGCCGCCACCTAGGGATACCTACCAAACCTGTGCATTTCTGAAAACTAGAGACCTAGGGGAATCCAAGATGGGGGACTTGTGTGGCTCGGACCAGGTTCTGTTACCCAGAATCCTTTGCAAACCTCAAAATTTGGCTAAAAAAAACACATGTTCCTAACATTTCTGTGGCAGAAAGTTCTGGAATCTGAGAGGAGCCCACAAATTTCCCTTCCACCCAGCGTTCCCCCACGTCTCCCGATAAAAATGATACCTCACTTGTGTGGGTAGGCCTAGCGCCTGCGACAGGAAAGCCCCCAAAGCGCAACGTGGACACATCCAAATTTGTGACGGAAAACAGAGGTGTTTTTCTGCAAAGTGCCTACCTGTAGATTTTGCCTGTAGCTCAGCCGCCACCTAGGAAAACTGCCAACCTGTGCATTTCTGAAAACTAGAGACCTAGGGGAATCCAAGATGGGGTGACTTGTGTGGCTCGGACCAGGTCTGTTACCCAGAATCCTTTGCAAACCTCAAAATTTGGCTAAAAAAAACACATGTTCCTAACATTTCTGTGGCAGAAAGTTCTGGAATCTGAGAGGAGCCACAAATTTCCTTCCACCCAGCGTTCCCCCATGTCTCCCGATAAAAAGGATACCTCACTTGTGTGGGTAGGCCTAGCGCCGCCGACAGGAACGCCCCAAAGCGCAACGTGGACACATCCAAATTGGGTGAAGGAAAACAGGAGGTGTTTTTTGCAAAGTGCCTACCTGTAGATTTTGGCCTGTAGCTCAGCCGCCACCTAGGGAAACCTACCAAACCTGTGCATTTCTGAAAACTAGAGACCTAGGGGAATCCAAGATGGGGTGACTTGTGTGGCTCGGACCAGGTTCTGTTACCCAGAATCCTTTGCAAACCTCAAAATTTGGCTAAAAAAAACACATGTTCCTCACATTTCTGTGGCAGAAAGTTCTGGAATCTGAGAGGAGCCACGAATTTCCTTCCACCCAGCGTTGCCCCACATCTCCCGATAAAAATGATACCTCACTTGTGTGCGTAGGCCTAGCGCCCGTGACAGGAAATGCCCCAAAGCGCAACGTGGACACAGCCAAATTTTTTCAGGAAAACAGAGGTGTTTTTGCAAAGTGCCTACCTGTAGATTTTGGCCTGTAGCTCAGCCGCCACCTAGGGATACCTACCAAACCTGTGCATTTCTGAAAACTAGAGACCTAGGGGAATCCAAGATGGGGTGACTTGTGTGGCTCGGACCAGGTTCTGTTACCCAGAATCCTTTGCAAACCTCAAAATTTGGCTAAAAAAACACATGTTCCTAACATTTCTGTGGCAGAAAGTTCTGGAATCTGAGAGGAGCCACAAATTTCCTTCCACCAAGCGTTCCCCCACGTCTCCCGATAAAAATGATACCTCACTTGTGTGGGTAGGCCTAGCGCCCGTGACAGGAAACGCCCCAAAGCACAACGTGGACACATCCAAATTTGTGAAGGAAAACAGAGGTGTTTTTTGCAAAGTGCCTACCTGTAGATTTTGGCCTGTAGCTCAGCCGCCACCTAGGGAAACCTGCCAAACCTGTGCATTTCTGAAAACTAGAGACCTAGGGGAATCCAAGATGGGGTGACTTGTGTGGCTCGGACCAGGTTCTGTTACCCAGAATCCTTTGCAAATCTCAAAATTTGGCTAAAAAAACACATGTTCCTAACATTTCTGTGGCAGAAACTTCTGGAATCTGAGAGGAGCCACAAATTTCCTTCCACCCAGCGTTCCCCCACGTCTCCTGATAAAAATGATACCTCACTTGTGTGGGTAGGCCTAGCGCCCGCGACAGGAAACGCCCCAAAGCGCAACGTGGACACATCCAAATTTGTGAAGGAAAACAGAGGTGTTTTTTGCAAAGTACCTACCTGTAGATTTTGGCTTGTAGCTCAGCCGCCACCTAGGGAAACCTACCAAACCTGTGCATTTCTGAAAACTAGAGACCTAGGGGAATCTAAGATGGGGTGACTTGTGTGGCTCGGACCAGGTTCTGTTACGCAGAATCCTTTGCAAACCTCAAAATTTGTCTAAAAAAACACATGTTCCTCACATTTCTGTGGCAGAAAGTTCTGGAATCTGAGAGGAGCCACGAATTTCCTTCCACCCAGCGTTGCCCCACATCTCCCGATAAAAATGATACCTCACTTGTGTGCGTAGGCCTAGCGCCCCTGACAGGAAATGCCCCAAAGCGCAACGTGGACACAGCCAAATTTTTGAAGGAAAACAGAGGTGTTTTTTGCAAAGTGCCTACCTGTAGATTTTGGCCTGTAGCTCAGCCGCCACCTAGGGATACCTACCAAACCTGTGCATTTCTGAAAACTAGAGACCTAGGGGAATCCAAGATGGGGTGACTTGTGTGGCTCGGACCAGGTTCTGTTACCCAGAATCCTTTGCAAACCTCAAAATTTGGCTAAAAAAACACATGTTCCTAACATTTCTGTGGCAGAAAGTTCTGGAATCTGAGAGGAGCCACAAATTTCCTTCCACCCAGCGTTCCCCCACGTCTCCCGATAAAAATTATACCTCACTTGTGTGGGTAGGCCTAGCGCCTGCGACAGGAAACGCCCCAAAGCGCAACGTGGACACATCCAAATTTGTGACGGAAAACAGAGGTGTTTTTCTGCAAAGTACCTACCTGTAGATTTTGGCCTGTAGCTCAGCCGCCACCTAGGAAAACCTGCCAAACCTGTGCATTTCTGAAAACTAGAGACCTAGGGGAATCCAAGATGGGGTGACTTGTGTGGCTCGGACCAGGTCTGTTACCCAGAATCCTTTGCAAACCTCAAAATTTGGCTAAAAAAACACATGTTCCTAACATTTCTGTGGCAGAAAGTTCTGGAATCTGAGAGGAGCCACAAATTTCCTTCCACCCAGCGTTCCCCCATGTCTCCCGATAAAAATGATACCTCACTTGTGTGGGTAGGCCTAGCGCCCGCGACAGGAAACGCCCCAAAGCGCAACGTGGACACATCCAAATTTGTGAAGGAAAACAGAGGTGTTTTTTGCAAAGTGCCTACCTGTAGATTTTGGCCTGTAGCTCAGCCGCCACCTAGGGAAACCTACCAAACCTGTGCATTTCTGAAAACTAGAGACCTAGGGGAATCCAAGATGGGGTGACTTGTGTGGCTCGGACCAGGTTCTGTTACCCAGAATCCTTTGCAAACCTCAAAATTTGGCTAAAAAAACACATGTTCCTCACATTTCTGTGGCAGAAAGTTCTGGAATCTGAGAGGAGCCACGAATTTCCTTCCACCCAGCGTTGCCCTACATCTCCCGATAAAAATGATACCTCACTTGTGTGCGTAGGCCTAGCGCCCGTGACAGGAAATGCCCCAAAGCGCAACGTGGACACAGCCAAATTTTTTAAGGAAAACAGAGGTGTTTTTGCAAAGTGCCTACCTGTAGATTTTGGCCTGTAGCTCAGCCGCCACCTAGGGATACCTACCAAACCTGTGCATTTCTGAAAACTAGAGACCTAGGGGAATCCAAGATGGGGTGACTTGTGTGGCTCGGACCAGGTTCTGTTACCCAGAATCCTTTGCAAACCTCAAAATTTGGCTAAAAAAACACATGTTCCTAACATTTCTGTGGCAGAAAGTTCTGGAATCTGAGAGGAGCCACAAATATCTTTCCACCCAGCGTTCCCCCACGTCTCCCGATAAAAATGATACCTCACTTGTGTGGGTAGGCCTAGCGCCCGAGACAGGAAACGCCCCAAAGCGCAACGTGGACACATCCAAATTTGTGAAGGAAAACAGAGGTGTTTTTTGCAAAGTACCTACCTGTAGATTTTGGCCTGTAGCTCAGCCGCCACCTAGGGAAACCTACCAAACCTGTGCATTTCTGAAAACTAGAGACCTAGGGGAATCCAAGGTGGCGTGACTTGTGTGGCTCGGACCAGGTTCTGTTACCCAGAATCCTTTGCAAACCTAAAAATTTGGCTAAAAAAACACATGTTCCTAACATTTCTGTGGCAGAAAGTTCTGGAATCTGAGAGGAGCCACGAATTTCCTTCCACCCAGCGTTCCCCCACGTCTCCCGATAAAAATGATACCTCACTTGTGTGGGTAGGCCTAGCGCCCGCGACAGGAAACGCCCCAAAGCACAACGTGGACACATCCAAATTTGTGAAGGAAAACAGAGGTGTTTTTTGCAAAGTGCCTACCTGTAGATTTTGGCCTGTAGCTCAGCCGCCACCTAGGGAAACCTGCCAAACCTGTGCATTTCTGAAAACTAGAGACCTAGGGGAATCCAAGATGGGGTGACTTGTGTGGCTCGGACCAGGTTCTGTTACCCAGAATCCTTTGCAAATCTCAAAATTTGGCTAAAAAAACACATGTTCCTCACATTTCTGTGGCAGAAACTTCTGGAATCTGAGAGGAGCCACAAATTTCCTTCCACCCAGCGTTCCCCCATGTCTCCTGATAAAAATGATACCTCACTTGTGTGGGTAGGCCTAGCGCCCGCGACAGGAAACGCCCCAAAGCGCAACGTGGACACATCCAAATTTGTGAAGGAAAACAGAGGTGTTTTTTGCAAAGTGCCTACTTGCAGATTTTGGCTTGTAGCTCAGCCGCCACCTAGGGAAACCTACCAAACCTGTGCATTTCTGAAAACTAGAGACCTAGGGGAATCCAAGATGGGGTGACTTGTGTGGCTCGGACCAGGTTCTGTTACGCAGAATCCTTTGCAAACCTCAATATTTGGCTAAAAAAACACATGTTCCTCACATTTCTGTGGCAGAAAGTTCTGGAATCTGAGAGGAGCCACGAATTTCCTTCCACCCAGCGTTGCCCCACATCTCCCGATAAAAATGATACCTCACTTGTGTGCGTAGGCCTAGCGCCCCTGACAGGAAATGCCCCAAAGCGCAATGTGGACACAGCCAAATTTTTGAAGGAAAACGGAGGTGTTTTTTGCAAAGTGCCTACCTGTAGATTTTGGCCTGTAGCTCAGCCGCCACCTAGGGATACCTACCAAACCTGTGCATTTCTGAAAACTAGAGACCTAGGGGAATCCAAGATGGGGTGACTTGTGTGGCTCGGACCAGGTTCTGTTACCCAGAATCCTTTGCAAACCTCAAAATTTGGCTAAAAAAAACACATGTTCCTAACATTTCTGTGGCAGAAAGTTCTGGAATCTGAGAGGAGCCACAAATTTCCTTCCACCCAGCGTTCCCCCACGTCTCCCGATAAAAAGGATACCTCACTTGTGTGGGTAGGCCTAGCGGCCGCGACAGGAAACGCCCCAAAGCGCAACGTGGACACATCCAAATTTGTGAAGGAAAACAGAGGTGTTTTTTGCAAAGTGCCTACCTGTAGATTTTGGCCTGTAGCTCAGCCGCCACCTAGGGAAACCTACCAAACCTGTGCATTTCTGAAAACTAGAGACCTAGGGGAATCCAAGATGGGGTGACTTGTGTGGCTCGGACCAGGTTCTGTTACCCAGAATCCTTTGCAAATCTCAAAATTTGGCTAAAAAAACACATGTTCCTCACATTTCTGTGGCAGAAAGTTCTGGAATCTGAGAGGAGCCACAAATTTCCTTCCACCCAGCGTTCCCCCACGTCTCCCGATAAAAATGATACCTCACTTGTGTGGGTAGGCCTAGCGCCCGCGACAGGAAACGCCCCAAAGCGCAACGTGGACACATCCAAATTTGTGAAGGAAAACAGAGGTGTTTTTTGCAAAGTGCCTACCTGTAGATTTTGGCCTGTAGCTCAGCCGCCACCTAGGGAAACCTACCAAACCTGTGTAATTCTGAAAACTAGAGACCTAGGGGAATTCAAGGTTGGGTGATTTGTGTGGCTCGGACCAGGTTCTGTTACCCAGAATCCTTTGCAAACCTCAAAATTTGGCTAAAAAAACACATGTTCCTAACATTTCTGTGGCAGAAAGTTCTGGAATCTGAGAGGAGCCACAAATTTCCTTCCACCCAGCGTTCCCCCACGTCTCCCGATAAAAATGATACCTCACTTATGTGGGTAGGCCTAGCGGCCGCGACAGGGAACACCCTAAAGCGCAACGTGGACACATCCAAATTTGTGAAGGAAAACAGAGGTGTTTTTTGCAAAGTGACTACCTGTAGATTTTAGCCTGTAGCTCAGCCGCCACCTAGGGAAACCTACCAAACCTGTGCATTTCTGAAAACTAGAGACCTAGGGGAATTCAAGGTGGGGTGACTTGTGTGGCTCGGACCAGGTTCTGTTACCCAGAATCCTTTGCAAACCTCAAAATTTGGCTAAAAAAACACATGTTCCTAACATTTCTGTGGCAGAAAGTTCTGGAATCTGAGAGGAGCCACAAATTTTCTTCCACCCAGCGTTCCCTCACGTCTCCCGATAAAAATGATACCTCACTTGAGTGGGTAGGCCTAGCGCCTGCGACAGGAAACGCCCCAAAGCGCAACGTGGACACATCCAAATTTGTGACGGAAAACAGAGGTGTTTTTTGCAAAGTGCCTACCTGTAGATTTTGGCCTGTAGCTCAGCCGCCACCTAGGGAAACCTGCCAAACCTGTACATTTCTGAAAACTAGAGACCTAGGGGAATCCAAGATGGGGTGACTTGTGTGGCTCGGACCAGGTTCTGTTATCCAGAATCCTTTGCAAACCTCAAAATTTGGCTAAAAAAACACATGTTCCTAACATTTCTGTGGCAGAAAGTTCTGGAATCTGAGAGGAGCCACAAATTTCCTTCCACCCAGCGTTCCCCCATGTCTCCCGATAAAAATGATACCTCACTTGTGTGGGTAGGCCTAGCGCCCGCGACAGGAAACGCCCCAAAGCGCAACGTGGACACATCCAAATTTGTGAAGGAAAACAGAGGTGTTTTTTGCAAAGTGCCTACCTGTAGATTTTGGCCTGTAGCTCAGCCGCCACCTAGGGAAACCTACCAAACCTGTGCATTTCTGAAAACTAGAGACCTAGGGGAATCCAAGATGGGGTGACTTGTGTGGCTCGGACCAGGTTCTGTTACGCAGAATCCTTTGCAAACCTCAATATTTGGCTAAAAAAACACATGTTCCTCACATTTCTGTGGCAGAAAGTTCTGGAATCTGAGAGGAGCCACGAATTTCCTTCCACCCAGCGTTGCCCCACATCTCCCGATAAAAATGATACCTCACTTGTGTGCGTAGGCCTAGCGCCCCTGACAGGAAATGCCCCAAAGCGCAATGTGGACACAGCCAAATTTTTGAAGGAAAACGGAGGTGTTTTTTGCAAAGTGCCTACCTGTAGATTTTGGCCTGTAGCTCAGCCGCCACCTAGGGATACCTACCAAACCTGTGCATTTCTGAAAACTAGAGACCTAGGGGAATCCAAGATGGGGTGACTTGTGTGGCTCGGACCAGGTTCTGTTACCCAGAATCCTTTGCAAACCTCAAAATTTGGCTAAAAAAACACATGTTCCTAACATTTCTGTGGCAGAAAGTTCTGGAATCTGAGAGGAGCCACAAATTTCCTTCCACCCAGCGTTCCCCCATGTCTCCCGATAAAAAGGATACCTCACTTGTGTGGGTAGGCCTAGCGGCCGCGACAGGAAACGCCCCAAAGCGCAACGTGGACACATCCAAATTTGTGAAGGAAAACAGAGGTGTTTTTTGCAAAGTGCCTACCTGTAGATTTTGGCCTGTAGCTCAGCCGCCACCTAGGGAAACCTACCAAACCTGTGCATTTCTGAAAACTAGAGACCTAGGGGAATTCAAGGTGGGATGACTTGTGTGGCTCGGACCAGGTTCTGTTACCCAGAATCCTTTGCAAACCTCAAAATTTGGCTAAAAAAACACATGTTCCTAACATTTCTGTGGCAGAAAGTTCTGGAATCTGAGAGGAGCCACAAATTTCCTTCCACCCAGCGTTCCCCCACGTCTCCCGATAAAAATGATACCTCACTTGTGTGGGTAGGCCTAGCGCCCGCGACAGGAAACGCCCCAAAGCGCAACGTGGACACATCCAAATTTGTGACGGAAAACAGAGGTGTTTTTTGCAAAGTGCCTACCTGTAGATTTTGGCCTGTAGCTCAGCCGCCACCTAGGGAAACCTGCCAAACCTGTGCATTTCTGAAAACTAGAGACCTAGGGGAATCCAAGATGGGGTGACTTGTGTGGCTCGGACCAGGTTCTGTTACCCAGAATCCTTTGCAAACCTCAAAATTTGGCTAAAAAAACACATGTTCCTAACATTTCTGTGGCAGAAAGTTCTGGAATCTTAGAGGAGCCACAAATTTCCTTCCACCCAGCGTTCCCCCATGTCTCCCGATAAAAATGATACCTCACTTGTGTGGGTAGGCCTAGCGCCCGCGACAGGAAACGCCCCAAAGCGCAACGTGGACACATCCAAATTTGTGAAGGAAAACAGAGGTGTTTTTTGCAAAGTGCCTACCTGTAGATTTTGGCCTGTAGCTCAGCCGCCACCTAGGGAAACCTGCCAAACCTGTGCATTTCTGAAAACTAGAGACCTAGGGGAATCCAAGATGGGGTGACTTGTGTGGCTCGGACCAGGTTCTGTTACCCAGAATCCTTTGCAAACCTCAAAATTTGGCTAAAAAAACACATGTTCCTAACATTTCTGTGGCAGAAAGTTCTGGAATCTGAGAGGAGCCACAAATTTCCTTCCACCCAGCGTTCCCCCATGTCTCCCGATAAAAAGGATACCTCACTTGTGTGGGTAGGCCTAGCGGCCGCGACAGGAAACACCCCAAAGCGCAACGTGGACACATCCAAATTTGTGAAGGAAAACAGAGGTGTTTTTTGCAAAGTGCCTACCTGTAGATTTTGGCCTGTAGCTCAGCCGCCACCTAGGGAAACCTACCAAACCTGTGCATTTCTGAAAACTAGAGACCTAGGGGAATTCAAGGTGGGATGACTTGTGTGGCTCGGACCAGGTTCTGTTACCCAGAATCCTTTGCAAACCTCAAAATTTGGCTAAAAAAACACATGTTCCTAACATTTCTGTGGCAGAAAGTTCTGGAATCTGAGAGGAGCCACAAATTTCCTTCCACCCAGCGTTCCCCCACGTCTCCCGATAAAAATGATACCTCACTTGTGTGGGTAGGCCTAGCGCCCGCGACAGGAAACGCCCCAAAGCGCAACGTGGACACATCCAAATTTGTGACGGAAAACAGAGGTGTTTTTTGCAAAGTGCCTACCTGTAGATTTTGGCCTGTAGCTCAGCCGCCACCTAGGGAAACCTGCCAAACCTGTGCATTTCTGAAAACTAGAGACCTAGGGGAATCCAAGATGGGGTGACTTGTGTGGCTCGGACCAGGTTCTGTTACCCAGAATCCTTTGCAAACCTCAAAATTTGGCTAAAAAAACACATGTTCCTAACATTTCTGTGGCAGAAAGTTCTGGAATCTTAGAGGAGCCACAAATTTCCTTCCACCCAGCGTTCCCCCATGTCTCCCGATAAAAATGATACCTCACTTGTGTGGGTAGGCCTAGCGCCCGCGACAGGAAACGCCCCAAAGCGCAACGTGGACACATCCAAATTTGTGAAGGAAAACAGAGGTGTTTTTTGCAAAGTGCCTACCTGTAGATTTTGGCCTGTAGCTCAGCCGCCACCTAGGGAAACCTGCCAAACCTGTGCATTTCTGAAAACTAGAGACCTAGGGGAATCCAAGATGGGGTGACTTGTGTGGCTCGGACCAGGTTCTGTTACCCAGAATCCTTTGCAAATCTCAAAATTTGGCTAAAAAAACACATGTTCCTCACATTTCTGTGGCAGAAAGTTCTGGAATCTGAGAGGAGCCACAAATTTCCTTCCACCCAGCATTCCCCCACGTCTACCGATAAAAATGATACCTCACTTGTGTGGGTAGGCCTAGCGCCTGCGACAGGAAACGCCCCAAAGCGCAACGTGGACACATCCAAATTTGTGACGGAAAACAGAGGTGTTTTTTGCAAAGTGCCTACCTGTAGATTTTGGCCTGTAGCTCAGCCGCCACCTAGGGAAACCTGCCAAACCTGTGCATTTCTGAAAACTAGAGACCTAGGGGAATCCAAGATGGGGTGACTTGTGTGGCTCGGACCAGGTTCTGTTACCCAGAATCCTTTGCAAACCTCAAAATTTGGCTAAAAAAACACATGTTCCTCACATTTCTGTGGCAGAAAGTTCTGGAATCTGAGAGCAGCCACGAATTTCCTTTCACCCAGCGTTCCCCCGAGTCTCCCGATAAAAAGGATACCTCACTTGTGTGGGTAGGCCTAGCGCCCGCGACAGGAAACGCCCCAAAGCGCAACGTGGACACATCCAAATTTGTGAAGGAAAACAGAGGTGTTTTTTGCAAAGTGCCTACCTGTAGATTTTGGCCTGTAGCTCAGCCGCCACCTAGGGAAACCTACCAAACCTGTGCATTTCTGAAAACTAGAGACCTAGGGGAATCCAAGATGGGGTGACTTGTGTGGCTCGGACCAGGTTCTGTTACCCAGAATCCTTTGCAAACCTCAAAATTTGGCTAAAAAAACACATGTTCCTCACATTTCTGTGGCAGAAAGTTCTGGAATCTGAGAGGAGCCACGAATTTCCTTCCACCCAGCGTTGCCCCACATCTCCCGATAAAAATGATACCTCACTTGTGTGCGTAGGCCTAGCGCCCGTGACAGGAAATGCCCCAAAGCGCAACGTGGACACAGCCAAATTTTTGAAGGAAAACAGAGGTGTTTTTGCAAAGTGCCTACCTGTAGATTTTGGCCTGTAGCTCAGCCGCCACCTAGGGATACCTACCAAACCTGTGCATTTCTGAAAACTAGAGACCTAGGGGAATCCAAGATGGGGTGACTTGTGTGGCTCGGACCAGGTTCTGTTACCCAGAATCCTTTGCAAACCTCAAGATTTGGCTAAAAAAACACATGTTCCTAACATTTCTGTGGCAGAAAGTTCTGGAATCTGAGAGGAGCCACAAATTTCCTTCCACCCAGCGTTCCCCCATGTCTCCCGATAAAAATGATACCTCACTTGTGTGGGTAGGCCTAGCGCCCGCGACAGGAAACGCCCCAAAGCGCAACGTCGACACATCCAAATTTGTGAAGGAAAACAGAGGTGTTTTTTGCAAAGTGCCTACCTGTAGATTTTGGCTTGTAGCTCAGCCGCCACTTAGGACAACCTACCAAACCTGTGCATTTCTGAAAACTAGAGACCTAGGGGAATCCAAGATGGGGTGACTTGTGTGGCTCGGACCAGGTTCTGTTACCCAGAATCCTTTGCAAACCTCAAAATTTGGCTAAAAAAACACATGTTCCTCACATTTCTGTGGCAGAAAGTTCTGGAATCTGAGAGGAGCCACGAATTTCCTTTCACCCAGCGTTCCCCCACGTCTCCCGATAAAAAGGATACCTCACTTGTGTGGGTAGGCCTAGCGCCCGCGACAGGAAACGCCCCAAAGCGCAACGTGGACACATCCAAATTGGTGAAGGAAAACAGAGGTGTTTTTTGCAAAGTGCCTACCTGTAGATTTTGGCCTGTAGCTCAGCCGCCACCTAGGGAAACCTACCAAACCTGTGCATTTCTGAAAACTAGAGACCTAGGGGAATCCAAGATGGGGTGACTTGTGTGGCTCGGACCAGGTTCTGTTACCCAGAATCCTTTGCAAACCTCAAAATTTGGCTAAAAAAACACATGTTCCTCACATTTCTGTGGCAGAAAGTTCTGGAATCTGAGAGGAGCCACGAATTTCCTTCCACCCAGCGTTGCCCCACATCTCCCGATAAAAATGATACCTCACTTGTGTGCGTAGGCCTAGCGCCCGTGACAGGAAATGCCCCAAAGCGCAACGTGGACACAGCCAAATTTTTTAAGGAAAACAGAGGTGTTTTTGCAAAGTGCCTACCTGTAGATTTTGGCCTGTAGCTCAGCCGCCACCTAGGGATACCTACCAAACCTGTGCATTTCTGAAAACTAGAGACCTAGGGGAATCCAAGATGGGGTGACTTGTGTGGCTCGGACCAGGTTCTGTTACCCAGAATCCTTTGCAAACCTCAAAATTTGGCTAAAAAAACACATGTTCCTAACATTTCTGTGGCAGAAAGTTCTGGAATCTGAGAGGAGCCACAAATTTCCTTCCACCCAGCGTTCCCCCACGTCTCCCGATAAAAATGATACCTCACTTGTGTGGGTAGGCCTAGCGCCCGTGACAGGAAACGCCCCAAAGCACAACGTGGACACATCCAAATTTGTGAAGGAAAACAGAGGTGTTTTTTGCAAAGTGCCTACCTGTAGATTTTGGCCTGTAGCTCAGCCGCCACCTAGGGAAACCTGCCAAACCTGTGCATTTCTGAAAACTAGAGACCTAGGGGAATCCAAGATGGGGTGACTTGTGTGGCTCGGACCAGGTTCTGTTACCCAGAATCCTTTGCAAATCTCAAAATTTGGCTAAAAAAACACATGTTCCTAACATTTCTGTGGCAGAAACTTCTGGAATCTGAGAGGAGCCACAAATTTCCTTCCACCCAGCGTTCCCCCACGTCTCCTGATAAAAATGATACCTCACTTGTGTGGGTAGGCCTAGCGCCCGCGACAGGAAACGCCCCAAAGCGCAACGTGGACACATCCAAATTTGTGAAGGAAAACAGAGGTGTTTTTTGCAAAGTGCCTACCTGTAGATTTTGGCTTGTAGCTCAGCCGCCACCTAGGGAAACCTACCAAACCTGTGCATTTCTGAAAACTAGAGACCTAGGGGAATCCAAGATGGGGTGACTTGTGTGGCTCGGACCAGGTTCTGTTACGCAGAATCCTTTGCAAACCTCAAAATTTGTCTAAAAAAACACATGTTCCTCACATTTCTGTGGCAGAAAGTTCTGGAATCTGAGAGGAGCCACGAATTTCCTTCCACCCAGCGTTGCCCCACATCTCCCGATAAAAATGATACCTCACTTGTGTGCGTAGGCCTAGCGCCCCTGACAGGAAATGCCCCAAAGCGCAACGTGGACACAGCCAAATTTTTGAAGGAAAACAGAGGTGTTTTTTGCAAAGTGCCTACCTGTAGATTTTGGCCTGTAGCTCAGCCGCCACCTAGGGATACCTACCAAACCTGTGCATTTCTGAAAACTAGAGACCTAGGGGAATCCAAGATGGGGTGACTTGTGTGGCTCGGACCAGGTTCTGTTACCCAGAATCCTTTGCAAACCTCAAAATTTGGCTAAAAAAACACATGTTCCTAACATTTCTGTGGCAGAAAGTTCTGGAATCTGAGAGGAGCCACAAATTTCCTTCCACCCAGCGTTCCCCCACGTCTCCCGATAAAAATGATACCTCACTTGTGTGGGTAGGCCTAGCGCCTGCGACAGGAAACGCCCCAAAGCGCAACGTGGACACATCCAAATTTGTGACGGAAAACAGAGGTGTTTTTCTGCAAAGTGCCTACCTGTAGATTTTGGCCTGTAGCTCAGCCGCCACCTAGGAAAACCTGCCAAACCTGTGCATTTCTGAAAACTAGAGACCTAGGGGAATCCAAGATGGGGTGACTTGTGTGGCTCGGACCAGGTCTGTTACCCAGAATCCTTTGCAAACCTCAAAATTTGGCTAAAAAAACACATGTTCCTAACATTTCTGTGGCAGAAAGTTCTGGAATCTGAGAGGAGCCTCAAATTTCCTTCCACCCAGCGTTCCCCCATGTCTCCCGATAAAAATGATACCTCACTTGTGTGGGTAGGCCTAGCGCCCGCAACAGGAAATGCCCCAAAGCGCAACGTGGACACATCCAAATTTGTGAAGGAAAACAGAGGTGTTTTTTGCAAAGTGCCTACCTGTAGATTTTGGCCTGTAGCTCAGCCGCCACCTAGGGAAACCTACCAAACCTGTGCATTTCTGAAAACTAGAGACCTAGGGGAATCCAAGATGGGGTGACTTGTGTGGCTCGGACCAGGTTCTGTTACCCAGAATCCTTTGCAAACCTCAAAATTTGGCTAAAAAAACACATGTTCCTCACATTTCTGTGGCAGAAAGTTCTGGAATCTGAGAGGAGCCACGAATTTCCTTCCACCCAGCGTTGCCCCACATCTCCCGATAAAAATGATACCTCACTTGTGTGCGTAGGCCTAGCGCCCGTGACAGGAAATGCCCCAAAGCGCAACGTGGACACAGCCAAATTTTTTAAGGAAAACAGAGGTGTTTTTGCAAAGTGCCTACCTGTAGATTTTGGCCTGTAGCTCAGCCGCCACCTAGGGATACCTACCAAACCTGTGCATTTCTGAAAACTAGAGACCTAGGGGAATCCAAGATGGGGTGACTTGTGTGGCTCGGACCAGGTTCTGTTACCCAGAATCCTTTGCAAACCTCAAAATTTGGCTAAAAAAACACATGTTCCTAACATTTCTGTGGCAGAAAGTTCTGGAATCTGAGAGGAGCCACAAATTTCCTTCCACCCAGCGTTCCCCCACGTCTCCCGATAAAAATGATACCTCACTTGTGTGGGTAGGCCTAGCGCCCGTGACAGGAAACGCCCCAAAGCACAACGTGGACACATCCAAATTTGTGAAGGAAAACAGAGGTGTTTTTTGCAAAGTGCCTACCTGTAGATTTTGGCCTGTAGCTCAGCCGCCACCTAGGGAAACCTGCCAAACCTGTGCATTTCTGAAAACTAGAGACCTAGGGGAATCCAAGATGGGGTGACTTGTGTGGCTCGGACCAGGTTCTGTTACCCAGAATCCTTTGCAAATCTCAAAATTTGGCTAAAAAAACACATGTTCCTAACATTTCTGTGGCAGAAACTTCTGGAATCTGAGAGGAGCCACAAATTTCCTTCCACCCAGCGTTCCCCCACGTCTCCTGATAAAAATGATACCTCACTTGTGTGGGTAGGCCTAGCGCCCGCGACAGGAAACGCCCCAAAGCGCAACGTGGACACATCCAAATTTGTGAAGGAAAACAGAGGTGTTTTTTGCAAAGTGCCTACCTGTAGATTTTGGCTTGTAGCTCAGCCGCCACCTAGGGAAACCTACCAAACCTGTGCATTTCTGAAAACTAGAGACCTAGGGGAATCCAAGATGGGGTGACTTGTGTGGCTCGGACCAGGTTCTGTTACGCAGAATCCTTTGCAAACCTCAAAATTTGTCTAAAAAAACACATGTTCCTCACATTTCTGTGGCAGAAAGTTCTGGAATCTGAGAGGAGCCACGAATTTCCTTCCACCCAGCGTTGCCCCACATCTCCCGATAAAAATGATACCTCACTTGTGTGCGTAGGCCTAGCGCCCCTGACAGGAAATGCCCCAAAGCGCAACGTGGACACAGCCAAATTTTTGAAGGAAAACAGAGGTGTTTTTTGCAAAGTGCCTACCTGTAGATTTTGGCCTGTAGCTCAGCCGCCACCTAGGGATACCTACCAAACCTGTGCATTTCTGAAAACTAGAGACCTAGGGGAATCCAAGATGGGGTGACTTGTGTGGCTCGGAACAGGTTCTGTTACCCAGAATCCTTTGCAAACCTCAAAATTTGGCTAAAAAAACACATGTTCCTAACATTTCTGTGGCAGAAAGTTCTGGAATCTGAGAGGAGCCACAAATTTCCTTCCACCCAGCGTTCCCCCACGTCTCCCGATAAAAATGATACCTCACTTGTGTGGGTAGGCCTAGCGCCTGCGACAGGAAACGCCCCAAAGCGCAACGTGGACACATCCAAATTTGTGACGGAAAACAGAGGTGTTTTTCTGCAAAGTGCCTACCTGTAGATTTTGGCCTGTAGCTCAGCCGCCACCTAGGAAAACCTGCCAAACCTGTGCATTTCTGAAAACTAGAGACCTAGGGGAATCCAAGATGGGGTGACTTGTGTGGCTCGGACCAGGTCTGTTACCCAGAATCCTTTGCAAACCTCAAAATTTGGCTAAAAAAACACATGTTCCTAACATTTCTGTGGCAGAAAGTTCTGGAATCTGAGAGGAGCCACAAATTTCCTTCCACCCAGCGTTCCCCCATGTCTCCCGATAAAAATGATACCTCACTTGTGTGGGTAGGCCTAGCGCCCGCGACAGGAAACGCCCCAAAGCGCAACGTGGACACATCCAAATTTGTGAAGGAAAACAGAGGTGTTTTTTGCAAAGTGCCTACCTGTAGATTTTGGCCTGTAGCTCAGCCGCCACCTAGGGAAACCTACCAAACCTGTGCATTTCTGAAAACTAGAGACCTAGGGGAATTCAAGGTGGGATGACTTGTGTGGCTCGGACCAGGTTCTGTTACCCAGAATCCTTTGGAAACCTCAAAATTTGGCTAAAAAAACACATGTTCCTAACATTTCTGTGGCAGAAAGTTCTGGAATCTGAGAGGAGCCACAGATTTCCTTCCACCCAGCGTTCCCCCACGTCTCCCGATAAAAATGATACCTCACTTGTGTGGGTAGGCCTAGCGGCCGCGACAGGAAACGCCCCAAAGCGCAACGTGGAAACATCCAAATTTGTGAAGGAAAACAGAGGTGTTTTTTGCAAAGTGACTACCTGTAGATTTTGGCCTGTAGCTCAGCCGCCACCTAGGGAAACCTACCAAACCTGTGCATTTCTGAAAATTAGAGACCTAGGGGAATCCAAGATGGGGTGACTTGTGTGGCTCGGAACAGGTTCTGTTACCCAGAATCCTTTGCAAACCTCAAAATTTGGCTAAAAAAACACATGTTCCTAACATTTCTGTGGCAGAAAGTTCTGGAATCTGAGAGGAGCCACAAATTTCCTTCCACCCAGCGTTCCCCCACGTCTCCCGATAAAAATGATACCTCACTTGTGTGGGTAGGCCTAGCGCCTGCGACAGGAAACGCCCCAAAGCGCAACGTGGACACATCCAAATTTGTGACGGAAAACAGAGGTGTTTTTCTGCAAAGTGCCTACCTGTAGATTTTGGCCTGTAGCTCAGCCGCCACCTAGGAAAACCTGCCAAACCTGTGCATTTCTGAAAACTAGAGACCTAGGGGAATCCAAGATGGGGTGACTTGTGTGGCTCGGACCAGGTCTGTTACCCAGAATCCTTTGCAAACCTCAAAATTTGGCTAAAAAAACACATGTTCCTAACATTTCTGTGGCAGAAAGTTCTGGAATCTGAGAGGAGCCACAAATTTCCTTCCACCCAGCGTTCCCCCATGTCTCCCGATAAAAATGATACCTCACTTGTGTGGGTAGGCCTAGCGCCCGCGACAGGAAACGCCCCAAAGCGCAACGTGGACACATCCAAATTTGTGAAGGAAAACAGAGGTGTTTTTTGCAAAGTGCCTACCTGTAGATTTTGGCCTGTAGCTCAGCCGCCACCTAGGGAAACCTACCAAACCTGTGCATTTCTGAAAACTAGAGACCTAGGGGAATTCAAGGTGGGATGACTTGTGTGGCTCGGACCAGGTTCTGTTACCCAGAATCCTTTGGAAACCTCAAAATTTGGCTAAAAAAACACATGTTCCTAACATTTCTGTGGCAGAAAGTTCTGGAATCTGAGAGGAGCCACAGATTTCCTTCCACCCAGCGTTCCCCCACGTCTCCCGATAAAAATGATACCTCACTTGTGTGGGTAGGCCTAGCGGCCGCGACAGGAAACGCCCCAAAGCGCAACGTGGAAACATCCAAATTTGTGAAGGAAAACAGAGGTGTTTTTTGCAAAGTGACTACCTGTAGATTTTGGCCTGTAGCTCAGCCGCCACCTAGGGAAACCTACCAAACCTGTGCATTTCTGAAAACTAGAGACCTAGGGGAATCCAAGATGGGGTGACTTGTGTGGCTCAGACCAGGTTCTGTTACCCAGAATCCTTTGCAAACCTCAAAATTTGGCTAAAAAAACACATGTTCCTCACATTTCTGTGGCAGAAAGTTCTGGAATCTGAGAGGAACCACAAATATCTTTCCACCCAGCGTTCCCCCACGTCTCCCGATAAAAATGATACCTCACTTGTGTGGGTAGGCCTAGCGCCCGCGACAGGAAACGCCCCAAAGCGCAACGTGGACACATCCAAATTTGTGAAGGAAAACAGAGGTGTTTTTTGCAAAGTGCCTACCTGTAGATTTTGGCCTGTAGCTCAGCCGCCACCTAGGGAAACCTACCAAACCTGTGCATTTCTGAAAACTAGAGACCTAGGGGAATCCAAGGTGGCGTGACTTGTGTGGTTCGGACCAGGTTCTGTTACCCAGAATCCTTTGCAAACCTCAAAATTTGGCTAAAAAAACACATGTTCCTAACATTTCTGTGGCAGAAAGTTCTGGAATCTGAGAGGAGCCACAAATTTCATTCCACCCAGCGTTCCCCCATGTCTCCCGATAAAAATGATACCTCACTTGTGTGGGTAGGCCTAGCGCCCGCGACAGGAAACGCCCCAAAGCGCAACGTCGACACATCCAAATTTGTGAAGGAAAACAGAGGTGTTTTTTGCAAAGTGCCTACCTGTAGATTTTGGCTTGTAGCTCAGCCGCCACCTAGGACAACCTACCAAACCTGTGCATTTCTGAAAACTAGAGACCTAGGGGAATCCAAGATGGGGTGACTTGTGTGGCTCGGACCAGGTTCTGTTACCCAGAATCCTTTGCAAACCTCAAAATTTGGCTAAAAAACACATGTTCCTCACATTTCTGTGGCAGAAAGTTCTGGAATCTGAGAGGAGCCACGAATTTCCTTTCACCCAGCGTTCCCCCACGTCTCCCGATAAAAAGGATACCTCACTTGTGTGGGTAGGCCTAGCGCCCGCGACAGGAAACGCCCCAAAGCGCAACGTGGACACATCCAAATTGGTGAAGGAAAACAGAGGTGTTTTTTGCAAAGTGCCTACCTGTAGATTTTGGCCTGTAGCTCAGCCGCCACCTAGGGAAACCTACCAAACCTGTGCATTTCTGAAAACTAGAGACCTAGGGGAATCCAAGATGGGGTGACTTGTGTGGCTCGGACCAGGTTCTGTTACCCAGAATCCTTTGCAAACCTCAAAATTTGGCTAAAAAAACACATGTTCCTCACATTTCTGTGGCAGAAAGTTCTGGAATCTGAGAGGAGCCACGAATTTCCTTCCACCCAGCGTTGCCCCACATCTCCCGATAAAAATGATACCTCACTTGTGTGCGTAGGCCTAGCGCCCGTGACAGGAAATGCCCCAAAGCGCAACGTGGACACAGCCAAATTTTTTAAGGAAAACAGAGGTGTTTTTGCAAAGTGCCTACCTGTAGATTTTGGCCTGTAGCTCAGCCGCCACCTAGGGATACCTACCAAACCTGTGCATTTCTGAAAACTAGAGACCTAGGGGAATCCAAGATGGGGTGACTTGTGTGGCTCGGACCAGGTTCTGTTACCCAGAATCCTTTGCAAACCTCAAAATTTGGCTAAAAAAACACATGTTCCTAACATTTCTGTGGCAGAAAGTTCTGGAATCTGAGAGGAGCCACAAATTTCCTTCCACCCAGCGTTCCCCCACGTCTCCCGATAAAAATGATACCTCACTTGTGTGGGTAGGCCTAGCGCCCGTGACAGGAAACGCCCCAAAGCACAACGTGGACACATCCAAATTTGTGAAGGAAAACAGAGGTGTTTTTTGCAAAGTGCCTACCTGTAGATTTTGGCCTGTAGCTCAGCCGCCACCTAGGGAAACCTGCCAAACCTGTGCATTTCTGAAAACTAGAGACCTAGGGGAATCCAAGATGGGGTGACTTGTGTGGCTCGGACCAGGTTCTGTTACCCAGAATCCTTTGCAAATCTCAAAATTTGGCTAAAAAAACACATGTTCCTAACATTTCTGTGGCAGAAACTTCTGGAATCTGAGAGGAGCCACAAATTTCCTTCCACCCAGCGTTCCCCCACGTCTCCTGATAAAAATGATCCCTCACTTGTGTGGGTAGGCCTAGCGCCCGCGACAGGAAACGCCCCAAAGCGCAACGTGGACACATCCAAATTTGTGAAGGAAAACAGAGGTGTTTTTTGCAAAGTGCCTACCTGTAGATTTTGGCTTGTAGCTCAGCCGCCACCTAGGGAAACCTACCAAACCTGTGCATTTCTGAAAACTAGAGACCTAGGGGAATCCAAGATGGGGTGACTTGTGTGGCTCGGACCAGGTTCTGTTACGCAGAATCCTTTGCAAACCTCAAAATTTGTCTAAAAAAACACATGTTCCTCACATTTCTGTGGCAGAAAGTTCTGGAATCTGAGAGGAGCCACGAATTTCCTTCCACCCAGCGTTGCCCCACATCTCCCGATAAAAATGATACCTCACTTGTGTGCGTAGGCCTAGCGCCCCTGACAGGAAATGCCCCAAAGCGCAACGTGGACACAGCCAAATTTTTGAAGGAAAACAGAGGTGTTTTTTGCAAAGTGCCTACCTGTAGATTTTGGCCTGTAGCTCAGCCGCCACCTAGGGATACCTACCAAACCTGTGCATTTCTGAAAACTAGAGACCTAGGGGAATCCAAGATGGGGTGACTTGTGTGGCTCGGACCAGGTTCTGTTACCCAGAATCCTTTGCAAACCTCAAAATTTGGCTAAAAAAACACATGTTCCTAAAATTTCTGTGGCAGAAAGTTCTGGAATCTGAGAGGAGCCACAAATTTCCTTCCACCCAGCGTTCCCCCACGTCTCCCGATAAAAATGATACCTCACTTGTGTGGGTAGGCCTAGCGCCTGCGACAGGAAACGCCCCAAAGCGCAACGTGGACACATCCAAATTTGTGACGGAAAACAGAGGTGTTTTTCTGCAAAGTGCCTACCTGTAGATTTTGGCCTGTAGCTCAGCTGCCACCTAGGAAAACCTGCCAAACCTGTGCATTTCTGAAAACTAGAGACCTAGGGGAATCCAAGATGGGGTGACTTGTGTGGCTCGGACCAGGTCTGTTACCCAGAATCCTTTGCAAACCTCAAAATTTGGCTAAAAAAACACATGTTCCTAACATTTCTGTGGCAGAAAGTTCTGGAATCTGAGAGGAGCCTCAAATTTCCTTCCACCCAGCGTTCCCCCATGTCTCCCGATAAAAATGATACCTCACTTGTGTGGGTAGGCCTAGCGCCCGCGACAGGAAATGCCCCAAAGCGCAACGTGGACACATCCAAATTTGTGAAGGAAAACAGAGGTGTTTTTTGCAAAGTGCCTACCTGTAGATTTTGGCCTGTAGCTCAGCCGCCACCTAGGGAAACCTACCAAACCTGTGCATTTCTGAAAACTAGAGACCTAGGGGAATCCAAGATGGGGTGACTTGTGTGGCTCGGACCAGGTTCTGTTACCCAGAATCCTTTGCAAACCTCAAAATTTGGCTAAAAAAACACATGTTCCTCACATTTCTGTGGCAGAAAGTTCTGGAATCTGAGAGGAGCCACGAATTTCCTTCCACCCAGCGTTGCCCCACATCTCCCGATAAAAATGATACCTCACTTGTGTGCGTAGGCCTAGCGCCCGTGACAGGAAATGCCCCAAAGCGCAACGTGGACACAGCCAAATTTTTTAAGGAAAACAGAGGTGTTTTTGCAAAGTGCCTACCTGTAGATTTTGGCCTGTAGCTCAGCCGCCACCTAGGGATACCTACCAAACCTGTGCATTTCTGAAAACTAGAGACCTAGGGGAATCCAAGATGGGGTGACTTGTGTGGCTCGGACCAGGTTCTGTTACCCAGAATCCTTTGCAAACCTCAAAATTTGGCTAAAAAAACACATGTTCCTAACATTTCTGTGGCAGAAAGTTCTGGAATCTGAGAGGAGCCACAAATTTCCTTCCACCCAGCGTTCCCCCACGTCTCCCGATAAAAATGATACCTCACTTGTGTGGGTAGGCCTAGCGCCCGTGACAGGAAACGCCCCAAAGCACAACGTGGACACATCCAAATTTGTGAAGGAAAACAGAGGTGTTTTTTGCAAAGTGCCTACCTGTAGATTTTGGCCTGTAGCTCAGCCGCCACCTAGGGAAACCTGCCAAACCTGTGCATTTCTGAAAACTAGAGACCTAGGGGAATCCAAGATGGGGTGACTTGTGTGGCTCGGACCAGGTTCTGTTACCCAGAATCCTTTGCAAATCTCAAAATTTGGCTAAAAAAACACATGTTCCTAACATTTCTGTGGCAGAAACTTCTGGAATCTGAGAGGAGCCACAAATTTCCTTCCACCCAGCGTTCCCCCACGTCTCCTGATAAAAATGATGCCTCACTTGTGTGGGTAGGCCTAGCGCCCGCGACAGGAAACGCCCCAAAGCGCAACGTGGACACATCCAAATTTGTGAAGGAAAACAGAGGTGTTTTTTGCAAAGTGCCTACCTGTAGATTTTGGCTTGTAGCTCAGCCGCCACCTAGGGAAACCTACCAAACCTGTGCATTTCTGAAAACTAGAGACCTAGGGGAATCCAAGATGGGGTGACTTGTGTGGCTCGGACCAGGTTCTGTTACGCAGAATCCTTTGCAAACCTCAAAATTTGTCTAAAAAAACACATGTTCCTCACATTTCTGTGGCAGAAAGTTCTGGAATCTGAGAGGAGCCACGAATTTCCTTCCACCCAGCGTTGCCCCACATCTCCCGATAAAAATGATACCTCACTTGTGTGCGTAGGCCTAGCGCCCCTGACAGGAAATGCCCCAAAGCGCAACGTGGACACAGCCAAATTTTTGAAGGAAAACAGAGGTGTTTTTTGCAAAGTGCCTACCTGTAGATTTTGGCCTGTAGCTCAGCCGCCACCTAGGGATACCTACCAAACCTGTGCATTTCTGAAAACTAGAGACCTAGGGGAATCCAAGATGGGGTGACTTGTGTGGCTCGGACCAGGTTCTGTTACCCAGAATCCTTTGCAAACCTCAAAATTTGGCTAAAAAAACACATGTTCCTAACATTTCTGTGGCAGAAAGTTCTGGAATCTGAGAGGAGCCACAAATTTCCTTCCACCCAGCGTTCCCCCACGTCTCCCGATAAAAATGATACCTCACTTGTGTGGGTAGGCCTAGCGCCTGCGACAGGAAACGCCCCAAAGCGCAACGTGGACACATCCAAATTTGTGACGGAAAACAGAGGTGTTTTTCTGCAAAGTGCCTACCTGTAGATTTTGGCCTGTAGCTCAGCCGCCACCTAGGAAAACCTGCCAAACCTGTGCATTTCTGAAAACTAGAGACCTAGGGGAATCCAAGATGGGGTGACTTGTGTGGCTCGGACCAGGTCTGTTACCCTGAATCCTTTGCAAACCTCAAAATTTGGCTAAAAAAACACATGTTCCTAACATTTCTGTGGCAGAAAGTTCTGGAATCTGAGAGGAGCCACAAATTTCCTTCCACCCAGCGTTCCCCCATGTCTCCCGATAAAAATGATGCCTCACTTGTGTGGGTAGGCCTAGCGCCCGCGACAGGAAACGCCCCAAAGCGCAACGTGGACACATCCAAATTTGTGAAGGAAAACAGAGGTGTTTTTTGCAAAGTGCCTACCTGTAGATTTTGGCCTGTAGCTCAGCCGCCACCTAGGGAAACCTACCAAACCTGTGCATTTCTGAAAACTAGAGACCTAGGGGAATTCAAGGTGGGATGACTTGTGTGGCTCGGACCAGGTTCTGTTACCCAGAATCCTTTGGAAACCTCAAAATTTGGCTAAAAAAACACATGTTCCTAACATTTCTGTGGCAGAAAGTTCTGGAATCTGAGAGGAGCCACAGATTTCCTTCCACCCAGCGTTCCCCCACGTCTCCCGATAAAAATGATACCTCACTTGTGTGGGTAGGCCTAGCGGCCGCGACAGGAAACGCCCCAAAGCGCAACGTGGAAACATCCAAATTTGTGAAGGAAAACAGAGGTGTTTTTTGCAAAGTGACTACCTGTAGATTTTGGCCTGTAGCTCAGCCGCCACCTAGGGAAACCTACCAAACCTGTGCATTTCTGAAAACTAGAGACCTAGGGGAATCCAAGATGGGGTGACTTGTGTGGCTCGGACCAGGTTCTGTTACCCAGAATCCTTTGCAAACCTCAAAATTTGGCTAAAAAAACACATGTTCCTCACATTTCTGTGGCAGAAAGTTCTGGAATCTGAGAGGAACCACAAATATCTTTCCACCCAGCGTTCCCCCACGTCTCCCGATAAAAATGATACCTCACTTGTGTGGGTAGGCCTAGCGCCCGCGACAGGAAACGCCCCAAAGCGCAACGTGGACACATCCAAATTTGTGAAGGAAAACAGAGGTGTTTTTTGCAAAGTGCCTACCTGTAGATTTTGGCCTGTAGCTCAGCCGCCACCTAGGGAAACCTACCAAACCTGTGCATTTCTGAAAACTAGAGACCTAGGGGAATCCAAGGTGGCGTGACTTGTGTGGCTCGGACCAGGTTCTGTTACCCAGAATCCTTTGCAAACCTCAAAATTTGGCTAAAAAAACACATGTTCCTAACATTTCTGTGGCAGAAAGTTCTGGAATCTGAGAGGAGCCACGAATTTCCTTCCACCCAGCGTTCCCCCACGTCTCCCGATAAAAATGATACCTCACTTGTGTGGGTAGGCCTAGCGCCCGTGACAGGAAACGCCCCAAAGCACAACGTGGACACATCCAAATTTGTGAAGGAAAACAGAGGTGTTTTTTGCAAAGTGCCTACCTGTAGATTTTGGCCTGTAGCTCAGCCGCCACCTAGGGAAACCTGCCAAACCTGTGCATTTCTGAAAACTAGAGACCTAGGGCAATCCAAGAGGGGGTGACTTGTGTGGCTCGGGCCAGGTTCTGTTACCCAGAATCCTTTGCAAATCTCAAAATTTGGCTAAAAAATCACATGTTCCTCACATTTCTGTGGCAGAAACTTCTGGAATCTGAGAGGAGCCACAAATTTCCTTCCACCCAGCGTTCCCCCACGTCTCCTGATAAAAATGATACCTCACTTGTGTGGGTAGGCCTAGCGCCCACGACAGGAAACGCCCCAAAGCGCAACGTGGACACATCCAAATTTGTGAAGGAAAACAGAGGTGTTTTTTGCAAAGTGCCTACCTGTAGATTTTGGCTTGTAGCTCAGCCGCCACCTAGGGAAACCTACCAAACCTGTGCATTTCTGAAAACTAGAGACCTAGGGGAATCCAAGATGGGGTGACTTGTGTGGCTCGGACCAGGTTCTGTTACGCAGAATCCTTTGCAAACCTCAAAATTTGGCTAAAAACACACATGTTCCTCACATTTCTGTGGCAGAAAGTTCTGGAATCTGAGAGGAGCCACGAATTTCCTTCCACCCAGCGTTGCCCCACATCTCCCGATAAAAATGATACCTCACTTGTGTGCGTAGGCCTAGCGCCCCTGACAGGAAATGCCCCAAAGCGCAACGTGGACACAGCCAAATTTTTGAAGGAAAACAGAGGTGTTTTTTGCAAAGTGCCTACCTGTAGATTTTGGCCTGTAGCTCAGCCGCCACCTAGGGATACCTACCAAACCTGTGCATTTCTGAAAACTAGAGACCTAGGGGAATCCAAGATGGGGTGACTTGTGTGGCTCGGACCAGGTTCTGTTACCCAGAATCCTTTGCAAACCTCAAAATTTGGCTAAAAAAACACATGTTCCTAACATTTCTGTGGCAGAAAGTTCTGGAATCTGAGAGGAGCCACAAATATCTTTCCACCCAGCGTTCCCCCACGTCTCCCGATAAAAATGATACCTCACTTGTGTGGGTAGGCCTAGCGCCCGCGACAGAAAACGCCCCAAAGCGCAACGTGGACACATCCAAATTTGTGAAGGAAAACAGAGGTGTTTTTTGCAAAGTGCCTACCTGTAGATTTTGGCCTGTAGCTCAGCCGCCACCTAGGGAAACCTACCAAACCTGTGCATTTCTGAAAACTAGAGACCTAGGGGAATCCAAGGTGGCATGACTTGTGTGGCTCGGACCAGGTTCTGTTACCCAGAATCCTTTGCAAACCTCAAAATTTGGCTAAAAAAACACATGTTCCTAACATTTCTGTGGCAGAAAGTTCTGGAATCTGAGAGGAGCCACGAATGTCCTTCCACCCAGCGTTCCCCCACGTCTCCCGATAAAAATGATACCTCACTTGTGTGGGTAGGCCTAGCGCCCGCGACAGGAAACGCCCCAAAGCACAACGTGGACACATCCAAATTTGTGAAGGAAAACAGAGGTGTTTTTTGCAAAGTGCCTACCTGTAGATTTTGGCCTGTAGCTCAGCCGCCACCTAGGGAAACCTGCCAAACCTGTGCATTTCTGAAAACTAGAGACCTAGGGGAATCCAAGAGGGGGAGACTTGTGTGGCTCGGGCCAGGTTCTGTTACCCAGAATCCTTTGCAAATCTCAAAATTTGGCTAAAAAAACACATGTTCCTCACATTTCTGTGGCAGAAACTTCTGGAATCTGAGAGGAGCCACAAATTTCCTTCCACCCAGCGTTCCCCCACGTCTCCTGATAAAAATGATACCTCACTTGTGTGGGTAGGCCTAGCGCCCACGACAGGAAACGCCCCAAAGCGCAACGTGGACACATCCAAATTTGTGAAGGAAAACAGAGGTGTTTTTTGCAAAGTGCCTACCTGTAGATTTTGGCTTGTAGCTCAGCCGCCACCTAGGGAAACCTACCAAACCTGTGCATTTCTGAAAACTAGAGACCTAGGGGAATCCAAGATGGGGTGACTTGTGTGGCTCGGACCAGGTTCTGTTACGCAGAATCCTTTGCAAACCTCAAAATTTGGCTAAAAACACACATGTTCCTCACATTTCTGTGGCAGAAAGTTCTGGAATCTGAGAGGAGCCACGAATTTCCTTCCACCCAGCGTTGCCCCACATCTCCCGATAAAAATGATACCTCACTTGTGTGCGTAGGCCTAGCGCCCCTGACAGGAAATGCCCCAAAGCGCAATGTGGACACAGCCAAATTTTTGAAGGAAAACAGAGGTGTTTTTTGCAAAGTGCCTACCTGTAGATTTTGGCCTGTAGCTCAGCCGCCACCTAGGGATACCTACCAAACCTGTGCATTTCTGAAAACTAGAGACCTAGGGGAATCCAAGATGGGGTGACTTGTGTGGCTCGGACCAGGTTCTGTTACCCAGAATCCTTTGCAAACCTCAAAATTTGGCTAAAAAAACACATGTTCCTAACATTTCTGTGGCAGAAAGTTCTGGAATCTGAGAGGAGCCACAAATTTCCTTCCAACCAGCGTTCCCCCACGTCTCCCGATAAAAAGGATGCCTCACTTGTGTGGGTAGGCCTAGCGCCCGCGACAGGAAACGCCCCAAAGCGCAATGTGGACACATCCAAATTTGTGAAGGAAAACAGAGGTGTTTTTTGCAAAGTGCCTACCTGTAGATTTTGGCCTGTAGCTCAGCCGCCACCTAGGGAAACCTACCAAACCTGTGCATTTCTGAAAACTAGAGACCTAGGGGAATCCAAGATGGGGTGACTTGTGTGGCTCGGACCAGGTTCTGTTACCCAGAATCCTTTGCAAACCTCAAAATTTGGCTAAAAAAACACATGTTCCTCACATTTCTGTGGCAGAAAGTTATGGAATCTGAGAGGAGCCACGAATTTCCTTCCACCCAGCGTTGCCACACATCTTCCGATAAAAATGATACCTCACTTGTGTGCGTAGGCCTAGCGCCCGTGACAGGAAATGCCCCAAAGCGCAACTTGGACACAGCCACATTTTTGAAGGAAAACAGAGGTGTTTTTTGCAAAGTGCTTACCTGTAGATTTTGGCCTGTAGCTCAGCCGCCACCTAGGGATACCTACCAAACCTGTGCATTTCTGAAAACTAGAGACCTAGGGGAATCCAAGATGGGGTGACTTGTGTGGCTCGGACCAGGTTCTGCTACCCAGAATCCTTTGCAAACCTCAAAATTTGGCTAAAAAAACACATGTTCCTAACATTTCTGTGGCAGAAAGTTCTGGAATCTGAGAGGAGCCACAAATTTCCTTCCACCCAGCGTTCCCCCACGTCTCCCGATAAAAATGATACCTCACTTGTGTGGGTAGGCCTAGCGCCTGCGACAGGAAACGCCCCAAAGCGCAACGTGGACACATCCAAATTTGTGACGGAAAACAGAGGTGTTTTTTGCAAAGTGCCTACCTGTAGATTTTGGCATGTAGCTCAGCCGCCACCTAGGGAAACCTGCAAAACCTGTGCATTTCTGAAAACTAGAGACCTAGGGGAATCCAAGATGGGGTGACTTGTGTGGCTCGGACCAGGTTCTGTTACCCAGAATCCTTTGCAAACCTCAAAATTTGGCTAAAAAAACACATGTTCCTAACATTTCTGTGGCAGAAAGTTCTGGAATCTGAGAGGAGCCACAAATTTCCTTCCACCCAGCGTTCCCCCATGTCTCCCGATAAAAATGATACCTCACTTGTGTGGGTAGGCCTAGCGCCCGCGACAGGAAACGCCCCAAAGCGCAACGTGGACACATCCAAATTTGTGAAGGAAAACAGAGGTGTTTTTTGCAAAGTGCCTACCTGTAGATTTTGGCCTGTAGCTCAGCCGCCACCTAGGGAAACCTACCAAACCTGTGCATTTCTGAAAACTAGAGACCTAGGGGAATTCAAGGTGGGATGACTTGTGTGGCTCGGACCAGGTTCTGTTACCCAGAATCCTTTGGAAACCTCAAAATTTGGCTAAAAAAACACATGTTCCTAACATTTCTGTGGCAGAAAGTTCTGGAATCTGAGAGGAGCCACAAATATCTTTCCACCCAGCGTTCCCCCACGTCTCCCGATAAAAATGATACCTCACTTGTGTGGGTAGGCCTAGCGCCCGCGACAGGAAACGCCCCAAAGCGCAACGTGGACACATCCAAATTTGTGAAGGAAAACAGAGGTGTTTTTTGCAAAGTGCCTACCTGTAGATTTTGGCCTGTAGCTCAGCCGCCACCTAGGGAAACCTACCAAACCTGTGCATTTCTGAAAACTAGAGACCTAGGGGAATCCAAGGTGGCATGACTTGTGTGGCTCGGACCAGGTTCTGTTACCCAGAATCCTTTGCAAACCTCAAAATTTGGCTAAAAAAACACATGTTCCTAACATTTCTGTGGCAGAAAGTTCTGGAATCTGAGAGGAGCCACGAATGTCCTTCCACCCAGCGTTCCCCCACGTCTCCCGATAAAAATGATACCTCACTTGTGTGGGTAGGCCTAGCGCCCGCGACAGGAAACGCCCCAAAGCACAACGTGGACACATCCAAATTTGTGAAGGAAAACAGAGGTGTTTTTTGCAAAGTGCCTACCTGTAGATTTTGGCCTGTAGCTCAGCCGCCACCTAGGGAAACCTGCCAAACCTGTGCATTTCTGAAAACTAGAGACCTAGGGGAATCCAAGAGGGGGAGACTTGTGTGGCTCGGGCCAGGTTCTGTTACCCAGAATCCTTTGCAAATCTCAAAATTTGGCTAAAAAAACACATGTTCCTCACATTTCTGTGGCAGAAACTTCTGGAATCTGAGAGGAGCCACAAATTTCCTTCCACCCAGCGTTCCCCCACGTCTCCTGATAAAAATGATACCTCACTTGTGTGGGTAGGCCTAGCGCCCACGACAGGAAACGCCCCAAAGCGCAACGTGGACACATCCAAATTTGTGAAGGAAAACAGAGGTGTTTTTTGCAAAGTGCCTACCTGTAGATTTTGGCTTGTAGCTCAGCCGCCACCTAGGGAAACCTACCAAACCTGTGCATTTCTGAAAACTAGAGACCTAGGGGAATCCAAGATGGGGTGACTTGTGTGGCTCGGACCAGGTTCTGTTACGCAGAATCCTTTGCAAACCTCAAAATTTGGCTAAAAACACACATGTTCCTCACATTTCTGTGGCAGAAAGTTCTGGAATCTGAGAGGAGCCACGAATTTCCTTCCACCCAGCGTTGCCCCACATCTCCCGATAAAAATGATACCTCACTTGTGTGCGTAGGCCTAGCGCCCCTGACAGGAAATGCCCCAAAGCGCAATGTGGACACAGCCAAATTTTTGAAGGAAAACAGAGGTGTTTTTTGCAAAGTGCCTACCTGTAGATTTTGGCCTGTAGCTCAGCCGCCACCTAGGGATACCTACCAAACCTGTGCATTTCTGAAAACTAGAGACCTAGGGGAATCCAAGATGGGGTGACTTGTGTGGCTCGGACCAGGTTCTGTTACCCAGAATCCTTTGCAAACCTCAAAATTTGGCTAAAAAAACACATGTTCCTAACATTTCTGTGGCAGAAAGTTCTGGAATCTGAGAGGAGCCACAAATTTCCTTCCAACCAGCGTTCCCCCACGTCTCCCGATAAAAAGGATGCCTCACTTGTGTGGGTAGGCCTAGCGCCCGCGACAGGAAACGCCCCAAAGCGCAATGTGGACACATCCAAATTTGTGAAGGAAAACAGAGGTGTTTTTTGCAAAGTGCCTACCTGTAGATTTTGGCCTGTAGCTCAGCCGCCACCTAGGGAAACCTACCAAACCTGTGCATTTCTGAAAACTAGAGACCTAGGGGAATCCAAGATGGGGTGACTTGTGTGGCTCGGACCAGGTTCTGTTACCCAGAATCCTTTGCAAACCTCAAAATTTGGCTAAAAAAACACATGTTCCTCACATTTCTGTGGCAGAAAGTTATGGAATCTGAGAGGAGCCACGAATTTCCTTCCACCCAGCGTTGCCACACATCTTCCGATAAAAATGATACCTCACTTGTGTGCGTAGGCCTAGCGCCCGTGACAGGAAATGCCCCAAAGCGCAACTTGGACACAGCCACATTTTTGAAGGAAAACAGAGGTGTTTTTTGCAAAGTGCCTACCTGTAGATTTTGGCCTGTAGCTCAGCCGCCACCTAGGGATACCTACCAAACCTGTGCATTTCTGAAAACTAGAGACCTAGGGGAATCCAAGATGGGGTGACTTGTGTGGCTCGGACCAGGTTCTGCTACCCAGAATCCTTTGCAAACCTCAAAATTTGGCTAAAAAAACACATGTTCCTAACATTTCTGTGGCAGAAAGTTCTGGAATCTGAGAGGAGCCACAAATTTCCTTCCACCCAGCGTTCCCCCACGTCTCCCGATAAAAATGATACCTCACTTGTGTGGGTAGGCCTAGCGCCTGCGACAGGAAACGCCCCAAAGCGCAACGTGGACACATCCAAATTTGTGACGGAAAACAGAGGTGTTTTTTGCAAAGTGCCTACCTGTAGATTTTGGCATGTAGCTCAGCCGCCACCTAGGGAAACCTGCAAAACCTGTGCATTTCTGAAAACTAGAGACCTAGGGGAATCCAAGATGGGGTGACTTGTGTGGCTCGGACCAGGTTCTGTTACCCAGAATCCTTTGCAAACCTCAAAATTTGGCTAAAAAAACACATGTTCCTAACATTTCTGTGGCAGAAAGTTCTGGAATCTGAGAGGAGCCACAAATTTCCTTCCACCCAGCGTTCCCCCATGTCTCCCGATAAAAATGATACCTCACTTGTGTGGGTAGGCCTAGCGCCCGCGACAGGAAACGCCCCAAAGCGCAACGTGGACACATCCAAATTTGTGAAGGAAAACAGAGGTGTTTTTTGCAAAGTGCCTACCTGTAGATTTTGGCCTGTAGCTCAGCCGCCACCTAGGGAAACCTACCAAACCTGTGCATTTCTGAAAACTAGAGACCTAGGGGAATTCAAGGTGGGATGACTTGTGTGGCTCGGACCAGGTTCTGTTACCCAGAATCCTTTGGAAACCTCAAAATTTGGCTAAAAAAACACATGTTCCTAACATTTCTGTGGCAGAAAGTTCTGGAATCTGAGAGGAGCCACAAATATCTTTCCACCCAGCGTTCCCCCACGTCTCCCGATAAAAATGATACCTCACTTGTGTGGGTAGGCCTAGCGCCCGCGACAGGAAACGCCCCAAAGCGCAACGTGGACACATCCAAATTTGTGAAGGAAAACAGAGGTGTTTTTTGCAAAGTGCCTACCTGTAGATTTTGGCCTGTAGCTCATTCGCCACCTAGGGAAACCTACCAAACCTGTGCATTTCTGAAAACTAGAGACCTAGGGGAATCCAAGGTGGCGTGACTTGTGTGGCTCGGACCAGGTTCTGTTACCCAGAATCCTTTGCAAACCTCAAAATTTGGCTAAAAAAACACATGTTCCTAACATTTCTGTGGCAGAAAGTTCTGGAATCTGAGAGGAGCCACAAATTTCCTTCCACCCAGCGTTCCCCCACGTCTCCCGATAAAAATGATACCTCACTTGTGTGGGTAGGCCTAGCGCCCGCGACAGGAGACGCCCCAAAGCGCAACGTGGACACATCCAAATTTGTAAAGGAAAACAGAGTGTTTTTTGCAAAGTGCCTACCTGTAGATTTTGGCCTGTAGCTCAGCCGCCACCTAGGGAAACCTGCCAAAACTGTGCATTTCTGAAAACTAGAGACCTAGGGGAATCCAAGATGGGGTGACTTGTGTGGCTCGGACCAGGTTCTGTTACCCAGAATCCTTTGCAAACCTCAAAATTTGGCTAAAAAAACACATGTTCCTAACATTTCTGTGGCAGAAAGTTCTGGAATCTGAGAGGAGCCACAAATTTCCTTCCACCCAGCGTTCCCCCATGTCTCCCGATAAAAATGATACCTCACTTGTGTGGGTAGGCCTAGCGCCCGCGACAGGAAACGCCCCAAAGCGCAACGTGGACACATCCAAATTTGTGAAGGAAAACAGAGGTGTTTTTTGCAAAGTGCCTACCTGTAGGTTTTGGCTTGTAGCTCAGCCGCCACCTAGGGAAACCTACCAAACCTGTGCATTTCTGAAAACTAGAGACCTAGGGGAATCCAAGATGGGGTGACTTGTGTGGCTCGGACCAGGTTCTGTTACCCAGAATCCTTTGCAAACCTAAAAATTTGCCTAAAAAAACACATGTTCCTCACATTTCTGTGGCAGAAAGTTCTGGAATCTGAGAGGAGCCACGAATTTTCTTCCACCCAGCGTTCCCCCACGTCTCCCGATAAAAAGGATACCTCACTTGTGTGGGTAGGCCTAGCGCCCGCGACAGGAAACGCCCCAAAGCGCAACGTGGACACATCCAAATTTGTGAAGGAAAACAGAGGTGTTTTTTGCAAAGTGCCTACCTGTAGATTTTGGCCTGTAGCTCAGCCGCCACCTAGGGAAACCTACCAAACCTGTGCATTTCTGAAAACTAGAGACCTAGGGGAATCCAAGATGGGGTGACTTGTGTGGCTCGGACCAGGTTCTGTTACCCAGAATCCTTTGCAAATCTCAAAATTTGGCTAAAAAAACACATGTTCCTCACATTTCTGTGGCAGAAAGTTCTGGAATCTGAGAGGAGCCACAAATTTCCTTCCACCCAGCGTTCCCCCATGTCTCCCGATAAAAATGATACCTCACTTGTGTGGGTAGGCCTAGCGCCCGTGACAGGAAACGCCCCAAAGCGCAACGTGGACACATCCAAATTTGTGAAGGAAAAGAGAGGTGTTTTTTGCAAAGTGCCTACCTGTAGATTTTGGCCTGTAGCTCAGCCGCCACCTAGGGAAACCTACCAAACCTGTGCATTTCTGAAAACTAGAGACCTAGGGGAATTCAAGGTGGGATGACTTGTGTGGCTCGGACCAGGTTCTGTTACCCAGAATCCTTTGGAAACCTCAAAATTTGGCTAAAAAAAACACATGTTCCTAACATTTCTGTGGCAGAAAGTTCTGGAATCTGAGAGGAGCCACAAATTTCCTTCCACCCAGCGTTCCCCCACGTCTCCCGATAAAAATGATACCTCACTTGTGTGGGTAGGCCTAGCGGCCGCGACAGGAAACGCCCCAAAGCGCAACATTGAAACATCCAAATTTGTGAAGGAAAACAGAGGTGTTTTTTGCAAAGTGACTACCTGTAGATTTTGGCCTGTAGCTCAGCCGCCACCTAGGGAAACCTACCAAACCTGTGGATTTCTGAAAACTAGAGACCTAGGGGAATCCAAGATGGGGTGACTTGTGTGGCTCGGACCAGGTTCTGTTACCCAGAATCCTTTGCAAACCTCAAAATTTGGCTAAAAAAACACATGTTCCTAACATTTCTGTGGCAGAAAGTTCTGGAATCTGAGAGGAGCCACAAATATCTTTCCACCCAGCGTTCCCCCACGTCTCCCGATAAAAATGATACCTCACTTGCGTGGGTAGGCCTAGCGCCCGTGACAGGAAACGCCCCAAAGAGCAACGTGGACACATCCAAATTTGTGAAGGAAAACAGAGGTGTTTTTTGCAAAGTGCCTACCTGTAGATTTTGGCCTGTAGCTCAGCCGCCACCTAGGGAAACCTGCCAAACCTGTGCATTTCTGAAAACTAGAGACCTAGGGGAATCCAAGATGGGGTGACTTGTGTGGCTCGGACCAGGTTCTGTTACCCAGAATCCTTTGCAAATCTCAAAATTTGGCTAAAAAAACACATGTTCCTAACATTTCTGTGGCAGAAACTTCTGGAATCTGAGAGGAGCCACAAATTTCCTTCCACCCAGCGTTCCCCCACGTCTCCTGATAAAAATGATCCCTCACTTGTGTGGGTAGGCCTAGCGCCCGCGACAGGAAACGCCCCAAAGCGCAACGTGGACACATCCAAATTTGTGAAGGAAAACAGAGGTGTTTTTTGCAAAGTGCCTACCTGTAGATTTTGGCTTGTAGCTCAGCCGCCACCTAGGGAAACCTACCAAACCTGTGCATTTCTGAAAACTAGAGACCTAGGGGAATCCAAGATGGGGTGACTTGTGTGGCTCGGACCAGGTTCTGTTACGCAGAATCCTTTGCAAACCTCAAAATTTGTCTAAAAAAACACATGTTCCTCACATTTCTGTGGCAGAAAGTTCTGGAATCTGAGAGGAGCCACGAATTTCCTTCCACCCAGCGTTGCCCCACATCTCCCGATAAAAATGATACCTCACTTGTGTGCGTAGGCCTAGCGCCCCTGACAGGAAATGCCCCAAAGCGCAACGTGGACACAGCCAAATTTTTGAAGGAAAACAGAGGTGTTTTTTGCAAAGTGCCTACCTGTAGATTTTGGCCTGTAGCTCAGCCGCCACCTAGGGATACCTACCAAACCTGTGCATTTCTGAAAACTAGAGACCTAGGGGAATCCAAGATGGGGTGACTTGTGTGGCTCGGACCAGGTTCTGTTACCCAGAATCCTTTGCAAACCTCAAAATTTGGCTAAAAAAACACATGTTCCTAACATTTCTGTGGCAGAAAGTTCTGGAATCTGAGAGGAGCCACAAATTTCCTTCCACCCAGCGTTCCCCCACGTCTCCCGATAAAAATGATACCTCACTTGTGTGGGTAGGCCTAGCGCCTGCGACAGGAAACGCCCCAAAGCGCAACGTGGACACATCCAAATTTGTGACGGAAAACAGAGGTGTTTTTCTGCAAAGTGCCTACCTGTAGATTTTGGCCTGTAGCTCAGCTGCCACCTAGGAAAACCTGCCAAACCTGTGCATTTCTGAAAACTAGAGACCTAGGGGAATCCAAGATGGGGTGACTTGTGTGGCTCGGACCAGGTCTGTTACCCAGAATCCTTTGCAAACCTCAAAATTTGGCTAAAAAAACACATGTTCCTAACATTTCTGTGGCAGAAAGTTCTGGAATCTGAGAGGAGCCTCAAATTTCCTTCCACCCAGCGTTCCCCCATGTCTCCCGATAAAAATGATACCTCACTTGTGTGGGTAGGCCTAGCGCCCGCGACAGGAAATGCCCCAAAGCGCAACGTGGACACATCCAAATTTGTGAAGGAAAACAGAGGTGTTTTTTGCAAAGTGCCTACCTGTAGATTTTGGCCTGTAGCTCAGCCGCCACCTAGGGAAACCTACCAAACCTGTGCATTTCTGAAAACTAGAGACCTAGGGG